>NC_141767.1:16567500-17192500 GCF_051362555.1 Lingula anatina | reverse complement strand
ATTATCTAGAATTTTAAAGAATAGTACTACTGCTGAACAAGGCAATTTTAGACTGTTAATGACGAAGACCTTATCTCATTTGCTTGACTTATCAAAATCAAGACCTGTGTATGTATTTCCCAATTTAAATTTACTTTTTTCTACTTAAGCCATGATATCCGTGTTTTCATCTGACATGAACAACATTTTATCAGAGTAAACTCACCTGTTGTCCTTGTGAATTAGTCAACTGTTGCCCAACCTGTAGAACCTGAATCTGAAATGTATGGAATATGATTAAGTTTCTGTGCATCTGCATTTTGGCACCACTGCACACATTTTACTAGAGAAGCATCTGCTATAAAAGCACATAGCAAGGCAATGAAGCAAAGCTACTAAAATATTTTGATCATATAAAAAGCCAACCATCCTTGTACTCCCAATTTCCATGGGCATGGATTCTAAAAACACAAATCAATCACAATTTGGTTTCATATGTCCACTTCTAATATAGTCAAACTCTTCATAAGGTTTACCTGCTGCGATTGATTTTGCTGCTGTTGTTGTTGGTGCTGTCCAACTTGAAACTGTAAAGGTTGTGTCTGTAAGATATTAATTACCGTTGCAAATACTCTGCTAGTTAACAATGAAGTCATATCTTCAGCAGCTTACTCATGTGTAGGTTCATGCTGGCCTATGAAATAATAGGGATAATAACTCTTTGTTTCGGCCAAAAAATGAATTTTCCTGGAGTAACCAACAATTTTCCCATACTAACCAATGGTTAATGAATCCATTTTTACATTCAAAGGTAGTCCCTGTTTTTTTTCTAAAAAGTTTGGTTTTTTGTTATAGCCATTTGTATAGCCATCAATGGAGGATACGTGGTCTAAAGACAAGCTCAGATATCAGAATAATAGCTATAACTGCCATTTTTGTGGTAAAACAGAATATATCATATTTCTATGAGTTATTCACAATGTTTTTATTGTGAAATATAGATCTCATACGAAGAGTTATTATTCCTTTAAGCAACATGGTTTTGCTTAAAGTAACAAAGTGTAGGATTTTAAACACTCCCTAAGTACATAAACAATTTCTTGATGAACATATCTGAGGCCAAGTTATACTTTTTGTTCATATTTGGAGAGATATTTCTTTGATAAATCTTGTATAGAATAATCAAATTTAACCACTCCAAAGAACCTCACCATGGTCAACCATCTTGCCAAGTTTTAAATTGTGCAGAATCCAGAAGTTAGCATGAGAACTGAGCTAGTGAGAATGGCAAAACTTTAAAACAATTACTTTAAGCATGGGTTGAGGAATTTAATTCTCCCTGATTATAACAGAAATATGGCAAGTGTCAAGAAAATCCTACACTGTGCACCTTAAAGATGATATAGAATGTTATAAAATTGCTATAATACTAACATGATCCCTGAATATTAAGGCAATATGCATGTGGCGTCACTTTCCAGTCAATTGTGTCAGTGTCCTGCAATGTCCTAGGTGTTGAAAAGATGTTACAGGGGTTGGGGCTGATAAACTGGAAAGTGATGTCACTCACAAATAGCCCATCTTCACAGGTGAAAAGACTTTCCATGCTAATAAATATTGACGTGGTCTGTGAATTTCCAGCAACAATGATTTGTGGAATAATCAAGCTAGCTAGGCCAGAATGTTTGCTCTCTTCTGCTTTTATTTAACACAAATTTGTTTAGATTGGCAGAAATTGGTCAAACTGAACTTTATATAAATGTGCATTATTAAGTCATGGAAAACCTCTTAAATGCATTGTTATTCTATTGTTCTCTGCTGAATATTAATTTTAGTGTGAATGTTTGTTATGGATTGCAATTTATAAACAAACAATATACACTTAGGAACATTGATATGCATGAAACAAAGGAGCATTGTTGGCAAAAAATAATTCTGTAAATAACATGTATGGAGTAAATGTAAGCAGTGTTCTACAGCATTCCCATTACCATGCTTGCTGACACATGACAACATTCTAGCCAATATATTATGGCTGACACTGCCATCATTTACACTTTTAATTTGGAGCTTTACAAATTATACATTTACATCTACATTTATTGAATTTTATCAACATAAATTGCAGCTGCATTTTGCATGCACTAAAGAGAAATTGACCACTTTACAAATTAAAGGGTATGCAACATCAACTATGTTTCAAAACACTTGTACTGGTTTGGAATAGTCATGTACAGTTTGTAATCTGTAGATAATAATTGGTGGGTTGTTTTTTAGTTACTGTTTCAAATCAAAACTGTACACGACTTGGTTCACGACAAAATTTAATGGTAACATACTTTGAAGGGGTATTTGTACATAAATGAATTTTTTTTCCTAACCTGCTGAAATCCCTGCTGTCCAGCTAGTTGCAGAGTCTGTCCCTGGGGCATGGTGATAATCTGCTGGCCAGACATTAGTTGGCCTTGATTTATCTGTACCAACTAAATAAAATAGACATTGACATTATATACCTTTTTATTAATTCCCAACATTTAAAATTAAGTTTATATTAGAATTTTAATTATTGCATGGACATAGCAGAAGCTTTAACAACACTGATTAACCTCAATGAATGCAACAGGACAAACACTTCCAAACTTTCAATTTGTTTGATACATATATATGGATCTTTTTTCCTTGATACTTATTGAAATATTTTATACTGATTATTTGTATTTAATACAGTTATTCCTATACCTGTCCCTGTGTTTGCAAGCCTTGGACCTGTGAAGGCTGCATGATAACTTGTGAGGGCTGCTGCTGACCATCAGATGCTGTGGTCACTTGAAATTGCTCCATCTCAATGCCTTACTGTAAAATAATAAATATGACCTCACACAAAGAATGTCATAAAATTACATGCCCAGCTGTAATTTTTCTGTGATGTCAACACGAAACATTGTATTTTTCTACATATTTTGGAACCATCTACCAGTCATAAGTAACATGCTAAAATATGCAGTGCCTTGGTTGTTTAACAAAAACAGAATTTTTGTACATGTCGAAATATTTGTGCATGACATACAGATAACAATGCAAGAGGTACAGGTGCAAGAACTTGTCAGTCCAAAGCATAACACAGTTCTTGTTAACATCATTGCTCTCAAATTTTCATGCATCTAATGCTTAATTACGCCAAAAAAAACTAGACTAGATCCAAAACATATCAACGTACTGCACTGATTTAGTGTACACCTTAACAACGTGATGTGTGATTCTGTATGTTAATGATCTAGACGTAAATTGTAACCCGATACACAAAGGTCTACTACAATATACATAAACATTGTCTTTTTTGGCTAATAAAGTAATCGTCCGGTTTTGGGCTCATTTCCTGTTTATATTTTGTTTCAACACGTGCGTCTACAACTGTCAACAAGAACATAAGAATAAGGAGCACTTACATTGGGTGAAATCCGGACGAACCCGAGTTGATTGGCTATGGAAATCAATCTGAAATGGACGGCGAATCATGAGCCATCCAGAGCACAAGCTTCACCTCTATTGGTGCACTTCTGTCTAGCGCGCTCCCTCCCTCGCATGATAATGTCAATAATTTGCATGTATTGTAAAAAAAGCAATATTTTGAGAATAAAAAATGTTACACGCATTTGAATGTGTATTCATTAAATCTAAATTTTCAAACTTATTGTCTTAAAAAATTGATAAGTTATTCTCTTTTTCATATAATTCTACTTCTTTTTTGGGGCGAATTGTTCAAAGGAGATAAAAGCCCAATCGCGTGCTGGCACCTGTTCACCAATCAGAGAACAGATTTTGGTCACGTGAGATCATATCTCTAACCTACATACGGGGCACTTCAAAATGGAAGCCCCCTGCAGGAAGTTTTTTGCATGGGTTTGTGAATTTTTAAGATTAAATCGTCCTTATTGCAAGTCGTTATAACCTTGCAAAACCAATAGAATTAAAAAGAAATCTTTTAGTTATGTGCTTTCTGCAATTTTATTCTGTAGAAGGTAAGGTACAAACACCTGCTTGCATTGTGTCATTCTGTGTCGTCAAAAGCTGTGACCTACATTATAATCACAAATGCCAGCGGCCGATTTAGGGAGGGGGGGTCAAGGTGGCCCTAACACCCCCTTCGATTTTTGAAAAAATAACACCAACGGTCCCTTCTTGAATTTAGACTTTTCACTAACTGAATTATAGTTCCAAATGGCCCCATTCACCCTCTAAAATACCCAACATTTTTGGGGCCTTCATGCACTGCATGGGCCCCGAACCCCCCGCAAAGGAGCTGGGGAGGGGGGTGAGAGGGTCAGCTTCGCATCCGTGCTACCCCCCCCCCTTTTAAATAATCCTGAATGCAATGTTTATTAATAATTGGGAAGCCCCTTTTGATCTTAACTTGATTGAGCGCTTTGAAAAGGTACGCCCTTGTCTGATGTTTGTTAAAAATTCCCTTTGACAAAGTGAATTTTGTGAATTGATTAAAATCTAAAATCCATTAATTCTCTTTTCAACTAAAACCAAAAACACTATAATTTTAGAAATGACCCCACAGTTAGCCAGAGTGAAACCTTTTAATCTTGGTATTTAATTTATTGTATTTAATTTAATTTATTAAATTTTCTTTTAAAATGAAATTTTAGGGTGCCAACAGTTATCGTCAACTTGCGTTAGGACATACAGAAGACCAAATGTTGCCAAAAACAACAGAGGACTTCAACATACCTTTGAGACATGCCACAGGTGGAGGAGGACATACATTATTACTTACAGGTAAGGGATAAATAAACAATTTTGAACTGTGTTATAGGAGGAAGTGGGATAGATATGTTGTGTACATAAGGACAGAATTTGTCACTAAATTTTTGAAGTTCTTTAGGATTCTTCTAAGTATGACAATTGTTTACTACTACAGTATTACATGTTTCAGATAGTGGTCAGTTATTTACATGTGGCAATAATAATAAGGGTCAGCTTGGTTTGCAACATACAGAAGAAATGTTCAGGCCACAGATAGTGAAGGCACTGGAAAAGGAACTCACTGTTTGTGCCAAAGGAGGATGGGACTTCACCTTGGTGTTATCAAGTATGCAATGATTTTTTATTAGAGGAGGAGAAACTAGCTGTCTTAGAATAATTAAAACTCTCAGAAAGACTTCCTTAATGTAACATTAGTGGGAAACCTTTTTCCTTTCTCTATGGATTTTTATTTGATGTAATATTCTTACACCATTTTATAACGTTATGTAAAAATAATAAGTGTATATTTTTAGGTAAATTTGGCTGTGTTAATTTGTTGGTTTTAAGATTTTCTTACATTACATGTTGAATGCCAGATATTTATTTTTAAGTCCTTTTTTGTTTTGTTTCCAGATGAAAAAAAACTGTATGCATGTGGTTCTAACATGTTTGGTCAGCTTGGTTTGACCCCTGTGCAATCTTATGTCTCAAGCCCAGTGAGTTGATTAACTGTTAAGGTATTCATACAGTAGTGTGTTGTTGCTCTTGTAAGCATGAAGTTAACTTCATTATATAGATTAGATTTAATATTGATCTACCCATATACTGCAAATGTATTTCTAAACTTATTTCAATCACATTTGCTTACTGCCAACTTTTGATATGAAGCACAATATTAATACTATACATTTGTGTTTTTAAAGCTAGTATTATTACTGTAATTGAGGCATTATGAAATCTCAACTGACACAATCAATTTTTTTCCAGACACCAGTAAATTTGAATTGCCTAGTCAAAGATCTCTCTACTGGTTTGAGACATTCAGTGCTTCTGACAGGTAGGCAGAATATGTAAAACATGATCATATTTTTATCTTTCTGTTTGACATTAGCATTTTTACATTTTAATGTTTCGAAGATATGAATTGTCAGTATCATGGTATAGTTATAAAGTTATACAAAAAAAGAACATTTTCAATCTTCATCTTCTTGAATGTAGAGAAAGGCAATGTTTTAACAATGGGAAGTGGGAAAAAGGGACAACAAGGTGTACTGGTTAATGATGTTCCCCCAAAAATTGTGACCACCCCAAATGAAGGTAAGTTATTTGTGCTAGCAATATTTCCATAAAATTTTTCTTTTGTTTTAATACATTCATATCTGTTATTTTTGATCTCTTGAAATCATTTTAAGACACTTTGTATGCAATCAACAGGATTTTCTTTTGGATTAATTTATTTTCTGTTATTTTTTATCTCTTGAAAGTATTTTACAACATTTTGTTTATAACTTTTAGTCTTATAACTAAATTTTGTATATAAATTTTAGTGGCATTCCCAAGTGGTCCTATGACTGCAACACAAGTAGTAGCAGGGTCACATCACACAGCATGTTTGTCAGGTAATCTTAAAATAATTAGTTTTTATTAAATTACACGTGTTTCAAATTAAAACAAAAACATTAGTAAATAGAAATCCTTGGAACTGTGAACAAAGTTATTGATAATTTTTTGTCAAGAAGTTTGAAGTGCTTAAAAACATAAACACTGCTTACAAAATAATAAGTAATAGATCATGAGCATGTAAGATATTTGAAGGTTTAATTTTTAATTTTACTTTATCCAGATCAGGGCCAGGTGTTTGTATGGGGTTGCAATAAATATGGCCAATGTGCACTAGATCCACGTACCCAGCCACAGGTGAACAGACCCCATTGTGTGTCACAGAAAGTTTTTAGAAATAAAAAAGTGTGTCAAGTCTACAGTGGGTGGACACATCTCCTTGCAGTCACAGGTATATGATACTGTATTTGGTAAATATCCTTCCTTAGGATCATAAAAATAGAAAAATCAGTTGCAATTTTTAACCTGCTGTTTGATAACATAAGCACATGTTTTATTTTCATTAGTGTATTTTATGTTGTGTGACTGTTTCAACCCATCCCTACTTTAAAAATTTGTTTGAATTTAATAGTTTGAACATTATTCCTCAGATCAGTTTCACTGGGTTTCAGATGATGGCCAGGTGTTCAGTTGGGGTAGGGCTGACTATGGGCAGTTAGGAAGACCAGTCCAGAGTGGTCAGTTGTGTGATTTCACCCCAACACCCATTGAGTCCATTCCACAGGTATCTCAGTTATGTTGTGGATCAGAGCACAGCCTAGCAATTACAGGTAATAAAAATAATTCATCTTTTAGAAGTCTTAAAGAATTCTCTATTTTTATTATTATCAATGATTTTTATTCCTGTCATTACATTTTAATATTATTTACACTTAGGCTTTCATAGTTATGAATTTTTTCTGTGAGGTTTGAATAATTATGACATTTCAGATTATCATAAAACTTAATCTGTTTATTTTTGTTATTTGAAACTTCCACTTCATATTTGAACTACATATATAATAGATATCAAGTGATCAATCCTTAATCCATTACTAGCTGACAGCAAAGTTCTCACCTGGGGTTGGAATGAGCATGGGATATGTGGCACAGGGGATGAAATCAATGTAATGACTCCTCAAACAGTCAAAACACTGGATACGTTCAGGACAGTATTGGTTGGAGCTGGGGCTGGGCATTCTATGGCTTTGTGTGAGGTACCAAGTTCCAGCTAGTGCAGAAAATGAGAAAAAGACTCAAAAATGTTCAAGATGGTTTTTGTGAAATGCATGTAATGAGGGCATCAAATCACTGAGGAAAAAAGTACTAGTACGTTGCCAAAAGTAAAGTTACTATAAGTTACTATAACTTGTTCTCTCTCAAACAAATACCATGTCACTTGTAAAGAATGATCCCAACATAGTGCCCCTAAACATTATTATATTGTATTATGTTAGATAAACAGCATGAAGAACTGATGTTTGTACCTTTTACTATCCATTTTTTTGTAAATACTGTAAATAGGTTGGAAACATTTTAACTCGTTTGCAATATTCGACAGTGTTTTAAAGAAGAATTTGTTGTCCTATATTTAATTATTTATAATAAAGATCAAGAATGGCAAAAAAACTTATTTTGTATTTTTCATCTGGAAGAAAGTACATTCACAAGCACGTTTGAAAGAAGTACATGATATTTCAACTTTCGCTCAAACTCTAATATATTTCTTCTTAAATCACAAACGATGATGAAGCGCCGCCTGATTATTACCTCCGCCAAGGAGGTTATGTTTTCACCCCTGTTTGTCTGTCTGCCATCAACATAACTCATGGATCGATTTTGATGAAATTTTCAGGAACTGTCAGAAGTGGGCCAAGGAAGAGATGATTATTTTTTGGTGGTGATCCGGATCAATAATCAATCAATAGTCAATGATAAAAAACTAAGTTGTGGACCGATTTTGATGAAATTTTCAGGAACTTTCAGAAGTGGGCCAAGAAAGAGATGATTAGTTTTTGGTGGTGATCTGGATCAATAATCAATCAATAATCGATAATAATAAAAAATCGCTGCCTCTGCGGAGGTCTGCGCTCTCGGAGTGCTTTTCTAGTTATTTATGCGGCCTGCCGAAAAAGAGGAATTTGAAAACCATTTAATGACAATCAGACAAAAGTTTATCTAATTAATGAAAGACTAACTTGTTTATTAAGTACCCAAATGATCAGTGGACAACGATCGTAGACGCCGAGTTTACGCAATGTAAATGGATTTGATATAAAAGCATTTACAGGAATGAACAAAAAGAACACTAAACTCAGTTCACGGTGTCCACGGAATTAGTAGCATTGTATAAATTACCATCGCTCCGCATGCCACAGAAGCTACTAAGGCGGGGAGACCGTATTTAAATAGCCTCCAAAAAGTCAGACGATAACCGATATCTTGGATGCCTCTGTTAACCACTATCATGTTGGTACTGTTGCCATAAAGCGTTACCATGTTAGTCATAGTGGCAGCCCAGGCCACGTACAGTACGAATGGGAGTTGTTTGGTACACGGTTTTAAGTTACCCAACACAACCAAAAGGAATGGTACACTTGTAAAGCAATAGCAACCGAAAAGAACCACTAGAATTAACACAGCAATATCCTTGGCTTGACCAAGGGCGGGATTGGATAGACCAATGTTCTTTGACACCCAGTGCGACAGGCCGCTGTTGTTGACGCCACCCATCCAGATGAAGTAGGCCATGAGGGTAGGAAACACGGCCCAGTCCATAGCTCGCACCATAGGGATGGGGCTGCGCTGGTTGATAACGGCGTCGAGTAGCAGGAGCCAGGTACAGATACCAAATGGTAGCAAACCTAGGAAAATAATAATTAGAATGAATGTTAAAACATACAAAATATGTATAATTTAATCGAACTGGGTTTTTTATGCAGCAGTAGCTCAAGGATATATCTAAGTAACACAAAATTGGTTTTTCTAATGCGATAACCATTTTTTGCTTCTGGGCTGGAAAATATTGCCAAGACAACTCCAGTCACGTTGTACGAAACGTTTTGGAAAAAGTTTTAAACGCATATCATTCTTTTGAGTACAAGTCGATGTAATTGATATCTGACAAGATTAATTAATAGATGAATGATAATTTAATGAAAAATAAACAAATAATTATAAAATGAAAACCAGAGAGCAAAGTTAGCAATTAAAAAGACACCAAACAAGAATAAAAGCAACAACACTTAAAAAGAAAAAAAAAAAGAAAAATCTTAAAAATATATTCCGCTGATGCTTTGTTACGAGAGAAAGTCATTCAGCAAATCTGAAGTAAAAATGTTTGACAGTTATGGGTATATCAATAAATTAATAACTTAAGTAGAAATGACCCGATCATGCCGCTTTTGGAAAGAAGCTGCCGATTTACAATACAAAGCCACTCCGTCAATTTATAGCAAAACAAAACAAAACAAACAAACAAACAAAAACAAACAACAACAAAAAATACCTTGGCAATCACTTACCGACGTCAACGTGAAACTGCTTGTGAGACACCAAAAATAAAATCATCATTGCACAGAACATGCCACACATCAAGACCTGAAACGCCAGACAGTCACTGGGGGCTAAACAACGGTAGTTCCTGCACGGGATATCTTTCATTTCACCTGTGTGATCCATACACGAGGACCCTGCGTCGTACCCGCTTGTACTGCCTCGCTGGCTGCGGTTGCGTGACACAGAACTTATTTCCGAATCTGAGGTGTAGCACCCCGCTCTGTCGGAATCCGACTGCTTGCGACTTGCGTTGCTGTTCCTGGAAAGTTCGTAGTTTGAATCTGAAACAATATTATGCCAAGCCATAGACTTGGACGTCAACACCGAACCTGTCAAGGAAGATTCTAAGTCTCTGGCGATAGATCTCCCACTCAACTCGAAGGAGGTCGCTGCAGATATTGGGTCTTGAGAGTCGAAGCTGCTGTCGCCGTTGTACAGGTCTTGGTTCTGATATGTTTTGTCGTTTTTTATAAGGACATGGTGGATGCGCAGGACGGCAAGGTTAAGAAAGAAGGCAGTCACCGCAGGAGGACCCAGGTAGAAAAGTGACCGACGCAGATCAAGTCTTGAACCCTCAAATATTGGAAAATCCGTGAATGATGCTAATATCATCATTTGCAAATTGCCTATAATACTGACAACACTACCTATGGTGCTGGAGGAAATTATGGTAAGCAAAATGGTCTCGACTTCATTGGGGTCTCGGCTGTGAAGTCTCCAGAACTTGAGTGCAGCTGGGGTGACAACAAAACAAGCAGCCTCAGCAGTGAACACTGGTGATAACACAGCCGTTAGCGCACTGACTCGCCATACGAAACCCCAGAACTTGACGTCACCGTACCGTTTCAACGCCACATTAAAGATACCCGCTAGGATTCGTTCACGGGCAAAGAACCTTATCACCATAGTTGTTCCCAATATCATGAAGATGGCTCGTAGATGAGCCGCTTTCCTAGCAATGGTGTACACGTCCGACCACTGCAATATACCTGCCGCTACCTGCAAGAGGGCAGCGCTGAGGAGCATACCAGACGGTCCGATCGGAAAGAACTTAATGTTGAACAACATGAATGGCACAGAAATAAGGATAGAGATGAAACTGACGATGGCTTTCCAGTCTGAAGTTATTGTGACGTAGGTTACTACGTCCGAGGTGGCGTTGTAGGTAGAACAGTTTATGAGATAGGCGGAGTCCGTCACTGGAACAAAATCACTGGGATCCATATCTGGTATATGTCTTCCCTTAAAATATCACCTGAAAGACACGAAAGTGTATTGGGATCAATTGACAAGCTTCATGTAGCTTACTCTAACACAGCAGTGCATTTTTTACTTTTACAATGACTCCAAACGCTATCTCGGCAGGTTTCTAGATGAGTAGAACTAAGCATACTAAGCATGGCGATTGAAATGCATTCTGAGAAGGCTTTTTAAGAATATTTTGTTCTAAATAATGAGTATTTAATTATATGGTGACTACTATTCTTTTTATTTGTTCTCTTATGAGCATCAAACATATCACGTCAAATATTTCATGATTTGCACGCGAACGCAATTTTTTCATAGTAATATTTAGCCCTGGTAGACCTTGTCCAAATCTTGCTTTGCGTGGCCACATGTCTCTGTCCTGATCAAACATACACTGTCAATGCGTCACTAAGGCCAACACTAAACTATGCTACCGGTCGTATTTTTTTTTGTTCGTGGGTTGTGCAAATTAGAACTGCCTCACTCTGAGGCCTACCTGAGGTCAGTATGGAGCAGAAGAAGGCCTCGCCATTACCCAGCCTCTAATACTGTGTCAAAGATGACATTGAACGTTCAACGTGTAGTACTGGCAGCATAAACGTTCATCAATTTCATTGCGTGTAATGTTCCGAGAAATCAGCCATGTAATACTAAATTAAAATATATCACAGTGAAGAAGAAGTCGCTACATTCGTACTTACATATGGATATACCGTAGCCGGTGTGAAATGTCAACCCTAGATGGTATGATAATCGACAACAAGTGTTAGGTAACGATGTCTATGGGACAAACGCAGAAAACTGTTCAGCAATAACCTTGATACTGTTACGGCCAGGTCACACAATGCCTCGAAGGGCATCGTATCAGAACGGAGTAAAAAGCCAGATGAACAAATTGAAAACTTCACCTGCAGGCGTTTACTACAGTTTCGTTTTCTCTTAAAGCCAAGGAAATAAGGATAAAACATAGTAGAATGTTTTACTGAAACTTTTTATTGCGCATGTGCATTTATTATTGGTACATTTACAAGGACGTGAAGGGAAATCGCTGGAATGAAAATTCCAATACAATGACAATCACCAGCAAAAAAGTGTAAGGTATTCATTACTCTAGGTAATTTTTAATAGTTTTCGAGCAATTTTGGTTTCTGCATAATAGAAAAAAAAAAAAAGAAAACAGTACAAGTATTTAATAATAGAAAGAAAAAACAGCACAAGTAATTAGAAGAAATAAGCTTCTCGTGTGAAATGTCATGTTTTTACACATTTTTAAAGAATATCGAAACAAAACAGGCCCCTGGCATAATGGTGCTGGTCAATTTATTTGGCCTGCTTGAAGAAAGTAATGTCATTTAGGAACAATGGGCCAATAATAAATACAGTGACTTGTGATTCAAAATTCAACAAACCATTAGTTTACAAACCATTTCACTTTAAAAAAAAATAGTGATATTCAGGCAGCAAGCAGTCTTTTTTCCTTTGCACAGGAAATAATCATCTCCTATGGATTACATAGTATCTGGGAAAAAACGAATCAACTACAGCGTCTACGCAACCTTCTATACTTCTAGTTTAGCAAGGCGTAACATCGCCATTAAAAACAAAGCCGTTGATTAACACCTACTTGATCCAAGACATCCGAGAAAATATCTGCACTCACACTTGACACAATATACCGTGTACAATAAATCTCTGTACAGTATCTTTGTAAATATTACTCGATCCCGTTAAATCTATTCTCCATGTCGCAGCTAGTTTCAACACAGTCCATTCTCTGGCATTCTAAACAGTGTTTACCAATCTTAATACCTAATATACATGCGTGTTTGTGTCGCAGTGAACAGGTGCATGTTTGCGAAAAAGAACCATCAATTTAACAGTTTAATAATAGATTGCTTTATTTATGTCACAGATGAGATTCAAACCCAGGCATATTGGCAATCCCCAGAACGAAAGATGAAGAACTGGACAGCAACAACACATATACAATCATTTATTTATCTATCTATCAGGTAACCCATTTATGTAAACACCAAATGTATATATATTTACAAACTACCGAAGCCATAAAATGAATAGAAGTTATGACGAAGTTCTCGTTTAAATCAGTAACAACCCGTATATTATACCTACTCCTAATAAGCAAATAATCATAGTTGTAACAAACCCGTATTTCAAGTACGCCCAGAAAGTCAGTCTAAACTTGAGCGTTTGCAAAGACTTTTGAGCAACTATCAAGTTGGCAACACTTCCAAATAAGGTTAAGTTGCCTGCCACAGTAGACACCCAAGCGAGATACAGAACCATTCCCAGTTGATTCTTACAGGGGTTTAGCTGTGCAAGAACCAGAATGCAGAGGGGTACATTACTGAAAAGGTTGGAACCTATGATGACAAAGCTCACCATGAGAGCTATCTCCTCGAATGTTACCATGTCGTTATGGTCTAGCCCTAGTTTTGTCCAAAACCAACGTGGGACACCGGTGTAGTTAAAGGCGCCGAGCCAGACGAAGAAGCCGAAGAACAGGAGTAGGACGTCCCAGTCGATGCGTTTTATGATCTGCAAGGAATTCCTCTTGTTCATGAGGCCATCGGCGATCATCATCATTACTGCACCAGCCATTGGGACCAAACCTGTAATAAACAGGCACGATACATAGGTTCAAATAGGACTGCAGGGATTTAATGGGAAAATTTCAAATGGGAAATTCAGTCAATTTGATAAGTTTTAAGATTACCATACATCATAAAACAAAGAAAAAAAAGCATTTTGACTCTGAAAAGCAATTTGAAAGTATATACGCCTGCATATATATACTAATTCAGTGTGAAAACTACTTATTTGAACATCAACTTACCAATATCAAATGGAACTTCTTTGGTGGATGCTATGAAGAGGGCAACTACAAGAGTCATGATTAAACACATGCAGATGTGGAATTTCTTGTTTTCGGTGGGTCCATATTCCTCCGGATTGTATTTGTTCTCTTCAACCACTGTCACGCTGGTAATCAGGGTGCCATTTTCATTAACGACGCAGCCACCGGTTGACTTATCGCCTGCATTTTGCGAACGCTCAGTGGTTTTTGTAGCGTTACGGTCGGCACCTAGGCGCATGGAATTGGCTGATGTTCCCGAGTTTTCCACGGACTGGGTCTTTTCATCTCCCAAAGCATCCATGTTCATCTCTTCAGGGTCGTAGCCTAGGAGAGGAGGTGAGGCAGGCTTGGTCATGCAGCCGTAGTTATAGTGCATGAGCAGAAAGAAAAGATTAAGAAAATATCCTATTACGGCTGGAAGTACAATGTACGTAAAGCACGTTAGGAGGTCGAGGCGGCTGTAAGGGTGAGAATCGGTGACAGAGGCAATGAGAGCCATCTGAGGATTACCGAAGATAGTCATTGAACTACCGATATTAGCATTTGTAGCAATACACAGCAAGACGGTCTCCAGTTCGTTGGTCTGCCGATTTTGTCTGGCCCAGTGTTTGAGAACTAGGGGGGTGACAATTAAGCAGACGGCATCATTCGTGAAGAGCGCTGACAGGATAAAACTCAACAGTCCTACTCTCCATAGATAACCAAACATGGTCGTGTTGTCTTTCAGGAACGCGTTCAGGACCTTGTTAATCAGGAGCTCGCGTTCGAAGTACTGCGCCATCAACATCATCCCCATCAAAAGGAATATGGTTCTTAGGTTTTCTACCTCGCCAAGTATCTCGTACGTGACAGGTTGAGAAATAATGGTGAAGGCCACCATCAGGAAGGAGCCAATTAGCACGGCAGCTGTGGTTTCGACAGGGAAAAAACGTATTTCGAAGAAAATGAAGGGCAGCACGATCACAAAGAATATGGTACCTAAAACAGAAACGCAATAAGGTTAAGATTTTTTACACTGCTGTTTCGTGTAAATAATAATTCAACAAATTTTGTGTAAAATTTAAGTAAGATTGTATTTGGTTTTCAGTTAGACAGCCGGTTAGACTTGAGTACGCTCTGCCTTTTTCGCATGGACTCTTACGTGAAGCTTTTTTTTTTAACTGAAATGCCTAAACCCTAACGCCATATATTTATGTATCATTTAAAAATGATAGAAGTTCAAAAGTACCGAGGACGATCTTCCAAGTGTCCAGAGTCATTGCCCCCTCGTCAAAATACGCGTGAATATCACATTCTTCTTCTTCTACTTCCTCTGCATATACACTCGACAGGAGAAAGGCCGCCAGGAACAGGAGGGCCATGCCACGGTACTTGCCCTTGGAGCCCATTGTAACGGAGACCGTCTAGCGATGCTGCTACTCGGGTAGAAAGTGTGAGAATGAGTGTGTTGAAAGATGTAGAGGCATAGTCAACGATAAAACGGCGTTCGTTTATCTCCAGCATATCGAGCCCCCTGGCCTGTGACTTCACGTGAATATCTTTTCTCTCCAGGCAGCGAACGTTACGCCCATTAGTAGTTCACACGTGATAGGAAGACTAGTAAACATTATTTCTACACTGTGGATAAAACTGAACTTCTTGAATATTGACATATTGCTGTGTTATATATCATGAATGCGCTGTAGTGAGCATGTGACTGACTTGCGCAATTCCACACGCGTGTACTAATATGTGTTTGTCAAGCAACCGTTTTATGCAATTTCATAAAATGCTACGCATTTGTTTTATGAACAGTTGGAATTTTCTACGGATAAATTTTGAATGCAGCTTCAGCTGTGTATTCCATATGAAAAGGTATTATGCATTCTGCAAGTACTTAATTTATAGCATATTTAATTTTAAATGTTTTGAAATAGATATTCAGAGCAAACCTCCAGCAAATCAGAAAATATCAAATATTAAAAAAATAGAAACACAAAAACGCAAGAAAGAAATAAAGTGATATAAACTCTTAATTACTTAAGAACAAAGATTAATGTGGTGTCAACGCCATGTATTCTAATTTATTGAAGTCCTACGCCTACTAATCTGCTGGGTAGTGATAGTCCATAGCGATAGGGGTACATTGAGTCCTTCTCACACCGAGCGTTATATTTCAGCGATATGGCTGTACCATAACATGGTATGCTTTGAGAGTTCCACGTTAGAGAATCACCTAAAGAGAGCCACATAACAAGAAAAATTTTGATGGGGCCAAACAGTGGGAAGAGGTTTTTTTTTAAAGGAAACAAAATAATCTGCAGCGTAACTACATGTAAAGGACCAGTCTAAATGCTTCGATACATACACGTGCAACGAACTATGTGAAGAGGGCCTTGGAGCATGTGATGGTATAACCAGCGTCTGTGGGTGTAACTGCAATATATTAGGGTGATCTTATCTGAATTTCGTGGCGAGCGCATCACATGGGACCAAGTGCGTAACACCCACAGCCCTAGGGATTGCTGCACGGTCCTCCAGGAGTTCCTGAACGGGACAAGCTTAACAGTAGGACACATACTGTCGATGCGGAGTGATATAACGTCGTTTTCTCGCGCCAGGACGTAACGTCGGGCTCAAATTTTGTAAAAAATTAAACTTGGTCGAAAAATGGCTATATACTTTAAATAAATGCATACTTAGCAAGTCTAATACGATATTATGATTGTGGGGTATGTAGACTTCATATTCACGCAGCCTTCTACTGAAATTTTGTCGTTTAGAGTGAGCTTGCGTTCTTCAAAGTCGCACTGAGCGGTAAAATTTGACCTTGGCAACATCGTAACTTTGGCCACTATTCCTCAACTAGAGAGTGTGCGGGAAATTCCGGATAAGAGATAACGTATCTTTTAATCAATATTGTATGTATACAAAATCATTAAAATCCATCTTTGGAAAAAATTGTTGCAGAATTTTTTGTACCAAAAATCGTGCAAAATCCAGGTTTTTGCGTCATCCATGACCCAAGACGGGCCCAACTCGGCGTTTGTTTACATTTGCAGATGTACTTAATTTTGGCGATTATCACCAGTTATTTTGGATATTATTACAGTTTTCAATTGATGGTCAAACAATGCGTGTCAGTTTTATATCTAACTTGTAAATTTTTATGCTGCACCTTCTTTTTCTATGCCCTGCTACCAGTACATGTACCTTGCATATGTTTCAATGTTACTTATGAAATTATGTAGGTAATTGAACATTTCTGAGTCCAAAACTTAAGTTTAAAATAAAACAAATTTGTTTTTCTTTATTTTGCACAGACAAATTCATCGTTTCTTAAATGAATATTTTAAAGGGTTAACAACTTTGTATGAGATTCACATTACATAGTGTAAAGAACCCATAGGAATACAATATATATTCCATTTTACCACCAAAATGGTAGTTTTCACAATTATTTTGGAAACTGTTCTTGCCATCCAATCACATGGTGGCTGTACTCTGTTAAAATAAATTAAAAAATTACAGTACAGACTAATTTTGAATGTCAAAACTGATTCAGTACCCCAGTAACTATTGGTCATTTTACTCCAGGAGAATCCATTTTGGGCTGTTATGAACAGTTACCTCTTTTATATTCAATAAAAAATAGAGGGTAAAAAAACAAC
This sequence comes from Lingula anatina, assembly GCF_051362555.1. Classification (NCBI taxonomy): domain Eukaryota; kingdom Metazoa; phylum Brachiopoda; class Lingulata; order Lingulida; family Lingulidae; genus Lingula; species Lingula anatina. Next base: position 17,174,836 of record NC_141767.1, on the reverse strand, counting down.
AAAACAATGGTACAAGTATACATGCACAGGAAGTCCATATGCATGGGCGCTAGTAAGAATTCACAAAGTATTTAGTTATTCAAAGTGTGTAAAAATGTAAAAAATACATAAATAAAAACAAAAAAATATTTCCAAAATTAATAAAAAATTTCCACTTTCATTGCACTAGGTTGAACCTAATGACTTTTCTGTCTTTTATTTTTTTTATTTATTTTTATTTTTTTATTTTTTGCTGAAGAAATTTTCATACGTTCCGTCTTCAAATGCATTACCTCAAAATACATTAGCTATCCTTTTAAGACTTAAAATAAGAGAAAAATATGCTGATCACCAAGGACAATTTATGTCTTTATTCAAAACAGTTCCATATGCTTGTATTTGATATCTGATATTAAAATATGGGAATATGCAACTTGCTTCCTAAAAGAGCTCTACCTGTATTTGTGAACACCAGGCATTATATACTGAATATAAATGGATGTGGACTGTAAATACATTCAAAATACCTCTTTTACTATTCTGACATTTTTTTTCTTTTTAAGCTCTTGTTTGAATGTGAAAAGCAGTCTGGCTCCTTGGAGTCCAATTAGAAAAAATGTGTCCATTATAACACTTGTATGCAACACTGCCATCCAATTATCTTAAAGAAATACCACCGAAGTCATATTTCTTTTTAAAAATTCAATTTTTATGTTTCAAAAAATGTAAGTGCTGCCAAAGAATACTTTGATAACCAATCTTCACTAAGGGCTTGGTGACAGTTTTTTTTTAATATGACTAATAGGAATGCATGATAATGATGCAGTATATCATCGTGATCACTTTTCAGGGCACTTCAAAGCCTGGCAGAGATTCTGCAATATCTGAAAAACTGTTCTTCTTGTATCTGTAAAAGAAAATCAGAATAAATTCAGAATTTACAATTCCATGCAACTAAAAGTAATAACAATCTGTATATAGGTCAATTTAACATTAAAAAATTGACTAACAATGAGCGAGGGTCGGAAGATATGTCCAAGTGGTACTTAACTAACACAAGTCTAGGAACTCACATAATAAAATAATAAATACTGGCTTTATCTTTTTTTCATACAGAAAACATAAATGGATTATATTTTAAACCTTTATTATTGTTGATCTTAAAACCATATGACATTCTCCAATAGATCTACTTCATTTTAACTTAAGTAAAAAATCTACAACTTCAACAGTAAGCAAGTATGGTGTATAAATGTCTCAACTTTCATTTCCATACCTGTACTAGCAAGTCATGGATTTTAAAATTTTCAATTATTTATAAAATAAACCCTACACTTTCAAATGGACCTTTATACTAAAATGAATGTTAACTGGTCATGAAAAAAGCTAATATTACATAACTGTCATTCTTTGCTAGTGGTTACAAAATGTTGAATTTGACCGAAAATTTCAAACTTTCTCTGGGAAGCTGTAATTTTGCGATGTGATAGCTACACCATCACAGTTTATCATTTCATAAAAAGGGAAACAGCAGCTGCCCTTTTTAGGGCACACAGGAGAGTTGAACAGCTATACCCACCAAATCCAAGACGCGTTACCCTGGGCAATATATTTTGCACAAACTAATGAAAGTCTAACGGAATGTTTTCAGTTTTAGTTTAAATCATAAGGGGGTGTTGTCTCAATGCTTCAAAACTGGGTTTGAAGAATTTAATCCACATTTCATAATTAATAAAAATGGGGAATATGGGGTTCACGGTTACGTTATTAACGCGGGTACAAAAACTTTTTATAATCATGTAAATAATAACAATATTTTTGCTATTATCCATACACACTTCAATCATGAGGGGCACACCACTTTCACATGCTTTTAAAATGGAATTGACAAACACAGAGGAATAATGCACATATTTTATTTACTGTAACTCTTTCACATGGGACACACACTGAACAATGTTGATCTAAAGAATGTTCCAGATTGTAGTTTTTTATCTGAATTATTATTTTTTTATTATTATTTTAACACAATAACGTTCAGTTAAATACAAAATTTAACAAAATGAAGTTCAGTGTAACACAAAGTTCATAATTATAACATTCTTCCTGACATATGTGGACCAATGGTGATATCTGTTCTGTGCTCACTAAGGCATCCACTCTTGGGATTCTGAAAAAAAATCACACAAAGAATCTGTTAACTCTGATAACGAACAATGGATAACCTAAGGTCACAAATAGTTTATTGCTTATTCAAACAAAGTACAGTGCATTATGAGTGGCAAACACGCATATTACTGAGACACATTTTCTTCACCCATTTTCGGTGCTTCATTGCGTAACGTAAGTGTTGCTAGTAATCCATTATTGCTGTTTTTACAGACGGTTAAATTTTAAACGTACGGAATACAGTGTAGCAGCTTAATTTAAGACAAAACTAAAAAAAAGTAATTCAATTTCGATGATTGAGTTTTCGAGAACAAGAGAACATGAATACGGTATCACCGCGTCACCATGTTCAATGTGACCTTTAGTCCCCCATGTGACACAGACGCAAAACGAAAGTTCAGACGAAGTCACCCTACTTATAGAATGGTAAAAATCAATCGGTACACAAATATGTTGAAACAATTGAAGAAAAATGAAACGAAACTCATTATTTCTCACCTTCATACAAAGAAGATCCCAATAAACAATCCTGTGACGGTTAAATCGAGGGAATTACACCTGTGCCCTGCATCCTATCTCGACAGCGTCATTGCGTAACTTGTTATCAGAATGGGCCACCCGCCAGTTTGAGCTGGTTTTTTTAGTGTGCAAAAGAAGCCATTCGTGTGTAAGACGTCATCAGTTAGTGAGTATGGAAGAAGATCGCTATCGATGTATAATTTTCACGCGGCATTTTAAAGTCGTCTGATAAGAATCGATCTCTGAAGTTTCAGCGTTGCGAACGTTATATTGGGACGCGGTGAAGAAAAATCGACCTTGCTGAGCAATAAATGTGAAATTCTTAAGAAAACTGATATTATCATGGATTTCGTGACACAAACTAACCGACATACTACTTTGGACGATTGAACAGTTTTAATACGGAAAGATAGGATTAGATGAAATTTTCATCGGGGTGGGACACCGCATGTATCGTAAGTTAAGCTAATTTTGTGATCATTTTTCAGTCACTTCAAATAAATTTTTATTTAAATAACCATTTGCACATTCTGTTTATTATATCTTCTTGCAGTAGGTGTATTCCCTGCTTCAATAATTCATTCAAACCCTAAACAAACTGTTCCTAAATAGAGGTAGGGTCGAAATTCCACAAAAAAGGACGCCATTTTGAGGGTAATTTCGATATATTTTCTGCTTTTTCTCTTATTTTGCTTTTATAACAGCATCCTCCTTGCTCATGCAGCTTCTTTGATTTGTTATTGAAACATACACAACGATGTCATGAGAATTTGGTCGGCTATCTAAATTTAAATAACATTCTTGTTATGGTCCCCCCGCAGTGCACCACTAGCAAAGAATGACTGATAAATACTTCTACCATTCTACATGTATATCCAAACATCTTTTTCCTTACATCAATGTTAGAAAGTTTTTAAATTTTTATCAGCATGAAAAAAAGACAAGGGGAATGTTAAATCTTGCCAAATACTCCCCTGATCTATTGCTAATTATTACAAATAAAAGGTGATGTATTCATAATTCAATCAATATATACAACTCTCAAGCACATTATCTATGCTTCACATGACAGGTGCTCGCAATGCTACGTTATAAAGCTACAGTACACGTACGTACTGATTAAGGCAGATATGTCGTTATGAAATATTAGTATTTTAAATAACACTAGATCAAAAGTTAATCTCAAACTGAACTGTAGTCGGAGTTAGATTACTCTGAATGAGCCTGCGTCGGTCACACGGTGCACATTTTAACAACAAATCTACAAGATACAATGTATAACAAATGTGTTTGATTATGTACAGTGTGTAGTGGAGCAAAACTAGCACATTTCTCGTAATAAAAAGCATTTATATATTTTTTAAAATATAAATAATTTGCATACGTACCTGATAATGAGTCTCTGACATGCTATAAATACGTGGGTTCCATATTTCAGCAAGGATAAAAATCATAACTTGCCGCACAACCTACTTCACCTGTCTCTGCCTCGTAGTAAATTGCGGGGTTTCGTTGGAAAGCACCTCAGTTCACCTCTCGTTTAGTGGGCGGGATTTTGGTAAATTTACTAAATTTGTATGAAGTTTTTGGTCTTTGATAAAAGAAATGTTAATTCTGTTTCTTAAATTTATATTTGACTTAATATGGGTCTATAAAGGTGCATTTTAGCACTCAAATCTGCGCGTCACATGATTTGTATCACATGACTTTTTTGAACTTCCACAGTTCAAGGTCAAAAAAATACTGTCGTAGCAAGTTATAGAACATCATTGCTTTGCGTGAAAATTGAGGTTAGTCACTAACTTTTTTGGGTGAATAAACGTAATTTTAAGTTCGGGAAATGAATGAGATGTGCACTCTTATCGGAGGTGCCTCAGGGGAGAAATTTTGCTCTGTTTTTTCACAACTTTTCGGATTTTCTGTCGAGACTTCTTAACCAGAGAGTGTGCGGGAAATTCCCTTCAAAATCGAAAACCTGGATATATATTCGACCATTTTATTAATTTTAAGCCAATTTCGTATTTGGAAACAATTTCCTCGCAATATAGTCCCTTGCTATACAAAAGCATTTTCGGACACGTAAAATTTTCAGTTTTCTTGATTCGGAGAGAAATAATTGTAACTCTGTACAGTGCATTGACAAAAGCTTACAGTTTTTCAATAGACGGATAACTCCTCGTTTAGTCTCTAAAATATGGAAAGTCAATTCACTGTAGTTTTTTCTCGAAGTTTATTTATTTCAGACGTACGCATTTTTCATCGCGCCGCTTTTTTGGCGCTATTTCGTGACGCGGATGTACCAAAAAATCCATGACGTTTCAAATCACACCTAAATCCTGACAGTATGTGTCCTACTGTTAACTGACGTCACCTTGAATGTGCTTCTAAACGTGGCTCTGTTAAAGGCATACATCTATAACTTGTATGATTTGAGGTTTTAACTCCCCCTGCAACATTTTAAATAGAATGAACTGGTGTCTTATAGGTGTGTTACTTCTTTTTTAAAAAGAGGAAATTGATACCCCTGTTCAATAAAGTGATAAAGCAGGGCTGTAAACACTTTTAAACAAACGTACGAGTATGTTTGAAATCTAGAATACCCAATTATTTTTTTCAGAGTAAAAACTATGAAAAAAATTAATTAATATGCTTTTTATTCTAAAAAAATCTTTTCAAATGAAAATATTCAAATATAAGCAGTTAAAAACACAATACTCCCACTGTGTTTTGGAAGATTAAAAAATGAACTTTGCATTATCATCACGAACGCTTCAGTGATGATTTTGCTATTTATACTCTTTTAGACATGTTCGTAATATTTACAACTTTAAAACCTTTTTGGTTTTTGATTTGATGACTGAACCTTTGCTCAAGAACAAAGTCTGAAAGAAAATTAAACTGTAATAGAAAGCCTAGATTGTTTATGCAATGTACTAGCAGTATCAACAGACAACCAATTTCTGCGCAAACTTAAACCACAGAATTTTGCTCTTTCCAGTAGACCTGTACAAGCTTAGTTTTAAAAACAAGTTCACTTGATTTATGAAATAAGTATACAAATTCAGCTGTGCTTGTCCCTTTCTGAAAACTGTCATTGCTTGGAAAGTCTGGGAAATTCCTCTGGAAGTAAAGCTAAGGAGCGGCAAGTTGGACAAGTCCTCTCTTCTCCCAGGACCCATCTACTGATACACTGAAATGTAATTATTTAAACAGTTTGTAAATGATGGTCAGATATTCTTATACAATAAGCAGAACATTGAACCAAGCATGGGCATTATAGCAGCTTGCTGTTGTTATATATATATATATATATATATATATATATATATATATATATATATATGCAATTCAGATGAAATAAATAGCTCAATACCTTTAAAATTTGCATGCAGTACATTTTATTATACACATGAAGTCAGACGGAATGAATGGCTCTCTGTCTTTAACATGTTCAGTGTATACATATACATTTATAAAGAGCAAAACATAACATTCCATCACTGACAACAATTATAAAAGTTTGCCAGTCTCCCCAGTCACAAGCACAGAAGAATTTGTCAACTTACTTTATCATGAAAAGTATGTCCACATTCCAGACGCTTTTCACTCTGTGGATTTCTGACACTACTACAACAGATGACGCACTGCTCATAAGAATCCTTATAAAAGAAACAAATGCATTAGAAATAGAAAGTCAAATGTTCACTATACTGTGTCTTATACATCTATTATAGGATTGGGCCTCAGTTCTGTAGTTAATAATTTAATGTGACAGGCAATGCAAAGGAAACAAAACTTGACATCTCAATTAACTGTGCACATTTGCTGTGACAAATACTTGGTAACAAAACCTCCTCATGTTCTGGTGAGTTAAATCATTCCCCAAAACTTAATATTTCTCTTATAAAAAAAGCAATTACACTTCCCTCCACATAAACTTAATGTATTGTATATTGGGCCTTTCCTAAAGGCACATTAGGAGATGACAAATAATGCAAACAAACAGTATGTCTGAAAATCTTAAGTTATTTCCAAGAACTGTATTCAACTATTTTCTCTTGCAAAATATCAATAATTTATCCACAAGAAGATTTAACAAATCTTTTTTTTTTGCATTAAAATATATAACACAAGATTTTCAAAGAATTACTGTGTAATTACATCATCATCGTCGTCATCATCTTCATCATCAGAGAGCAGCATCACATTCTGTGGTGCTTTGGTAGGCACAGATTTCTTAGGGAGTTGACTGCACAGCTCTGACTGGTCATGAGCAAAGATGCACTGTAAAGGAAGATGAGCAACAAACATTTTATAAACCCAAATCAAAAAGGTTTACCATTAAAGATATCCATCCGATTTCTGCAGTTACAATTGAGCAAATGGACTTTAACTTCGTCGATATCACTTTCTACATAGTAGTTACACACAAATATCTGGTGTTTCATGTTTCAGTGTTCAATAACTTAATAATAATAACATGAAAAATGAATGTAAACTCTTTTAAGAAATGACATGATATGTTCATCATATGAGAAGGCACATACTAGTACATAGCAGCCTTACTTTACTATATGGACATCCAGCTTTACTGAGGAAGTATTTACACATCTCAGTTTTTTGCATTCCACGAACTTCTTGCTGGCCATGGGCAAAGTTACATTTTGATCCCATCTTGCACTTTCCAGATGTGAGCCATTCCATACATATCTCTGTCTTATACTTGGCCTGCCAAACCTTCTCTTTCTCTATTGCTTTATTTGATGAATCAAATGTCTAGAAGTAATAGGGTGTGGAGTTATAAAATGGTGATAGCATATGAAAGGCTACATATCACACATATTTAAAAACTAGGGAAACAAAATTAAAACTACAAGAAGCAATGACATTTCTTTTTGTAAAATGTTAACATTAATCATACAATTGAAAATACACCTACTCATGTATCCCAAAATACTTAAAAATACAAATCCATCATCTTTAGACCTTCTTCCAAGGAAACTACGACCTTAATAAAGACAAGCAAATCATCATGCACTGATATTACGTGGCACATATACATTTCTCCATTAAAACTGTATTCTTACTCTTTCAGGTTTTTTCTGCCATTCTTTCACCACAACCTCTGCTTCATCTAAAATCTGGGCCAGCCCAATGCCTTGCAACCCTCCATGTCTGGTACGTAGTTCCTTCAACAGGTTGATTGTGTCAGCTCTAATGGTGAAAATGACAGGACTTTATAGTGCATTTAATGACACCCAAGAGACACACACACACATACATAAACACGTGCACACACACATGAACACAAAAAAGTTATTCATTGGTGAATTTACTAGCACAGTACGCATTCAACTAAAAGAAGAACAGTACAAAATTATCTGTATACACCATCAGTGTCAAGTTACATACTGGTCCAATGCTGATAGATGCTCAATCAAAGACAGAAAAACATTAGGGAACACAACATTACTTAAAGTAATTAGTTTCTGATAAGATGACTAAGAAATAGTACCTTGTAAGTTTTGGAAATTTCTCCAGCAGTCTGCCTATAAGGCGTTCAAAGTTGCTGGCTTTTGTGCTCCCAGTTGTTTGAAGTGGTTTGCTGGATAGGTGCTCCTGTAGAACATCAGGCTTCTTTTTCTTTTTACTCACCTGGAAAAAAAGCATTACAGCTCATAAATTTTGATGATTAAAACTCTTAGCAAAATGAAAAGTTTGCAAAAAATTTGCTGCAAAATAAAAAGTTTGCAGGAGTTTGCAAGAAAAAAATTGTATTACTTCTACTTTGTGTAATAACATCCAAATAAATTTTGACCAAACAGAAAAAAAAGCTTAATGCACAAAAAGGTGAATTGACCGGAGTTCTTCCAAATTAATCCCGACCTACATGTAGGTAAACATATCATTAATTTTGTGAACCCATTCTACCACATTTTTTCCCAATTTTACCTGTTCCTGGACTTGATCATTGCACCATCTTACCTGTTGCCATTCATCACTGTCCTCAACCTGTTCGTTCCCAATATGACTGTCGGCCAGCTGGATACTGTCCATCTCAGAGTTACGAGAACTAGGCCTTGAGGAAGGGGTGCCTGGGAGAAAACCAAATAAAAACAGTGTCAAATCAGTACTGGTGGATAGGATGCTTAACACTATGTTGAAGTCATCAAATAAGTAACAACTATTTTAGAAAACAAAAATTTAAACAAGCAATTTTTATAATAGTTGTAGAATATTTTGTTTCAGTACACAAAATACTACCTAATCTTCCTTTTCATAAGCTATTAGAAGTAGCAAGTTGAAGCTTACCTGAAACAACATATGGTTGAATTTTGGCAGTTTCCACCTTGTCCGCCTTCATATTGGATAGTGAACCAGATGCCCCCACTGTATTGACTGTCACATTAGAAATGGAGCTCTGCACAATGGGTAAAGGTTGCCCAGATATGGACATTACTGGGGTGGATCTACCAGTGGATTGTATACTGGGCTGCTTTCCACGCTGCTGACTTTTGCCTTGGCCTGTATTTCCTCCTGCTGGTCCACCAGCACCCACTGGACTAACACGCTCAACACTGGCCTCACTCTCTGATGTCCTCTTAGCTCTAAACCTAGGTGGTATGTCTGAAATGGCAAGGCCTGACTGGGACTTAGATACTGTTGTGTTCCAGCCAGGGGGATTTGCTATGGTGCGCACACTGGTGCTGGAGGTGGTTTGCCATACTGACGGTCTGTATGAATAATAATAAAAAAAAAATATATATATATAAATAAACACTTCTCTGGAAACATGAATAACACACTGCCACACACATAGTTTTCACAGACCAGAGTTAATCAATATTCACAACTTGAGAAAAGACTCAAGACAAGATCAAGCAATTAATGGGGTTCTTAACTCTACAAGAACATAACTGCCCCTCCCTCATTTTTAATACCCAACTGGTCCACGAAAAATTCAACAAACTCACACTACATTCACAGTAGCAAGTAACTAACCTGTTCTGTCCACCAGATAACTCCACTTTCTGCTCCCTTCCTTTACTACCAACTGTCTTCCATTCCCCAGCCCCTTGCTCCAGCAGGCCAAAACCAGCAACCAGAGACTCCTGTGACAAGCTGCCCTTTACATTCTGAGGGTCTCTTGGTGTTCGGGGCAGACTACTTGTACTGGTGCTGTACTCTGAGGAGTTAGATTCTGCAGATGTTGCAGCTCTTGGACTGGTTGGAACACTTTCATAACAACTCTGCTCTGAAAACGGAGACTTGGCAGTTTGAAAGCTCAGAGAACTTCTTGAAAAAGATGCACCCTCTGAGGAGCTGATGCTACTCTGTCTGTCTCTGTCCAACTGTCCTTGGTACTCTTTAGTAAAACCAGAGGCTTTATCATGAACATAAGTTTGATTCATAACAGTGGTTGCCAAATTCTCAGCAGCATATCTTAGAGGGGCACTCTGTCTGCTGGTATAATTTCCTCGAGCAAAGCTCAGAATTGACTTGCTTTCATTGCTGCCACTATCAGAAGCATCATTCATCAAAAAGGACTTGACATCAGGGAATGGTTTTGAGCAATCTACATGACATCTCTCAGAAGAACTGGTCTTTTCTACCTCCAAGGTGCTGTGTTGTACTGCTCCCCTATGATATGGTGGCATGTCTCCTTGGGCTTCTTTGGTGGCAAGCTTATCCTGGCTTTCTCCAGTTAATGGAAAACATCTTTTCTGTTGGTCTGGTGAAACACTGGCAATAGCCTTTCCTGGACCAGCACTTTCATCCCCTTGTCCTGCCTGTGGAATAACAAAATTGCTCTGATCAAGCGTTACTGATTTGACATGAGACATGGATTTTCTATCATTCTGTGTCCCAGGGGGAACTTTAGCCAAGGTACTGAGGCCACTGAAGGTGTCAAAGTTCATTGTACCATTCTGTGCGCTAAAAGCCACTGTGGATGGGTCATTTTGAACGCCAAAGCCAGCTGCTTTAGCCAATGTTGCTGTATCACTCTGTGTGCCATAAACTGCTGCAGCCAAAGATGCCAGATCACTTTGTGTGCCATAGGCTGCTGTAGCCAATGCTGTAAGATGACTGTGTGTACCCAAGCCTGCTGTAGCCAATGTTGATGGATCGCTCTGCCCACCATAGGTTGTGGTAGCCAGCATTCCAGTTTGCAGTTGCTGCATGGTAATAAGCTGCTGCACAGCTATGTACTGCAGAGCTGCAGGGTTTTCTATTAGCTGGGGATTCATCTGGAGAAGCTGAGAAACAACATATTGGTAAGCGACAGGATTGACTTGGGGCACCTGTTGTTGCTGTGATAAGTCTGTTGTCACAGCAGGAAGACCTAATGTTGTCTTTTGTGGTGCCATTTCATCACACTGACTGCTGCTTACATTAATAGTTGATGTTGTCATTTGCATTTCAGAAGCCTTTGCATCTTGCAGCAGATCTGCTTTAAAAGGCATGGCTACTTCCTCTGATGTTAGTGTACTTGACTCACTGATTCCATCATCCATATCTGGTAATTTTGAATTAGTTTCACTGAGAATAATAGAGTTACCCAATTTATTTGATTGGTTGTGACTGCTAGCACTGGTTTCAAAAGCAGATGAAACCAACACTTTTGGCTCTGCAACTTTGTTTTTTCTTGGTTTAAGAGCTCTTCTTCCTAAAGGCTTGAATGCTTTCTTGATAATAGGCTCCTAAAAATATACCTTTGCATATTACTAAAATGAAAAAGTATTTCATGATACAAAAAGATAGCTTCCACCTTGACTGTGTAGAAAAAATAAAGAATAAACTAATTTATTTCAGTGATACAAAAAGTAATTGAAACATGTTTGGATCAAATAATGAACTTATCCACCTGTCAACTTTATGAAGTAACCAAAGAGAACAAACTTGCCTGTATATTGGACAATCCTGGTGGACATTTTGTTGGAATACGTAATAAGGTTCTCTTCTCTTCGTCTTCAAAAGGCAAATAATGCAGACAATTTGCAAAACTGTATACTTTAAAACTTGTCTTATACTGGCTGTACTTTATCTTCTAAATACTACTGATGTCTACTTAGAGTGTTAAATGGAAGAAGAAATTTAAACACAATCTATTTTCAAAATGCATTAAGGTTGTGAATCTTGATAACACACACACACACACAGAAACACACACACTGCGGAAGTAGACAGTAATACATATAACCATAGTAGTAATATTTAGCTTGTTTAAAATGTAATAACCTATACCATCATTTGAAAGTTGAATCTTGGCAATGACATCAAATCCCTTGGGATTATCACCAGTGGATTGCATGACACCACAAGGTAGAACTGTCTCTGCCTGAAGAGAACTGGAGACCACTTTGTCACTTTGCTGGCCAACTGCTGATGAGGCACCACCTGCTATCTGGGATTTTGGCAGTTGTAGCTGATTGACAGAGGATGTTACCCCAACAGTTGGCACTTCATTCTGCACATTTCCAGCAAATGTCAGTGGATCTGGTGTCAAATCAGGGTTGACTGGGAGTGGCACTTCTGGCATTGCAGCAGCATGCCCCTTCTGCGCTTCCTTCTTGTATTCTTTTGTCATGAAGCGGTCCCATGACCTTTCATTCAGCACAATCACCTCAGGGTCCACACAATCATTTGGACAGTAATGCTCAAGGAAAGCCTTCACAATCTTGTTGTAATCAACCTGAACATGTAAAAAGTAGTTATAGTGGAAGTAAAATTTAGCTCTAAAATTCAACATTTTATTAGTGTGAGATCTTTAAAATATCCTATTCAGAAAGCAATCTCGTAAACATGAGTAGAAATTTCAGATAAAGCTGATAAAAGTATGTTATATATAATCAGAAGAAAACTGATAACATAACATAACTTGACAACAACCAAATGATTTTTCAGTGACTGCAACCACGATCTTATTATATCAGGCTGAGGTATATTACTAAAAAAAAAAAATATCAATATCAGATGAACAATTCAGACATTTCTGTCATCACATTTAATATCAGAAAAGAAACGTACTTCACGAGGTGAAAACTTGTTTGGTCCTTGTGTAGTAGGTAAATTGACCTTCAATGCAGTCAATGATTCCAGTGGAACACCCTTACACAGTTCACGTACATTGGTCTCATAAAGCGCCTTGAAATTAAAAAAAAAAAACTGATAAAATCTTGGAAATTGTAACAAGTCAATGACAATATTACACAAATTGACTTATTTAAACATACAACTTTTAGATTGTATATGTAGCAAATACCAGATTTTTCCAAGAAACAAATATCAGGTACTGGGTGCACTGATTAACTGATAATTTTAAGTAATGTATAAAAGCAGTATAATTTAAAATAGTATACTATGCATGTTCACTATATTTTAAAACCAAATTTACCTGCATTCTTTTTAGTTCTTCCCCTACATTTTGTTTCCCAGTATTAAGAGTGTCCATCACGTGTTGATCATATCTAGAAAAGCTTTTAAAAAATCTCAAATTTATTAAAACTAAAATGTAATTGATACAGAATACAAAAATAAAATATCATAATGCTTATTCTAGAACCTGCTTATATTGGGATTCTTTCATTATCATAAAACAAAAATTTTTGCAAAAACATTCTGCAAAATTAAACTCATTCTTTCAAACAATATTCCCCTTAGTTCCACAGCTATAAAATAGAAAAATAGATTTACCTGTCAAGGTTCTGCAGTTTCTTCCAATCTTCAAACCAGTTGAGCAGTCTTTCAGAGCACAAGTAAAATTGTAGTTGAAGTACCTTGATCTGAAATAATACTTATATGTATGTACATGATGAAAACATTTCAATTTATCAATCATAAAAGAACCTGGTAATCTTTTGATAAATCAGGCAATTATATATTTATTTTATTCCTCTTTCAGCATCAAAACAACTTTTAAATGTATATGATAAATTATGTATGAATATTACATTATAAACAGTACAGAAAGGATAATGGTCAGATTCAAAAACAGATAAACTTTCATAAATTCATTTTGGGGAATCATATTTTGGCGCAAACATTGAAAACAACATCATTCTTACCTCTGCAGCAATAAGTTGTGTCACAGCATTATCAAAAATCTTTCTATCCACCACTGACCCAGATTCTGTGCTGGTATACCTGGACAGCATCCTAGGTTCAGCTCTGATGCGTCCTGATATTTCGGTGTTTGTGGATTTACGTGCAGTTTGACATGGCTCCACATAGTATGTGGACTCTTCTGAAAACAGACACTCTTCTGTATTTATCATCACCTCTGCAACGTCCACTGCAGACTGGGCACTAAACTCTTTAGTTTTCAGTCTCCTGGGGCTGGTGCCAGTTTCTTTCTGGTAACAAGAAGGGTGGTCAGTTTGTTGCTCTTGGTGCTGCACTGATAATATATCAGGTATCTTGGAAAGGGCTGGCTGCTTGAACCTGGGAACAAACTCTGAGACTGTAGCCTTCAGCCTTGATGGGGAGCCCCCTATTGATGGCACCGATGAAGATACAAGTGGTTTGAATTTGAATTCCTGAGCCGCTGGCCTCAATCTGGATGGAGAGGAGGTCTCCGATTTTGATGATATGATCTTTGGATCACCTGCAACTAAAGAGGCTGTGCCACCACCTGGGGATAAAGGACTTGGCTTTAATTTGAACTCTGGAGCTGTTGCTTTCAATCTGGATGGAGAGAGGTATGTTTCTGCAGATGGTGCTGGCAGTTTGAGTTGAGGTTCTTGAGACACAGCCATGTCACTTGTATCAGAATCAATATCTGGACTAGAAAAAGTTGCATTTTGGTCTTTAAATCCACTGTCATGGGAAAAGACACTTTGAGACCCAGTAGTTTTCATTGGATGCACTTCATCCTTTGTTGGAGTCTTATCATCAAGTAACTTTCTATCTGTAAATTTCATATTCTCTTTGGTACTAACCAACGTCTCTAAAACCAACTGTTTTGCTGCAATAAGCAGGGCATCTTTTGTGTTCTTCTGACAATACTTCATGCCCATTTCATATGCTTCAATCACAAATTCCAAATCAGCAAAGTCAGGTAAATCTTGTTTTCCATCAAAATGCTTCACTGGCATTCCAGAACATATTTGATTGTTGGTGGACACATTTTCCAGCTCTTGAGTTTTATTCATCACTTCTGTCAGTTTGATATCAGCTGGAGCATCATTTTTTGTGGATAGTGTATCCTTTGCTGTGTATGGAATTATATGATCATTGTGATATGCCTCACTATGGTCAGAATTTCCAGTCAAAGCATGATTTAGACATTCAATTCTCAACATCTTGCTTTTTGTGCACCCCTTACTGATTTTAGGGTTCACGATGCCCTTGGGTTTCCAGACATCTTCACTGTATGCATATTTTGTCTGCTGAACCAACTCACTGCATGGTATTTCAGTGGTCTTTCTAACACACTCTTTGTCAATGTGATCCAACACAGCTTGTGAGGAGTCACAAGTCTGATCTTTGACTGATTCCTCGGTTGTGGGGAAGGTTTTTGAATTGCATTCCTGTGCTGTCCCTATTGAGATCCCATGTGTCCTTGCAATATCCTCAAAGACAGACTTCTGCTGCAGAGACTCGGGGATAATACAGTCACGGTCATCTGAAATTTAAGCAAACTGTCACATCAGAATCTATGTGTAACAATTAATTATACCAAACATTTAATGATATGTAGCCCTGGTCATTGGCTTAGTGTTTTCATAAGCTTTCCATTTCTTCCAAATTAGTTGTTGGAAGAATTTACAAAATGACCGTTTTATTACAAAACAGGAACTGGTACAAGGACACTTAGTTATTTTAACACAATTTACGGTCTGAATTTAGCTATCAGGTACTTGACCTATTTCATCCAGTGAATCTCTGTCATGCATTGGTATCTCTATTAAATTGTTTTTGCAATTCTCATTTATATTTCCAACCGTTTCCTCCTTGGTGATCCTGCAAAAGCATTAAAAATGTAAAATAACCAATTTTTAATAGCTAAGGCTTGTTATCAAAAACTGTGTATTTGCACATCACTCAAAATTTGAGAATATTCCATAAAGTCTCATTACTGATTAAACTAACCATTAACTATGTACAGAAAAGCATTCAGAGAGGACAGACCTCTGCCAAGGGAGTAAAATTCTTATTATTAATTAATTAATCAACTAAAAATAGGTCAACACCAAATGTTAATTAATTGTAGGTAAGCACATTTCTGACCTATCGCAAAAATTACATCAAAATCCATTCAGAACTTTTTCGGGTACTGATAGGCTCTTAACTAATATACCAACACACAAAAACATAACTTCTACCATTTTCCAGCAGTTCTATTCATTTTGTACATACTTTTCACTCCCTGAAATTGTTTTATCCTCAGCTGGTGCTCCACGCTGGCGTAAATACAGAAAGCCATTCTCCAAATACAGGGATGGGAATGTGGACAAAAATTCTTTCAAAGTTCCATGAGACATGATAAATCTGCGCTCATGTGGGCTAAGATTCATGAAGACATTTAGAAGTTTTTCACTGTTCACCTCTTGAGGCCCATAGGTTTTTAAAACTTCCAAGAATTTCCTTAAAATGAAAATCAAATTAATAATTTTATATCAACTTCTGCAATGCCTCTACTAAACAAATTAATAATTTTATATTAGCTACTGCAATGCATCTACTTTTGTATTCAAGGTCCAACCTGGTTCTAAGAGGCTGATTAACATTAACATAAAAATCTGAATATTAATTAGAAGATGAAGCAAAATGCTTTCAAATCCATTTCAAATTCTCTGGCTTGACTTACCAGAACAACTTCTCAGACAAATCAGGTTTTGTTTCTGCATACTCTGGTATTGGTTCCAAAGCTGTCTTACAGACTTGAGCACTAGTAGGTCTTGGCATCTGTTCCTGCTTTTGTATCAGTGTGGGAGTAACATTACCTTGCCTAGTATACAGTCTTTCTCTACCCAATTGCTCTGTCTTGACAGCTTGCTTTGGTGGTGGAGACGTTAGGTGTAACAAGTATGGTTCAACAGGGCATCCTGACACTGACCATGTTCCTAATGTTGCACTAGAATTGCTATTGGATGGCAGATATCCAGAGCTGTCTAGAGTTTGGCTGCAAGGGACTACAGGATACTGCCCATAAAACAGGGTAGCACCCTGTGTTGCAGCCTCTGCAGGAATTGCATAATTCACGGCTGGTGATGGAACTATAGGAGCTACAACAGGTGCCTGCACAGCTGCTCCAGTATGTGCCCAAGAACCCTGATGGTACTGTCCTACTGGGGCTTGGGGCAGTGCTGGGAGATATTGCTGTAAACTCCGGGACTGTGGTGATGAACATGGTGGCAGGAAGTACTGATTGGAATTTGAGGTAGCATCTGAAGAAGTTGGGTGGTAGTATCCAGACGCATGCTGCTGGGAGGGATAAGGGAACATGGCAAATTTGGCCCCTTACAACTGGTCAGCATTGGCAGATGATGCTAAAATAAAATACATGTATAACTATCATACAGTAACTGCACTATGTAAAAACTTAATAATTGGAACTGACATAATTAAGATGTTGGTTTTCTCTTGTGGGGTAATCCCATTTTCCACACTTACTTGGATCTCTAAATATTATGGCTATAAAGGTATTACTATGGAGCAAAACCTGAGATGTTCATTTTATTTCTGAAACACAGGCTAAATACAAAATAAATTTTCAAAGACAGAAGTTCACATTATTTCCGTTTATTCTGAACAGATTAATATATTTCACCCACAGAAAGGTTACATACACTAACATCCTTCAAATTTCTCAGTAATACTATTATTAATTAGTATTAGTAATATTTTTAAAGGATAAATACAGTATGTTTCAAATAAGAAAAATTAAATTTTTTGTTTTATTATTATTACTACCAAATTTCAGTATGCCTGAGATGCAATATATCATGGTGCAATATATCATGTTTATCACAAAAGCAAAGCACTAAAACGGAACATATGCTGACACGATGGCACCGCACCGGATTCAGGTACAGGTACAATTGCCACTGGAATTTAGCAAATCTCGGCACAATACCACCGAAACTTAAGACTATTGACACGCAGCACTTGGAACCTGTGGTTATTACTAAAACTGAAACATCAAACATAATTGAAAATGTCATATTACCGACTTAAAAAATGAACACAAAGAGTTGAAAACGAGGACACTTTATTTACAGGTCGTAATAAAAATATTAATGAAGTATTCTGTTACGTTCCTTTAAATAAATGATAACTGTATTTTACTTAACACTTTCCGTTTGCAACAGCTACGATACATAAAAGAGTTTTGCCAAATATCTCCAAGCGTCTCACTGCAGATGAACAGACAGACAACATTCGCCACAATTTTTCATGCAGGGCGGGTTCAATGCAAGACAAGCTACAGAACATCATTCAAGTTTTAGCGCATATACTGTTTTATAATTATTTTAGAAGACACGCAATGAATCGATTTTATCGTAGCTCTATAGCATTTATAGACACAGATTCGATTATGTTGTGTATCTGACAGTGTTTTGTTGTTTATTAATAGAATTATCGTTTAGACGCATCTTCATAGAGCGACATCTTTTGAGATCCACAGACAGCGTTGGTGGCATAGTGGCTTCAGCATTTAAGGTATAACTTAATTGCATTCATCATTATTGAACTGTGGCATATGAAGCAGATGAAAATGGCTCACCTATAGCCCCTAGACGAATAGGAATAATTCACCAGCTCACCCAATTTACACTTTGTCTGGTGTGCGAGGTATTTGTTTCGCTTTGAGCTGTAGTCGAAAAACATGGCAGAAGGTTCTTCACAAGCATCTCGAGATGCGAAAAAGTTAGATGAACTTGTCTCCGAAATAACAGTCCTTGAGAACTTGGTAGAGGATTTGGATATTCCGCGGGAGGCATTTAAGCATTCATTTTCCTTGATTGATGCAGGTAAGCATCTCTGATACAGCAACTCTAACTAAAACCTAAGTTGAAACTTCGGTACTTTTGTATTTACAGGAAGAGCCATTGGTTGATTAAATTAAATGAGTAGATGGTATTTTTTTTTAAATTGTAAGCTAAATTGAAATGAATATCTAATATATAATATATAACTTATCTGTGCATATTTACTAGTAGTCAGTTTGAGCCTGAGGTCCACTATGAAGTTATATGTTGGTGTTTGTTGAAAATGGCTTCGCCTATTTCAGTTTTTTAAATTTTGATTGAATTACTTCATTTATTCTTTGAAGACAAAATACCTTTTTAGTCATACACTATTCACGCAAAATAAGGTAAAGTTTATTACTTTAGTTGGTGGTTTGCATATATGTGTGTGTGTGTGTGTGTGTGTGTGTTAATGTATTTCTCCTTTTCTTTTCAGAACTCACTAGACTTAACCCAAGTGTGCAGTCATCAGTTAATCTACACATACCTGGTGTTCAAGTGAAGAAGCAGTCACCTCAGTGGAAAAGTGGTGGTGTTGCTCGGCTATCAGCCACACTGTATCTGCCTGTGAAGCAATATCCAAATGTAACTACTGACATATTTTCCTTGATTGAGTCTTGAAATGGAATGTTTCTTTAAATCTTTGGTCACGCATTTTATGAGTTTTATAATTTTTGAACATCTTAGTGCCCTTTTATCACAATTTAGTTTGATATTGAAAGAAAATAATCGTATATATTTTGTTTCAGTATTTCAGGGCTTTCACCCACATTACAAAATACTAGTTATGTGTCAGTTGTAATAGTAATAATAATGACTTTAACTGCATTACAGCATTACTGCATAACAATAATTATAATAGGGGCATTCCGTGGTATTCGTTTTGCATTACGGACGGAATTTTGACACTTTAAAAATAAATTCTACAAAAACTATAATACATACATTGTTCAAATTTGGCAGGAATATTGATTAGTGCAAGCCTAAACTTGTGACCAAAAAACTTGAAATAACAATTATTAGTTTTTGAGAAATATTGGTTATTGATCACCATTACGGACGGAAAGAAATGGACAAGCATTTTTATTAATCAACTTCAACTTCAAAACTCTGCTCTGTTTGTGGCTTTTTAAAGATAAAACTGCACTGACATGACAATTTCATTATTCTAGTTACTAGAAATGTAAAAGGTTATTGAAAAAAAAATTTTTTTGTTATGAAATTTTGAAGTTTAAAAAATCATGTCAGATTACGGACGGAAAATTACGGACGGAAAATTTGTCCACAGTGCAAAACTTACACAGAAGCCATTAAAAAAGTACAATTAATCATTTATTCATGGTTAAAGTTAACTATTTACTAAATACATACATAACAGAAAGTTATTTTTGATGTCAACTCAAATATTTTTGTGAGCTATTTCAAATTACAAAAATCAACTACAGTGTACACTTTCAGGAATAAGAGATTCCTTGCGTTCTGATATACGTAGTCATTGTTTAAAATGCTGTGTTGAATGCTCATTCAGAATAGCTACATTTTAAAAGTCTTTTTTTTTTCATGCTAAAGTTTAAACAATTTGTTTTTATTCTGACACATTAAGATCAACAGAGAATTTGTATCTCTGGCGTTGGTCCATCACAGGGAATGGTAAAAGTTTGATAATTTGGTCATTGGAAATCCACGCTGTCTTCTTGAGAAGGAAAGGCAAATAGTGTCTTTGACTTGTCCTTTGCTCATCTTTACTGTTAATCTCTGAACCAGGACATAGGATTTAAGTGTTATGTTGCCAAAACAAAAGCCTGGCCTCTAGTCATCTTTGATTACTCGCGGTCAGTAATTATCTTAACTGCTCATCTCCCAGATGCATGCAACATGTATATGACAGGTAAGTGATCAGAAGCACATTTTATCTTCAAATTGCAATCAAAGTACTAGTAACTGAAAATATCCAGGAGAAGCCATGATCATAAGTGATCCTTAAGGTGCAATTCAAATGCCACATGAAACCACTCAGTAGAAATGTTATAGCCAGGTAGCTATGCCTTTCCGTCCGTAATGCTAATTTTCCATCCGTAATGATTTTTTATTATGAAATTAATTTGTCATCAAACATGTTTAAAACATTTTTTTTGGATATTTGGTAAACATAGGACTAGTGTGAGGAGAATATGAAAGGAAAATTTTTTTTGCCAAGTAGTCTTTAAAAAAACTTAAAAAAAAGAGCCCAAATCATTACGGACGGAAAAAACAACTTTGGATTAATGATTAATTAACTATTTTTTAAAGATTTCACTTGATTTTTTATGTGTTTACCTCAAGGAATTGCTGTAATTTATGTCTCAATTGAAAGATATTGATTAAAATTTATTTTGAGTGTTATATGCAAAAAATAAAAAATTCCGTCCGTAATGCTAATTTTCACATTTTTCAAGTTTAACGCGCTATAAAATCATGAATTCAAAAAATACAGGTAAATCTTTTACAAATTCTTATCCCCTGAAGTCTCTTCTTTCAGAAAATGCAACTTTTGATTGATTTTTGTACATTTGAAAATTTTATGCCCAGGACACAAATACCACGGAATGGCCCAATAATAACAACAATAATCGGAGTGGAGTGTAAGTGCTGGTGGTACTCATTGTTTTAGTCCCGACCAATCTCATACAGTCCCTATTGGCTCCGCAGATACAAGTCACCATTACCCCATCTTCTCCTAGACTACAAGTACAAAAGCCTGTGTCCCCATCTCTTGGAATTAGGTCACATACAATCTCAACTTGTATTATTATTGTTGTTGTTGTTGTTTATATCTGCTTTCCACAAGTATTGAAAGGATGTTTATTAATACTTTTTATTGATTTATAGAACAGTTTTATTATAATTGAAAACTGAAACCTTCAGTTATTGCCCAGCAAAATAATTATTTTGCTCTCTTGAGTTAATGATTATGAGAAATTGTTGTAATTTTTTTTTACAGAAAAACTTGATTGGACGCTTAATAGGCAGAAAAGGTACAACAATCAACAGAATTCAGCGTGAAACCCTCTGTAGTATCACTCTTAAGGGGCATGGAGTAAGGAAACCATTTGGTAGTAGTCAACCACAGAAACCTTCTTTTTTAAGTGTGAGTGAGGCTGTCCTTATTTATCTTTTTGGTATTTATTAATGATATTATTGGTGAAGGTTTTTGATGATTAATGCATTTTTGCTTGCTAAGGTCAGTCATTAGTAGTTTTTTATCCATTTGGCATTTTGTGGTTTTGGCAGTAAAATTTTTGTAAAGTAGAAAATTAAACCATTAATATCTGCACCATTTAGTTGTTTATCTTCCCCTAGGTAAAACTTTCTTCCTCACATTTAAGAAAAAAGACACAGTTACATTCCCTCCTATCTTGATTTATTACAAATGGAGAAAGTAGCACAATGCACCATTTTGCCCACTTTAGCTTTTTGGTAGACAGCTTGATAGTGCTGAAGTGACTGAAGAAGGAGATGATGAAGATCCTCATGTGATCATTACCACAAGTTACATAGGGGAAGATGCTCACCGTCACCTCCTCCAAGCAGTCATAGCTGTGAAGAATGCAGTCTTACCAGAGGTATATTGCACAGTTGTCTGTTTATTAACTAATATCAACTTAACATTGCAAATTGTATACATGTACCGAGAAGCTATTGGTTTTTTTAGTGATATGTAGCATCAGCTATAACATGTATTTGATTTGCATGGGGACTGTTGTATCTTTATTACTGCAAAATGGTTAGTTTTTAAGTACTCTTAATTGGGCAAAGGAGCATTAACCCATAGGGATTTTTTTAAAAGGTAGTCATCTGCATATCTTTACTAAGACTCTGTAAAGAGACATTATGGATATGAATTCTAAATTTCAGTTTCCACCAGATGCAGACTGTTGGACCAGTATGGCACAAGCTACAGATGAAGAAGAAAAAGAAGAAGAAGATGGCACAGCAGAAACTTCTGTGGACTCCAATACGGGGGGAAATGATTCTAGCTCGTCTATGTTTCATTTTAGTGAAGATGTCAAGCAAGTGTCTACAAAATTGTATGAGAATTGGAAGAAGAACATTCTTTGTGATGTCACCCTTGTTGTCGAAGGTTTGCGTATTTCAGCCCACACCATAGTCTTAGCTGCCATGTCTCCATATTTTGAAGCCTTATTTACTTCAGAGTTGTATAACAAAAATGAAGCAGAGATAGACCTGCATGGACTTGATGCCCAGGCAGTGAAGATTCTAGTTGAATATGCATACACCAGAAAACTCAAGATAGGTGCAGGCAATGTTGAAAGTCTCCTAGCTGCTGCTTCCTTCCTGCAGCTCCACTCTCTGAAGGAGGCCTGTGCCCTGTTCATGCAGAATGAGCTGGGTCCCCACAATTGCCTTGGTGTGCTGGAATTTGCCAAACTCCATGACTGTACAAGTCTGTACAAAGCTGCTGAGGAAATCCTGCAGTCCAGGTGCCAGGAGGTGTTGCAGGAGGAAGAGTTTCTCGTCCATGCCTCGGTGGACAGGATGCGCCACCTTTTGGAGACTTATTCTCACCAGAGTTGCCAAGTGAAACCAGAGATCCTCCATTCAGTGGTGCAGTGGATAGAATCAGATATGACAGACCATATACAGTATACTCAGGAATTTCTTACACTTGCAGGTATCAAAGCAATGACACCTAAGAGTCTGGAGGCTTTTTATGATGATCACCCTTTGTTGGCAGCTACTGAAGTGTACCAGTCACTGGATACTTCTCTTAGGGATATGCATGCACAAGGACTAAGCACTAGGGACACTTCACAGAGCAATGAAGTGATAAACGCTGTAATCCAAGGGGAATGGTTTTCCAATAGAAAGATATATGACATCCAACCCAACTTGCGGATTGGAAGTGCCACTTTCAGAAACAGTCCCACTTTCAGTAGTTTGTTTCCGGATGTACAACACAAACCCTTGAATTCCAGCAGGCTTCTGTCCACATTTACCCTCCACAATGACAACATATACTTTGCTGGGGGGACCAGAGACACTGATACATACAAGAACAATTGGAAAGGGGCATTTTGTAAGGATCCTAATTCCGGTCGCAGCCTCAGAATACTCCATGCAGGTGGTTCGGACAACATAACACTGGAGCAGCCTAAAGTGGATGCTGGGGCTGCTGTTTTAAATGACAGATTGTATATTGTTGGGGGTGCTTTACCAGTAAGTACTTGCCGCTCCTATGGTTACCATACCAAACGGGTGTTATACATGCCAGAATTGGTAGAAGCTGTGGATATGAACTTGGGTCAGGTTCTCTCTGATGTCCCAGCCTTGATGACTCCCAGGAGCTGTGCCAGAGCTGCTGCATTGAATGGCAGGCTTTATGTTGTTGGTGGAAGTCAGCTTCTTGTGGAGGAAAATCCTGACACCACGGGTGAGTAATTGGTGTAGTGTTAATGAAGAAAAAATGCTTTATACAAAGATTTACACAAATTAGGGGAGTGGGAGTGGAAAAGGGAAGGAAAGTTGAGCTCAGTGTTAACCTTTTGTACACGAACAGATGTAACATGAATTTTTAAGATCTTTGATTTATTTTACAGTTCAAAAAGGTAACATGTCTCACAGGAGGGCTGTATTTGCCGCCCCCACAGTTGTGACAGCAACAGCCATGTCCCTGAACCAGGCTGAGGCTTATGATCCCAGGGAAGGCAAGTGGACAGCCGTCTCTTCACTCGACAAGCCCCGACGTGGACACGGGCTCCTGATGTACGATGAGTGTTTGTTTGCAGCTGGAGGGTACGATGACCACAGAATACTGAATAGCGTGGAATGCTATGAACCTAGGATGGATAGGTGGGTAACATGAACGTTTTATGTGGGATACTTAACATGGTATTTAGCAATGGCAGGAATAAAAGCTTTCTTTTTAACACCAAAAGAAGCCTTCCTGTAAGATATAGAGCTCTTTTGTTCTTAAGCAATGCAAGTTACACTAACAGAAATGATAAGAAACCAAAAATTAATAAGAAGAAATATACTTATTTAAGTCATAACTATCATCAGAGCAAAAGGATACTGTTATCCTTCTATTTTTTACCTCTCAGATGGATGGCAGTTCCCAGTATGAACTATGAGAGACTAGGTGTAGCTTTGACCACATACAATAACCTGCTGTGTGCTGTGGGAGGCGTCCCAAGTGTGGAGTACTTCAGCGATAGAGTGGGCAGCTGTAGTCCCAGGAAACTTGGATTTCCTAGTCTTGAGCTCTATGACCCATGGACAAAGACTTGGACGAACTTGCACTGCTATGATCGGTTTGTAGAGACATACATAACTTCTGCCATCAGTGCACACAAAGAAATGAAACTGAAAACCAGGAAACCAGTGCCACCAGTTAAGAAATCACCAGGTCCTTTCAGGAATGGGAGAGAGACCATAGACATACCACATCTAGACTTATCTCGTGGAAGGTTTTTTAGCAGCAGATACTCTGATGAATCAGATTTTGATTACGAGGATGAATACGAGTACTTGATGAACATGGCAGATTTAGATTACAACTCTGATGATCCTTATATATTTTAAAATGATGCAGTATGTGGCCAATTTTTTATAAGCCTGCAGGCCCTTAGAGATGCCTTTGTCAAGGAATCAATTGATCAAAAGTAGAAATAGTGGCTTGTAACTGATCATATTCACACAATTTTATATGCTCTGCTTAAATTTTAATGGTATTTGACGTGGTAGACCAGTGTTAATGTTGCAGACTGCTGATGTAGGAGTCTGCTTAACAGATGCAAGTGACTGGTTTGTTGGACTCTTGCAAATGATGACACATGTTGTCTTTGTCCAACCAGAACAAGATGTAACAATGAATAGATTTTTTTAGATATGTTAAGTACTGCAGATGAAGTAGGTGTATTTGTTAAAGTTGTCTATCAGGTATTACTCCAACAACGTAGATATTTGTAGTAAAACGAAACAATGTAGCCGTTGTTAAAGGGAAAGACATTCCACAGCTGGTGGAATTCGTAGTTTTAAAGCTTACCTTATAACTGATGATTGGTGTTTTAAGTTACAAATGATAGAATGATACTATTAAAAAAGAAGAATGTAAAGGTTATCACATTAAGAAGTAAATTTTTTTTTTCTTTTCATTCAGGGAAACCATCTGAATGATGGGGAATTATCATATTGCAAAGACATTTAACATTTTGTAGTGATGTATTCCAAAATAAACCAGAATTTGAGTGTCTTATTACATGTGTTAAAGTTTTGAAAATGGGATCCACTTTTTCCAAGTCTACAATTTTTAATAAATTGACAAAATGGGTCAATTTCTCGATTTTAGACCACTGCTACCAAGAAAAAAATTTAATAGTTACACAAGATGCTTTCTGTTTATACTCTTCCTCTTATATTAGTTCACAAGCATAGCATGTGAACAAGGTTCCTGGATCAGCTGAAGCATATAAAAGATTTAAAAAACGAAAAATTTACATCATCCATGACATGACAACACTTTTGCTCAGCTATAAAAATTATAAGAGATTGGTATCTTTTTATTTGGATGTAAGTAATTTAAATGCATGTTCACCTGGTTGCAAGGGTAATGTCGTGATCAAGACTTGCAATCAAACAACAATTTCACTTTTATAGATATATATATATATATATATATATTTACAGACCTTATGCAGACTTCACAGAAGCATGCCTCCAATGAACAAAAAAAAAAAAAAAAAAAAAAAAAAAAACTTCCAAGGTCAACCTCCCTTTGTCTCCAACTGGTAACAAAGGACCTTGAATATTATCATAGCATGTTAAATAAACAGAAGAATACACTAGACTACCTTACATACATATATATAAAGTGAAATGTGTGGAAACTTGTATTTTAACCAAAAGTAAAGGTATAATTTATAAATCTTTCATGTCACATGATTTTGATTGCATACATTACAGTACCTAATCTGAAAAAATACTATAGTGATATATACTAGTCTATTCAGATTAATTTAGCACGAAGGTTGTCATAATAAATAATGATCTGGCACATGATTTAAAGCACAAGGGTATCCCAATTAATAATGGCTATCACACTGCCATAGAATCAGTCCAATATCAAAGGATTTCTATACAATGGGAGTGGTTTAAAATAATCTTAACCCAAAAAGACTGTGTGACTACAAAATATTGGTCCTTTCTCCATGGACCCAATTACAAAATATACTCGGTCCCAAAACGATTTGCGCTATAATTCTCCAATAAAAACTTATTGCTTCTAAGTACAATTTTTGTTTGTTGTATTACAGAATGCTTCTTCAGTATAGACAGTTACTCGATGCCTAGAGTCCAGCTAGGCTTTGGCATGATGCTTGAGAAAATGTAAAACACAGGCCACATTTATAACTTACACCATTGGCTCCAAGTCCCATTCTGTAGCTGAATCTTTTATTCTATGACTAGTTTTAAAATTTATACCATACAACTTGAAAAAGTTCTCATAAGAATTTAATTAGTTTTATTTCTGTATTCCATTGCGTATAATCTCCTTGACTTCCTAGTCTTCTGATCTACGTTTGTGACATTCGATACTGATTGTGGCAAAAATAGGTTTAAAATGCTTGGTGACATTTCTTAATAAACATGTTTGACACAAACTCTGCAATAGGAGTAAATAGACATAAAATGACATGGCCACTGTGCACATCTTGTTTTGTGATTTCATCTGCCCCATTACAGCTGAATGCTACCTCTCCACTGATAAATATTTTAGAGCCTTGATCCCATACTTTCTTGACAGGTCTCTTTGAAATTCACCTTTTAACGTCTTTAGGCACCTGAAATAAAAAAAAGGGTAAATGTTAATATAAATTCTTACTTCTTATTCTCTGAATAATTTTGACACAATGAAATTCTGCTAGTAAGTGTTCAATGACTATCTTTGGCCTGTTTTATCAGTATACAAATTTTTCAGTTCTCTTAGTGTTGATAGAAATTTGCACCATTATGTGTGAAGTTTTAAGTCTCAACATTATGACTTACTTCCTGTATAGAGAGCTTGATCTGAACTTGGCTATGTCAAAACTTGGAGCATGTGGCATGTGGATGATAAATGCATTGGGCAGTACAACAAATTCATACCTGTAAAAAAAATCAAGTTGGATAAGGTAAAGGTTTAATGCAGATCTGGGCGTTATTCATTTCTTACATGAGCAGATATCTCTGTCAAGATAAATTCTTTATGATAAATATTCTGATATAAGCTTTAAAGTATCAATATAAAGAATTGAATTAATTGATACTAAAATCAGTTCTTTCCAACCTGAATAGGTATCCTTAAAATAACATCAAAATTTGTAAATACATTTTTAGAGATCTTTACAAACCAATAATGATAAAAAATAACCTCTTTTGTTGACAGTAGTAAATATCATAATATTTTGTTTCCACTATTAACATCAATCTGCTCTTTCAAAACATATTTCAAATTATTTTACTTACCCCTGAGCATCCAATTCCATGATATGTGACACTTTATTCCATCCAAACCCAACAAATCTTTGATCATAGTCTGTGATATTTGAACTCACAACCACATAAGGCTCAAAATCGGATTCCCAGCTTACCTATAAAGAAAAAAAAATGTTTTTGAGAAACAGTGCAATTTTTGCAACAAAACTTTGTTTTTATGGAATTTTCTTACTGCTTTATTTGGAAATGTACATAAGTTTTGCATCAGCATCTGCTGTCATAAAAAGAGACTTACGGTATGAAACCATCCCTACCTTGTAAGGTGTAGTAGCACTTCTCCATTTAGCAAAATTTGTTGGTGCATGTCCTTGAGGCCACACATGGAATCTAAAACAGGATTAACTATAGGGTATATTTAACCATCAGGTCTGCAAAACTTAAATATTGCACTTGCTGAGGTGACTTCAATTATAATATTTTTTTTTCAAAATAAACTTTTACTTCATTTTTAAGAAAAAAAGTTGCTGAGAAACCAATTAAACCAATCCCACTGCCAGCACTGACAGTAAACTCTTGACCAATTCCATGTTTCTGAAGGGCAATAAACAAAGTGCTATCAATTTCTTACATGTCACTGCCTACTTCACTTACCTAAATGTAAACAATGTTGCCATATCCAACATGGACAACAGGTCTGCTTTTGACTTTGGGAATGTCAGTCTATACCTCTGTGTCTCAAAGGCTGGCACTATCAGTGCTTTCTTCTCCACCGTGATATCCATCATGGACGTGGCTTTCTTTAAATAGTCGTACAGACCATACATGGGTAGGAAATCGATGTCTGAGAGGAACATGTATGGAGTGTTCACCTGACGCACTGCTACATTGCGCAGGTAGTTTACTGGGAAGAATTGCTGAAAAGAAAAATCACAGTAATCATTGTTAGTGATTTGTTGTCTTTTCAGATGGAAAATGATAAACCAGGTACTTTTCCCTGACTATAAACACTTGCGAAATACTTACATAATCACAACGTTATATCCAAACAAATAACATCTTGTTAATAACTAATATTACACTCACCCCATCCTTATAAACCACATGATATCCTATATTCTTCCTGGCCATGAGGGTATCGGATCCTAAAGCATATCTAAGGAAAGCCTGTGCCTCAGCATCTGACATATACAGAGCCAGGCTTATTGGGCCTTCCCAGTGCTTACATATAGCCTCCAACATCTGCAGTCTGTCCATACTCAGCTGGGCCACCAGGGTCACATCATCAGCGGACGGGGTGTAGTCGTAGTCGATGTAATACAAGTGGGTCCTTAGGACCAGGGCACCTTGGCGACGAAATTCGTAGCATTCGTCATCTTCGTTGATTGCAACAAGCTGGGGAATATCAAGTGGTGATTTAAGTTGATATAAACCATATTATTCTTATTATTGCTGTTTTATGAAAAGTAATATAGTTAAATAAAATAATCAAACATTCATAAAACATCAATCTAGTCCACAAACATAGGCGCAGACAACTGCACACTTCATTATCATGACTACTGTGAATAATGTGAAATGCTTGCTGCCAAACTGATTATTAATGTCAACATCATGTTATCAACTGTGAAATCAAAATATTACAGTTGTTCAACATGACAGCAGGGAACATTGTCATTTTGATGTTTATTTTCTATTTACTTTGCTGTCCAATTCATTGGGTGTAGAGGTAGCACAACCAAAGAGCTCTCTCCTGAGCAAGTTGCCGTCATATTCCAAAAAAGTGAGGTGAAGATTCCTGAAGAACTCAACATGCTTGTTCTTCACCAGTAGTTTGACTGGAGAATTCCAATGAATTATCTGAAAGAACACCACAAAATATCTATAAATGCACTGCACTCAACTTTTAAGTACCCAGCATTTATTTTAGATAAAAATGTAATATCATATCAATAATGTAATATCATTTGTCCAGAAATATAATGGACATGTATCATAAAATAGTGCAGCAAAATGCCATGACACAAAAAGCTGTAATAAAAGTCTAAAGAGCAACAAATAAAGAGCAATTAATAATTTTGATTAAAAATGGTGCATTTTCCAATTTCTATTAAATATCATAAATTAAAAAAAATATCCGAATAAATAAATAAATTTTATACTAAAAATAGTTTGCTAAGCTCTATTCAATCACTGATCATTTACATGTCTAATCAAACTTTCTCTTTTGGTTACTTCTGTGCTTACCTTCAGGTCAGACACTTCACTGTAGCAGAGTGCATGACTTTTGGTGTGATCACTAAGCTGAATATTCCACTCACATGGGAGATGGTAGATTAAATATGGGTTCTGCTTTAATACTGCATTGAAAATATCCTACAATGAGCAAATGGTATTTTAACATTATTAAACTACATCGATGGCTAAAAATATATGAACAAGAGTGACATTGGGTTGATAAAAAGATTATACATAGAAAAGTGCCAGTTAGGCATTAGCAGTAGAAAGAGAGAATATAAAAAATATTGCTGAACATTGGTAGCATTCCACCTGCACATGACCATTGAGATAATGTATAGTATATGTATACAGCTGTTGATGGAATTCTCTAATGTACATTTATTTGAGCAAAGAGCTAGATAACTAGAAAATGCCAATGACAATTGCAGTCATTTCTCACACAGGCCAATTAACACCGTTACTGTATTTTTACATCCTTCTAATGGTCTATATATAGTTTCAGTTTACCTATATATGTCCAATATACTTCTCCCTTCCCAGAGAAGCTACACTATGACCCCAATTCAAAACCCAAGCACTGAAGATCTAGCTTATTGCTTATTATTTCCTTACCTGATCTGCTAATGCTGTGGACAGTAAACTCATCAGTTCTTTCTCTGCCACCATTTTCCACATTTGTGACCAGTTGTATTCACGCAACTTTTGGAGATCAAGTAATATCACACCCGTGTTAAAACCTCTACCCTATAGAAAGAAAATACTTACTTCAATTATATTAACCAACAACCTGCTTACTTGACCCGTTCATTCCATAAGCAACTTATGGTGGCATATTAAATATTCACTGGATAAGTGTAATTTTCAATTAATTTTTTTCCACATAATACCTTGCCAGTGTGAAATTAACCAACTTTATTTCTAGAAAAGAAAATTAATATGCAATTTCCCCATTTGCAAGAAACACATACCCCAAATTATTAAAACCTGACATACAGGTTACATATTTCTTGAGTGTTTTTTGATAGTACTAACCAGGGCCGGCCAGGGATGATGGTTTTTCCACAACTTTCCAAGATACCAGTCACTTTGGTTTTCTACCAAACCAATGGCCTGCAAGTATATTTAGATTGCACTTATCAAAATTTTAACTACAGGTTGACAAGTCTGCAAGGAATGAATTTTATTTTCATTCATCTGTCACCCCCCCCCCCCCCAACACACACACACACACACACACACACACACACACACACACACACACACACACACGCACACACACACACACACACACACACACACACAATTTATGCTGAGAAGGAATTGTTGATTTCTCACCTGCTTACTCTTAAATTTTGAGAATATTTTCCATAATTCTGCTATATCAGTTGCAAAAGTTACGTCTGTGTCTAAAACAATCACCTGGAATGGGAAAATTTTAATAGTTTTTAAACAAGTTCTCTATAGTTCAGAATTTTAATCACTACAAATGTGTTTGTAAAAGGCAAGTAAAAATAATACATATTGCACTTTTAAATAGACAGTGTAACATTACAGTTAATAGTAAAAAATACAGTTTTCAGATCTGGTTCATTATGAATTCATAATCTTTATGGTGGCATGAAACTGAATAAAGAATGACTTCTGTTTCATGCCTGCTTACCTTGTCTAGAAATGTAGGCAAAGTATTAGGAAGTAGAAGTTTTAGCAAACCAAAAACTCCAGAGTAGTGTTTATTGGGTATCCAAGCCACTTCAGCCTGGAAAAAAAAAAGAGGATATGTTTTTCTTACTTTAGTACTTAAAGTACTTTAAAGTTTCCCACAGCAGTGGAGACAAATGCTTACATTTCTGATACCATATACTGTAACTTTAATACTGATATAATTTTCTAAGTATATTTGGCAACATAATAATCTTTTGCCATGTTTGTCAGTTCAATATTTACAAAGTCACCAATTGGCTAAAACAGAAAAATAGGCAGAGAAACCAACCTTTAGTTTGTCATCCGCAAGATAAAAGCTCACCTGCACTGCAAAAATAATTTGAAAATAACATATTCAAACTCAAGTACAAACTATGCAACTGGTGACATAAAAATGCAGTTCGTAAGTCAAGTTGTGTTTTCACCTATTGCCCAAAACCATTGCCAAGTTAATAAAACAACAGCTAAATCTGAAAAAAGACACACCAATATACAATAAAAGTCCAGAAAATACAACTTTTTAAAAAATTACAAATTACATTTCAATGCAAGGCAGGTAACAAAATTTTCTAGACATGCAATCAATTTTTGCCTTCAAATAAAGCAACACAAAAAGTATTCAGAACATCTGCAATGGAGCTGTACCCGCCAAATAAATCGGGTTGTATTCAATTTTGTCAAACTTACCCCCTGGCACACTCCAGGAGTCGAAAAGTGTCTGTAAGATTGTCTTGGCAGCACCATCAGAGATGAAATGGAAGTGAAGAGGATGCTTTCTGTTGAAGAGAATACTTTTTATAAGTGTGATCACATTCCTAGTGGAATTATAGCCTGCACACACTATGGACACATGGATTACCTGGAAAGACAATACAGTGAACATCTATAAAATATACATTAATCACAAATATAGACCTGATATAAGAATGAACTACAAGGGCACTCAGTATATGAAATATGGTTTCCATATATTCAAGATACTGCAGCATCAAAGTGTGCAATTGATTAACCAAGCACTGCATTATGACAAGTTCTGTTCATATCTCATTTCCTAGATTAAATCTTCTCGATCATAAACTACTTGTAAGGTTGCCTGATAGATTTGTGAAAATCCAATGTAAAATTGTTTTTAAAATTAAAAAAGTATTTCTTGTTTTGTCAACCTTCATTAACACCATCAACTGATATTGTTATTAATACTATTATTATTATTTTCTGTAATAACAGTATCTGATTGACTTACTTCACATTTTGGCACTTCAGGTTCAGGGTTATTGCAGCGGACTGGTCTCCCATTTTCTCCATTGATCAAAGATATCCCAGTCTCATTGTCCATCACCAGACTGTTCTGGTAGTTCATTAACTGATTTTGAGAGACACTGAAAAAATCACAACAACTGTTTAAGGATCAGAGAGGCACTCCCTCCTGGGTATGTACCACCAGCTGACTGTGGCCCAATAGAAGGGTAAAAACAAACAGAGCTGGTTGAAGTTATCAAAAGTTTAAATTTTGATATATGATGGATGATGCAACAATAAATATTCACCTAATGCTAACTAACTCAGGAAGTATATGGGAAACTACATTGTAGAGATCCACAAAATTTATAAAATAAAGCATGTAGCCCCTAACACATTGTTTGTAAAAAACTGACACAAAGACCCAATTCATGAAATTCCTTCTCATAATTCATCCCAAAATAAAATGTCTATTCTGAAAGCAACTAAATAAATGATTGAAACTCTGCAGTTTTCTCCATCACTACAAGCGAACTGGTAGCAGCTTGACAAAATTAAATAATTTTGTCAAGCTGCTACCAGTTCGCTTGACAAAATTAAATAATTTTTTTCTTTCCAAAATTAGAAAAAGAATGCAATCCCTGGCAATGCTGCCTGTTACTCATTACCTCAACTGTCTCCTCAGCATCTGGTTCTGTTGTTCCACCTCACGCACTCTATCTGCTAGCCGTGCCTCACGATCTGTAAACCCCATAAGGTCACGCTGCTTTTTACCCTCATATATGGCTGCAAGGCAAGAGTACTGTGATAAAAAATTCAAATGGAGGTATTCCAAGACAACAGCTTTTAACAGAAAATGGAGTAAAACCACAAGATAAGAAATCAATGGCTCCAATTACCAAGCTAAGATATTCATGCCAATAGATTTCTTTCATCAAATGTGATATTTTTTTCCAGCAACATTTTGTTGCTTGTACCCCTAAAAAATTCAGTAATTTTGAAGTTCTGAAAAGCATGCTTGATCCCTTTGAAATACTAGGTTTTTGTCAATCAACAAAAACAAATAAATATACTACATAAAAATTACAGAAAAATATAATCTTGGAATAGGGTGTTTTTTTAGCAACTGCTTCAGCTTTAAAGTCACTACCTCTTTTCCATACGAGTCCAATTTTCAAGTTCAGAAACTTGATATCTTATTTAAAACTTCAAAGGAGCTGATGTTGAACTCAAATGGATAAAATACTTCATTCCAATTCATTTCTGTATGGATGTGACCTTGCAGAATTATCATTTTCAACGATCAGTAGGAATCACCAGTCTACTTCCTTGATAAAAGCTGAGATAAAACATATTTTCTTTTTAGAACATTAACTATCTTTTTGACCTAACATCTTCATGTGATATATATGTGTGTGTGTGTCAATGTTTTTTTTCAGAATGGACAAGTAATATTGAATAAACTAATATACTGGCATTTTTATCATGTATGAAAAGCCACTAAAATTCTTTATCTAGGAAGTGACTGTGCCCCATTAGTTACACAAATTAAATATCATAACAGTATCTTTGTTTAATCTCATTGACCTCTCCCTTAGAACTGGCAAGCAAAAAGTTACTGGGATGAAAGAGACAGGAAACCGGTTTGTGGTTAATCACTTGGCAGAAAATTGAAACTGTTCTACACAAATTATACATTGTTTGGAAGGGGAGTAAAAAACAAGCAACTACTCTTTTTACCACTAAGTACCATGCCCTTTTGACCATCCAGCACTGGATAGCACTAGGTCATCATTTTTTTTTCAAATAAAGAGCAGTTTAGAGTCACAAACAAAGTTTTCTAACACAATTAAACCTTTAACAATATAATAGTTATAACTTTATAAATATAAATATTTCCAACAAGTATACTTTAGGAAAAAGGTCTTCTTTTGTTCTTGTTTTTCAAATGTTCTCTCTCTTGAAATGACAATGCTCATGAAAAATTAGTGCAGTAAAATGTAGATCTGAATATAATGGTTTGTGCATAATTCTATTTGTTAAAAAATATAAGTAAAACATTATTTTGGGCTTTCTCTTAGAAACCACACCAAACCAGTGACAAATAACTACAACTGCCGGAAAGATCAGTAATCTAATATAGATGTCTCTGTTACACATTAACAACACAGTCTAACCAGCCAAAGATCTCACAGGGTCATCTAGCAGATCCAGATCAAATCTTTGCCAAGATTTATTTCCAAAAGGAGAATATTTATCTTAATTGGATTATCATGCTAGAAGTGCCACGCCTATCTGTATTAAGACCACAGGTTACAAACCTGTGTACACAGACATAACACCTCTGTTATTCAACCAGGGAAAAAACAGAGCTTTGTGTTTGCTGAGGATGTATTTAATATGGCAATTTGCATGCAGTCATGAAGATAGAGGTTTCAAGGATTTTCACTCAATAGCTTTTCATTATTTATCAATGTGACAGGGTTTTTCAAACGATAGTTCAATATGATATACATCCTGCAACAATTTATAATATTTGAGTATTTTTTAATAGATAGTTGAACAACTTTAAAGTTAATCTGAGCTTTACCTTAAACCAAATTAAATCCACATACTGCTGTATTTTTAGATTTTTATTTTCAGTAAACTCTCCAGATAACAGTATCAAGTATCAGCCTTCCCTAAATCTAAAAAAACTTGTTGTTTGTATTTCTAATCTTTTAAATAAGAAATATATTCATTAAAAGTATATTAGTTCATGGTATTATTTCAACAACAGCTTGACTATATGGCCCAAATTAATTTTATTTTTTTATTTATCTAAGTTATGGCTATAGCATTATGTTGAATTTATTTCTGTACTCATAATTTTATTGTTCAATAAAACATTTTTCCAGACAAAGGGATGTTTTTTAAAATCTACTCAGTTCTTTTACTTTGAATAATCCAATGTGGCACTGACTCCCTTCCACTTCCAATATTATGCTACAAGTAAAACAAATCTCCTTTTTTTGTCTTTTTTTTTTGCTTTTCTAGGAAATTTTTCCATGATTTGCCAATATGTCAGTCTTGCCAAGTGATTTAAATACTTGCCTCTTGCAAAAAAGTAGGTTTTTGCTTAACACTTAGCTCTACAGAGCCTCTGAGACTGTCTACTTACTATCACTTCCAAAGGTTAGGTATATGAGCAGTATCACAGGGAGCAAGAGCACCACCACCAGAAATAGCACAGCTCTCTTGTACACACGGATCATGCTCTGGAACACAAATAAAAGAATGTATATATAAGATATATATGGTAACCACTTGAATTATTCCAACTAGTACATCATTTCTACTAAATGAATTTTTTCTTAAAGATTCAGTTTTAAATTTGGTCGGTCAGTTTGGATTGAATTTTTCAAAAGCACGTTGACCACATCTCAGCAACACAAAGCTCAAAATTGAACCTTGGCAGAACTGTAGGATACAAAAGATGTGATACACAGCCAGCCCTTCAGTTAACTAGGTAAGTTATTCTGATAAATGTCAAACACCAGAACAAGACATAATAGAAATCTAAGCATGCATAGACTGGTGCAACCAAATTTTCTAACAGTGCTGGGTGATTCTTCGTTTTGGCCAAGTCTTGCAACTCTTGAGTAAATTGAGATCCATTTTGTAACACAGAGCAGACCATCAGTATGGGCACCAAAAATAGGTGCTATGTTCAGGTTTGTTCAACATGCAAGTTGATCTCAATATCCATCATTTGGTATTTCTTTTCTCAACTGATTGTTTGTTTTTTTTTCTTGAAGTAAAATCCATTTGACTGAAAAATATCAAATAGAACACCCTGAAACTACTTGCTGTACACATGAAAAAATTTACATGTTTTTTTTAAATGACTATAAATTTTTACAAATGAAATGTATTTTCTCTTGAATTATTTGTACCTCTAGTTCTTCCCCTAGATAGATCAAATGACAAAAACTGGGCATTCATTACATCTTTTTATTGGGATCTCAGGGGGATCATCAGAGGTAGAACATCTGTGTTGGTAATCAAGATAGCTCCAGCATTTTTTTCAACACATAAAAACTAGTATATGCCCTGTCCAGACAAATTACCTCCACATGTAATATCAACCCAGGTCTAGGCCTACAAACGATAGCATACACCAATTATAATAATCAGTGAAAACAGGAATGCTTGTGGTTTTTAACCCCATGAGTTAAATGTAACAGGGAGTTATCAAGGGATTTATTACTTGAATCCACTACTGAACAAGTATCATTCATGCTCACTCAGCACTCATCATTCATGCTCACTGTACATGCATCAATACAACCAGGGGCTCCAAATATACACATTGTTGCTACTGGGTCTGCTATTAAGGGATCTTGGATATTAACGAAAAACTCCAAAACTAATGCAGCTAATGAAATTTCCTATTAACTTAAAGATAAGGTCTAGCAAGCCAAACAATTTTTCGAAGTTTGTAGTCACAGTGTAACACGAGTGACGTAATATCAGCGTTTTGAGGCTAAAATTGTCTTTTTTTTAATCAAGAATTTCTCTTAAACAAAAAGCCCTATTAATACGATTGAAATAGCTATCTAAAAGTTAGCACAAACTCCAGTGATCTCTGTCAGGATTTTCTCTTTTTATTTTTGCTTTTGATTTTATTTTGATAAAACGTGAATTTTACGAAATATATATGGACCTTCCAATTTCAGTATTAATAACTTCAAAAATAAAAGGTCAATCCAAAAACCAAGACTCAGTCGACTAGATATTATACTGAAACAGAGACACATCAAATTTCATGTCAATCTGACAGTTACAGAATGAGATATGGGTATTGAAGTTTAGACTATGTTATCAATCTTCAAAGCTGAGAAATCGCTCCTAAACCATTTTGCTCAGGTAATTGGGCTATTTAAGCAAAATAATTGCACCTCCACCTTACCTGTTATCATCTTGTTGATCGGGAAGGTCTATACACCATTACGTGTTAAAATTGGGTTGTTTGTTTCTATCTAGATGCCAGAAAATCTTACTTTTGTACGCAAACTTATTCGTACCACGAAAGCCGCTCTTCCCTGAGAAATGATTGACAGCTGAGTAGGTCTACCTTCTCTCGTTTCACTGACGTAATTAATCATAATTGTGCCTGACGCAGTAGGAGTCTGTGCACTGTCTAGGAAGTGTCTAAGGAAGCGCTTACAAACAAAAAGAGGATTACTTGGTGTGCCAGCAGAGGAAATTTGCCACCCGTCGTGCGTGGACGCCGCTCTACACACCAAGACACGAAAATTGAGAAAGCAAAGCAAGATTTACTCCGAGAAATGGCCGAATGTGGGTACGCATATGCCATGATGCCACAGAGTGCCAAGACCGTAATATGCGAATTTGAAAATGTTTTGGGTGGCAATATTACTTAAAAACTTGCTTGCTATTACAATCTTTATTGTGCATAAAATGATTGCCTAACGATTTTTTTCTGACAACCCCAGACGTTGTACGAATACTCAGCAGTTCAAGTGTGATCTCGAGTCTTTACCTAGACGTGATTTAGACTCTATAGTAGAAAATTTAATATATCGTACACTCTCTTTCAAAATTCTCTTGTTTTCCTCGCTCATCCGTTTTCTCACAACTTTCTTTCTTCCCATGACTGTTTATATAACTGTGTTCTGCTTAGCTGACGTAAGACTTATGAGCTGCCAGGGCACGCGTAACAGCTTAAGAAGTTAGACAACCATTCTTGCCCCGCCCCCCATAGTAACGGTGCTTGACAACGGAGGCGGAGCCTAAAGCCTGCCACCCGTACCAGTCAGGACAGGTAGAAAAACTCGTCCAAATGTATATTTTTAGTCCGTGTTTCACAAATATAACTTAATTGAGTATTAGATACAAAATTGATTATTTCTAACGTATAAAAAACTAAAAATCGAGTTTTAGACGTATTTTTAATATCCTAGACCCCTTAACTGTAAGTAACCAGAGATTTCTCAATACTAACTACTGTCCATGAAAGGTGTATTGTATCACTTGATATTTTAGTCAGTGAATGAATGCCAAATATAGCAAACTGTAAAAGGAAACTATTTATACATATGCCACCAATGATTTGATTTTATTTTAGCTAGCATGAGAAAACAGGGATTAGGAGAAAACCAGCAGGTACTTACAATAAAAACCCATAGACATGGAGGATTATATCTTCATTCTATTCCAATGAATCCATCAATGAGGTCTGGGTTTGAAAAAATAAATATTTCCAACTGTCTCCTTTACAGCCACTGGTTTAACACACTGGAATGCTATATCAATCCAAGCACTTCTGAATTCTCATTGCTCTTAATGGAAACTTAATCTCTGCTGGAGACTGCCATAACAGACTCAGGCTGCATTCATATCCAGTTGATCCACAGACTAATAGATCCAGGGATCAAGCATGGCCGACCCCTTGAAAGCATGAAATACAATCCCCCAATAGATACTGAAGAGATTCCTGCAGGGATTACGCGGCAAGCTTCAAAGTGGGTCAGCAATGATCCGCAGATCTGTTAGACCTCGGATCAACTTTGATTTTGAATGCGGCCATAGTGTACTACAACTGGAATATTTTACAGCATTTATTCAAAGCAAATATAGCAAACCTGAGAGATTCAAGCATGATCTATTTTTGACTCATTTTTATCCTTCTTTATCCTTATTTTAATCTATTTTAAACCCTTTTAGCCCATATCAATTACCCAGCAGGTAACAGCATATACTTTCTTGACTACAACAAATTCCACATTTCAATGAAACACGCACCCCACCACCAAAAAGTTTTTCTTTATATTTCTGACCCCTACATTTATAAAAACTGCTCTCCATATATAAGATTTCATTTGTTGACAATCTATATATTGCTCACAAGTCTGGTTATCTTCAACTCAAAGCCATATCTCTGCCTTGGAAATGCCAAGTGCAAATCAATGTGTGTGTAGAAAGTGCACCATTGTAAGCTGTCTGTGGGATTTTGTGTATGTGCCAAACAGAAAAGCTTCTAATGTCCCACAGGTATAATAAGGTACTATGGGAGAGGGGAGGGTGGAGGGCCAGACAATAAAATTATGAAATCTGTAGAAAATACTTAGAGACAGTACATATACTGGATTGGCAGTCTTTTCAGGTAGCCTGTACTAACGAAAGCATATTGCTTCCCTGCCCACGTTGTCAAATTTTTATGAAAAATAAAAATCCAAGGAATACTTTTCACCACTTACCTTACCTAATGCCCTGTGAAGAAGAAAATGATCATCAACAGGTATACTTTCATATATTGTTGAATTTGTCATAGGTAAATACTTGAAAAAGTACTGAAGAACAGTAAAAATTTTAATCGATAATTTTGTGCAAAAACCACATGAAGTCCCATTAAGCTATGAACTAGGAGAATGCAACCTCCCTTGAAACGCAAGATAAATGGGTACACAATTAATGCATTATGTGAGTAATCAGCTGGTTTTTCAAAGCCTTTTAAATACACTGCTTAAAGGCATAGGAAAACAGATTTTCCTGAACTGCATTAAACAGATTTTTCCTATTGGTAACTGATGAATGGCTTGAATACTGCAGGTCAATGTTATGAAATATAAAACATTTTAGTTGGTCTGGTTGCATAAAAACCACCAGAATGGAGGTGACAAAATTAACAAACTTAAGGACACATTTAAAAGGCAACAAGTAAAAAAATAGCCAAAATATGTTTTATTCATGACAGTTTAAACTTATTCATATTGTATTTGTTATATTTAACAATTCTGAGATCAGACCTTGGACATGATACTGTTCACTAGGTGTGGAAACTGGCAAAAAAAAAAAAAAAAAACATAGTTCTGAGGAAAGAGACCTCCTTTTCCTATCACGCAAACCAAACCCACGTGCCCACCCAGCCCAGAGTGTCCTGCGGTCTCGGTGAATTTAGTTTATGGGAGCTACTTTCACTCACATACCAATATCTCATTCAAGTGTGATTCTATTAAAGATCATCCATTGAAGACCATCAATGACTTCTATTCTAATTCAAATGAACAAGAGAAAACCAAAGCAAAACTTACCATGAACTTATGTTTGTAAACATCATTCCAAAGTTTATTTCATGGATCATCCTGCCAGTCAATGACAATGAATCCACAGATTCTTCTTGGCATTCCTACGACATCTAGAAATTAATAAAAATATTTTACTCAAACAAGGCTTCTGAGGAACTTGGCTACACTTACAATGAGTTCATTATCTTCCCCACAAGATCACCAAATAAAGTCCAAGAAAAACTTAAAAACTGCCATGTGACTACCAAAAGTACTTGTGAATTCCTGTCTTCTGGCAAGTCACAATGAATTTCTTTTTCTGTCTACAGTATGTGTGTATGTTAGGTTAAATACATTAACAAGTCTAATGAAAAAGTGCAGATCAATGAAAATTAATTTCCCTTCCACATGCTGCAACTAACACTAACAAACCAACCACTTCAACACACTGTAGCAAACCACCAGGGAGACCATCAAATATCATTAACAAAAATCTATGGCCATAATTTCCTCTTATTACCACAGCAAAACTGACAACCAAATTACAAATAATCCAACAAAACTTCCAAATTCAAGAAGCTTGATCTTGTGGAAAATGTTCCAGTTCAGAGAGCTAAGTGCTAATAGGATGATGACAATGATGAGTATGGCATGTAGTACAGTAGTTTGACAACCTCCCCCCAGCTGCAATCAGTCCTTCATTCATGAATTAATGAGTGTTGGGAATAAGCCGGGAATAAGTAGTGCTACTTCGGTGTCTGATGAAGTGCTACCAACACAGCAACAGGGATGTTATTTAAGTTCTGCATTGCCAAAGGAAGCACATAATGAGCCAACAGCTCAATATTTACTCTAGCTGTTCAAAAATAGTAGGATAAGTGGCTAAAAAAACCCTAAGAACCATGTTAATTTGCCTTCTGGATCCAATGTAGGCAACTGGCTTTAACAAAAACAAACCATAATAATGCAATAACTTCCTAAACTTCTTGGAATGAGCATGTACACAAGCACATTTTAAGATGAAAATTATCATTTTCCAAAGCTTACAAAACTGTGAGATACAAATATTTCACCACAACATCAACTAATATTTATATGAGCACTTTTTCTGTACATCACTGGTGTAAAATAACTTTCAAGAACCAATCCAACTTACCAAAATGCAAATACCAATAAGATATATATTCAATTCAGCAGTAAACAAAACTAGGGAAGTCCAATTCAGCTACACAACATACAAGCTTTCTACCAAACTGCAGTACCCCACATGGCGACCTACCTGGTATAAACCTTGGATGCCAGAACAGTAATTAACACACACGAAGGTGTAAAATCTTCTGAGAGCTTTGCTAGTTTTAAAATACTAGTAGGAACAATCTCCCTCTTTACAGTACAAAGGGTCAGCTGTATAACAGTACCAGTTTAGATTTTAACCTGATCACAGGATGTATCCAGTGCATAAACTTGGTTGGCCTTCCTCTTTCTTATGAGGTATCACCCCATTAAACTTCAATCAGCAGCCACATATTACTGTTTGAGGAAACAGAAGCCCGACTAACTGGCCTCAGCTATGTGGTTGTGTGGTCTGGTATTCACTACCTCTGCTCTGCCCTCCCTAATCAAGTATCCATACCTTTGCACTGGAGCCCATCCTAGATACCCTGTGTATATTGTCATGACAGAAAAGGCAATGGATGGTTTGCCAAGAAAAAATGCTCATATTATGGATAAACCTGTGCCCCTCTTCCAACACACGTTTTACACCTTTGACAACTTAACTAGTTGATCTACCTTTAAGCAGGGATAGCCAAAATTCAGACTCACTGAATATTCATTCATAGTTATTTATCACTTAGGTTTTCATATACAGTGTAGTATATTAAAAATTTCATAAAGAATGTCATGGGCAACAAAATGTGAGCAGTGGCATTTCAAGACTGCTGCTTATCTAAATATCCCAGATCAGTGATTTTTCTGGGTGTTATTATCGGGGTGATCTTAACTTATGGCAGAACTATCTTGTGCTGGAGAGAGTTAAGTAAAGTGATCTTAACTTTCTTAGTAATTTTAACTCAGAACTTTCAGAAAAAGAAACATCAGAACTCAGGGTGATCCAAACTATCTATACAGTCAGCTGAAAAACAGTTCACTGATAACCTTTGCCAAATACCATATCAAGAAATGTGGCTGGTCAGAGAATGAGTGACCACAGGTGAAAGCCATTAACATTAATCAGACCCTTTTTTTAAAAAATGGTATCTCAATCAAGAACCTGTTTGATGTGTCATCACTGAAGTACAGTACGTAATTTGAGTCCCTAATAAACTTGAACAAAGATAAATTAGCACTGCAGTTGTCTTTTAAATATTTCAATGCAAAGACAAGCACTTGTTAATGTTATGCTATTTGAAACTGTACATTTAACTTTTTTTTCATTCAATCCCTGTACTGAATTTGGGAAACAAGCCAGACAGTTTTCCTGGGTCACTGGAGTGGAAGCATCTCAGTTTAAAAGAATAAAAGATGATTTTATATACCAGTAACCGATTCATTTCTCTCGTGTAAATTCTTGTCCAAGATCTTTATCATATCATCAAAAACAAGATCTCACAAAATATATCACTAATCAGGTAAAAAAGAATGACTGAAAAACAACCTGACACTTCAAGGGTAAAATTGATATATTTAGTCTGGTTCTCATCATAAGAGTGTGTTTATGTAAATAGGTAGCATATAGAATGGTCAACATTAACATCCTATCTAAAATGCTAATGTTATCAGTGCTAATGCCATG
The DNA here is from genome assembly GCF_051362555.1 of Lingula anatina. NCBI lineage: Eukaryota > Metazoa > Brachiopoda > Lingulata > Lingulida > Lingulidae > Lingula > Lingula anatina. The sequence goes on along the minus strand of NC_141767.1, from coordinate 17,130,680 downwards.
CACTTATATGCCATGCATCAATGTTGCTATTCAGTGAAATTTAAGGAGACCTAAAGCCTAAAAGGGCGTGTTGTTCTACTGTGTTTTTTTGGTGTCAACTGTTTAACAGTTTAATTAACCTCTAGGTTAATATATTTTCAATTGAACTTTCGTTAACATCAAAGGCAAACGCTAATACATGGGTATGCTGAGAATCTAACAAATGAATTTTATTTGTACACAAAGATTGCATTCTTCTACCTAAAGATGTACACACTGGGCCACATGGGGGGAATATCTGTAACCTTTTATCTCCAAATTTACATTAAGTCACTCAATATTACAAAGAGCTTTCATAAATCTTTCACTAAAAAGTCTAGTCTATTTTTCATTGATTGATCTGGATAATGTTACACGTTACTCAATGTATATGATTCAAGATGAGTAATATCTTTTGGGGTTTAAAAATCCTTGTTGCATGCTAATTCTGATGTAAGCTAATTCTTTTTTAGGAAACAAACTTGTTGAATGTTTTAGCAGAACAGTTTGAAAAACATGAAATAAAAATGGCACAGTCGGATTAATCAGCTTGTTCTAATGGACAGAAAAGCACTTGACAGTTATAGCAGGGAAGTGCAGAGAAGTGGAAACTATTCAAAATTGCATCTATATTTAAACTAATACAGTCAATTTTACTACTGGTATGTATAATACCTCTGACAAGGCTAATAAAAACCCAAGCATCCTGGGTTCTGTGACATAAAACATTCCTCTGTTAGGGATAAAATTGGACTCATTAGTTTTCCATTCAATAAATGGACTCTGGATTAAGAACATTCAAACTGTAAGGCTTTTAATTTAAAAAAATCCTAATTAAAACCACAGAAGGCAGTTTTATTATAATTATTAAAATATTTATCATTATTGTTTATTGGGGAGGGGAGTATACTTAATGGAGTACACTAGAAATGAAAAAAAATAAAAATAAAATAAAATAAAACATGAATAGAACTACCAAGCTTACATGGAATTTGTCTTAAATTTCATCAAAACATTTTCTTCACTTATCTTACTGTCCAAAATACTATGAAATGTCCTGTAGCTGAGGTCTTCAAAAATATGGCACAAGTGTTAAAGCAGTGTTTGTGGCTTGTTGCTAAAGAAAGCGTAGCATCTTACACGTTGGAAAAATAATTATAAAAAAACGGTTGCTGATGTTACATTTAAATGTTACTTTTTCATAACGTTAACAGTAAGAAAAAAAGACTCATTTTAGCTATTAAGTATATGCATAGAAGTACTATGGTATATGGTAAGGCAATCTTTAAAATCATTTCCAACACTGCTAGTGCTACCCTTTGCATACTGATTACTCTGGCACATTAGGTTGCGCTTTTCATAATAATTGTAGTGCTTAAGTGCTAAAGTACATTCAAGAAAACTTGAAAAGGAGAGCTAGAGGAAGAAAAGTAGAACGAAGGTAGCAAACCCAAGTCGAAACAGATAAATAAAATAAACATACACTGATTCAGAAAACACAATCACGGCCACAGATTTATGGATGAAGAGATGCGCATGGTATGCACGCGTAAGGCATCTTACTTTGAAACGACATGATGCTCACGGTGTCTCTTTTAACGAGCAGACTATACTGCACTTACCTAACATCGACATTTCATCTTGCCAGTAACTCGTGCCGTAGAATCGACCGAGGTCATTGTACACTATCTCCCCTTTCCTCGGATTTAATGGCAATGTGTCGCAAAGCTTCATTGGTTGACCTAATTTACGTACTGTCCAATCCCGTACTTTATTTATTCACATGGGCACCTGCAAAAATGGCGGACGACATAAACAAACTCATACAAAAATACAAAAAATTCATAGCAAATAATCCGGACTCTACGACCCAAGTAGAAACAATATTTAGACTAGGGTCTTACGCAACTGCAGGTAGGCTAACTTTCTTTATCTCTGATTAATCGTTTTCATCGGATATTTTGAAGTGTTTTAACCAACTTCCTGCTTCAGCTACTGACAAATGTACATGTAAAACTTTGAAATTAAAGGGAGGTAGTACCGCGGTATTATTTTCAAAATCATTTTTTGGACTACTCTGTCAGGTAAAGGTTGTTACATATAGACCGCCTATGTATATACATGTATATCAGTTAACATGTGATCATTAACATGTGGACCCTCCCTCTTCTTTTTGTTTTTGGACCACATCGGACTTTGCCTCAGTTTGCGACCTTAGGCCTACATGCTACCGTTAACTGGAAAAAGAGACTCAGAGATCCAAACATTTTACTATATTATTTAGGGTACTAAAATTTTGTTTTTTGACAACTATCAGTGTCAGAACCATTTTCAGATGGAACCCTCTTTGAAGTAGGAAAGATATACAATTGTTAAGTGATAGATATTTCTTACCTTGTTTAAGCTTAACAAAAGAGGATACAGATGTTCCTTCACTATTAGAGCTGGCTCTGTTCATTTCTAACAGTGTGCCCTTGTTTGGATCTGCTCTTAGGAAGTTTCTGCATTGAAATGCCAGGTGACATGCTGTAGTAATCAAAAGTAAGAGGGTCGTGCACATTACTGGCTTAGATTTTCCAGATAGGCAGCAGTAGAGAAAATGAAGTATTTTAGACTTCTAATGTCACCATTTTAGTAGTATATATTACTAAAATTTAATTTGTGCAGACATGTTAGGAGGTTAGGATTCTTTCTGTCATATGGTAATTGTAGGATTTGTCACCTGTTGTGCCATAAAATATTGGGAGAATTCATTTTCCATTGTATTCCATCTTAATTCTCAACACCTATGCACTTTTCGTCTGCCAGTACTGAGTAGGGTTACTAGCTACCTTAGTGTGGAAGCAGATAATGATAGCAGATACAGTCTTTTTCATGACATCCTATCAGCAAGCGGTGCTGGTGTCAGAAACAACAGAATTGCCATCTCAGTTCCAAAATCAAATAGGTTGCTTTATTCAATTTCAATCAGATATTTATTACAAATTACTAGCCAAAATAACATTTTTTCATGTTTATCTCTTTTACTTTTCATTGAGAAACTCTGGAAGATAACTTTCACACACACAATGAATGCCAACACATCTTTTACTTTTGACTTCATTCAAGTACGTGTGAATAGAATACTTCCACAGTCACTCAGGTTTGAACCCAAATAAACCTTATCATAATCCAAATAAGTCAAATCCATTCAATACATAGAAAATGCTCATTAAAGGGCATAAATTTGGTCAAATTTTTGGTATGGGCTTATGCATTGTAAACACAGGCACCTATTTCCTTTCTATTTCCCATATACTAAATAGTACAGGCAAATTTTTTACATCCTTGGCAGATTTGGAAAAATTCAGGGTGAAGTGAGGGGTGTATTTCTAGTTACGTATTGACTCTAATTTCAGGACGATTCAGTGATTCACCAGTGCTGTCAGAACTAGTTTACTCTGCTTCAAATCTTATTGTCCTACTCAATGATGGAATTCTGCGGAAAGCCAACATGTTATCCATCAATGTGGTAAGAAAAACAATTATGCGGTCTCTGAATTGCTCTAATAATTTGTATATCAGGCATTATTTGAGTGAGATGCTTAATTACTAGTAGTTAATTTTTTGAATTTTTAAGATTATACTGTTTTTACTGACAGGCAGTATCTGGACATTATAACCATCACCTGTGTCTGCTTTATTTTACAAGTAGAATGCTTTCATCATTAGCCAAATAAATGTAATATGGGTTTCTTTGATCCTTTGTTTCTGAAGAGAGGCCCATCTTTGTCCTTTATCATGCAAATTGGTATTTTCTCAAGTGTCATTTTGTTTTGCTACTGTAAAAAGAATATATATTATATATAATTCTGTCCGTTTGACAGCATGCGCTGCCTTGTTCTAAATATCAATAACTTGACAAAATTTGCAAATATTACAATTTTTTGTTGTTGCTTTTTCGCCAAATATTATTTATTTATTTTTGTATCATTGTAGCCAGTGTCCCAAGCACGCCTGCACACCTTGCTGACTGTTTTAGAATATGTCCAGGTCTTCATTGAGATGCTGGCAACACGCATGTTTGGGGAGACAGGAAAGTGGATTCTTGTAGCCTGCATTGAAATAACTAAGTAAGGCATTATAGTTGTATATTTATATAGCAGTATTAGATTACATGTGTCTTGTGAGCATTTGTTTGTAATTTTAGCTGTATGTGATGTACATTTGTTAGTGTGCACGCTGTGGAAAGCCTGTCCTTATAATCAGAGCATGTGTTTTATTTTGTTTCCTTATTTTTATCCCATATATTAAGAAGTATATTTATTATGATTATTATGGATATGCAATTATAATTTTCCTGATATGTATGCATGTTAAAAAACACTTGTGTTCATAATATTTTTGTTTCAATTCCAGGGCTGCATTTCGTTTTATCTTACTATTGAAGTTCAAGTCTGGCATCCAGTCCATACCCCCTGTTCCCCCCCTAGACAGGGAGAATGAAGTACCCAAACAAAACATTAAGGAGAGAAATGTAGGTTAAAATGCCAGCATAAATCACAATTGACATAAATCAAGATTGCAGGCAGCCATGTAAAGTTTATTACTTGAATACAGTATTTCAGGTTTGAAAGGTTATATATCAGGGATACATATCAAGAATGCTAAACTATGCTTTGAAAAACATTCTTTGAAGTGAATATGTCAGATGGATTGAAAATTCAAAAACTGTGAGCAACCGTAATCTTATATGTTCTTATGTACTCGCAGTTTTTAATACCAACTGTGTGTGTGTGTGTGTGTGTGTGTGTGTGTGTGTGTGTGTTTGTTTGCATCTCTGTACTCAACTAGGAAATTAGCCAGTGTCTTGGGCCTCCGGAAGCATTTTCAACCTTATATATTTAATTGCAGAGAGATAGGACAGATCCTTCACATCATCCCAACTCTGACCAGAAATCAAAAGAGCCTGTGACAGTCACCCTAGAAAGGTCGGGACGCGTCATACGCACACTGGAAGCAGGTATAGTGTGGACATCTTATCAGTACTGTTCAAATACTGAAATATATAGCTGTTGATGGACAAAAAATAAAATGCAAATAAAATACTTTTTTATATGGTAACTGAAAGAACACTTCTCTTGTAAACATTAGTGTATAGATTTCATCTCAGATATACCCCTCTTTCTATTTCAGCCCCTCCTATGGAATTGAGAACATGGACATTACCAGCGGCAAAAAAAGCCAAAAACACAACAGGGATGGAAGATTTGATGCCAACTGTACTAAATAAGCAGAGATTTACAGGGGAATGTTTGCATATAACAAGGCCTTTGGCACATTGTATCCTTGAATTAATACATGCTATTTGCTAGGTTACATTTAAGCATCATTATATAAAAGGAGCGTGGATTCCTAGTAACACATATAAACCACTTCTACTAATTTCTCATACAACTGTGAAGTTGACATGCCAAGTCATTAGCCAAATTAATTCCTTGTTCAGCCCAAAAATAGCTTTAAATTTTAAGCACACCTTCTTCAATTTTCTGGTTGAAAAAAGACCTGTTAAGTTAGTAAAAGTCTGCTAAATGATGTAGTACTGCATGCACATTGCATGATCATCACAATGTAGCTTTGCAGGCAATTTAATACAGAGTTGCAAGAATGATTGAGGGTTTAACGGAGCACAGAAAAAAGCAGAAAATATCTTAATTTTTCCGGAAATGTGAAACAATGTCCTTTGGTATTTCTCTAAGTTATACCATTTGAAACTATATGGTAGCATTTGGTAGGAGTTTTGTGGCAAAAAATGACTTCAAATGCATCTTTAATGGCATACACTGCCCATTAGACCTTACATAACATTAAAAATCATCCTGGAAATATATTGTTCCTTAATCATCAGGGTATACCTTGTTCAAAACCTTTGAGAAAATTGTAATCTGTAAACTCCTCAGTACTTGGTGAGGATTGAGACTGCATTGGATAAGTATTGTGTTAGGTGTAATGTTGAAGTGGATCACAGCTTTCTTCACTGTGACAGTGGGTTTGGTTATATCCATGTGAGACTTGATAATATATATCAGTTTGATTGAATGATGGAGCACATGATGAGTTCTTCTTGAATCCAGCATCGTGAGAGTTGTAGTTCCAAACTGCAAGCTTCATTATCTAGAAGGAGAGATGTTGTAAATAAGATTTATTTGATTTTATTCTAAATCAGGTGCAAGTGTTTAAAAAATGTTTATTGATTTGGCATGTGCATTAAATCATGGGAAGAGTTAACTGATGATTTTCTTAGGCATTATAAATAGATACAAAGCATAATAAAAGCAATATTGACACAAAGTCCTGTTTGTGCAAATGATATCCAAAAATGCAATAAATCTGGGTCTAGCCACAGTATTGTCAGATACATGTTAACTGCTTCCTCATCTCTACCTCAGTGTTATCCATGTACTTATTTGGACAGAGCTCCTGGAAACCCTGGCTGGTGGCAGGAGCCATGGATGTGTCCAGGTAAATCACATACAACCTACTTTTTCTCACTGTGCAGCTAAAATGTGTTGGCCATTGTTGATCTTACTTTGAAATTTAAATTTTGCCAATTCTACCACTCGTTTCTGCTGCCTTATTTTTTTTCTAACATAATGATAAAGAAAAGAAACAATCACTGGTTTTTCATTCTTCTGGAAAAGATTTAAGATAAAATTTTTATGTATTTATACAGTACTTAGTATATGTAGAATATGTTTGGCATGGTGTGTTTGTTTTTTATGTCCAACAACTTTCTGCAGCTTTAAGTGAATTCAGTTTCTTGGTCAGAATACACAGCGCGGTGCTTTTCTTAATATTGGTGAATTTTATAACCAACATTTCTACAGAAGTACATGGGAACTGTTATTGGAATAGCTGCCATTTATACAGTCAGGAACTTGCTGCACTCTTCTGGATTATTAATTGAAAAGCCCCTGGAGATAACATGTATCTACAAGCACTATCTGTATAATAGCCAAATTAGGCAAATGGCACCTGCTTCAAGTTTCCTGTTATTGATTTGAAACCAGTGTATGTGAACTGAATTATGGTGTTGTACGTCTCTTTATTGTTTTATAATTATAGTTTGTTGCTGATGGGGGATCCCAAGTCTTTGAACCCAGCAGAAAGAGCAGAGTTGCACAGAAGGACAGTGATGCTACTGTATTATCTACTGAGATCACCATTTTATGACAGCCAGACACAGTAAGGATTCTTTAGGGTTATTTTTTGCTGCCTATTGAGAAAAATGCCATACCTATAAAACAAACTGGGTCATAACCAATCCTACCCACACAATTCTTTTGAGAAACAAAATAATGAATTTTTCCTGCCTGTAAAATATTTATAAATTACCAGAAAAAGGCCAGTAATTTACTTCATTTTTGAAAGAGCCAGTATTTGTTACTATCTTAAAGCAATTACATTTATTAAAAGAAAACAGATCACAGAAATTTAAGGAAATCTGAATATTTGCTTATTATTTTTTAAGGGCCAAGATAGTCATTCTGTTGAAGATTCTTGCAGACAATGTGCCAGGAACAGGAATTGTTTTACGTAAGTATGAAACAAAATATTTGTTTGACGATTAGTGGAATTTGGATTCAAGTCGCGTACTTATTTGTAAATTTAGACCCCTTGCCCATACCTAGATCGATCTAGCAGGATCAACCCATCTCCGAGGGGTTTCCCGCCAAATTGCATTCAGCTTAAGTGGCTTAGATGTCTGGCACACTTACTGAGGCTGCTAAACGATAGTTAATTACCCTCTAACAGTATCAGTAGGCATGCCAGACATCAGAGCCCCTTAAGCTGAATGCAATTTAGCAAGAAACCCCTTGGAGATGGGTCGATCCTGCTAGGTCGCTCTAGGTATTGGAGAAGGGTCCAAGACACCTAGTTAAATATAAAGTCTTGAAATTGCCAGCTAGACTTGTTTATAGATGGATTCTGAAATTGTTATTGAAGTAAGTATTGTTTGTGAATTTTCTCAGTCTGTACAGATGGTTGGTTTGATTTAGAATAGAAATGCTATTGAACTGTTATATATATGAAATGTAATATATGAAATATTGACCTTTTTTCTCGCAGGCCCTTTGCTTCAGTATTTACCTGTTTGGCAAAAGGTGTACTTCTATGTTTGGGGCAGCTAGCCAGGAGAAATTGATATTTATTCCATTCTTGTATAAAAGTGATTTCCATATGACTTGGGCTGAAAGAAACAGAGACTTCAAATCTACACTAAAATATGAAAAAAATGAAGCTGTTAAAAGTCAATTATGAAAATGAACTGTTGATCACTTGATATTTCAGAAAATGTGCAGGTCAAAGTAATGCCCCTGCAAAAGAGTTTTATAAATCCATAAATGCAGTTCCATTTTAAGAGGATGATTGCACATCTTAATTGACTAATACTTTTAATTGTAAGTAGGAGTGGCTAAAGGCGACCCATAATTTGTATCATGTTATTGAGGCAAGGGAGTGGAGACAGACAAAAGTATCCCACGTACTTAGAATAGAAGCTATATGCAGTATTATAGGTGGAGGAACTTTGATAAGGTCATTCCATTTTCATAATGAAGGGTACAATGCTTATTCAATGATAAACTTAAGAATAACCAATTAACTTGTGATTAGTCTGCATATCTTATTGTTTTTCTTAATCCTCAATTGGAGATTCGTCTTCGGGAATATTTAAAGTATTTGACATTTTATTTGGTGTGATGTGATCTTGTTTCCCATGTCCATTATGAAATATATGGAGATAATGATTCTGGTATTTATCAAGAGAAGATTGCATGTCTCCAGTCCTGAATAAAAAATGAAACCTTTTAACATTACCATAGGAAGTTGAGTTATTCTTCTGTAATGAAAAACGCCAATGAGAGAATCGAACCAAAACGCATTCCAAAGGTTAACCCTATTAGACTAAATTGTGTGAAGACAGTATGAGTATTGTCATTTGCCGGTGGAAAGCGCATTCAGATCGCTAGAATGAAAGCGATCTCTTCTTTTCCTCGTCGGTCTTTCTTTCTTTTTTTCTAACAAGAGAAAAATGTTTTGCCGTATACAATTGTCTAGTAAATTTAATGCCCGAAAACGTATTTGATTGATGACCAGTTATTGTTACTGTCGTATACCAGACTAGTAGGTAGGATCTTGTATATATAAAAGTATGGTCTGCCCCAGTGTCACCGCATGCACAAACCTGGCAAGTTCGCACAATGAAAGGAACAAAGTAACCTCCATATCTACCTTGAAGTCATTGACCCGAGCGTTATGATGGCAGTCCGCTCCGACTGGTCTTGTAACGCAAAAATATAATGTGTGAAGATAGCTCGCGTTATTGACTTATCTGTCACTTTATATCGATGGATATCTTTTAAATGAGCTTTAAGAATGATATCTCTAACCCTTTTCAGGAGCTTACTGCTAAGGCGATTAAGGGCAATTTCGGATTACAAGAGAGGTTCTGAGAAATCCCCATTTATTTTTCGAATTCTAAAAGCAAAATTAATAGAATTTCCTATTCGCGCTGTTCATATCTTTCACTTTGTCACATTGGGGGCAGATGCTCGCACTTTAGACATAATTTATATATATATAAAAGCGCACAGAGGGGGTAATAACCCCCTCTCCCCACCCTACGGTTTTTAGACTTATAAAAATGATGATAAAAATGAATGAACCTTTCGTTTTATACGCTTGAAACAACAAAAAAGTTTCCACTTTTGATTCTTACCTCCTGCCCCTGATATTGCAAGTGAAAATTGACAGTGTAAGACGTGGGGGTAGTGCCAGCGCATTGAGAACTGGGACACAATAAAAGAGTAGTATTATGAATATTATGAAACTCAAGACAACGCATTTGCTTATTTTTGGAAAAAAAAAAACATAATAGTAATAATAAATAAATAAATATAAATCAAAAATAAATAAAACAAAATGAACAATAAATAAAACGATTATATTAATATAAGGATTATGAAGTTGCTGACTACAAGTAGCATCACTGACAACAATTTGATTTCGGATGCGTTTTATCCAAGCTGACAGATGTCCTCATGATGGCTCGTGTAATTCTTAGTAAACGCTGCTAGAAATCTTAACTCTAGAGGTATACCCGCAGCTTCAGCATCAGTAAATTGACCTAGAAACGTTATATATTTTTAATTCTTGTTTCACATTCTTGGAAAAGTGATAAATATATCGATTCCGTAGGTGATTTTGCTGGAGGGTATCTTTTTTATCTTTTAATGGCAACTTCTTCTAGACCCAAGGGTTTTGCTTCATACGTTAAATACACCTGAATCTTCCTCTCCTTGAGGGTGCAAATTACTGTATTTTTCATGATTATGTATTTCTTTTTTATGTCACGGGACAGAGAAACAAAATCAGATTGATGCAGTATTAAAAAGCTGTTTGTGGTAACAAAAAAAAAAAAAAAAAAAAAAAAGATTATACTTGCTGTGAACGAGTTTGATTGACCAGGCAATCAAATGATTTGGGGTTGTTTTATTTCGCTGGAAAACAAGTATGGATGTTTTCCTGGAATGTAGACAATCTCTTAGGTAAAAACGGTTTCCAGTATGTTGAAATAATTTATCTATTAATTTGCCTATAAGGTGTTCAGCTAATCTGTTCTAGTTTTCGAAACATTAATTTATCTTTATAAAATTTTTGTATTAAAATACACTTGGCTGTGTGTATAACTGATTGTCACAGAGAGATATATATTAAACACACCAGAGGCCCGAGGAAAAACAACTAATGTGGAATGTGGAACAGATGATACACAAGTTAGATGGATAGCAGTACTGGTATCTGTGTACATAATCATCCTGATGTGACTTTTACGATACTACACCTCAAGTCTTATTTGAGATCTTTTGAAAAACATACAATCTTGCCACTCGATTCAGCTGAGGATCCCTTCCAGGAAATGAAGACTTGTTTTTTCGAACAGTACATTGATTTTCACTCACCTTGGTCTCCACTGGCATCTCCACGACACGCCAACGTTAGATTCCACCGTAAGTCAGAAAACATCTTCATCAGCCATGTAATGCGCAGTAATTTTTCTTCAAACAGCAAGAATTAAAAAATTGTTGTTTGTCTCAAATATTCTACAATAGGCCATCTCTCAGTAAGAAGCTATTCGCCTGGATCGCCACATTCCCTGACGAAGATGCTGTACATAGATAAATAGACCGAGATATTGGGAGTAAACAACAATTTCAATTTAAGCTGTTGATTAAAGAAAAGTTACCTCTTTCTTCTTAGATTTCATTGCGTTTTGAGCTCTTTCAAAATGTGTAGAGAGTGACCAGCTCATCGAATAGACTTGAAGTGTCTTACCTACGGTCAGTTTGTTCACAAGTGGTTTTTACCTTTCAGTCCACACAAATAATTATCTGTTATATAATTTGACAAATACAAACAAATAACTCCACATAATTGAGTGGGTCAATTTATGATTACCTAACCGTCGACCGGATTTATAAAGAAACGCGTGCAACAATATTTCGTGTAAGTACTGTAATTTTAGGGGTCCCATCAACCATATTGTGCATTGGTATTGAAGGTCAAAGTTGCTGACAAAAGCCGAAAAGGACTGTCCCCAAAGATTCACTATGCAATTTCCGGAATATCGCAGTCGCCATGAAGGGAATTTTAATTTTTTTAGACAATACTTCCTAGCGTCATTGGTGACCTTCTGTTTCTTACACCTTTTCACGAGTTCTAAACTCAAAATGCCATTTGAATATTTGTTATTAGACCTTCTTTTGTTCACTCTTCCTTTAGTTGAAGCCAAGTGAACAATTCAGTACGTTACTTGCATTTTCGTATAACACGCTTTGAAACGTACCCAGTTTATTTGAAGGAAAATAGGAAGATTTATTACAAAAAATATCAAACACCCCAATTTACATATGCCAAGTGACATGTATTGACACTAATTGCACTGATATCAATGAATACATCGGCCAAGGACCAAATGATTCGCCCAAGGCAATAATATTGCCATAATGGCGCATTTACCCGATGGTGTTTCTAAGGTGACTTTTTTCATGAGAACAAGATGCTTGTGAAACTTTTATTTCGAAGCATGATGAAAACTTGTAACATTGCCACTGATTGCCAATGTCAATTTGACGACTTTTTTAGTCTTGAAACGTTCATGTTCTTTTGTTCCAAATAGGGGTCAGTATATGAAGGTGCAGGGTTCTAATATTAATAAGCCTAAAGGCGTGTGCAGCTGTAAAAGTGGATTTCCCATCAAATGTCAAATGCAGTGTCAAACAATGCAGGCTACGTTACAATGTATAAGGCATATCAGTCAAAGATTGTCGAAGGCCTACAATTTACAAAGAACATAGATGGACAGGCACATGTTTGAGTGACCAAAAATGCAAACTTGCCGTTTTCACTTTTTGTCCATATATTCTATTGATTAGGGTTTTTTTTTTTTTTTTTTTGTGATAGGTGGTCACATGCCATCGATCTTCTAATCAATGTCCCCCTAAATTAAAATGGCACTCCATAAAAATGTGCATCTTAATCTACTGTAACCAAACTGTGGCTTTTCTTTTATAAACTTTTGTCGTACGTGTTCACCATCATGCTTTTACTACTTATTTTCTGGAACGATGCCAATGCATTAAGACCTGCTTGCGTGATATCGCAATTCAATGTTTTTTTTTTACAACTAACAGTTCATTTGAATGTTTTACATAAATAAAAATAATAAATAAATAAATAAATAAATAAATAAAATCTATGTTATACAATAGAGACAAGTTAGAATGTACAACACGCCATGTAATGAGACAAGAAACCAATAAAAAGCTATTTTTGTCTTTTTTTTTTCAAAGTAAGCTACTGAATGATGCAATGCAAGCAAAAACGGTTTCAAATGATGAAACTGTTAGAAATACTTAAATTGCTACAAATAATTCAAAAAGAACGACAATAATTAGTCATTCATCAGGTCTCATTTCAGTAGGTATCATTTCAATGGGTTCTTCATGCAACGCCGTATTACAGGTTTCGTCACGCAGCCTTTTTCCTCCTGTTTTCAAGTGTTGCGTGTCGGGCTTTCAGATGCTTTGGACTGTTTTCTAATGTGAATTATGAGAAAGCGAAAATCTTTCTGCTCACTCCAATTGATTACCTTCCATACTTACAAGAAATACATTTTTTGCAGACTACGAAACACGAAACAAATCTTTATTAACTTTACTTCAATTTTACTGAAAAAAGAAGAACCTCACAACAGTGACCCCAATTTACTACACCCAAATTGGGGTCGAATTTTTGGCTGTCTTTTCGCAAAACAAATGTTTCAAATTACTTCTTGTTAACTTCAAATGGCAGAAGCGGTCAAAAATAATATCCAATAAATCTCAATGTTTTCACGCCCGGCAGCTCATACAGCTCGAGGGCAGAAAATTAATATGGGAAGAAAAACACAGGTCCCATGGGCGCTCTTCCTGCCGATAAAAATTTCTGCGGATTTACACTGTTTGGCCTGTCATTCTTGGGGTAATGGCCCGGAATTTCCACAGCTCACATTTTAACTCAGTAGGTTTATCAGAACAACCCAGCAATGATTCTTTTACAATCGTTGTAACAGAGACACAAATCATAATGCTGAGGATTCAGCTAGGCGAGAGCACCGGCTCCCAATACGGCAGATGGTGCTTATCTTGCATTCCTGCGATCACTGTTCGTGTTCACCACCTAGCGCGCCGTGCTAACAAGGCCGTGCCATATAAGCCGCACTCTGAGGTTCCTCTGTGCAAGAACGTGACCTGTGCAAAGTGGCAGCGGCACTGAGGCAACCGGGTGGTTCTGCCCACGGCATTTCTCAATCATCAGGCTAAGCAGCAAAAACAAAAAACACCAATGTCATGAACGAAGCACGGTTCCCACCAATTCAGCGCGATGTTCCATAAGAAATGGATGGATCGTGGGTAGCTCTAACACGGAAACAAAACGCAAAAGGAGACGAAAGAACAAGTTAAAGAACTGAGTTAGTCCAGCTTCCTGGGACTTGTTTTTCTTATGCGCGTTTTACGTGTACCACGTGGTTTGTTTAATGGAATAATTTCATTAACATTTCCTTATTAGGAGCAGTTTGCACAGCTTGTGGCATTTTCAACTAAAAGCAAATATCCAGGTCTGTCAATGTTTACCTTTTCGAACAAGGAGACGTAACAAACATACGGCTCTAAGAGGATACACTATGGCAAAAACTACTCGGTAAAAGAGAGACAGCAGCGACAAACATACTCCACTAACGAAGCTTGCCACGCTGAGCTCGCACAGATACAGGTTTGTAATGTTGACAGTTTAGAAAGAATATAGTCTTTCCTGCTAACATTTTGACTGCCGTAGTTAAAAAATATCACTGAGAGTGAATAAGTAGGGTTGAATACCAGTTTCCAGTAAAGGTATGCTGAATACACCCCTTTCTTTGTGTTACAAATACAATATATTTTTTCTTGTACATTGTATCAAATACAGTATATGAACTGGCAGGCCATTACATACTGTGTGCGTTTTTCTTGTCATTTCTGTTTTTCATGATTTAACTATTAGACGAAATAGCTGTGCTTACAGGTAGTTTTTAAAGACAAAAGAACGAATGTTTTGTGTCAAAATAAAGCGGCCTCTTGTAGCATTAATTGGCTTTAAGATGATATGTTTAAATCATCTTAAGTCCACAAGTTGCTAACAAAGTAAAGAAAAAAGTACACACATACAAATTTGAGGAAAGGCACAAAGGCACATATTATGGCAAAAGATTAGATCGGAGAGAACAAAATGAAATAATAATGGACGAGCTGCATTAGTAAATTTGACGGGCTTTTTCAAAAGAAAATTCATTAAACCTTGCTATCTTTGATCAATAGAAAAGTTAAAGTTTACATATTAACCACCAAGTTAAAATATAGAAAACGCGATCAAAATCTGTGTAAATGGAGCACTTTGTCCTAGAAATTTGCCGTCTGTGCCTTTAACAATGTAGGGACTCATTTGATCTTTTTCCTAGAATTTTCAAATATCTGTTAGTTACCTGCAAGGAGTCGATTATAAGATTATAATAATGTGACCGCTCTGTTTAAAAAATCCCATCGTTAAAGACGCTATCAAATATATTTGCCATGTGGAGATACACAAGATTAAAATGTTTCTTTTCTATATTTCACTTAATGCCAGTAAATTGTTGATACACTCATACGCTGCCTGTTGGATTATTTCATTTCGAGAAAGACAAGATAATGTCAAATCACATCTCTCACTGTTGGGATCACATGTGATGAGGTAATAGAAATTCTGTGTGGAAACCTAATCGATTCGATTTGACCAAATAAAACATATTTCGCAAATTAGCAGTGTGAACAATCTGTAAAAGGAAAACTGACACTATTGATTCAAAAAGCTCCTAATTTTTCCAACCCGTTAACGAAATGAAAGATTATTTCCTTCAGACTGTGATCTGCATACTTAACGTGCTGATCAGACACATTTGGGCCAGGTCGTGTATCTTTATTGTTTCTGTAGGATGTGGCTATTTTCCTGTACGTGTTCAGAATCAATGTCTATCTAGGGGACATTCCTGTGCCGCGATAATCAATAACCTCAGTTAAGTCTGATCCGCTTTGGCAATCAGTAGCAAGACGGAAGGAAAACCTTAAAACCCGTCTTTAGTTAATTAAATGTTTAAAGGCGCTGGAGCATCACATTCCCCGGTGACTATTATGCTAGCAGATCTGTATATGTAGTTCTATGGGAAAAATCCCATTATATTGTCGGTAGGGTAATTACATACCGGAAACGAGGCCGATTATGGAAAAACATCTTGGCCGGAAGATAACGATATCTGGCTACTGGCAAAAGTACCAATGCGTCTTTTATTGGCTGATATCAGTAAATGGTTTCCTTTCATTCTCTAAATATGCAATAACGTTTCAATTGATGTAAGGTAGTTAATTTTGTTCTCTTTCTCTGCCTTAAATTTGCTTAAAGCTAATAATTCAAAACGTCTAAGAATCCTAAATTGCTATAATAGCAGATATTTGGTGACATATTGACTGTTATTCAGTGGTAAGATAGAGAAACAAACATTTCTATAAAGAAAAGAAAAACAGAAAAACAGTGATGAACATCTGCCTATATTTCATTGAGCACGCTCACCAACATTACCGCAAAAGCCACAGGATCTTTTAGATCTTGACCTGATAGTCTACCGTCCTTGAAGAATCCAGTATCTGTGGTTTAGCGGTCGAGGAATTGCTTACTATGGGCTCGTTCCCAATGAAACAATCGTTCTACGTGCATGGATCCAACTCCGATGGGACTCTCGCTGAATGCAATCAGGCTAACACTCCTCTTCTTGTTTCCAACGTACTCGTATAATCACCAGATCTACGTAGAGCGATAGTTTCAATGGGAAAGAGCCTTTATGTCTCCTCATTAACCCAAGCGAATGTATAAGTAAAGGACAAACACGAATATGGTGTTCGAAATTTGGCCGATAGCGACCGCTTTTATTGAAAGGTCCTATAGTAAAAGAACATGTTAAAGCATAAATAATAAATATCCAAACAAATAGCGCACATAATTTCATTTGTGGGGTTGCAAAGAGAAGAGCCTTATGTCATTTGTATCACCGTTTGACCGCGTGCGACTCTAGGGGTATGTGTTAAAATCAGATTTTTTCTAACCTGAGATAGCTAAACTTATACCGTGAAACATGTGCAGTTAGAGTGTGTTCCTTTAAGTGGTTAATTGCAGTGTGTATTGCGTTCCTTAACATCCTGGCAATCTGTCAAGATGGTCTTCGAATTGCGTTTAGCGGAAATAATTTGATGACCATAGATATAGATATTTAAAGAGGACAGTCATTGTACACCACTGTAATGTACGCTGGCAACTGCTTTGATTTTAACATGTTTTTCCTGGGCTTTAAATGTGATTTTACTTTAAGTAAAGGGATCTTTTCTTTTTATTTGCATCATTTAGCGTTTTACACATACGCATGTATGTCTTGTCGAACAATTTACAGCGGACTCGGCATTTGCGTTTTTCACAGATAATTGCATCCGTGTTTTTCAGTGCTATAAGTTGGGTTATATAAAATATGTTGTTTTTTATATACCATCCACATTTGCAGAAATTTGATGTCAGCATATAGGAATATCGGTTCCACAGTCACTAAGGGATTCAATCAGCAGCTTTATCAGGAAACAATAATGGGCTGTCGTTATCTATTCTATTGAGGGATAGATATAGGCAATGGAACCGTTTATCATTCATAGCACACAGGCTTACTGTAACTGATGTGAGAGATAAAAGATTACATATGATCCTTTTCGTGAAGCTAGTTTCTGTATCTTGAGTTAGATTTGTTGGCATGAATAAGTAATCAATGAAATGGAATAAAACTAATTATATTACATCTTTACAACGTACTTTGTCTCGGTTGTTATCAAAAGGAGAGTCTTAATTTGCATGGAAAAGTAAAAGTCATGTCGACGCTGCTATGTACATGCGTCAATGCAATGTACTTTATATACTTAATGGACAATGGGAAGTCAAATATATCATGCAAACTCATTTTTCAAATTCATATATTTATTAACCCGGGTATCTTTCCAGACAAATGAATGGATCAAGCATTTGGAGCACAATAACTAAAATAGACATGCTGCTGAAAAAAGCCAGGATATTAAAAAAATTGCGTGTTCAGAATGCAGTTTTCTGTTTATCCTGCGACTGTGATAAGTCACGTCTGATCGTGCCTTGGGCTTTTGGTAGGCGACTACTTTGCACACCAGCACCGGAAATCGGTTTCCTTGGCTTTGTATTGGTTAACGACAAGACAACTCAATATCCTTTCATTTACTTGAGCTACCTAAAACCGGAGCATAAGTTGAATTCTCGGGAATCTTACAGGTTGTGTAAGGTCAAGTACAAAGAACTATAATCTTAACGCCAACGTATTGGTTACTTTTGGAAGAATAATACGTTAATACCTAACACGTATGATCAAGCTCTAGAGGTTCTAATTACATTTTTACAGTAACAGACCAGCACCACCGTAAAGATAAAAAAACCAAAATAGAAGTATTACAGCATGATTATTCGAGCTCTTAAATACCAAAATAGAGTCCCTGTCTCACATTATTTTAAATCCCTAGATTAGATTACAAAGGAAACTCAAGTGGGACGTACTACACCATCTGTCATGAAGATCATGGTGTAGTGTGTTTCAGCTGCTTGTAATATTGTCTACTGCGATACAGCAGGTTTATGTAACCCAACCATATGGCACAAGGGTTTTCAAGGATATGAAGTTTTAATGCAATATATGAATAGAAGGTGAATTTTCGTGGAAAAGCATTGAAGTCGATGTAGAACAGACAGTGGTGATGTAATTGTTTTGTTTTTAGGTTTTCATAGGTTAATCACTGTTATCTAAAATATGCAATCTGACAATTTAACGCCAAAGACTTTTGTATAATTGCTGCTTTATAGATGATGATAATCCGCCTGTCGCTAATTATTCCAGTACACTTGGAACGGAATATTTAATGAAAACGTCAAGCAACCCCATAAAAAGGATAAACTGTGGAATTAAATTACTTAAATTAAAGTCAAGGCAAAGTTGCCTTTTTAGTCTGTTTAGTTTACTGTTGTCATTAAAATAATCCTAAGCGAAAATTAAGGTATTTGTTAAGAATTGGGACATTTTCTTCATTACATTCATTACATTTAATAGTGCGTATGTTTATTATGTTCATTTTTTAAATACATCATGGAAGCAAGTCCAAACAATTCCTCAGCATCATCATCTTGTGTAGAGATTGGACGTATGAAACTATTTCGCCGGGTGCTGTTTTGAATATAGAATAACTGCATATAGCGTGTTTGAAAACAAAATGCTAGAAAATACGCAATTCAAATTTTACTGTAAAGGGAAAAAAGAGCGTGTGCATGACTTAACACGTGATAGATGAATAAAATTCTGAAATCCAGATTTGCAAGTCCACAAAT
Organism: Lingula anatina; assembly: GCF_051362555.1. Lineage (NCBI taxonomy): Eukaryota > Metazoa > Brachiopoda > Lingulata > Lingulida > Lingulidae > Lingula > Lingula anatina. Next base: position 17,111,579 of record NC_141767.1, on the reverse strand, counting down.
CGAAATAATGATGAACGAAACTGCAACGATATGCTGATAGAAGGTGGTAAATTGATTGAAAAGGAAATCATCAAATTACGCTAACACTATTGTGGGCAGTATTTTGCGTTTGCTCATTATTAAAAGCTGTCATTCTTAGCTAATACATTTCGCGGTTTTTAAATATTTTGCATTATCTGACACGATATGTGGCCTTTTAATACAATAACCAATGATTACGCTGGTCCTTTTAACTCTTCTGGATGAAAACGTTTGGAGGCAATTTACGTAAAGAAACGCCAATATACAAGGGAAAAATTCTCCGAGAGAAATATACTTTTTAAAGTTTAAGGTACTTAAGTTGTAAAATTGACACCTTTCTTAATGTTCAACATCACCTAACCCATCTATTAATAACACCAGAAGCAGGCAAGTTTTGTAGATATTTGCTTTAAAATTTTTGTGATCCCTGGAAGGGAGTTTATACCATTGACGACAATACTGGGTTATATCAGTATTTCATTTGATGCAAAGTTACCCACACTGTCTTGGGAATTTATTGTAAATGTGAACCATTGAGTCTCTGAAGTATATTACGAACGATGTATAGTAGAACCAATTGATATAGATTGACATCAAATACGAAATCAACCAATATTGGGCAAATGGTTGAAACCTCCGAGTGGATATTCCCGGTCACAATACAATCCTTCAAGCTGTGCACTTGCCGCGGGCCAATTGTATTACGTTGGCATCTAAAACATTTTATGAATATGCACACGATCTTATGACATTATTTTGATTACTTTAATGTACATACTTTGACTTTCGTTCGTGAGAATAAGCGCACATCAAATAAAGAATAAAAATAAAAATCGGTGTATCTTTTAAAATATAAGAAGAAATTGATCTTGTTATCCGGCATACCGGACGGCAACGAGACACGCTAACTGACACTGTTTTATTATCCCAGATGTCGCTGCTGTTCATGCGTCACCAAGGTGATATACATAATATAATAATGCCTCGTGTTTCAGGTTGGCGCCACTAAGGCAGTATCATGAACGGAGAGGTGTTGGAAGAAACAGTTGGACCTAGCTTGGCTGCGGTGGTCGCCAAGGGCTCATCCCTGGGAGTCGTTCTTACTGCCGTGATATGCGTCAATGTGGGGCTTATTCTGAAGATCAGATGGATGTCACAAACAGGAGGAACTCGGAACCCAATTGTGTCCCATTTGGTTTTATGTATGGCAGTGATCAACACAGCCACCGGCGTTATCAATATTGGATCACTAATGGTGTCAACTATAAAAGGTATGGCGTTAATGTTTTATAGTCGATCAAAGTTAACTTGAATTAGATTTTTCAAAACTTAAAAAAGTCCCACTAGCTTTTTAGCCAATTGTTCTAACACAATGCTTACTGATATAATAGGCTATAAAACGTAAAAGAATTGGTGCCATATACGTCTGGCGCTGTTCATAACGGATAACAGTCTGCGTTCAGTTTTACACGCGGACGGAATCCTAAGGTTCACATAGTATAAAATGAGCTGCCGTTCACTGGAAGTAAGCAATCAAGCGAGAGAAAAATAACTTTCAGTCTTGTAGGACTTTACCTACAGACTTTTCATCCTGTTTGCGTTCGTAATCTGCTAGTTTACATTTTACGTTATTTATGTAATGTACCTTCGAAGCCTTTAGCGATATTTTATCATTCAGTTGAAAGTGGCAAACTAAATACAGCTGAAATGACCACTTTCTGATATTTGGTATTGTCAAACTTTTATTATGTATAAATTGCAGTACGACGATCAATTTCCCCGATCTTGTATATTTCTGTTTAGTAATATAAAACTGATTAGAACAAGTATTGTAAGGCTTTATGTGGCTGTTTTATATGCCTTTTGAGACAATTTGTATACAATGGCCTGCAGCTGCAACCGGGGTCTTAGAATAGAGCCTCGTTAAGTGAACGATGAGCTGTCGCGCTTCTCAATCTTTGCCACCTTAATGGTCTATAAGATAACACACTAACAGTTCATAGAAAATCAGCGTATTACACAGGTGTCAGTCCGTCTTATCTTGGCCTGTATTGACGAAATTGAACTTTGTGCTTCACAGTTTGTTTTCAGAGCTTACTCTTGCTTTATTAGCTTTCAAACATTAGAGATCGTATACAGTATACCCTTGAACCACCTTTTATAAATTGTTTTCACTGTTTCAACGATTCCGTTTTGAATAACGAACTTTTTAGATTTGGTAATTTTATAGTAGGACCAGTAATTTATCATCTAGAAAGAATCTACTAGTAAAATTACCTCGACAATTCGACAATTTTATTGTTCGACAGTCATCTTAATTACCAACATTCTATGAAATTCCATATCCAAAATCACCATTTTATGTAGATAGTGAGCAGTCTTTTTTTTTACTTCGATTAGCCGAAATGCTGTAGTTGGCAATATGCAGTACATATTTTTTTCTTTGGGTGAGGTTAATTCATTAGCAGAGCTTGCGAGTTTCTTACATGTACAGAAAAGACATTAGTGCCTTGAAAGAAAAGTGAAATAATTAAGTTTACAAAATATTTATTAACGTAAAAATTCTAGATAAACGACACTCAAATATCAAAGTAGACTCTTCTTTACACTTATAAAGATGTGTGGAATTCCACTTTTAAAAACGGACAGGATGATCATTTGTTGCAAATGTATATATCTGAACACAGCAGAGCGTGCTAAACACCAATGACATCCGTGATGTTATATGCATAACAGATGGCGAAGACCTTCGTTTGCGCCTGAGGCGTCAGTGCCCTGTTGATACTCCTTGTTTCTCTCGTTGCCCCCGCAGTGATCAAAGAGCGCATAACATGACTGTAAATTACTAGAACGTTCATTTTATTTATGTTTAGACCACAGAAAGACGTTTTCCCCTAAATGCTTAATGTGTTTGTCTTCCAGGCAGCTATGTCTTTAGCAGTGGTCTGTGTCAGTTCATTGGGTATATAGGAAGTATGCTGTTGGCCGGTGTTACAATGATGACTATGATTGCTGCCGTTGAAAGGTAGGACCACCCATATATACAATACAGTTTTTGTACGTTGCAAAACATTCCTGATAGGCAAAATATGCAAACTTATCTACACAAACGCGTTTACCTGGACGCTGTGAAAATGTTGGCGTCTTTTTCCGACATTTCTCCAATACTACCAATTGCGACCAGCCTACCAGTCAGGAAACGTCTACTAATTGCACCTAATTCCGTTGTCATTCAAAGGATAATAATGCACGTAGTGGACTGCTGAGTGACGTCTGATCTACATAAATCTTTACCGTAGAGAAAAAAAGTTATGGCCAGCGTGACGTCCTGATTTGATAGACTGAAGTTAACTGAAATAATTTGTGTCCTAAGAATGCTGTCAACAGTAATTAGAAATCACAATCGGTCATTGACCGAGCCCCATTACAGGGGGTCCCTTCTCTGATTAAAAGAATTAATTCAAAAGACATCAGTAAATAATCTATACATGCGCTTGTGTGTGTATATTAATGTGCAACCTACTACCGAGCATTGTTAGTTCCAGATCATTTGGAGAAAGTTTTTTAAAAATATATGACTGAGACGATGTTTCATGAATCAGTAGAATGAATAAGATGGCATGAATCTTATAACGTGATACTGCGCACCATTAAGTGGCGATTTTAAAGAACATCATTTTCACCTCGATTATTCAATCTATCTATCTATCTATCTGTCTATCTATCTATCTGTTTTAACCTTGTTCTGCTGTCATGTCATGAAATATTGGTTTTTGTTTTGATTTTTTTCAACTTTAAAACGTTTAATGATTCTTTTAGAAGTAACAAAATATTTATGTTTTGTTAAGAAAAACATTGCAGGGGAAGGTGTAAATTATCAAGGTTAAAGAACGTTCCAGATTATGTTTGGAACAATGTGACTGCACATTGTTCACTTAATGTGTTGCTAAACACAATAGTACACAGCTGTGGCACCCTGTCAGTTACACTTTTTGTAAGACACTATTAATGACAATTATTCAACCCAGTAGGCCTTGCAGTAGACACGAAGACATGTTGGATATCATTCTCAGAACATCGTGGCATCACGCTAAGATTAAGTTAATTATGCATTCACCTCCTACTGTGTTGTTTATTAAAACCATCTTTAATAACTGGTATTATCTTCCTGCTCAGTTCTTTCCTGCTCAGTTCTTTACTGTAAACATCGAGTTTCTTGAATATCCTTGAATTCCGTAGAAAGTGTTCCATCCGGTATCTTATATACCTTTTTCCATTCAAGGTCAGAGTCAGAGAAAATAACGAAGTTAGCCAGCACCATGTTATAGATTCTTTCTTTCATCATATAAAGAAAATTGAAAAAAAAAATGGACAACTTAAAAACCAGTACCCCAGTACTAACAGAACACGGAAGTTGGGTAATCATTATGTTACACGCGTACCTGGGTGACCTACATGAACATATCTATACAGGAGAGTCATCAGAACCTTACGTATTAGGGATGTATAAATAAGATAATTACAATATCATTCCATAGCGACAAGAAGCGGCAGTCCAGAAATAGTTCCAGACTTAAACCAAATCTATAAAAGTTCACGTATATGATGTCAAGCAAACTTTCCCCGGATTTAGGTTAAACTATATCTGAAATTCCTAGGTAATAATATAACCATAGCATCGTATTAAGCTTTCCATTCAAAAGTCATTACGTAATATGAAATATTCTTTGCGTAAATGTCAATGGCGTGCCTTACGAATGCAATATTGCCTTCCAGATTTACCAAGTTCATGAAGCCAGTGGATTATCCATCGCTTTTTACGCCTACAAATCTGAAGATAATGATAGGAGGGGTCATTCTACTCATTCTTCCCATTTTTGCCGGACCTATCTACGGATTTGGAGAATATACCTTCCTTAGGGGTAAGTTTGTGTTGGAAGCAATAAAAATCTAGAATTTTGTAATTGATAAGAAAGCTCTCAAATCACGATTGGTTAGTTGAAGGTTCCGTTCACATGGCAAACAGATCATCTTCCCTGTGACACCTGTTTCTGCTATCTGATTAATTATAAGCTCACAGTGAGCGTGAGACCTTTTCATAGTAAACATTTAATTATCCTAGAAATTCAACACATTTCCCTTAATCACTAAGGTATACCATAACCAAAGCTGCTCACAGAATTGCCACCTTAATCCTGGCCGGGGGTTCAAAGTTTTTAGTTTTTGAGTCAGTCTCGTGGTGGAGATGGAGACTATTGAATTTCGCCTCTAAAAATTAGAAATGGGAAACGGGTTTAGTTTTTTCACCTCAAAGCAAAGATCAAAATATTAACACAAGTACAATCAGGGAAAGTAAGCCTAAATAAAGATATTGGCCCTGTCGCACAAAAGAAGTAAGAAATTGCTATTATTAATAAGACTACCTGTTATTTTGGTTTACTGATGATATATCGATGCCGTAGTAGAGTCAACTGTACCTCTACTTTCGACTTCTAAAGAATTTGCGAAACATGGCTCAGTGGTAAAAACGGCTGTAGGTTGGAAAATGAAATTGCTAGTTCTTCTGCCTGAAGTTTGCTCCACCAGAAAATCTACACAGAATAACCAGTTTTGTAAGTTAAGTGTGATCATACTAATTATGCTAATTTAATGTTGATACGCCGGAACTGAACGGCCCCTATTATCGAAATGGCATATTGCAGGCCAAGTTCATGTCGATCATGGCTAGCGAGGACTGAACAGAGAGTACGTATCTGCTTTCACTTAAACAATGCCACGCAAGATAGAGATTAGTATTAGGCCCTCTTTTTTCAATTTCAGGAAAAATACACATGCACCTAGCTGTGATAAACATCACAAATGAAACACAGTTGGATATCAGCCAGATGCAGGCGACTGCGCTCAAGTTCTATGGGTTTCTTCACAATGAAGACAACAACATCACAGGCTCAGCCGCTGTTCGAACTAAACAAAACATCCGAAATTTCTTCAGTGTTTCAAGAGAGGTTCAAGTTAGGGAAATAGTAATCTCCCCAACAGCAATCCAGTTTACACTGCGTGCTTACAACTATGCCGCTCTTTCTAAATTGTGGAAAGAGCAAAAAGAACACACGCTCGGCGAAACTCTTGGAAACATAGTTAATGATAACTACACTCTTAACTTATTGCAAGTTCAAAGACTCCATTTTGGAACCTTCATGTCCCAAGCGGAAGTAGAAAAATACCGACAGGTGCCACTGGTGTATCAAGGTATGAAGACCTAAAAGTGCATTTTTATTCTAACATTTAGATAATGATGGCATGTCGACTTACTTGTAACAGATGAGGCAATTTTGCTAAGACATTATGCACTTTAAGACAATCTGCGATTGAATTTGTGCATTTTTGTATTTAGGGTAGTCGTGTTTTTATTTTTTTGTATGAAAGTTTTCAAGTTTATTCCTTTATCCAGTGTAAAGCCATTTGTAATTGTGTTTTTCCGAGTCTGTCTTGACTACTTTGACATTCCGAATCGTTTTCATTACAGAAAACAGCCACTGCAGCCTAGATTATACGGATGTGAACAAAAACATTAAGGGCTTCATTGGATACCAGTCCATTTTTACCATGGTGATTCCGCACTGTGTTATCTTTTACTGCTATTTGAGAATTCTCTGCAGACGATCTGAGCCCACACAGCCTGGTTCAGAGATCACTACATTCGATTCCAAAATCGTCAGGGTATTCGCCACGTCTGCCCTACTCAACTTCATGTCACAGTTTCCGCATGTAATAACAAACATACTTTTCGGAATGGGAATATTTATCCAGCCAGCAGTATATTTTCTCATGTCGATATTCCCATATTGCTCACTAGTCGTGTTAGGTCTCATGTACTGGGCAACGTTTGCGGCGGATGTTTGCAGATTATGTTGTTGTTGCTGCCCGGTGGAGAACAGGTCGTCAGAAACTGCGTCTATGTTTGAAGTGTCGCAGGTGATGTTGCTAAGACGCAATAGCAGCAATGCAGTGAACGATAGGTCTGCTGCTCGTGTTAACATTTTGGATTCGTCTGCGTGATATGACCACATCGACATTAGCATTATGCCTTTCACTTGGCGATTCAGACTCTGCACGTTTTGTGTGTATATATATATATATCTATATCTTGGAAGTACATGTAATTTTCCGGACTGGTACTATTATCTTTTTTATGGACCCTCCAGTTGTTTTTTCCAGCTGATTTTATAATCCTATAGGCTACTACTTTGGAGCTTTTCAGTCTACCATGTAGACCATGCCTAGCATGAATTTGCATAAATTTTAACTTTAAAGGACATAAAAATGTACAGTATATGTATTATTGTTATGTATAATTTAAATATATTTATTTTGTGCTAAACGTCATCTTATTTTTGTAAGCATTGACAGAAGGAGAGAAACTGTGCCTTTTGCGTGATGTATGTTATCGGGGGCCTTTCTTTAAGATGTACGCTAATAAGGGCTGTAATTGGTTCGCGTAAATCTATTGTGCTTGTAATTGTGACTAATTTACGAACGCTCTTGGCCTTTTTATTATACTACATCCATTAATGGCGTTAATTAACGAACGCTGTTGGTCTGTTCCACATATGAAAGTACTTTGAAACAACCAAAGCTCTCTAAATGATTTCATACGTATTATTTTTTGCATGATATTTTTCATATGACCAAAATCTCAAACAGTCATCGCCATCACACGTATGGGTGGATACGGCCTTTCACATCATAACTTCACCCACCATTTTACAAATTTGCCAACTAACATGGGTAAAGCAGTGCGTACTTTGTATGTCATGTTTGAGGATTGGCTTCAGAGTGTTTTACTTGACACATGTAGCCACGCCACTAAATGGCCCTGGGGGTGGAAACGTGTTCAAAATAGCTAATACTGTTCTAGTCACGTCACACTATCAAAAGCGACGATCGTGCAAGACGAATTAGTCTCACTTGTCTGGCGTATATACTTTAAGCCACTTCATTGGATCAGGAGGCTAGTCACTTATAAATATAGTTTGTGTCATCATGTCTTTTACAGTAAAAATCATATTAAAAATCATGACATAATATCAAATGAATGTCTCCTATCAGCTTGTTCACTGATAAAAAGGTTAGGCCCCTACATTGGGGTAGTAGTAGGCCCCTATATTGTTCCATTTTCTCTTGTTTCTACAAGCAAAGGTATGACCTTGAAATGTATAGATAGTATTTATGGTTCAGCCGTTAAACCTCATTTGAGGGTATTTTCGTTAAATCAGGTGAAAACTTAAAGTAGAATTTAGGAAATTTGAAAATGATCCTTCTTTTAAGTTGGACCATAAATGAGAAGTTAGAAAGCAGCATAGATGTCTGTTATACACAGCTATGAAGAAGAATGTAGGATATCAGCTGGACAGACCATGTTCCAAACACAGAAGGGTACAGACCACTTCCACCGTTATCATCTGTAATCAGGAAAAGAAGGCTGCAGTTTGCTGAGGCACTGTGTCCGCACTTTAGACCAACCAGTCTCGTACTTTGGACACTAACTGGAGGGAGGCTACATGTAACAGAGGCAGACCAAACGTAGCATACCATCATAAATGATACTGGTCTGCAAACAAGTTAGATCATTAAAATAATGAGAGAGAAACAACTCTGGTCTAAACGTGTTGCTGCCGCTGCTGCTCCCATTCCGCCCAAGGGCGAAGGATGACGATGATGATGATGATGATGATCTTGATGTTGATGATTCAATAACATATGTTGAAAATAGTTTGAGAAAAACTTACATTTGTCGAGGTATTTTTCTTGATAAACAAAAGTTAATGCATATCATACAGCCATCGTGTGTTTCATGTCGGTAATACGTAAATTAATGCAGTAGTTTGTTGGATTCTTTCTTTGAAGTATCAAGAATGGACTTGCAGACCTATCATTAAACATATTTCTAAGCCATTAGAAAAACTACACACAAAATAGATATTTTATACTGTATCAAATAAAATAGATGTTTAATTCTGAGCTACGTACAGACACATTTTGGCAATAAACTGGTGGATTAACAGAAATGAAATATATCAGCAATCGCCTTATACTTTGATACTGTTTAAAATCGGTTACCTCAGTCACCCACTTTGACTCATTTAAATTTGACCATGTCCATATGATAACAGAAACGGATAAATATTTGTAGCTGGGAGAGAAATATGTCCATAATCATAAAACATATACATGTACGTATACTCCTCAGTTTATCGCTTACACTGAGACTAAAATTTAAAAAAAAAAAGTTCCATTTTTAACTCAACAAACACTCATACCTGTATGTGAGACTCTTCTGAGATGGCCATTCCTATCGCTTTTATATCTCACGTGAATTACAAACATAACAGTATATGCTTAAGCTTATGACGTTATCTTTTGAAAATAAAACGCTTCAGTGCCCCCAACTTCTGTCTCTCCGTGTTACCTCAATTAGAAATATAAATTAATTAAAAGGGGCGTTATTATGAAAATGGGGGCATTTTGGCATCTTATTTTTTGTTATGTGTATTGTGCTGCATATGTATCAATTTGAAAGCCATCAGTATGCTTGCAAACGAATGCGTGTAGAAGAAATTTACAGAGAAACGTTGTTGCGTTTTAAAAGACAGACTTATGATATCACGGTTATCTCCTTGAATTTACTCCAAACTGGATATCTGTCTAAGGTTTGGAAATTTAGATTGTGATAGTAGAGATATCCGATTGTTATTTGTAGAGAAAGAAAATGCTAGCACAATGAGGGCTTATCTAACATAATAAGAACATTACTTTGGGTGCTCAGGCATTGGGAATACTTAAGTCATTTTGTAAATGCACCTTTTACCATGGTATATTTTTCGGTGATTTAAGTTATAGGCCTACATTATTTATAATTCCTCAGTAAAGTACATTTTTACTGTCGTCACGAGATTTTTATGATTGGAGAAAGCAAGGAATAAATCAACTTTACTTTATCAACTTGTATGGACTGAAATGAAACGGTGTTTGCTTTGCGCAATGATTCATTCTTCAGCATAACAAGATAAGCATGGATAGAAAATGGAAATCAAGAAAATACAAATGTTCATGTAAGAGAAATTCCAGATCAAGCACTGTGTTACCTGTCTCGTTACCTTCTAATAGGGAACGTGTACAATAAATCCCTCGATTATGTCCACTTATTGATTGGCACAGTATGTCAAGGAGATAAAATGCAGAAATTAATTATCTATCCGAGTTATAAAGATATGCATTCAGTTAAAGATTACCAGCGCATGATAAATCCCATGACCTGACGAATACAATTTGGTATTGGGATAACGATGGTTAAAGCTTTTATTGAACACAACACAATAAGAATAATATATTAGTATTCATTCATCATTCAATTAATTCTTTTTAACTAAATAACACGTGTTACATAACATTCATGTTAAAACACGTATATCGTCACAAAATGAATTGTAATAGATTGTATACAAGTGAATAATTAACACGTAGGTACTATTATACAGATGCACGGTGACGCTATTTTCTAGTAACTGGTGCCGAAGTCACCTATCAAATTTATCGATTTTGCAGTGTTTACATACATTTTCGAGATAACAGCTACTTCGACAAAAACCTTAACCTAGGCGTACCTTGTCGCACTCTTTACATCAGATTGTTAACACAGGACGTGTTTTACAGGACGCTGTAAACGCTGAGTGATGCACTACTTCCTGATTATTTGGATCCTCATTTTCTCAGGTAATTGGGTTTTATTTATTAAGTTCCAACTGCACAATTATTAAATCTATAGAACTTCCGACGCTCCCATTCCATCGTCATCACTTAACAACAACTCAGTGTCAATAATTCCTATCTCAGTCTTCAGTTTGTCGGATTTACCCATCCCAGTAACTTGTTAGAGCGCATTCAATTAATTGGTAGTCTCACACGTATCTTTCGGGAACTTATAAAGCGTCTTCTTTCGTTTAATTTCCAACTCACTTATTCAAATGCTAGTTATCTTGGGTTGGTAAGATTTTGTTAGGCCAACCCTGGATCTCATTAATTATGTGGACTTTGATGGGACTAGGACCTCGCAGGACGGAGTAACTTAAATAGTCTTTTATGTCTCCTCCATCCCAGTGTACCACAAGCTTGCATAGTCCCATTCATAACAAAAGAAAAGGCAACAAAGACTATCGGTTGTTCCGCTTGTTCGTGATTTGGCCAAACAAGGCCGCTTTTATTATATAAACTCAAATAATTTTAACAATAATAACAATGTAGCAAATTGTTGCCTGCATTAGATGTTATGGCCTCTTTTTGTTAAATAGTATTTTGAACTTGATTTCTTAGCTCTACTTAGAGGGACACAGCTAATGATTTTACTTGTATTTAAATCAGTCAACTAGGAGTGGTTTATGTATTTTTAAGGAAAAAATAAACGAATTTAATTTAAATCTTTCGCCAAATGTAATCTGATAATTTACCTATTTACCTACCTGTCGACTATCTTGACACAGTTTTGAGGTGCGAGCAAATCGAAAGTCAGTGTTCGTAAGTTATTACAGAATTTGAAAACTTACTTAAAAACTTTATTTTCCAAATTTGTTACACAGTTATGGCGAGTGTCAGGAAAGAATGATCAAAGGTTGGTTACGTGGAGAAAAATATCGTAAGTCCCAGGAAAATTAGCTATTAGTAAATGTTTTTTTAGTCAGAAATTGAAACGTGCCGCAAATTTAAAAGTAAATTTTCACCTGACCGATGATAATAATAATAATAATGGACAGAATGATCGATGACCGAGTGTACGAAATGCCTTTACGATAATTTCAGAGTAGGAAGGGAAGCTGGAAGAAATGACCCAGCTCACCCATAACATTTTGATAATGTTCCCACAGGGTTACATGTTATATTGGTAAGACTATAAGCAAATGCTAGCAAAACGTTATTCTTACGTTTTACACTGCCACCGTTATTACCATCAGTCCGAAAAACATTGCCAGCACGATGTATAAACGTACCGGTATATAAATTTTGAATGAGTTAACTGACATATATCCTTATATTTTAATAACATTGTGGGGACTTTAGGTGGTGTCCAAAATACGAGTTTGGCGACTGGATTGTCTAAAGTGCGTACGCAGTTATATGCGATCCTTAAAGCTGTGCATATAATATATTGTCGCTCACAGCACCATCTCACATTTTCCTCATTCACCTAGTTTTTAACGCAATAAATAGATTATGGCTACTATCACGGCGTCGCCTGGCTTATGAAAATAGGAAAAAAACGTTCGAGGCGTTTTTGATGTAGGTTATAATTCAGAGCGACGCGAATTTTAGAACCTTCGGACTGAAACAACAGACACGGGACGAAAACCTTAATTAAACTATGATACCGGATAAATCACTATGATCTACTGTTCATTACTATCGGGGAGGGTTTAATATGGACATCAATACTATAATAGAAATTATCAAAATGATTAAACAGGCGATTTTAAGTAATCTTGATACTTGTTTGGTGTTTATGATAAACTGTTGAATTTGTTTAACTCCGCTGTAAGAAATACATTTTAAGAAAGTGGTTCGCAAGTTCAGCTAACACAGGAATGAAGGTAAGGTGAGTGACGTTGAATTGTACGTCACGATCATCTGATCCTACCCATACAAGGCTCCAACCGCAACCATTCATGATACATGTTAGAAAATTTTATATATCCAAACAGACACATACATTGTACGAGCTATGGGTCCATATGACCCTATATAAAAATAAAAATGTTCTCTAATATTTATTCTTTAACACTTCCCAAAACATTAAAAACTTTCCTGGATAACATTTTCCAAACGTTATTCCTAAGTTATGGTAAAATTAACATATCGGCCTCCAATGTTACATTTATAAGAGTATACTTTGTCGGGAGCGCCCGGAGATCTAGAGACGCTCCCGACGACGTAATTATGTAAATAGAATCCATTAACTTTTGGCGTGATGATTGGACATGGACCTGCAGCAGAAAATCCACTTAGGTGGAAGATCGTCGCGATAAAAGAAAATAGTATAAAAGATCGTATTTGTTATGAATCTTGGTCAGTTGTTAAATAAAGCAGCGTTACGTTGATTTATCCTTGTGGTTGACTTGGTTTCTGGCGCACACACTTACGTGAAGTTTTAGACATTCGAATCTGGGATCGATCGTGAGAGGTTACTTGTGTAAGTGAGCGTAAGTGAACGATAGTGAGTGAAAGCTTCCTACGATTTAGTACGTTCAGTACAACTTTGCTTAGCTGGGGAATAGCAAAGATTTTGCTTACTCACTCCATCTTTCGGGACACACAACATAAGGCCTAAATGTCCATAATTTGTTGCCGATTTATTTAGTGAATGTCATAAAAATAATACAGCACAGCAGCATCTCTTATCTTATCATGCATCGTTTATTTGTCAGATATAAAATTATGTACCTGTTATAAATCGTCATATTGAGTACAAGGAAGAGGATTTCATTTTCTTCAGGGGTTGAAATTTTAAAATACGACTGTTTATGTGACACAACGTCTGGACTTTTTGGTGAAATGATGGCTAAATACTTTGTTTAAGTGCGTCAGGTTCAATGTTGTGTTGACGGTGACGGATACTTCGGCTGGGCATGTGACACAACATCTGGATGTTTCTGTAAGCAAGGTCAAGCGTGTCAGAGGACGCTGTCTCCAAACTGTCCTGGTCACTGTGTGGACAACCCCTGGGGGATAGGGTGTGTGGACGGTAAGTGGAGCCCAACAGGAAAGACAGTTTTTTTCATGTTTGACTTGGGATGTAATTCAAAAAGTAAATTATTGAGATTAAACCACTTGTTTGACTGAAGTAAAAGTTAGTTAGGACTAACATACATGTCCCCATCAAGCATACAGTAAACTTTTCATGTGGGCCTACTTAACCTTTTTTCTCTTATCATTAGATCATCCAATCGGAATATTGTTCATGTCAGAGATGTTTTGGTTTTATAATCATTAAAAATGCTTAGTTGTGAAAGTTGGAAGGGATTTCTTCAGAAAAACACAATCTAGCCTTTGGAAAGCCTACAGCACAATCAAGTATTGAGGGCAGTCACCCACCATCATTAGCGGTAGACGGAAACAACAGCACTGATGTCTCTGTGTGTGCAACAACAAACCAAGAAAATAACCCGTGGTGGCGGGTGGATCTGGGAGGTCTCTTCGTCATTCGCTCTGTGGCAGTTATCAGGCCTAGCGGCTGTAAGTATAAAAATAAATTCTGTTTAGCTTACAAACATGACCATTATTAAATTTGAAATGTAAACAAAATGTACAATGTCACCTCTTGTCGCGAAAAAATCCTCATTGCTATATACAAATTGAATATCTACTGCGGATGTGGTAGACAGAAATATCTAGATGCGATGGGGCAGGGCTACTAGTATATGCTCTCAATATTGATTAGTATAAATAGTACAATAGTGTAACTACCGCCTTAAAAAGTCTGTATAAACTGTAGAATATCAATACATCATCCAGGGTATTATGAACGGATGTATTGTGTGGCCTTAGTGTGTCCCCCCTCTCCCCTGGTTTGAAAAAGTGTTTTAAAATATATGATACAATCAAGATATTTTGCAATACGTTGTCCACTATATTGTGTATGAGGTTTTATTCCCTTTTGTAGGAGTGGGGTCTGGGACCCCACTTATGGGCCGATCCCTACTTTATATTACAACACTGTTATCCTACACTGTAAAAACAGTGCTTAGCATTTAAATGCATACAACATACGTTAAGCACCTATACGCATTTAGAAATATGTGTAAAAGATAAGCACGTATAGCTTTTCAAGCGTTTCACAGAAGAAAATGCTAGACACGTTGGCAGTGTTACACGTTTAGCTATGTGCTTAGCTTCACCGGTATATGGATCTATAATAAGTCTATCACAAGCTAAGCACATTGGCTAAGCACTTCCCCTGCTAAGCGCGTGAGGCTGCTTAACATATGGAGCTGCTATAGGTGTTTAATTCCTAAACGCGTGGAGCTGCTGGACAATACCCTCTACCAAGGCCGCAGTTCTTGGGGACATTTTTGCCGAGTCGACATCAGACCAAATTGACTATCTATTTATCTAAAGACATATATGTGAATATCTGTGAAAAATCAATCTGTCGCCCTGGCAGAGGGTAGCTGAACATCAAGTTTAGCTTTTCAAGCTTCTTTCAGAAGAAATAAAATGTTTAACAGTGTCGCACTTTAAGCTATGTGATTAGTTTCACCGGTCCCATACGTTTATTACCAGGCTCAACAATTTGGCTTAACACTTCCCCTTGTAAACGTGTGGAGCTGTTGAAGGCGTGGAGCAGTCTGCTCGAACGCTTGGTGTCCTTCCTTGCAGTAACGCGTGCTTATTTAAAATAGGCCTATTAAAGATGCATACAAAGTCAGTTTTTTGCTAAAAGACCAACCAAATACCAGTATATAGTTTCAAAAAGTATAATTAAGAAAATTGCCAGAAGGCATTGATTAATATTACCCGAAAAATGATATTTGAATGGATTTTTCTGTTAGCTTACTATCCTGTATATACATGGGGCAGAAAAGTAGGTCATATAAGTAGGTTAAATTTCTGACCAAAAATTTAAAGAACCGTGTAAAGCTCTTTTATGGCTGATCGAGTGATTTATTCAGGTTGCCCCTTGGCATGTCGACTTTATTTGAGTTGTCTAAGAATTTTGTAGAAGTGGTTTATATGTGTAACTGGCAACCGACGCTCCACCGATGCTCGGTTCATATGTACCCTTAAGTAATAATCCAAATAACAAATAACGTTTTCACGACGTTATCAGATGGTTACATGCTGGCAATGATATAGAAGAACATTATGGTAACGTTATGGGTGTTTTAACTCCATGCAAAATGATGTACAGTAACGTTATAATTTGCAAAAAGATTCGAAGACCGTTTCTACAAAATTTTATGATACATGTAGCGTCATTTTGTGGAGTTTTATCAGCGTGTTTATAACATTCTGGAAAAACATTATATAATGTTTTGAAAACAGTTTTTTTATATAAATAACCAAAACACGTCTTATGCTGTTTGAACTACAGTTAGTGGTTAATTCCAAAATGGGCTTGGGGTTAGTCGGCGACTAGAGCGGTGCGAATTGTAGAATATTCGGACTATCGGTATCGAAATAACCAGCATGTGATGAATGCTTAAATGAGGTAGTATAATGAATACCCCACCATCATCCTAATGTTCTATTGTTCATTAATTCCGGAAAAAAATAAATAGATATCAATACCGTAACGCATTTTATCAAAATATGGAGAAAGATGTTTTAAAGTAAAAATGATAGTTGTTTCGTGCCTTTAGTGAAATAGTGAATTTTCCTAACCTGCTTCTCAGAAATACATTCCAATAAAATCCCTCGCAAGGTCAGCTAACACAAGGATGAATAAGTCCAGCCGTAAATATGATAGCGGGAAGCCAACGATGTTGACAGTTCACGGTACCCTGTTATAGAAAGAGATAACTATAGCAGATAAAGGTGACCGTGAGTTCGTCTGTGTGTGTGTGTGAGTGTGTGTGTGCTTGCGCGCACGCGCGTGTGTGACCAAAAACAGTTGAAACCCTTAGCACCTAAAAGTTAAACAAATACACCCTACATTTATAAGCCGTCAAACGCGTCATACTGCTAACACAAGCGTGTAACATGTAAAGGAGCTAAGCATGTTAGGAGCTAAACGCGTCGAAAAAGTGAGACAAAACAGGCGCTTAGAAATGCGTTTAGGAGCTAAACACTGTTTTTACAATGTATATCATTATTGTATCATGGTTAATTGCAAGTCCTGTCTTAAACACGGGATATCTTATTTAAGGGTGTATTTTTTTCTTGTTTTAAAGGCCAAACAATCAGCATGTACATTGGTAATGATACAACTCAACAAGGGTACATGTACATACAATTGGCAAACACTTGTTCTTTCGAGCAAACGGTGGATCCTCCAGCTCTAGGTCGCTATGTCAAGTTCTCTAAATCAGGAACAGCGTCTTTGCAGCTGTGCGAGGTCATTGTTCGAGGGTATACATATCCATGTAAGATATTAGTCTTTAAAGTGCCACATTACCGTTACTTGTAAGCGCGATCATCAAAAATATTCTCTGTAATATTTCAAGAAATATTGACTAAGTTGTGTTTCTTAAGTTGTCTGTTTTGGTTTTGTAGCAATAACCGTGATTGGTCTTGAGGCAATACATGTACTGTCTGTATGGACAAATGAATTACATGTAGGAGATGTAAATGTGTTGTGGTATAAAATCAAGTACCAATGGAATTATCAGGTCAAATAGACATAAACTTTAAACTGTTTATATTTCAGATAACATTGCTTTTGGAAAGACTGCTAGTCAGTCTAGTTTTATTACTCACATGGGGGATAGGCTAGCTAAATATGCTATAGATGGCAATACAAACACGGATTTCAATGCTGGCGGTTGCTCACATACACAGAATGAACACTACCCATGGTGGAAAGTTGATCTTGGCAGCATGTACTCCATCTATTCCGTGACATTGGTGAACAGGGCAGGCCCAAGTAATTGTTTTGTTGACTATCGTTATACGTGGCTTTTTATGTCTACCAAACGCTTATTTGTAAAGGATAATAAAGTGAATACGAAAGTTTCTTTTAAAAATTATTTAACCAGAGTACTTTTGTAAAGTAATGATAGAAACATTGTTTTACTATATCTGTCAGGCGGTAGGGACTTGAAGAATATTGAAATTAACGCAGTCTTACCAAACTACACCTTTAACCATTGTGCCAGTCGAGTGGAACACTTACCTGAGGGCGGCACCGTTGAATTGTCATGTAATTCTGCACCTGTAGTGGGACGATTTGTGAGGATCAGCCTGAATAACAACCCCGCAAATGAATTGACTCTTTGTGAGGTGATGGTGAAAGGATACAAACACCAAGGTAAATTTTCGACTGAAATCTATATTATTAACCGACGGATCTATATGACCATAATGATATCATGCATCAAATGTGACACATACTGCGTTTCTTTATTTCCACACTTTTGTCGTGCTTAACAAAGAATGATTTTTCAGTGATCAAGCCTTGGTATCACTTTAAAGGTGTTTGATGTGTTTAAAATCTTAGCACTGTTTTTAGAGTGTTAATATTACTTAAAAGTCGTTTCTTTGTTTCAGCTGGTTTACACCCTATAAACAAAATGATGTAAAGAACATGGAAACTTTCACTATTTCAGAATGTGCTAATAGTAAGACGTTTGGTCCAGAATGTAGATATGAATGTAACTGTAGGAACATAGCAGAAGGGTGTGACAGGCGTACAGGTGCTTGTGCGTCTGGTTGTGCGGATGGTTGGAGGAATCAAAGTAACGTGTGTCAAACAGGTAAAGTCATCTGTCAAACAATAACATTGTTTCAATTGTTGTTGTCAGTTTTTATGTTACGGCTTTGTTCACTAATTTTTCTGCAGCTTCCGTCTCTTAAAAAGCTGAAGTAAATGTGTTCAATCCGGAGTGCAACGAGTGGTAAATTCACTGAGATTTTCTCATGGTTTAATTTAATTAATAATTCACTGCAGCTGCTTTAACAATAAAAAAGTGCCTTACTAACCACTGACCATAACACATTCTTGTTTTTTTTTTCAATATATAAATCAAGAGTGCCCTTTGGGACTGTTTGGACCAACATGCAACTTTTCATGCCACTGCGCCGCAAATTTCATCTGTAGTACACCAACTGGTTTTACTTGCCCTTCTGGGTGTCAAAACTACTGGAAAGGCTATGGATGTCATCAAGGTAAAAAGTACTTTGAAATGCATATCAATAAAACTGCCTGTGCTTGCATCCCCCGCCAGAGCTACATGTATATAAGAATCGATAAAGGGCATATCATGATACTTCAAAATAATATTCAATTTTGTGATAACGGGGAAACTCAATAGAAAATAAGCTCCTGACACCTGAAATTAAGTCCCATCAGGCTGCGATCCTTCATGATACATATATAATGGATCCTTTAGAGGCCGGCAACGTGTGACTGTTTTTCTTTGCAGTTTTTCAAGGTATCTGGGATATAGGCCTACCAGTACTGTGTACATTTCATCAAACCGGTATCTCAAACGTGTGCAGTGCTATTGTTTGGAAACGACCACCTTATCTTCGCAATATATATATATATATATATATATATATATATATATATATATATATATTAAAGAATATTCAAACATTCTTTGAATTTTTTAAAATTTAAAAACAGAAAGACCGCACCTTACACGTGCGCCCAAGGTGTCCTCGAGAACAGAAAATGCTGTCGCCCTAACCTGGGACAGCTGGTCCCCGGACAGGTACCCCGGAGTAGGGGGTGTGAGCAGTTATAACGTCAGTGCGTGGAAAGACGGTCATATCACCAGCAGCAACAAGACCACGTCTGCGTCCACAACGTCGCTGACCATCAGCCGCCTTGCCGAATACACTGAATATAATTTCACTGTGATTGTAGTGGATGAGGAAGGAAATAATGGACAGAAGAGCCCAAGTGTTACAAAGCGAACTTGTGGAGGTAAAAAAGAAGAAAAGTGTAGGCGGTGCTAATAATTATTTTTACTGAAAATTATACAATTATTTTTCTGTCATTGTGGACATCGTTATGTGAAGCTAAGTTATAAAATATAACTTAAATGAATTAATTTGTGATGTAGGCCTGAATAAAATAAAAAGTTGAATAATAAATATCCAGGGAAGTACACCCTCTTTTTGTGTAGTTCCAGAATTAGTTCCGCTGCCCACTGTTGCTTCTGCTGTAACAGGCCAGAAGACCACTGCTCAGATAAAGTTAACAACACAGGTGTGTGGAGGATATATTTATATGTTTGTAAAATCAACCATTATGTGCAAGCACCCGAAGAAAAGAGAAGAGAAGAAGAGAGGAGGAGAGTTAATTTAATGTCATACCCCAGTATATAGGACGCGGGGAAGGAAGAATTACCTAGTTTTGTTAAGTTCCAATATCTAATTAATTGTAATGCCGTTTTGGGGAGGGAGAAGGATGGAATGGGGGTATTTCTGTAGTTCAAAAGTTATAATATAAATGAAGGAGTAAAGAATAAGACTTGTATTAAAAAAAAACCAAAATTCATTTTTCTAACATTATTTAGCATCTGATGATAAGAGGTATCCCTATCATCGCAAATGTGACAAAAGCAAAACCAGTTACACTGTATTTTAAAACAGAAATACTTAAAGCTTTAATACTTCTTCCAATAACAAAGATAAACGTGTTTGTTGTATTGTTTTGCAGGGAATGACTGAAGCAGTTCACAGGTGCGATGCATTTTCGAAATTGAAGCTGAGTTACGAAGGGGAGTATGGGGATAGTAACACCATAGAAATCACAGATGTACCCGTATCAAAAGAGCTTATCTTAGAGAATCTTATTCCCTACAGTAATTATACAATCAACATATCAGCGGTGAACAATCTGAATCTGGAAGGGCCAATGCTTAAGGTGTATAAGTTAACACGGGAAGGGAGTAAGTATTGCATTCTCTCTTTGTACATGTATTAACCATCTGGTTTGAAGTCGCTTGATCATGGAATTGAAAAATACATATCGTCATAATATAAACACAAAGAATCGTCGGAAATTTGTAGTAGATTTTTAGAAGGAGAAAGTTTCCTGGAATTTTGTGAAATAATTATGTTAACGTACATTATATGTTTGTAAAATCTAAATAACGTGATTAGATAATAGCAACAATATCGGCAGCTTTGAGGGATTATACGAGATATGCGTGCGCCTGCGTGGTACTCAATCTTTAAAGTTGAGTGTTCACGGCAACAAAGGAAGAAGGGTGGGTGTTAACTGAAAATAAGGGTGGGCGTATAATCCCTCAAATGATCCAGATGAGAGTTAAATTCCAATCAAACTTCAACTTACAGGTAAGTCTCGTTTAATCTTTAAATTTAACTCTCATCTTGTCATTCGGGATTCTACGAGAATTCAAAGCTGTCGTTAACACGAACAAAGAACTGTTGAAACAAGTTTTTTTTAATGCAACTCAAACAATATTCTCATGAATCAAGCACTGAAAAAGCAAAACTAGTATTCTGTGATACTGTTGGTTTGTTATAAAACCTAGAAAAGGTATTGTTGTTACCCCAACCAGCTGTACGTAAAATGGTACTGAGTGGAATATTGGCAGCAAAAGCTTTACTAGTAGAAGCTGCACGTGTGCTATGTGCTTTAAACACACTTGTATCCACTCCAGCCTTTAACATGACTGTTTTTATCCATCTAGCAATCGTATCCTTTTTTACAGGATTAAAAGGTCTGTTGTAACTAAGAAAAAGTTGTGAAACACCACTACTTCTATATTTGCTAGTTCTAATTAAATATTCATGTAACACATTCAACACACAGAGTCTGCTGTTCTCTGGGAAACCAGGTAAGTTTATGATTGGCTGATCTTTTGTTGGCCTAGACTGTTTAACTAATGCGTCAATTAAAAAAGCCACTCCTGTGTCAGTTTTTAACACTGTTTTAAGGTTCATGAGATGAATTGATTGACATCTTTGTCCTGATATCAGTGCCACCAGCATAACTAGTTTGAGTGTTAGATCTTTGTCTGAAAGTTCTGAAACTGGTGATAATTTCTCTAGGTATGCTAATACAATATTTGTATCCCATGTGGTTTGGTATCTGGGAAAAGAAGGTCTGCTGTGAAATACACCTTTGTTGAAACGCTTGATGAGCTGGTTAGATCCAAGTGTTGAGGAATCTTTCAGTTGCACAAAAGCTGATAAAGCAGATCTTGCAGTGCAAATGGCACTGTAATTAAGACCAGCTTCAAACAGTTCAGTGAGAAATCCTAATATTTGTGGCACACTTGGCTGAAAGGGATCATAATTGAGTTTAGTGCAGTAATTAATCCATTTTTTGATGTAGGTGTTGTACTGTTTTCGTGTGCCAGTCCGCCAAGATTGCATAATAATGTCTTGAGTTTTGCCTGAAATATCCTTTTCTTGTAAGCTTTTCCCGATAACAAACATGCCATCAGCCTCATCTTGTCTGACAGTGGGTGCACCTCCCAGATAGAAAGGGTGATCTCATTACATTCACTAGAATGGGTGCCTCCCATATTTCTTATGTATGCAACAGCAGTAGTATTATCCATCTGTAACTGTACATGTTTTCCACAAATGTCCTTTTGAAAAGACCGTAACCCAAGCTGGGCTGCCCTAAGTTCCAAAAATTGATATGTTTAGTCATTTCACATTTCTGCCATCTACCCCCTGTTGTGGACTCTTGTAACACTGCACCCCATCCCATTTTTGATGCATCTGTCTGAATAATACAGTCAGGATTGGGGAGTCTTAGATTTTTTGCCAAGTTGATGTTATCTATCCACCATACTATGTCTGTGATTGCCTTGTTACTAAAAATCATATGTGCATCAAAATTACCCCTGTTTTTCTTAAGGGCTAGAATTTTATCCATTTCCAGGGACCTGTAGTGTAGTTCCCCATATTGTACCCCAGGTAAAGCTGAAACTAGGGAACCTTTCAACTGTGCACCTTGCCTAATTGTGCATTTAGGCTTTTTCATTCTGTCCATTAATTTTGAAACAATGTTAGCCCTTTTCTCTGAAGTGAGCATAACTGTCATTGACCTAGAGTTCAAGGTAAAGCCCAAGTGGTCCATAATTTGAACAGGAACTAGTGTGGACTTTTGTTCATGAATAACAAAACCCAATTTCGATAGTAATTGCACAGTTTCTCTAACATTCTCCTCACAAGCTTCCTTAGTTTCACCTTGTAAATATAGGTCATCCAAGTAAATGCTGGAAATGTATGCTTTTGACCTTAATTGTGCCAAAACTGGTTTAAGAAGCTTAGTCCAGATTCTGGGTGCAGAGGCTAGCCTATTTGGAAGTGCAACATATGAAAAAAGACTGCCTTTCCATCTATATCTAAGGTATTTCTGAAATTCTGGAGCTACAGGGACAGAGTAGTAAGCATGCTTCAGATCCAGTGAAGCTAAGTAACAATTTGGAGTCATAAGATTTAGACAAGTTTGCACCGTGTCCATTTTAAAATGATGGTATTTTATACAAGAGTTCAATTTTCTCAAGTTAAGAATCATCCTATGGGTGCCATCCTTTTTTGGCCTGAGAAAAATGGGAGAAACAAACTGTCCTGGTTCCTCATTAGAGGATATGATGACACCTTTGTCAAGCAATTTTATAATTTCTGAATCCACAATAAGTTGTTCTGCTGAACTAAAGTTTAAGCTGTTAGGCTCAAAATCTTGTACAGGTTGTTCTGTAAAGTCTAACTTGACCCCTACAGCATAAGAGAGTATCACTGGATCTGAAGTCAACTTCTGCCATTCAAGAAGAGACTGTTTTATATTACCAGCAACAAAAGGTTGACTTACATGAGTATTTCCTAATACTCTTTCTTCTGGAACCTTTTCCCTGTCCAGTCTTTCCTGTTGTTCTGTTGACTTCTCTGGTTCTTCCCTCCTAAAAAAGAACCAGCTTTTTTGTTGTCATAGCGAGCTGTTGCCCTTGTAGGAAATACCCTGGGTTTGGAGAAGATATTTGTGGGTCTAGGGCGTGGTATTTTCTTCTGAACCTTCTTAGAGATTTTTAGGCCTTCTTCAATATCCTTCATATTTGCATCCAAATTATCACCAAACAGCTCCTTGGTGACAGGATTCTGTGGGGAGGCCAAAGCTTTGTATTTCTCATTAATGTCTGGTTTGGCGAGTTCTCTGCGAAACATAGAAATGTCATGTACCACTGCAGCAAGGATGCTGAATCCGTCTGTCATCTTTGCTAGCAATGTTTCAGGAGAAGGCACATCTCCTTCTCCTTCAAGGTATTAAGAACAAGCATCAGCTATCTCCAGGAAGGGTGTAAGTCCATGGAATCTGTTGGTTTGCCAGTTTTGCATTATCCAGTCATTATATTTGGTTAAAGGTCTCAGTGTTCCCCACAGTCTCTGGTTACATTTGATCTGAGTCATGTAGGTACAGTTCTCAGGTGGGTGATAAAGTTTCACCATATCCTCCAGAACTTCCTTAGGCATACCTTTGTACAAAACAGTGTTCATGATTTTAGCAACATCATCATGAACTTTCGGGCCTCTAACTTCATCATTAGTCACTGCAACCAAAATGTTTTTCAAACATTGTAAGCCTTGAGGCTGACTGACCTGAGTTTCTGAAAGTAAGATTCCTCATACAGGGATTCCTCATCATCTGACAAAATAAGCCTCTGTCTCTTCTCTGGGGGCTCACCATCCTGGTCGCTATTTATACTAGCATCGTACGCACGTTTTAGTTCCGATACGACAGGAGTAAGAGACGCTAGCATCTGGTGAATATTACACAATTGCTCCTTCATGTCGTTCATATCTTTTTGTACCTCACGAGAGCTCACTGAATGATCACTGAATGATTTGGAGTAGTTTCCATGCGAGCGTGAGCTCCGGCTACTTCTAGGACCCTGGGCGCTGCCATCATGTGTAGCCGACTTGTTAGATTTGTTGTTCGGGTCGTCACGTGACTCCGAGTCTACCTCGTGTTGGAATTTAGGTTTTTTCCATGGGAGCCTGCACCGTCCGTGAAGCTGACGTCCTTTGTCAGCTTTGCTCTTTTGCTATAAGCAGAGCTCGGGGTTCTTAGTCTTTTACCCCTATTACCACTAGATTTGGTTGTGGTAGTCGATTTTTTTGAGCCAGCATCCTTTGCTGAAGCCCGCTCTGCGCCACTCTGGCTTGCCTCAGCCTGAGCAATAATAGCGCCAACTAAGTCGCTTTGCAGTCCGGACTGAGCCGACGACATGCTAAAAAACCAGCGTCAATTAGTACAAAAGATTGTCTGCCAAGCAATCTCTCACAAAAGAGTATGACCAGTCTTTAAAAAACCACGTAAATTATAAAAAATCGATGAATAATCGAGTGCACGTGTGAGCACGAAGACAAGCGAACGCAGAATTGAGTACCACGCAGGCGCACGCATATCTCGTAGAATCTCGAATGATCAGATGAGAGTTAAGTTCTTAATATTTTTAACATAATTTAAAGAGCCTGGGCCTTCAACTGATTTCACCAACACTAGCAGATCAGACACATCTTTGGAGTTTTCGTGGAAAGAGCCATTTGTCAGGAATGGGAAAATAACGGGCTACAAGGTAATCGAAACGTAAAAGGTGGCTTAAAATGCTATTGTATACATAAATGTAGCTGTCTCGGTGAATCATCATTGTAACCATGTCTTATTTATTGCCATTTATTATTCATTCATTGTTGCCTTTTGGTATAAAGGTTGGATGTTCTGTTGATGACAAGAGCATGCCAGAAGAAGTCGTCATGCCAGCAAGAATATTTGGCGTTAGAATTAGTAACTTGACGTCAGGAACGCAATACTTATGTAGGTTAATGGCCAAAACATCGGCAGGGTATGGGGATTCATCACAAGTTATCGCATGGACAGAGCCAGCGGGTAAGTATTTTATTACCGTTACAGAGCATTTGAATTTAAAATATCTAAGTAATGTAGTCCTTTTAAGTACATATAATACTGTAAAGAAACCCAATTTTATGTTTGACGATTTGGGACATCAGTTTTTGCATTTGGAATTGGTGTTATTTCATCCTTACAGTCCCAAATGATATTGAAGTGACCCCAGTCTCGCAAAGCTTATTGCAAAGAACAGTATCGAGCATTACCATTATGTTACCAAGCAAACACTATGGAGACGTGTACAAGTATAGGTAGGAACATATAACACTTGTTGTAAAATGCGTTTGTCAAACAGATTTATTTTGATTCAGAGGAGGCATCTGTATCTCAAATACACATGGTTATGGTACACAACTGATCACTGCTGTATCCTTCGAAGGTACCTGTCAAGAACTAGCTATTAAGCAAACGCACGAGTGTGGGTTTTACACATTATGAAATGAATATATTGCTTTTTACTCTAGGATTGTAGTGGAGAAAGAGATAAAACAGAGACGTCGCCGACGAGCTTCACTGTCAGAACTAAGCCATACTAAGATCCAAGGACTTGTGCCGTGCCAGTCTGTGACAGACACCGACCAGTTGCTGTGTGTGGCGGCTGAACTGGGTGCTGATGACCTTGGGAAGCCGTTTACTGTTGGAGATAATAAAACATATGGCGGCTTTTATAATCGACCACTGGAGGAAAGGGAATCTTACAACATATATTTTGGCCCTGTGCAAACAGTAGATGGGGTACGTACTAATTTAGCGTACTTTTTGAATAAGGTAGAATGTCTTATAGTTCATATACATGTATAGTTTTCTGGGGCGGATCCAGGATAATTTGAAGGGGGAGGGTCAGCGGATGCGAAGCTGATCCCCCCCCCCCCTTGGCGTGGGGATTGGCGCCCGCCGCAGGGGCCCGAAAAAGCTGGTATTTTAGAGGACGAAAGGTGCCATTTGGTACGGTTTAGAACTATGATTCAGCTAGTCAAAATTGTTGTTTCAAGAGGGGACCATTGGTGTGATTTTTTCAGGACCCCCCTGACACCCCCCCCCCCAAATCCGCCACTGAGTTTTGTCAGCGCACAGCATTTTGGTGACTGATCGATTGATTTGCAATTCGACACAACAACATCTTAAAATGTGTATGCTTTTTGTCTGTGTTCTTTGTAGATTACTTCCCAAGCCTATGTTTCCTTAGTAAGGGGTGTTATACCACAGATGGATGTCGAAAGTAAGTGGTGAATTTATCCTTGATATGTGCATCAGCAAGATTTTGAATACAACGGCCCTGGGAAGCAAATAATAATAATAATAATAAAAACGCGAATGCCTCATCTTTACGTTTAATTGAATAAAAGTACAAACATTCAGGTATTACAAACGCACATATATTTTGGTATCATGGAGTCATGTACAGTTCTAGGTCTAGATGTCGGTGTCCTCGTCGGCGGAGTTGTTGCAGCCGTATTGGTGGTGGCAGGTGTGGCTATAGCAGTCTGGATATACATGAGGTAAACATATTTACAGGGGTTGTGTCATACGCTTGGACCATGGATTATTCTTGCTGTTTAATTCAAAGAAATGCATTGTTCTCCAAACACTGAGATATGAACGTGGCTAATACTTGATAACATTGCAAAAAAAAGTTTAGCACGAAAATATAAACCACCACTACTAGATTTGAAACCATTCATCCTTATTATGTAGAGTAATAACGGTACTGGTAAGCCGCTGAATAACATTTTAACGTATGAGTTCTTGTTGCTATCTGTTTGATGCGTAAGAGTAATCGTATATTTATGCCGTATTGTATCTTATATTCTATATGACGCGCATTATGCATAATTTTGTTAGAAGACGAAGGCGTGGACTGGAAGCTACACATTCAAGTAGTGCATCTGACAGAGAGATGAAATCGCTGAAAGTAGAGACACGCAATGAAGGTAAGTGGATTAATTGGCACGTGCAATGCGTTAGGTGATCCCCCTCCCCAACCCCAACCCCCCACTCCTGTAATGGCCCGGTAACGTGAAGTCAATAATTTTATAATATATACAGAACATGAACTTTGTCTAAATTTGAAGCTTTGGCTAATATTAAAATGTGTATTTTATTCATAAATGATCAAGTTACATGTCAAAGAATGAAAACTAATCAATGAAACTTGATCACAAACCATAAGTGTCAAGCATGTAGTTCAATTTTCCATTGTGTTTTCACTCTTTTGTGTAAAAAAAATATCCTATACATTAAATTTTTTCTTTGGTACCTGTAATCCGAAACAACTCTCTTCTTTTCATGATCTCTCTCTATATATATGTATATAGATTACGAACTACCAAATTACCATATGCCGGAAAACCCGTATATGGAACTCAATTGGGAACATTTAGACGACAATATGGAGCAGGGCACAGACATCCCTGTTGAAGATATCTTCACAGTTATGCAGAAGAAAAACAGGGAAGCGCTGAAATCGGAGTACGAGGTTTGTTGATTTTCATTGGTATTGTACAGCATGTTCAGCCTGATGATACATGGAGACCATTTATTGGTTCACTGTTTTGTGTGTTCTTTATCGAGATTAAAAAGAAGCAGGCTGACAGTCATAGGGGACTATTGATAATGAAAACACACATTATAGAAGAACACTTTTTTATATTAAGTGCATTACAAATAAAATCAAATACACACCCACAGAACTTAAAGGGATAATAACTCTTCGTATGAAATCAATATTTCACAATAAAAACATTGTGAATAACTCATAAAAATGTAATATATTCTGTTTTACGACGAAAACAGCAGTTATAGCTATTATTCTGATATATGAGCTTGTCTTCAGATCACGTGATCTCCATAGATGACTATACTCTGTTATAATCTCTTAAGAGATTTTAACAAAAAACCGGACTTTTTAGAAAAAAAAAGGGACTAACTTTGAATGTAAAAATGGATTCATTCACCATTGGTAAGTATGGGAAAATTGTTGTTTACTCCAGGAAAATTCATTTTTTTGGCCAAAACGAAGAGTTATTATCCCTTTAAAAATACTGTTCGTTACTCTTTAAGTATACGTACGCTGTCGCAACGAACCAATTAACCAACTATAACCAGTTCACTCTGCAGAACGCATCCAGAAGACGATATAGTTTTAGCATATTCATGCCTTTTTGTAGAAATTACCCACAGTATTCACTGCGACGTGCCATGTAGGACAAAAACAGGAAAATCACATGAAAAATAGACTTGATACTATTCTGCCATGTAAGTGAATCGAGACCATTATTTATTTACAAATATTTACATAGTTAATTATCTTTTTAGTGATAGTAATCATTTACTTTGGAACAAAATATTTACATGCATAAAACAGATGCGTTTTGATTTTATCACAAGAGCACCATCAGGTTTAAAGATCACAGCAACACTAAAAGCATCTTTTTGCTGAATGCTCACAGTGTCACTGAAACGTTACTGAATAGAAATCCTTGGACAATGTAATAGAATATATACAAAAAAGTTAATTCAGCTAGTATTGGTAAAGTGAGGAATGCTTTTGTCACACGTTTGTGGACATAAATTTATGCCATGTTTTTTTCAAAAAGTTAAAGTAGCAGCTTACATCCAGCCAAACTGATGTCTTCGTCACTTGAACAGCACGTTGGATAATTCTGTTGGTACAACCACGTACATGTTAAACATTGCAATGTCAGGTTATGAAGGTTTCACCTTATTTACTTACTTACAACAATAGATGATCACTCCCGGGTCCCGCTGACTCCACTGCCGGACGACCCTCATTCCGATTACATCAACGCAAATTATATAGATGTAAGTACAGGTATTGACCTAAGTGTCATTTATTCAGTTTTCGTTTTTTTTCGTTTATAATTGTGTGCAATGTTAAGAAGAAGGAACGTGTTTTGTTATGTAGAAAGGTTAAGGAAAAAGCAACTATATATATGTGTTACTTGAAAGACTACGTTACATGCATGTAGTATGTGATGATGTCTAAATGAGCTTCCCTTTTTATCTCATTTGATTGAAGGGCTATGGACAGAGTAGAGCATTCATTGCATCTCAAGGTGATTATGATTTCTTTATACACACACACATATATATATATATATATATATATATATATATATATATATATATATATATATATATATATATATATTTTTTTTTTTTTTTTATTGGTTCTGGTTCTGAATTCTGACGTTCCTGTCTTTATGCGATACTGCAAATTGTGATTTTCAAAATTCACTTTAACTGTTATGTTGATGACCAACGATTCTCCTATACATAACATTGTTATTGTAACTTATTTAGGTCCGAAACCAAACACAGTCGGGGATTTTTGGCGAATGGTTTGGCAAGAACATTCACCTCTGGTTGTCATGTTGACCAACCTGACGGAGGATTCTAAGGTGCTTGAGCAATTCATCTGTTTGGATAGATAGCATACTAGTATGTTTCTTGTTTGCATATTTCGTCTGGTATGGAGCCTCACTTATTTAACACAAGTATTATATTATATTATATTATATTATATTATATTATATTATATTATATTATTACTCTGTTCTAGGCGAAATGCGCTAAATACTGGCCCGACGAAGGAAGCAAACGGTTCGGTTTAATAGTCGTGACTCTGAAGAAAGAAGAAACTCACTCTGATTTTGCTGTGCGAACGCTTCAAATGTCAGTGTTACATGTAGGTAATCAGATAACCATCTTTGGAAAATGAAGACTATAGTTAAAATTATCAATTTAGTGAATGTGCTTCTCCCGTCAGATTAAGAATTTAGATGGGGAGAGGTTGAAAGTTAACGATTAAACGATTTGTATAAAATTATACAACACGAGAAAATATCTTTATCTTTCTTCTGACTCACGAATCGAAGGTAGAACAATGTAATGTTATTTGATGTAGCGAATCGTTCTCAATAAATCTCAATGTTTATAATATTTAAAGTCAAATTCGTCCACGAAGACAGTGAAACAATTCCATTTCACCGGCTGGCCTGACCACGGAGTGCCCCCAGACGCCTCAGCATTGGTGCGGTTCCGAGACAAGTTTAAATGTTATCAGAGAAAAGTGGAATGTCAAGGTCCCATCATAGTTCACAGCAGGTTTGGAAATGCCTTTAAATATCAGAGCAGGCAAAGTTTCTACAGTTAACGTACACATTAGTGTGATTAATCTGACTATGCAATGACTGATGGCTACTTGCAAAGAACATGATGCGTCAGCCGGGCAATTGTTAATTACGTGTATTTCATTTTACAGGTATTTTCGTCAACCTATTTTGAAAAATTATAGACATGAATATTTCATTCAAATACCATGTTGATATTTCCTAATATAAAAAAATGAATACTGTGATTATTACACATAATATTACATTTTGTACTTTAAAATGTAGCTCAGTATAATTCCTTTACTGATACACTGTACTATATACTACTCCAACAGTGTCGGTGTCGGTAGGACTGGGACTTTCATCGCCCTGGACTACCTGTTAGACCAAGCCGAGGTTGAAGGGAAGATCAACATATTCAACCTTGTACAGCTGATGAGACGTTCACGTCCGATGATGATACAGACGGAGGTCAGTGGAACACGTGTAATAGTCATTATTTACTGCAAAAAAGTCTGAAAGAATGGTCTTGTTGTCGAACATCCACATGTAAAAAGATATATTCATCAGTCAATAGTTTATGATTATACAAGCAATAATTTGTCATGATCAAATATTTAAACATGATAAATTGTATATATTTCAATGCAGGAGCAATACTACTTCATCCACGACGCAATGTTGGAGGCGCTGTACTGCGGGATCACGACCGTCCCGGTGCAGAAATTGCAGCCTTATTTTCATAGACTGAAACAGGTGGACATAAAATCTGGTCTATCAAAGTTAGAGAGAGAGTTCGTTGTGAGTATATTTCTAAAAATTGAATGTATATATTTATTCAAATTTAAATGCTGAATGCATTATTAAAGGAATGCATGATCGCAAAATCATTACGAATTAGTGACCCCCAAAATATCCAGACAAAGATAAATAAATCTTGCAACAAATATATTTGAGACAAAGAAAGTTTTTAATTGAATTTTTCCGATTATAGCATTTTGAGTCCAGTAGATCTATATAAGCTTCTCTTGTGTTTTAAGGTCCTTCAATATAAGTCCGTCGGATCTGAGGACACCAGCAAATCAGCATTAGATCCAACCAATGTGAACAAGAATCGTGTTATGTACATTATCCCAGCAAACGGATGCAGACCTTATCTCTCCACGCCGGTAGATGGCGGCACTGATTACATCAATGCTGTCTTCATTGGTGTAAGCCAACGCATTTTGTAGTTTTAACAGCGTACCGACTTTGATGTAGAACAAGTATACGGGTTTTAAGTAATTTGTCGAGAAGAAAATATCGATGTTTTAAATTAATTTGAATTGGTGAACAAGGTGGATTATGTCAGCGCACTTTCAATTTGACCTAAGACATTCATAAACAGTAGGCCTTATATGTGCTTAATAATAAATTTCGTATTTTATCGTAAATCTGCAATTATTTAACATGATCTCTTATCCTTTTTACAACTAATTCCAGGGCTACCGCCGTGCTGACGCCTACATCGTGACACAGATGCCTCTACCTAATACTGTGGTGGACTTCTGGAGAATGATGTATGATCACAATTCTGCTACAATTGTTATGATGAATGAAGCGGAAAATTTGGAAAAGGTATGCCTTGCCTAATGTACTCATTGGGATTTCTTTCAAGACGAGCTATCGGTGAAAATGTGTAAATTTATTATACAAAATAAAATTCATTATAATGAAAAAATCTACCTTGTATTTGCCTCCCAAATTGTTAAGTAACGATGCAATCCTACAAATATATTTTCATGTAACACTTTATATATATATATAATAATAATAATAATAAGATTCTTATATGGCGCCTTCCATTCTATCTTAAGGCGCCTTACAATAATGGCTAATATACTAAAATCATTAAAATGAAGACCAGGGGCGATAAGGCCAGTGATCGTGAAATTCGGTAACTCAGAGGTCAAGCGACAGATTATGCGAAAGAAGCGTGAAATTAAGTCGGGTATAAGACTACATGATGACATCACAAAAACAAAATCTGATGCTTATAAATAAGCTGAAACAGTTCGAGGAAGTTGAAAGGTCATGGTATTATAACTGTAATGTGTATGCAACGTTGAAGAATGGTGGTGGAGAAAG
The DNA here is from genome assembly GCF_051362555.1 of Lingula anatina. Classification (NCBI taxonomy): domain Eukaryota; kingdom Metazoa; phylum Brachiopoda; class Lingulata; order Lingulida; family Lingulidae; genus Lingula; species Lingula anatina. The sequence goes on along the minus strand of NC_141767.1, from coordinate 17,078,690 downwards.
ATTGAAATTTGAAATAGGAGATAGACTAGAAGAAAAAATAAAAAGAAAGTGACGCTACCGAATAATCTGGTCACGTAGTGGGTAGCGAATGAACACTTTATGGTTGTCCAAAAGCAATCATTATGATTATGGTACTGCAGCATACAAAACTAGATATTACTTGTTATAGTTTTTATTTGCTTACTTTCTAGGTCTTCTGGTAGTAATATTGTCTGTACCACAATTCCAGTGAACAGCATGGAATGATGTTTGATTTAATTGCAGGGATTGTTATAGTGCACTTTTAGTATTGTAATTTAGTACACAAGGTAGTTTTTTTTTTTTTTTTTTTTTTTTTTTTTTTGTTTTTTTTTAAGTGTCATATATATCCACACTGTGAAGCTTAAAGCCTACCAGCATGAGGTAACGATCTGATGCATCATTATTAAGCAAGCACATTAATTTAGTGTGAATATTAGAGCAACATTGTCTTAGACCCAGTCCTATTTGACCGAGACCGTGTATTTGTGGGTGTGTGTGCTGTATACATTGTGCGTGATGTGTGTCCTGTCCATGTATATTGGGTGTGTGTTATTTTGTGTGAATGTTTCATATTGTTGTAGGTATGTCCGACTGTTTGGACATAATGAGACCAGGTACTGCAACTGTTCTAGTAATTTTGTTAGATATAAGATATCCATATTTTTAATAAGTATACCTGTATAAGTATAAGTAGCTATATATAGTGTATATATATATATATTTATATATATGCAGAACAGATTAACGTAAATGACTACAATTAAGATTGCATCATTGAACTGTAGAGGATTGAGGGAAAATATTAAGCGTAAAGATGTTTTTAGGTTTTTAAGAGAAAAGAAGGCTTCAATTTACTGTCTACAAGATACTCATTTGGTAGAGTCTGATGATAAGATAATACATGCACAATGGGGTCTAGAACACTTGATGACTGCTGGTAAAACTGACTCCCGTGGGGTAACAAACCTATTTAATAATAATTTTGAGTATAGTATAAACGGAGTTAAAAAAGATGACAATGGTGATTTATTGGTAATAGAACTGAAAATTGAAAAAACAATTTTAATAACACTTATTAATATTTATGGCCCAAATAAAGATTCACCAGAATTTTATAAGAATATTCATAAAATATGCGAAGAACATGAATCGGAGTTCCTGGTTATGTGTGGAGATTGGAATTTGGTCCAAAATTTTGAATTAGACTGTTGCAATTATGTAACACAAAACAACAAAAATAGTCACAAAGTTGTAGAAGAGATGAAAAATAGTTTTAATTTGGTTGACCCGTGGAGAATAAAAAACCCTGATAAAAAACTGTATACATGGAGAAGAACAAATCCAGTAAAACAAGCACGGTTAGACTTTTTCCTGGTATCACAAGAGTTAATGTCAATAGTTCGCGACGTTAAAATTGTTCCCGGTTATCGCACAGATCATTCCTATATTGAATTAGAAATAGTAATGTCTAATTTTGAAAAGGGGAGGGGATTTTGGAAATTTAATAATTCTTTATTAAAAGACCACGAATATGTGAAAAAAGTAAAAGATTGTATTTTGCAAACAAAAATGGAATATGTCCCCACGCCAGTGGTGCGTGATAGTATCGTGACTATTCCGAATGAACTATTACAATTAAATATTGATGATGATTTATTTTTTGAAATTATGCTGATGAAAATTAGAGGTATAACAATATCACATAGTTCATGGAAGAATAAACAGAGGAAAAAGCAGAAGGCTAATATTGAACATCAAATAAAAGTATTGCAAGAAGATATTAACAGTAACAATGATGTAAATGGAATAAAACAATTAACAGAGCTTAATACACAACTAAAAAATATAAGGGAGCTTGAAATGAAAGGGTTACTGATAAGGTGTCGAGCAAGATGGGTAGAACAAGGTGAAAAACCGACGAAATATTTTCTTAACCTGGAAAAGAGGAACTATATAAATAAAACTATCACAAAACTGATTGATGATAATGGAGTTGTAATTACGGACCAAAAAGAAATTCTAAACGAAATTAAACGTTTTTATGAATCCTTATATAGCAATCAAGACCAGTGTTTGGAGAATGCTGGGATTGATGAATTAATGGAGGGATTAGAAATTCAAAAATTATCAAATTTTGAGTCATCAAAATTAGAGGATAACATTGCTAAAAATGAGGTGTTACGGTCTCTAAAAGAATGTAAAAATGATTCAGCCCCTGGATGTGATGGCTTTTCTCCTGAATTTTTTAAATTTTTCTGGGTTGACATTGGCGATTTTCTGCATCGATCATTTATTGAGACCTTTAAAAAAGGTGAACTTTCCCCAATGCAAAAATTTGGTGTTATATCAATATTACCCAAGGGAGACAAACCAAGGGAATTTTTAAAAAATTGGAGACCGATCTGTCTATTAAACGTTACTTACAAAATTTTATCTAGAATAATTGCTAACAGAATCAAACCGTTTCTCCCTAAATTAATACACGAAAATCAAAAGGGTTTTATGGAAGGTAGATATTTGGGTGAGAACACAAGACTTTTATATGATATCATACATGTTTGCAATGAAAATAGCGTACCAGGCCTAGTTTTAATGGTCGATTTTGAGAAAGCATATGATTCAATATCTTGGAATTTTATTAGAAAGGTCTTAAGTTTTTTCAACTTTGGGGAAAATATAAAGAAGTGGATTGATATATTTTTTACTAATTTTAAGCTATGTGTGATTCAGGGTGGCAATGCCTCATCTTTTTTTAAAATATATCGTGGGTGCAGACAGGGGGATCCGATCTCGCCATACTTATTCTTGCTATGCGTAGAGATAATGGGTGCTATGTTTAGAAAAAGTAGAACAGTCAAGGGCATTAAAATTAAAAATAAAGAATATAAGATAATGCAGTATGCTGATGATACTGCAATATTATTGGATGGAACAGAAAAGTCATTAAAAAACTCACTTTCACTAATAGACCAATTTGCTAAGTTTTCCGGTTTAAAACCAAATTATCAAAAAACATGCTGTATTAAAATTGGACCATTGAGGTTTACGGTGAGAAATTTTAATGCGAACTATGGAATCAAATGGTCCCAAGAACCGTTTACTTTTCTTGGAATTATTTTTACTGTAGACTTGGTTAACATGGCTGAATTAAATTTTGAAAACAAGGTAAAGGATATTAAAAAATTGATAAAGTCCTGGTCAAGGCGACTATTAAGTGTTACAGGAAAAATTACTGTAGTAAAATCAATAATGCTGTCTAAATTAACACATCTGTTTATAAGCCTACCTAATTTGAGTGAAGAACATATAAAGGATTTAGAAAGTGCATTTTTTAATTTCATATGGAACAATAAGAAGGATAGAATAGCAAGAAAAACATTAATTCAAAATTACCAGCATGGTGGATTACGTATGATTTCAGTCAAATGGTTTATTGATAGCTTGAAAATTTCGTGGTTGAGAAGAATGATGGGCTGTATTAGTATAACATCATGGCATCAATTGTTGTTAGATACATTATCATACAATTTTATGGATCTTGTGAATTTTGGACAGGAATATATAAAGCACATTGAAAAGAAAACCACCAATAGATTTTGGAAAGATGTATTTCAAGCATTCTATCAGTTTAGACAAATAATTGATAAGACTGATTTAGAGTTTTATCAAGCGGTATGGTTTAATAACATGATTAAAATCAATAGTAAAACAATTTATTACAAGAAGTGGCATGAGAAAGGAATAGTTCGTGTATTTGATTTTGTAGATGAAAATAATAACTGTTTAAATTATGCCAATTTTTGTAGTAAATTTAATTTCTATCCACCATTCACAATGTTTTATGGTATCGTACAGTGCATCGAGAAAATGATTAGAAATAAGAAAAACATTGATATATATATATGAATATTCCCTTTAGACCAAAATTTCTAGAAGTTCTGATGAGAAACCAAAAGGGAGTAAGACCTATATATGATACCTTTGTTACTAGCTTGTATTTTAGACCAAAAAGTGAAATAAAATGGGAAAGTGAGTTGAATGTGTACCACGATGAAAAATGGTGGATGGAAAAGAATAACTCGATTAAGAAGTTGGATGATATGAGCCTTAGATGGTTTCAATATCGACTGGTCCATAGAATCTTAGGAACAAATTCTTTTTTATTTCGGATAAATGTAGTAGAATCAAATTTATGTGTATTTTGTATAAAAGAGGAGGAAACTTTTGTTCATTTGTTTTGGGAATGCGGTAGAATTTCAGAAATCTGGGAACAAGTAAGAGAATGGTTAGAAAATGATTTAAATATAAAAGAAAGATTAAACTTAATTGACATTATATTTGGAAAAAAACAAAGTTTGGTAAATTTAATTATTTGTCTGGTTAAGAAATTTATATATTGCCAGAAAATGACCAAAAGTGTCCCAGATTTCTTGAAAGTAAAAAGTTATATTAATCAATATATGGAAAGTGACTACTTTACTTATAGCAAAAATATGGATAATGATGGTTTTATTAAAAAATGGAAAAAATTAGGAAGTGATTTTGTGGATAGGAAATTTAACAGTTAAGTACCATTAGAGCTTGTATGTATATATGGATGTGAGAGTGTTATGTATTTTTTGTTTTGAAATAAAAAAAATAAAAAAAAAAGAAAAAAAAATCATTAAAATGACTACAATATTATATATATATATATATATATATATATATATATATATATATATATACTGTTATCTCTAATAGAATTTATCATCATAGGCTGTAATGTACGTTCCTGAATGTGGTTCTACGACCTATGGGCCTTTCACAGTGGAATTGCTATCTACGCATAATGTAGGCAACTCTGGCACTATCAAAGACTTGGCTCTGAAAAAGAGAAATCGGGTATATTTTATCAATTGTCACAGTTCATGAGACCCACTTATTTAAATTAGATACAAAATATTTGCATTCATTATTCCTAAATTCAGTTAGTTATTTTGGTCACAGTATGAGACAAAGAGAGAGAGAGAGAGATGCACTTAGCTTCACCTTGTTCAATTGTGTAATTCCAGACTAAAGAAGAGTCGCGCAAGATACGCCAGTTCCAGCTCCAAGGGTGGAAGACATCAGATCCCACGCCGTCCTCAACAGAAGCGCTGTTAGAACTATTAGATAAAGTGCAACACTGGCAACAGCAGAGTGGGAACACAACCATTACTGTGCACTGCATGTGAGGCATATTTAAGAATACACCTTTTTTTCAACATAAACTTGTAGGCCTACATACTTTTATCTAGGCTGCGTATCACAGTTTATGTATACATGTAATTACACATATTCAAAGCTCTAATTATGTTGTTAATCCGTTAGCCGATAGTTTATTATTATTTTCTTTAACATTGTGTCTCTTTGCTTGCTTTTTATACAGTAGTTTGTATCCGAAAATAATTTTATTTACAGTACTTAGCCAATCTTTGATCATTCAACAGCTTAACGATATTAATAAAGTTTGCGTTGTTTTGCACATGAATTCTAATATCTAATTGAGTCAAAGTATTCCTGTTTTAAACAGCATTCTCATAAAGTGTATTTGTTTACGTTTTTGAGTCCCTATTTCCAATTTAACTGTGAAATTATTCAATTTTTCAAAGTAATGAAAAATTTCATTTTAGGAACGGAGCCCACCAGAGCGGCGTTTTCTGTGCCGTGTCCAGAATATTAGAGAAGATGAAAGTGGAACAACAGGTGGACGTGTTTCACACCGTCAAAGCCGTACGAATTAACAGACCACAGTTCATAGACAGTTTGGTATGTTGATAACTTAACCATAGAATCCGGTTGAAATATCTTCATATGCGTATATCTTTCGCTCATCATATTTTTACAATTATGTGGTAGGGGAGACCGGGGGTAGTTGGACCCCGGGGTAAGTTGGTCCCCCATCAAGTCTCTTTAATAAAGTTACATTAAGATGCTTAATTATCTCACTTGGACTCACTGCCGACGTTTTCTTAGCACTATTGGATACGTTCACTTTACAAAATGATGTGATCAATTATTTTACCCAATAGTTACTTTGTCATAAATTGATGGGGGGGGGGGGGGGGGCAACTTACCCCGGGGTCCAACAACCCCTAACTGTTGAATGAATGAACTGTGCATTGGTGGAGTTAGTACTGCTGTGTAAAGTTAGTCAACGTTAATGTTTATCACTGTTATTCATTATTTCCAGGAACAGTACAGGTTCTGTTATGCTGCAGTAGAAGAGTACGCCAGGAGATTTGACACTTACGCCAACTTCCATATGTAACATTGCACACTCTTTGTACATGTGCTAGTAACCTTGCAAGGTTTTATGTACAAACGGCTAAAATATATGCAGTTATTCAGTATTGGAGACGAATTTTCCCAGTGTTATGACCTATTGCACCTGCGATTTGTGTCATTGTTTGCCACTGCTTTGAAACATAAATTGTACTGGAGTGGATACTTTTTTCATAAATAGTGCCTATACTCTAGATAGATTTTTACCAGTACTTGTAACATGTGCCCCTGGAGTTCTACTTTGAAGTGCGGTTTAACGCTAAAACAAGTCCTTTCGTTCCTTTATAAGACTAGAAAATCAATCGCCCACGCACCGGCATACTCATTCAAGAGACGAGCTAAGTCAAAAGAACTGCTAATAGTTGATAAATATGCATAACAACGCAATGTCATTTATGTGGTATGGGGTTATTTCAGGCTGTGCATTAACGAATAGAATTAAGTTTAACGCGTATTGATAACTGAGTTGTAGTGGCCTCACTTATTTATAAGCTCGCCAAAAGCCAGCATGAAGCAATTATTTATCTCAGTATATTTACTTTAATAATGATCGATGTCTAACGTAAAGATTTAGATTAACCCCTGCACAACGAAGGTTCACCTAACACAATTAGCGCAATGGCATATTTCCCAATCACATCGAAAATTGTGCTTTATTTGCTTTTGCATGCTTTTTCTCATTTCTATTTGAATCACTTAATGATTAAAATTGTGTACTGTTCATAATATGCACATAACAAAATTCTTTTCAAATATGTAGGCCCCTATAGGTTTCGTTATACGTTAAAATTGAATGTGACGTCGTTTAGAGGTATATGCTTAGGGAAATATGTAGATGCTCATACAGGTGCATAACCAAATATGGTTACTAATACTTTGATCAGAAACGACGGAGATATATTGCTTTGCAGAGAAAAAAATAAATTCGACCGGACTGAATGCCTGTATCTTTCCACCTTGTCTCCCTTGTCCTGTTAGTATCCGACACATGTATAATAATAAAAATATTCTAAACCAAAATTCTAGGCCATGTCCAGTTTTAAGTTTCGAAAAACAGCTTTAAAACAAAGATGCATAACAAGTTTCATTATATAAGGATTTTATTGATAGACAAACACACTTGATTAAAGATTAAGAGAACAATAAAGTTTATTGGGTATATTATTATTCAACAACGCCCTATTTGGTTAATAATCTAACTCGGCTCATGATTTCGTCATATATTTATGTGCTAATATTTTTAACGTGTATTAAGACTATTCGCGTTATATCTAAACTTCAACAATGACATATCATTTTCCTTTACTTGTGCGTAATTTCATGGACTCCATTAACTTCTCGTTGTACATGTACGTCATGTTGCACTAGACATATCCATGCATGTGTTTACATCAAAATATTTTACCTTGCCCTTCCATGAAAAACAAAAATCGCCAACCTGTTTCCCCCTGTCTTTTCACACGTTATAGGAGGGACTGGCCTTGGGTGTGATGAAACGCTTCCCCCTACACAATAGGTTATACTAGTATATGTAAGTTAGTGCAACACTTAAGTGTCCCGTATCTTATCATGCTGGTCCATTGACTGTTTACTCGTAGCCTAGATATAAAACTGTTTTATGTCACCGTGCCGAGAACAAGTTGTCTGAACAAAACTTATCTCATGTAGGCTAACAACGTTAATCGCGATATTTGTGTGGTGGGGGATATCCATGTGCAATGAACAAATGAGAAGAATTACGCTTGGCGGTTACATGGAAGCTTATCTTGTTTTATTTATTTCCATTAGTTCAATTCGCTTATAAAATCTGTTAGCTAATTCGTCTTCTTTCACCGAGCATATATTCATACGTTAATATAACATTTTATGTTCTTTTCATACATGTGATAAGAATAAATATTGAAACCACCAGTCTGCTTCTATTTCCGCCTCTTTTTATCAAAACTAATCAAACACGGGTCAGGGAAGTAACAAAAGTGGCGACAAGATTATTCATGCAGTTGGTATTACGGCGGAAACATGTTTTAAACTCTTTTATCCTAATAATTCATTTTTTCTTTGCCATTCAAAATCCCCTTTTAGTGAATTATTTAAGTATTTTAATACTAATATTAAAATGTACCTTTTTTATTCGTTTTTACTAAATTTAGAGACAATTCTGCGCGAATTTTTCTCTTCTTAACATGTTCAGATATTGTGCCCGAGAAGGACAACAAAGTTTTTTTTAGTGGAATATATTGAGGACATCTTAACTTTTCGTTCGCAATGAATTCCCGTTCATGGATGAAAGATAAATACCCCACAGTGATTGACGTGTTTTCTTCAGTAAACACAACACCCTGATTTATACCCGTGGTATCTATTACCATACGTTAGATGACTGTGACTTGAAGTCACCTTTCAAATAAATTGATCCCCCTGTTTACTCTTCCAAGATAACTGCCACTGAGATAAAACCTTTGGCTCTATACGCATACCTTATCTTCATATCCTTACGGCAAGCTGTTAACTCAGGACGTGTTTTACTGGGCGTTGTAGACGCTGAACGATGACATACTTCCTGGTTGTATGGACCCTCATTTTTTCAGGTAAATTATTTTAATATCGATGAGTTCCAATCCTGAAGTGTTAAGCCAACATACCCTGTATGAACATATACCAGTATATCAAACTGGCATTGCAATTTTACAAGAGTTTTGAATATTCGTAAGTTTCCTGTGCGGTGTTTTGAGTTTCGTGTGTGGTGTTGTGACGATTGTGTGGTGTTGTGGAGCTTCCATACACGCTTCCATTCATTCTGGACTTAGGCCAGTTGTTTCGTTTACTATGGTTTAAACGCCGTATTGAGCTGAGCATTAGCTTTATCATTCATATAATGGGTTTCAGAATACCATTATTATTTTTTTAATTTGTTGTTCTGTGTCTGGGGAATGTTAAGACATGAATACTTAAGCACACAACCGTACTTGTCATAATGACAATGCTAGGGATCATGTAGATAGATAGTAACTGTGACACTGATAGAGGGGAAGGGATACTGGCCGAAATTAATTGCAGTATTCCGCTTACTGGCCCTAACCATCCATAAATAACACTAGGCTAAAGATCTGAATATACAATATCTGTTTTTGTTCGTTGTTTTTTTTCAGTTTTGATTGTTCGAAGACTGAATATGAAAAGTCGATGCACACCTAAGTGTCCCGTATCTTATCATGCAGGGTCATTGATTGTTTACATATAAACATATGAAAATGTTTTATGACATTTTATATTTGAAATTTGAAATTTTCAGCTCTACTCAAGAGCCTTTCCCAGGACAAACTGGTCATGCGCTGATGATCTAGCGCTGAGATGTATTCAATGACCAGTTATACTATGAATGTCCCCCACGCCCCCCGGGCCCAAGAGCTCACCATACTGTGTAGAAGTGGGCCAGCTGGTAGCGCCCCTCGTTCCTATTGAAGTTCTTTAAAGTTCTTATACTTGACATATTAAAATATGGAATATTTTCTCCAAATCATAATTCATCAGTTTTTTTCCTATTTTGCTGACAGATAAATGAAAATAAGAATTAAAATCATGTTTTAAAAACTTTTGATAATCTGTTCGATATCAATGTGACATCAGTTCATTAATTGAATTCGCCAGTGAAGCAAACAAAAATACATTGCCTATTTTAAGTCATACGGCAACCATTGAAAGCGATATTTTGGATCTCCATATTTTCCAAATTATCGTCTTTAAAACAGTTACATGCCCCACAAAGGGCCCGCATGTCAGTGTCTAGTCACAGCATTGGTCGCTGTTCACCCCAACCCAATATAGAGGTGCAATTGATGTCACAAGCATGTTATTAAAAATATTTACTGCTCTGATACATCTAAGTTTAATTATTTGTTTGTAAAAATTGCCCATGTCACCCTGTTAGTTTGGAGGGGTAAGCTGGGTCAAGCCCGTGTCAAAATTCTTTGAAGCTTTGCAGGAAAAATTCTTCCTTTGTTTCTCTAGCTCCTTCTTAAACCTAGTGTCCAGATTTTATCTAGTGCCCCCAGGGTTGCGGGAGCTGCTCTTTGAAAATAACACTCGGGCAGATTTTTACCTGAGCTGCACAGATTGCTAACTGTGTTTGATTATTTTAGGGTCCCACATGAAGAAGCTTGTATAAAAGTTTCACTCTCCTGGAACTATGAATAATTAAAAATAATTCATCGTTTAAGCCCAACAAGGAACATACGTTACTGTCACAAATACAAAACGTCCAACTGTGAAACGTTCTACTCACTTTGAAAATTCAGTCATCACTGGTTTTGTTCATTGATTTATCTCCTACAAGTAGGCCTATAATGTTGCTAAAAATTATAATAATCTTGTGTATAGACCAGTTAATTGTTTTTGAACGACTTAAGTTTGCTTGTCACAGAATATTAAAAAATGGGGAAAATACACCCTACCGACAGTAAAATAAGCATTAAATAAACATGTTTCCCTTCATGATCCAAAGATTATATCAGAAATGTCAAACTATCATGGAACCACAATATATTGTTCGGTCAGCAAAAGAAAACATTGTATCTCTTGCACACAAGTACTTGAACAAAATGAAACATTTTGACAATTTTTCTAGGGAACATACGTTACCTAGTATAAGCCATGACGCAAAGCCCCTTGAGATACAGTTTAAATATTTATAAAAACGTCCTTACGTCATGTCTAATTTACCATGACTGAACCACTAAAAAACATATCGGAACGCGGCATAAAATGAAAATTAAAGGCAAGAACATACTTTACCGTACGTTTTTGGAACATAGGCTACGTTACCATATAGGGCTCTTTGCGTAATGTTTAAGACATGGTAAAAATTGGATTTCAGTTGAGACAGTCGTGGATTTTTGTTTTATACACGTATTTTGAATTCATTCATTTTTATTTTTTGACACTTCAGCATGTGAAATGCACCTCTATATTGGGTTTGGGTGTGTTACGCCGGACCTCATCTTGCTGCTATCAGAGCTTTCAAGCGGCAAGGCGTTCTTTAGGATAGGTTTTTAGAGTTTAATCTGGAATAAAATTCCAGGCAACGGTTAAAACTTGTCCAATTTAGCTCAGTTTTGTTGTAGGACAGGCAGGCCGTTGATTCGGCGGGTAATGACCTACCCACATATTGTCTATGTGGTTCAAATATGGCGATTTTGATGACCAAGGTAGCTGCTCATTCCCTTGGTTCTGAAGTTATCTGCTATTATTAAAAGTGCTCTTTGTTAACCGGCAATCTAATCGTGCAACCTATAATTGTTCTCAGGTTCCCCGCTATCAAATGATGGTCAACTGGTTCCCAGAATATTCTTTTATTTGATCTAGTTCAGGTTTTCATCGACGACTTCCATTAGTGTTTTGGCACCAATGTGGTATCCACTCCAAATTGCGACCCTGTCATTGACCCTAGTCACTTAAGAAGTGGCACACGCCTTGGCGTAGGTCTCTTCAGGATGTCTGTAAACTCTGTTTTGACCAGTTTAGCGGTACGGGTGAAATCTAACCTCAATAAAGAAAATCACGCGGTTTCAGTGTTCTTCCCAGAAACGGCCATGGTCCCCAATTCGTTAGAGAAACAGACTACGCTGTTTTGCTGTTTACAGTATCTTCCTTAGAGGTTGCCTGATATCCTAACCTGCGGAAACCATTTTGGTGTTCGCTAAGAGCATTGAAAAACGCGTTTTGGTGACAATTTGTCCCTCATTCAAAACGGACTGGGTGGCTTTGGTTTAATTGCAGCAACATATCCTGAAGGACAGTGAGTCTTGTACCCTGGTGGTAAGATGTCGATACATTGGGCGTGGTCTCTGTGTAGGTGCATCAGTCTTGGCATAACTCTCTAAAACTGTGCAGACCATTCCGTTTGACACAATAATCTGTCTGGCAATGTCTGTCTTTTTCGCGCCATTCTGGCACAGCTTAACAGTTTTATAAAACACTGCTTAACTCCTTTTACGCACTGAAAAACCGACTGCTTACATGCAAAATTTCAAATTCTTCGATACAGTAGTTGCCGACATATGGATACTTTTTTGACAGAACCATGCTTCACCAAAGCTAAGCTTTGATCAGTCCAAAGGAGCACTAGCCAATTAAATCACTGCATATTACACAATGCAGCAGTGCAACAGACTTGGTAGTCAGTTAATTGGTAGCGAAACACCTGACTTCATACTTCTCCAGTCAGATATCTTATGTGAGATCTGAGTTTTTTGAAAAAAGAACGCTTTTTTTTTTTACCTAGGTATACCTTTAAAACTGAAATATTCCATATTAAATGTCAAGTCTGTACATGTATGTATGGCCTCCCTGACACATCTTGCGAAATCTTCACTTTCTTTGTCTATTATTCTGGCGCTGTCCCAATCAATGATGTGTTGTAAACCATCATATTGTCCATTTTCTCAACTTCTGTTCTGTGTTCTTTGACTCTTGTCGATAGTGAAACATTTGGTCTCTCCTACGTAACACTGATCACACTTTTTACAATCAATGGTGTATACACCTTCTTTTTGCTCTGATTTGTCCTTCGGGTGCACTAAAATCGTTTTTATTGTAGAGTTGGGTCTTATAGCGGTATTGATCTTCCTTTTTTAAGTATCCCAGATACTTTCTCACTAAGCCCACTGACATAACCCCTGTATGGAATCACTACTAGGCCTCTGTTTTTTTTCTTTCCTGTTCTTTTTAGTGTTACCCTTTCTTTTTCTTCTCCATTTGGTTTTCCACTTGGTTCACTTACCACTGGGGGTAACCGCATACTTTCAGAGCGTCTTTAATTTTGTCCTTCTCTTCCTTCTAGTCTCTGTTATCTGTCACAATGTTTTCACATCTATTCATGCATTACTGTTCTGACTACCCCCAATTTTTGATGTAACGGGTGGTGTGAACTAAAAGCCAAATATTGATTGGTGTGAGTTTTCTTTCTGTAAACTTTGATTTTAACTGAACCGTTCTTGTTCCTCTCCATCAAAGTGTCCAAAAAGGGTATCTTCAATCTCATAGGTGAATTTTATGTTACCTGTCTCGTTCATACTGTTCAGGTGTTCTGTCCACTTTTCCACATTCCCTCTCTTAATTATCTCCAATGTATCATCCACATAACGTTTCCACAAAGTGGGCCTGATGCCATCTGTAGCTGTATCCAGGGATTTTTGTTCTAAATGTTCCATAAATAGATTTGCTACAATAGGTTTTCTTTTTTGAGGGTTCTATATTCTTTCAGTCTGTTGTGCATGATGTCCAATGATTGTGGAATAGGTGTATTAGTGAACAGTGACACTACATCATGAGACAAAAACATTTGAATATTTGACGGTATAAAAGCATTGTATTGTCTGACGGTGAAACTATTAATTTCAACAATATATGTATATATGTCAGACTAATGAACTTTTTTAAGAGCTTAGATTAGGATCTGGCATGTGACATATATATACGAATTCGTGTTATCGAATTAAGGATAAGAATGAAAGTCAATTTAACTATAAGCTCTCTAGTGGTTTAATTCACAGTATGATTAGTCACTATCAATAGAGGCAAGCTTAACACACGCAGACACATATACATACTGCATCAGAATCAATTATGTTAATCGTCTGAACTTGCTGTAGTTGATAGAGGCTAAAATAATTTGTTTTAGTACGTCGGAGTCAATGTTGTAACATTACTGATGGATACTTCGGCTGGGTATGTGACACAACATCTGGATGCTTCTGTAAGGAAGGACAAGTGTGTCAGAAGACGCTGTCCCCAAACTGCCCTGGTCACTGTGTGGACAACCCCTGGGGGATAGGATGTGTGGACGGTAGGAAGGAGCCAACAAGAGTGGCGTTTTATCATATTTGAATTAGTAATAACTAAAAGATATTTTAAAGTATAAATTATTGAGATTAAGCTATATGGAACTTGTTCTGCACAAGTAAAAGCTAATTAGGCCTAACATACCAATCAAATATGCAGTATACTTTTGATGTGGGCCTACATTGAACATTCGTCTTTTCTTTTATCATAATTATTAGATCAACTGGCATTTTTTTAATTCAAGAAGGTTTTTTAATCAGAACTGCGAAAGTATTTGTTGAATGGGGCTTCTTCAGAAAAACCCAATCTAGCCCTTGATAAGTCTACAGTACAATCAAGTACCCACGCAAATGGAGGTCGTAGCTACCTATCATCATTAGCGGTAGACGGAAACAACGTCACTGTTGACTCCATGTGTGCAAGAACCAACCAAGAAAATAACCCGTGGTGGCAAGTGGATCTGGGAGGTCTCTACGTTATTCGCTCTGTGGCGGTTATAAGGCCAAACAACTGTATGTATGAGAATATTTCTGTTCAGGTTACAATCACGATAATTGTTATATTTAAAATTTTAACAGATTGTAAAATATGTCACCCTATATTGCGAAAATGTCTTCGTTAATTGCCGTAGAATTATTAATAAGTAGTCGCAAACCTTCATAAAACTTTCCAGTAACATACCGGGTATCAACATAAATCATACACATGTTGATAACTATGTCTGTAACTGCGATGGGACTACAGATGTAGGCTACAGTGTAAATGCATAGTTTACTGTTGATTAGTATATACATGTACCTCGTAAATGGTCTGTTTAAACTGTTCCATATCAATACGGTCTCTAGGGTATTATGAACAGAGGGTGCTGGGTAGGTAACCTTTTTGTGTTCTTCCCCATCCTCCCTTGCTATAAAAAGTGTTTTGAAATACATGATACTACTAATAAATTTTTCAATACGTTACATTATATGAGCTATATGGTTAAATGCGTCACAGGACCTCAATGTGGGTTTTATTTTCCTTCTGTGTAGAAATGGGCCCTGAGACCCGACTTTTGGTTCTGAAAAGGAGGGACACAGACGCCGGATCGGCCTATTTTCTACCTGCTGTTACAACATACATGTAGTAATCCTACGTGTATCATGATTAAAGGGATAACAACTCTTCGTATGCGGTCTATATTTCACAATAAAATATTGTAAACAACTCATGGAAATATAATATATTTTGTTTTAACACAAAACGGCAGTTATAGCTATTATTCTGATATCTGAGCTTGTCATCAGACCACGTGACCTCCATAGATGGGTATACTCTGTTATAATCTCTTAAGAGATTATAACATAAAACCAAACTTTTGAGAAAAAAATCTGAATGTAGAAATGGATTCGTTAACCATTGGTAAGCATAAAAAAAATTGTTGTTTACTCCGGGAAAATTCATATTTTGGCCAAAACGAACAGTTATTATCTCTTTAAGTGCAGGTCGTGTCTTAAATACGGATAGGTATCAATAATGTGTGTTATTTTTTGTTTCAAGGTCAAACAAATCCGGTTATCAGCATGTATATTGGGAATGATACAACCCAACAAGGGAACGTACAATTACCAGGCAGTTGTTCTTTCGAGTTAACGGTGCATCCCCCAGTTCTCGGTCGCTTTGTCAAGTTCTCAAAATCTGGATCTCAATCTTTGCAGTTGTGCGAAGTCATTGTTCGAGGGTATACTTATCCATGTAAAATATACCTTATACTTTCGCGTAATTGCCAATGCGAATTAAGCTTTTAAGATTAAAATTAAAATTATTACCATCGAAGGATTTATTTATTCTGTATATACCCTACAACAAGAAATATGCGTTTCGTTGTTAAAGCAATACTTTTATGTTGAATGCAGCGGTTTGTAGGAATAATGATGATAGTCGTAGGAGTACTGGGTAGTATGTGTGGTCACATTTTTTAATTTGATATCAGATACATGTTTTGTGTTGTATATCAATGACTTCCAAATTAAGCAGCAATTATCGTTTGAAGTAGGCATTTACTTTTTAATATTATTATTTCAGATAACATAGCCTTTGGGAAGATTGCTAGTCAATCTAGTACTATTAATCACACCCCTGGAATTCTTCCTGAATACGCCATAGATGGCAATACAAACACGGATCTCAGTGCTGGCAGTTGCTCACATACACGGCCTGAACCCAATCCATGGTGGAAAGTTGATCTTGGCAACACGTACTCCATCTATTCCGTGACATTGGTGAACAGGGCAGGCCTAAGTAATTGTTTTGTTATATATTACGTGATTGGTAATGTCTGACAACCACTTTGTGTTAATGATGATTGTAAAGATGATACTTTTGTGTGATTGACGATGTAGAGAATACGCTGCTTTTTTTAGAAATATAATTTAACCTTGCCCACTAATTGAACAAAAAGGTTGTCCCATCTACATTTCCAGGTGTTTTTGTTTACAAATGATCACGTGACATTTGCATATCTTTTTGAATAGTATTTTTTTCGAGGTATCATATCCAACAAAAGGTAGGCCTACAGATACGCCAAAATACTGGCGAAGATATCAACATTTCATACCATTTATTCAAATAAAGAACATGCACCCCCTCTAATATGATAACATGACAACGCATTTTTTCAAAGTTTTCGTCTGGTCATTGATTTGCTGCAGCAAGGCAATTTTTTGAGAGAAAAAAAACAACTATCTCAGAGTCCTAACACTTTAATATTTTAAAACACTTTTGAGAACCTGAGGTCTGAATCGGAGTGTGCGAGAAACGAAGAATCAACCCCTTAATTATAATCTGGAAAAACTCCATCGAGTTGTTTAGGAGGAATGGGACAATATCTAATAACACGGACTTGTAACCCTTGTTGGGGACATGCCGCGCAGCCTACATGGGATAATTGCAGTACGCGGTAGACACGAACGTGATTAGACGCGAATTTTAAAGAACACATTCTACCGCTAACTTGCTATGTATATGATGACATTTGGCGGTGTCTATCGATATTCTGGTCATTCTTAACAGCAATGTAATCCATTGTGGAACATCATATTTGATAGGGTGCATATTTTTCGCAAGTATTTTTGCTTTTCTGTACCTGAAGTCATGTTAGGGGAGACCGGGGCTAGTTGGACCCCGGGGTAAGTTGGCCCCCCCGTCATTTTATGAAAAAGTAACTACGAGGTAAAAAAAACGAAAACGAGGCCGAGACAAGCACACACAAGGGTCAAAACCTCTCCGGTAAAAGTGAGTTTTGAACACTTTTTGGTTGATCAGAAGGTATTAAAAAATGACTGGATTACGTATGAACTATAAGTGAACCTTTTTGGAATGTCCTATAACGCTAAAAAGAAGAGAAAGATAGGAAAAAAGAGGAAAAAAGAATCAAAATCTGGCAGTGAAGAAGAAAGCCTGAGTAGTTGTAATAAGATCGCGGTGATGAGCAATTCTCAAAGCAGTGAGGATTTCACGCTAGCACAGCTTTGTTCAACGCCTGCGGCGCCCAATAAAGTCATGAATAACAACGATACTTTCCGTGTTACGCCAGCAAACCCTCAAACAAGAACGATAAGTACTCAGCAAGCAGTCCACGACTCAAAGATTGAAGACATAGCACAAACTTTAGAAAAAATGTGCCAAAAACTTGAGAAACTAGACGTTATTGAAAGTAAACTTGACGTTTTTGAATTACGGATTCATAAGGTCACAACTGAAGTAGAAGATCTAAGACAACACGTAAATGAACTAGAGAAAAGTGTGAAATTTGCGTGTGACAAATTGGACGAGAATGACTTGAATAACGATGAAACAAAAACCGTTTTAAAAGAGATACAAATAAATGAAGTAGAGCTGCAAAAAGAAAATGTACAACTCAGATCTGACATAGTAAATATGACTGAAAAACTGAATGAGTTACGTGATCGTCACGTGTTGTTACAGGCAAGGTCGATGCGGGACAATTTAATTTTCACCGGAATTAAGGAGGAAAACAACGAATTACCGGAAAATTTATTACAGAATTTCCTCAAAAAAGAGATGCGGTTTGACGAAGACATAAACTTTGATCGAGTGCACAGGATAGGAAGGAGAATAAATGGTAGACATCGACCGATAGTAGCAAAATTTTCATCCTATCGAGATCGGGAGATGGTGAGGAAAGCCGCGCCGCGCACCCTAGTTGGCAAACCCTTTGGAGTAAACGAACAATTCCCGAAGGAGATCAACGAAAAGAGAAAACTTTTGATGACCCATTTGAGAGCAGCAAAAAGGGATGGAAAGAAGGCTGTTTTGGTGATGGATAAATTATATATTGACGATCGTGAGTTTATCCCACCCGACATGCATCAGAGCACGGCACGTGGAACAAATACTTCTCAGCAGGATGTGATTCATGCCACGGGTCAACAACGCGCTCGCAGCCTGTCAGACCGTGCCGAGAGAGGAAGACGAGGGAGACCCCGCTAGACGATGTTGCAGTCACATGGAATATTAATATAGCTTACAACTTGAAATGATAGACATTATCAGCGTAAACTGTCAAGGTATGGGGAGTTTTGAGAAGAGAAAGACGTCTTTCAATATTTACGAAATTTGAAATGTAATATCCTCTGTTTACAGGATACACATTTTACTTATGAAAAAGAAGCTCAGATAAGGAATGAATGGGGTTACGAAGCTTATTTCAGTTCTTATACCTCAAACGCCCGAGGCGTAGCAATTCTACTACAAAATAACATAACTTTTAAATTGCTACAGGAATTCAAGGACGAATCCGGGAATATGCTTATTCTGAAATTTGACGTTGATGATAAAATAGTAACAGTTGCAAATATCTATGGTCCTAACACTGATAACCCCGCATTCTTTGAAAACCTTTTCAAAAAGATCGATGAAATGGACAGCGAATTTCAAATAATTTGTGGAGATTTTAACCTGGTTTTGAATCCAGATACTGATTACTATAATTATTCACGGATAAATAACCCTAAGGCAAGATTAAGTGTTTTAAATATGATAAAAGAAAACGGCTATTTAGACCCATTTAGAGAACTATATGGGAATGTGTCTAATTTCACTTGGCGCAAAAGAAATCCAGTTAAACAAGCCAGGCTGGATTTCTTTCTCACCTCAGATAATTTAGTTCCAAATTTGGTCTCAGTTAGCACCCTACTTAGTTATAGATCAGATCACTCACCAATTAAACTTCAAGTAAAATTTGACAGTTTTAAGCGAGGAAGAGGACTCTGGAAATTTAATAATTCCCTTCTATACGACATGACCTATGTCGAAAAAATTAATGAATCCATACGAGATTTTAAAAAAGAATATTGCATTCCTATATACAATCTTGAAAATGTTGACAACATTCCTGACCAGGAATTGCAGTTTATGGTGAATGATCAGATGTTTCTAGAACTTTTGCTTTTACGTTTAAGAGGAACGACTATTTCGTATGCATGTTTTAAAAAGAAAAAATTACAAGAGGTAGAAAAAGGGCTTATGAAAGAAATGGAACAATTAACAGAAGATTATGAAAAGTGTGATGCCCGTCTTCAACTAGAATTAGAAAGGAAAAAACAACAGTTAGTTGAGATGAGAAGTGCAAGGTTAAAAGGTAGTATTATTAGATCGCGCGAGAAATGGTTAACTGAGGGAGAAAAACCCACAAAATATTTCTTTAGCCTTGAAAAAAGAAAATTTACACAAAAAATTATTCCCCGACTACAGGTTGGTGAAAATGAATATATTACTGAGCAGAATGAAATCTTAAAAGAAACAAAAAAGTTTTACGAAAAATTGTACTCAGAAAATACACAGTGTGCTGATATTGATTGGCAAACAAATTTAAAAGATTTTAATGTACCAAAACTGACTACAGATGAGAGGGAAAGCCTAGAAGGTCCAATAACTAATGTTGAAGCCAAGATATTCCTCACAAAAATGAGAAACGATAAAAGTCCAGGTTCGGACGGATTTACTGTGGAATTCTTAAAGTTTTTTTGGGCGAAAGTAGGGACCTTTGTTATACGATCTTTAAATTATGGTCTTACACATGGGCAGCTCTCTGTCACCCAAAGGGAGGGAATCATAACATGCATTCCGAAGGAGGATAGACCAAAACAATTTTTAAAAAATTGGCGCCCTATTACACTATTGAATACCGTTTACAAGATTGCCTCAGGTGTCGTATCAAGTAGAATAAAAACGGTATTGGATAAACTGATAAGTAAAGAACAGACTGGTTTCCTAAAAGGGAGATACATAGGGGAAAATACTCGTTTAATCTATGATCTCATGCAATATACTGAGGAAAACCATGTACCTGGAATATTACTTCTAATAGATTTTGAGAAGGCATTCGAAAGTATATCATGGGACTTTCTAAATCAAGTTCTAATCAAGTTCAAGTTCTAAATGGAGGACTAAATATGATAAACGTAGAAGCTTCAATAATTGCATTAAAATTAACTTGGGTGAGACGGTTGATAAATAGGGAGGGTATTTGGCAAAATATCCTTTTGCATAGATATAAATTAGACTTGATGCTAAACTGTGGTTGTGAATATTTGCGCTTCTGTCAAACAGGCACACAGAATTTATTTTGGAAGGATGTTTTTTTAGCTTGGCAGGAATTGTTGAAAAAAAAAGAACAAATGACCGAGTTGAATAAAGTCCCCTTATGGTACAGTGACTCTTTGAGGATATATAAAGAGACGCTGTTCCATAAAGAGATGTATGATAAAGGATTTAGACAAGTGAACGATCTTATCAATGAAAAAGGTAGACTTTATTCATATAAAGAATTTTGCCACGAGGAGGTAGAAACTATATATCATATACTTTGGGATTGTAATATTGTACAAAACTTCTTACGCCAAGTAGAAGCATGGTTAATTTCTTGTAATATATATTTAAATTTCAGTAATATACAGTTTATTTTAATTGACATTAATGAACGTAATGTATCCAATATAATCATGACTATACACATTAAGTTTTTCATATACAAAACAAAATGTCAGAAAGACGCACTGTTACTCACAAAACTTCAACTTTATTTAGAAAATATATACAAAATCTATAAGCAAAAATACATTGTATCTCAAGACTTAGATAAATTCAATGTTATATGGCAGAAATGGAGGGGTATATATGGATTTGTGTAGTTGCATGTATACAAATTATTGACTATAATTTTCTTATTCGTTAAATCCTTGTGGACTTTGGTATTGTAATGAATATTGTGTGCTTGTAAAAATTTATGTACTTGCTTTTTTTCTATTGCAATAAAAAAAAAAATTGGAAATTTATGTACTTGCTTTTTTTCTATTGCAATAAAAAAAAAAATTGGAAATTTATGTACTTGCTTTTTTTCTATTGCAATAAAAAAAAAAAAAAAAAAAAAAAAAAAAAAAAAAAAAAAAAAAAATTGGCCACATACTCTTGTAAAGATAGCCTACAATACCAGGGGCGGATTTAGGCCGTCTTCTGGATCTTCCAGAAGACGGTCAGATTTTCAAGTTTACATTGACGGGTATCCAATTTTTAATGTTGGAAGACGGTCAAAATTGGAGGATGAATCAACAAAGATAATTTGGAAGACTGTCAGTATATAGCTCTGGATCCGCCCCTGAATACTAAGGAAGTGTCGGCCGTTAAAAAGTTTTAATTAAGCGGTGAGTCCAAATAAACTATTTTTGCACCTAAAAGTAATTTTGTTTAAGCGATTTAAAAATCTATTTTCATAGGCTTTTGATCGAATATAAGATATGTATAGGGCATCAAACTGAAGATCATTGTTTCAAGTTTCACAGATATGTATCATCGTTGCTCATTCTAGCACCATAAATGGCTGCCATCCCTTAAAATAAATAATGTGCACCCGGGGCTAGTTGGACCCTCATATTACCCACAATCCTTTGCGCGCAACGTTGTTTGAAATAAACAAGAAGTTTTAACTTCTTGAAATAAACAAGTTGGTGAAATTGACAAAGCTTGCCGGTGTTTACCGTCTGATTGATTTTTTTTAATTTGCTCTCTGGTGTCTTTTCGAAAATTTATATTAGAAATGTTCTGATGGTTGTATGTATTAGAAAGCAAATCCATTGGACTTTCCTTAGAAAAACATTTATTTTGCCTTAATTCATTGTAAGGACTATTGTAAGGTGATTTTATTGTATTTATAGTGTTATATGTGGCCCCAAGGGGATTTTCCACCCCTCCCATTGTTGAAACAAACTCAATGGTTTAAAACTGAATTTGTTATTTTCTTTTAAAACGTAAATTTATTATTCGTTTTCATTCATTAAAAACCTGCTTTATACCATTATTAATTTATTCTTAATTAAAACAAAACAAATTTTATTGATAGATTTTTTGGTTCTTGCAACACATACCCCCCCCCCCCCCCCCCCACAACGTGACGTACGGAAACCTCAATAAATCTGCCTCATTTGAACTATTTATTCATCAAAGACTCTCAATAATCAATTTAATAAATTAAAAATGTATAAAAATGTATTTCAAAGCGTTTACATGGGATATATAGTTCATCTTCGTATAGGGGGGCCAACTTGCCCCGACCCTGGGGCCAACTTGACCCGCGGCGGGGCAAGTTGACCCCCTTGACGTCAACTGCGTTTTTTGTCAAATTGTGAGCCATCTGGCATTATTTTTGAAAAATAATGGCGTTGCATACGTAGCTTAGTTCATGGGGCTTACTTTGAAACCGGGTTTGTTACTCTAACCCATTCCTAGTTGGCTCTACAAGGCCAAAAGTGTCTAACTGGGCCAACTAGCCCCGGTCTCCCCTACATATGGTATCTGAAATTAAAGAAAAATACTAATTGAAAAGATTTACAGCTGCCACGTGATCATTAGTGAACAAAATTTCAGTGGAATGAAAGTGGGACAACCTTTTGAAAAAGTGTGTGTATATAATTGTTTTATTATATCTGCCAGGCGGTTATAACTTGAGGAATATTGAAATCAATGCGGTGTTACCAAACAACACATCTAATCATTGTGCCAGTCGAGTAGAACCGTTACCGCTAGGTGGCACCGTTGAATTTTCCTGTAACCCTACGCCTGTAGTGGGACAGTTTGTGAGGATCAGTCTGAATAACAACCCTCCAAAGGAATTGACTCTCTGTGAGGTGCTGGTGAAAGGATACAAATACCAAGGTAAATAACCGACATTATAAAACTTGCAAGCATTCGTGAAATCCATGATATTACTGGCTATTTAGTAACGGGCCTGAGCATGACTATACCTTGCATAAAATATATGCTGGCGTTTCTTTATTTCCGGGCTCTTTTTCTCTAAACAAATATTAATTTTCCAGTGAGCAAGCATTTCTCCCTTGATATTACTTTAAGTCGCTTCTTTGTTTCAATTGGTTTATGCTGCCTGAACAATTTAAAAGTGTTTTAAAGAACACGGACTCTCACTATTTCAGATTGTGACAATTGGAAGTTTGGTCCAGAATGTAGATATGGTTGTAACTGTAAGAACACAGCAGAAGTGTGTGACAGGCGTACAGGTGCTTGTACATCTGGTTGTGCGGATGGTTGGAGGAATCAAAATAACACGTGTCAAACAGGTAAAGTCATCTGAAAACAATAACAACATTTCAACTGCTGTTGTCGCTATTTATGTTATGGCTTTGTTCACTTATTCCACTGCAGCTTCCATATCTTATAACAACTGAAGTAAATATCTTCATTCTGGAGTACAACGAGTGGTCAATTCTTTGGGATTTTCTCAAGGTTTTATTCAATTAAAAATTCACTGCGGCTGCTTTTACAATACGTGTCTTAAAAACTGACCATAATACATTCTCGTTTTTTTTTTCAATATATAAATCAAGAGTGCCCATTAGGAATGTTTGGTTCAACATGCAACTTTTCATGCCACTGTGCCGAAAATTTCATCTGTAGTATACCCACTGGTTATAGATGCCCTTCTGGGTGTCAAAACTACTGGAAAGGCTATGGATGTCATCAAGGTAAAAAGTACTTTGAAATGCATATCAATAAAACTGCCTGTGCTTGCATCCCCCGCCAGAGCTACATGTATATAAGAAGCGATAAAGGGCATATCATGATACTTCAAAATAATATTCAATTTTGTGATAACGGGGAAACTCAATAGAAAATAAGCTCCTGACACCTGAAATTAAGCCCCATCAGGCTGCCGATCCTTCACGATACATATATATATAATGGATCCTGACAGGGGTCGTTTTTAGAGGTCGGCAGCGTGTGGTTGTTTTTGTTTGCAGTTTTTCTAGGTATCTGGAATATACCTAGAAAAACTGGAATATACCTAGAATGTACGGTGTACATTTCATCAAACCGGTAATTTAAAGTTTATTAAAATTTTATGTCAATCCGAGTATCGAAAAACGTGTGCAGTACTTCTGTTTGGATACGACCGTCTTATCTTGCACAGTATAAATTTTGATTTTTTAAAAGAATATTCAAATATAATTTGAATTTTACACAGAAAGACCGAAACTAACGCATGCACCCACGGTGTCCTCGAGAACAGCTCATTCTGTCACCCTAGCCTGGGACAGCTGGTCTCCGGACAGGTACCCGGGAGTAGGGAGTGTGAACAGTTATAACGTCAGTGCATGGAAAGACGGTCACATCACAAGCAGCAACAAGACCACGTCTGTGTCCACAACGTCGCTGACCATTGGCCACCTTGCCGAATACACTGCTTATAATTTCACTGTGACTATAGTGGATGAGGAAGGAAATAATGGACAGCAGAGCCCGAGTGTTACGAAAGAAACATGTGGAGGTACACTGTAATTTAGAAGTAACATACGTACGCGTGTTTTGGTGCATAATTTATTGTTTACAAGGAAATTAAACGTTTTTCTGTCATTGTCAACATTGTTATATTAAGTTATGGTTTTATAACTTGTCGATATAGGCTTGGATTAAAAAGAAAATCCATTAAGAAATATTAATACAAGAACACTAGATACTTACATAGTTCCAGGATTAGTCCCGCAGCCCACTGTTGCTTCTGATGTAACAGGCCAGAAAACCACTGCTCAGATAAAGATAACAACACAGGTGTGTTTGTGTGTGTTTGCGTGGGGATTTAATTATGTTTGTAAAAGCAACCATATACAGGTATGCAAGCACACGAAGAAAATAATTTCACTATATCTTTGTATTATATCTTTGTATCCAAGATTTTGCTGTTATACGTGTACTGGTATATAAGGTGCAGGGAAGGTAAAATTACTAGGTTTTGACAATTTTTGGATTTTGATATCTTTTTTTTATGGAGTAAGGTAGAATGAGGGTATCTCCGAAGCTCACGTAAATGTAGGGGGGAGCCCCCGACACACTGTGCGCCGCCTGGTTTTAACACTTATTTTCAATTTGTTTTATATAAATATAGAGATAAAGAAGAAGGATTTTATTTAAAAATCCCAAACATAAATATTTCCTAACTATTCAGCGAATGATAAAAATAACCAACTTTATCGTTGCAAAAATGGCAATGTTAGCTAGTGGTAACTGTATGTTTACTTTAATATCAAAATACTTTAAACTTTAATGCATATTACAATGACAAAGATATACTCGGTTGATTTGTTTCAGAGAATGACTGAAGCAGTTCACAGATGTGATGGATTCTCACAACTGAAGCTGAGCTACGAAGGGGAGTATGGCGATAATCAAACAGTAGAAATCACAGATGTACCCGTATCAAAAGAAATCATCATAGATAAGCTTATTCCCTACAGTAATTATACAATCAACATATCAGCGCTGAACAATCTGAATCTGGAAGGGCCAATGCGTCAGATCTATAAATTCACACCGGAAGGGAGTAAATACCAGGCCTAACCAACTACCAGACTCGGCACCTAAGGATCCTGAATTAACCGGTATATCGGACCACACTACCCGTTTTCAAGGTGTGTGTCAGATCGCATTTCGGAGTATCAGTCAGAACACCGACAGGATGAGCCCACGCTCGGCTGTCACCTTGATTGGATAGTAAACGATTGTCGTATTTAATCGCTATATGATTTTTAAACCGGGTGCATAAATTTGAAAGCCACCTAGATGAACCTTAGACTGCCACATTAATCTAATACAATGCAAAATAGCCCTATCAAAAGTGGTTAAAACATTCAAACCGAATGTCGTAAAGTCCCCATATACCCCCATAGAGACAATGAAATAGAGTACTCTAAAGTAAGAGTACTGTTTCAGGTTGTTCAGTCGAGCGTGGATGAGCTCGCAGTCGTCCTTCAAAATTTGTTCTGGGGTATGATACTCCGAAATACGATCTGACACACACCTTGAAAACGGGTAGTGTGGTCCGGTATACCGGTTAATTCAGGATCCTTAGGTGCCGAGTCTGGTAGTTGGGTAGGCCTGAGTACACAACGATGTTTTTTTGCATTCTTTCTTTTTATTAGCAAGCTTGTTCGAAGTCGCTTGATCATAAGATTGAAACACATATATAACGTCATAATAACAACACAAAGAATTGGCATAATTTTGTAGTTGATTTATGTAAAGTTACTCTAGTTTTCCAAATGTTATTGGACGTCAAAGAAAGGGGATATTTGTTGGTATCATGTAAAATAATTACGTAACCTTACATTGTTTTTTATTTTAAATGACGTGACGCAATGTATGACAATAACGACATTATTGGTAGCTTTTATATTATCTCTTTTATTTTTAAAGTCCCACCCAAAATGGCACCACCTGTTGTTGTTAGTCGAAGTCACAATACCATAGAGTTGCGATGGAAAGCACCACGACCTCCAGGAGGAATCATAACAGAGTATAATATATCTTACGGAATGGGAGATAATAACTGGGAGAATTCACTGAAACTGAACGCCGGCACTTATTGGACATCTGTGGGCAACCTTATGTATAACATGACATACAGGTTTCAGGTAAGGGAATAGTATAAGCAAGGGTGTTTCTTCTTCATCCTTCTTAATGCGTTTTTTATTAAAAAACTGAAAATCGACTGACAGTTATTCCCCACCTTTACTCACTTAATAATAATAATATAAACGTCTAACTTCTATCTTTCAGATCCGTGCAGGAACCAATATCGGTAATGGAGAGTATAGTGACGCTGTACAGGCTAGAACTGTAGACGGAAGTAAGCATAGACCTAATATTTTAGACTTTAAAAAATTAATCAATCATAGCCCTACAAACACTAAAATTAAATTAAAGAACGGGGGATGAAACATAGTGCCTTTCTAAAAAGTTATACAAGATTGTTGTGGTGCATTTATAATCTAAATGTTTATACATGTAATCTTAATGGTTTTAAAATTATTTTAAGAGCCAGGACCTCCAACTAATTTCATCAACACCAGCAGATCAGATACAACTTTGGAGTTTTCATGGAACGAGCCATTTATCAGGAATGGGGAAATAACAGGCTATAAGGTAATCGAAACATACAAGGTAGCTTAAAAAGCAATTGTATATACAAATATACTGTAGTTGACTAGGGGAATCATCTTTATAGCCATGTCTTTATTTATGGTCATTTTGCATCCAGTCATTGCCGACCCCCGGTATAAAGAATGTGACCGAAGGTTATCTTGAAATTCATTGTAGATTGAATGTTCTGTTGATGGAAAGAATATATTAGCAGAACTAACCATGTCAGCAAGAAAAGTCGTAGTGAGTAAGTTGAAACCAGGTACGCAGTATTTATGTGTGTTAATGGCCAAAACATCGGCAGGGTATGGGGATTCATCACAAGTTATCACCTGGACAAAACCAGCGGGTAAGTACTTTACTGTACCGTAACAACACATTTGAACTTAAAATATCTAAGCAATAGAGTCCATTAAGTACATATAATACTGTAAAGAAGCCCAATTTTTTGTTTGACAATTTGTGACATCAATTGTTACCATGCATATGGAATTGGCATTGTTTATCCTTACAGTCCCAAATGATATTGAAGTGACCCCAGTCTCGCAAAGCTTTTTGCAAAGAACGGTATCCAGCATTACCATTATGTTACCAAGCAAGCACTATGGAGACGTGTACAAGTATAGGTAGGAACATATAACACTTGTTGTAAAATGCGTTTGTCAAATAGATTTATTTTAATTCAGAGGAGGCATCTGTAGCTCAAATACATATGGTAATGGTGCACAACTGATCGCTGCTGTATCCTTCGAAGATGCCTGTCAACAACTATTAAGCAAACGCACGTGTGTGGGTTTTTACACATTATGAAATGAATATATTGCTTTTTACTCTAGGATTGTAGTGGAGAAAGAGATAAAAGTGAGACGTCGCCGACGAGCTTCAGAACTAAGCGATACCAAGATCCAAGGACTTGTACCATGCCAGTCTGTGACAGACACCGACCAGTTGCTGTGTGTGGCAGCTGAACTGGGTGCTGATAAACTTGGGAAGCCGTTTACTGTTGGAGATAATAAAACATATGGCGGCTTTTATAATCGACCACTGGAGGAAAGGAAATATTACAACATATATTTTGGCCCTGTGCAAACAGTAGATGGGGTAAGTACTAATTTAGCGTACTTTTTGAATAAGGTAGAATGTCTTATAGTTCATATACATGTATAGTTTTCAGGGGCGGATCCAGGATAATTTGAAGGGGGGAGGGGGTCAGCGGATGCGAAGCTGATCCTTCCCCCCCCCTTGGCGTGGGGATTGGCGCCCGCTGAAGGGCCCCGAAAAAGCTGGTATTTTAGAGGGCGAAAGGTGCCATTTGGTACGGTTTAGAACTATGATTCAGCTAGTCAAAATTGTTGTTTCAAGAGGGGACCATTGGTGTGATTTTTTCAGGACCCCCCTGACCCCCCCCCCCCCCCAAATTCGCCACTGAGTTTTGTCAGCGCATAGCATTTTGGTGTCTGATCGATTGATTTGCAAGACGAAACAACAACATCTTAAAATGTGTGTGCTTTTTGTCTGTGTTCTTTGTAGATTACTTCCCAAGCCTATGTTTCCTTAGTAAGGGGTGTTATACCACAGATGGATGTCAAAAGTAAGTGGTGAATTTATCTTTGATATGTGCATTAGCAAGATTTTGAATACAACGGCCCTGAGAAGCAAATAATAATAGTAATAATAATAAAACGCGAATGCCTCATTTTACGTTTAATTGAATAAAAGTACATACATTCAGGTATTACAAACGCACATATATTTTGGTATCATGGAGTCATGTACAGTTCTAGGTCTAGATGTCGGTGTCCTCGTCGGCGGAGTTGTTGCAGCCGTATTGGCGGTGGTAATTGTGGCTATAGTAGTCTGGATATACATGAGGTAAACATATTTACAGGGGCTGTGCCACACGCTTGGACCATGGATTATTTTTTTCTGTTTAGTTCAAAGAAATCCATTGTTCTCCAAACACTGAGATATAAACGTGGCTAATACTTGATAACATTGCAAAAAAAAAAGTTTAGCACGAAAATATAAACCACAACTACATTCAATTTGAAACCATCTTTAATATGTATAGTAATAACGGTACTGGTAAGCCGCCGAATAACATTTTAACGTATGAGTTCTTGTTGCTAGCTGTTTGATGCGTAATCGAGTGATCGTACATTTATGCCGTATTGTATCTTATATTCTATATGACGCGCATTATGCATAATTTTGTTAGAAGGCGAAGGCGTGGACTGGATGATACTCATTCAAGTAGTGTATCTGACAGAGAGATGAAATCGTTAAAAGTAGAGACACGCAATGAAGGTAAATGGGTTGATTGTTGCGTGCAGTGGGTGAGGAGACATCCCCACAAATCAATCATTTTATAAAATGCAGTACAGGAACGTTGTCTAAATTTGAAGCTTTGGCTAATCTTAAATTGTGCATTTTGATTCATAATTGATCCAGTTACATTTAAACTGACCAATGAAAACTGATCACATACCGTAAATGTCAAGCAATTTCAAGCGATTTTCCATTGTATTTTGTCTCTTTTGTGTAACAAAAATATCATGCACATGAAACATTTTTCTTCGGTACCTGTAATCCAATATATATATATATATATATATATATATATATATATATATAAGAAAATACAGTTGTTTTGGATTATATAGATTACGAAGTCCCAAATTACCATATGCCGGAAAACCCGTATATGGAACTCAGTTGGGAACATTTAGACGATAATATGGAGCAGGGCACAGACATCCCTGTTGAGGATATCTTCACTGTTTTGAAGAAGAAAAACAGGGAAGCGTTGAAAGCAGAGTATGAGGTTTGTTGATTTCCATTTGTATTGCACAACGTATTCAGCCTGATGATACATGGAAAGTCTTTCAGTTATGGAGACCATTTACCTGTATTAACTCACTATCTAATGTGTACTTTATTGAGATTAAAAAAAAAACGAAAATAGAAGCAGACTGACAGTCATAGGGACCTATTGATTATAAAAAGCTTCTAGAAGAACGTTTTTATATAAAGTGCAAAACAACCAACATTTAATACAGACGAATAGAACATAATTTTGCTTTGCATCCAGAATACGATGTGATAGTTTTAGTTAGACATATTTCATGCCATTTTGTAGAAATTACCTACAGTATTCACTGCGACGTGCCATGTAGGACAAAAGCAAGAAAATGAAATGAAAAATAGATTCGACACTATTTTGCCATGTAAGTGGATCGAGACCATTATTTTTACAAATATTTGCATAGTTTAGTAACGTTTTAGTGATAGTAATCGCTTATTTAGAACAAAATATTTACATGCTTAAAACTGCTGCGTTTTGCTCTTATCACAAGAGTATCATCAGGTTTAAAGATCACAGAAACACGAAAAGCATCATTAGGCTGAATGTCCACAGTGTCACGAAACGTTACTGAATAGAAATCCTTGGTCGATGTAATAGATGATACAAAAAGGTAATTCGGCTAGTGGAAAAGTGAGGAGTGCTTTAGTCACACGTTTGTGGATATACATGTGGATATACAAAGTTTAAGTAGCAGTTTGCATCCAGTCAAATTGATGTCTTCGTCACTTGAACAACATAGGCTATTGGGTAATTCTGTTGGTACAACCACCTATATTGCAACACCAGTTTATGGAAGTTTCACCTTATTTTCTTATTACAATAGATGACTACTCCCGGGTCCCGTTGACTCCACTGCCGGGTGACCCCCATTCCGATTACATCAACGCAAATTATATAGATGTAAGTAATCTTATCGACTTTGGTGTCATTTATTCATTTTTCGTTTGGTTTCGTTTATAATTGTATGCAATGTTTATAAGAAGGAACTTGTTTTGTTATATAGAAAGGTTAATGAGAAAACAACTAAATGTTTACTTAAAACACTACGCTACATGCATGTAGAATGTTATAATGTCTAAATGTGCTTCCCTTTTAATCTCATTTTGATTGAAGGGCTATGGACAAACTGGAGCATTCATTGCCTGTCAAGGTGATTATGATTTTATTTTACTAATTAATAAATATAATTTTATCGATTCTGAATTTACATATTTATGTTTTCATACAACACTGCAAATTGTGTTTTTTAATTCATTTTAATTATATATTGATGGTACGTCGATCAACAATTGTCCTACACAACATTTTTATTGAATTTTATTCAGGTCCGAAACCAAACACCGTGAAGGATTTCTGGCGAATGGTCTGGCAAGAAGATTCCCCTGTGATTATCATGTTGACCAACTTGACGGAAGATGCTAAGGTGCTTGAACAATTCATCTGTTTAGATAGTATACTAGTATGTTTCCATGTTTGCAAATTATATTATATTATATTATATTATATTATATTATATTATATTATATTATATTATTTTTGTGTTCTAGACGAAGTGTGCTAAATACTGGCCTGACGAAGGCAGCAAACGATTTGGTTTAATAGTCGTGACTTTAAAGAAAGAAGAAACTCACACTGATTTTACTGTGCGAACGCTACATATGTCGGTGTTACATGTAGGTAATCAAGTTTGGGAAATGAAGGTTATAGTTAAATTTTTGATAAAGTGAATCAGTTTTCTCCTCCGCTTAACACATTAACCTAGGATCATGTATGGATTAAACGATGTGTATACCCTGTAGAATTATAGAATACGAAAAATGTGTTATCTTTCTTCTAACGCACATTGAATAGAGGATAGAAAAATGGCAAATCATTTTGTTACTTAGTAGTATAATGTTATTTGATGTATTGAATCCTTCTCAGTATAACGCAATAATTAAATATTTATAATATTTTTCAAGTCCAATTCTTCCATGAAGACGGTGAAACAATTCCATTTCACCGGCTGGCCTGACCACGGTGTTCCCGTAGATTTCTCAGCTTTGGTGCAGTTCCGAGACAAGTTCAAATGGTATCAGAAAAAGGTGGAATGTCAAGGTCCCATCATTGTTCACGGCAGGTTTGTATATGCCCTAAATATCAATGCAGACAAAGTGATGCATTTGCCTAGGTGGCTTCTGGTACACGTGGAATTCAAACCGCGTCAACTGGTCAGTTCTTAATTATAGCCATTTCGTCAACCTATTTTGAATAGATTATAGACATAAATATTAAATTTGAATACCCTGGTAATTTGGCTTGCTATTTTTGAATTGAATACTGTGGTAAATACACATGAAACGTTCTGCTTTAAAAAAGTAGCCCAATTACACCTTATTTACTGAAGTTATATACTACTCCAACAGTGCTGGTGTCGGTAGGACTGGGACTTTCATCGCTCTGGACTACCTGTTAGACCAAGCCGAGGTTGAAGGAAAGATCAACATATTCAACCTTGTACAGCAGATGAGGGGGTCGCGTCCGATGATGATACAAACAGAGGTCAGTGGAACACGTGTAATAGTCATTCTTTATTGCAATACAAATGGTCTAGTATATGTAGTACAAACATGCATATGTAAAGTAGTTGATGTATTCATTAGTCAATAGTTTGACTGTTTGGTACAAACAATCATTCATCAGATATTTTTCAATGCAGGAACAATACGTCTTTATACACGACACAATGTTGGAGGAGCTGTACTGCGGGAACACGACAGTCCCGGTGCAGAGATTGCAGCCTTATTTTCATAGACTGAAACAGGTGGACATAAAATCTGGTCTATCAAAGTTAGAGAGAGAGTTTGCAGTGAGTGTATTTCAATCAAAAATATGTATTTATTGAATATATTGTAAGAAATTAATTGTTGAATACATTAAAAATGTATCATAAAATGAATGTTTGATCTAAAAAGCATTACAGGTGGGAATTACACTACCAAAAATTTTCCGTTTAAAGATGTAGTTGAGCTGGTACAAACGTGTATCTAAACCCAAATTTTTTTATCTTATACAATTAATGAAACTGCAGTATTCTGGATAGGTGAACACATTATTTGTTTTTGTGTTGCAGCGTTTTAGTCCTATTGTGTGTTGAACTCTATGCGAGCTTTTTTGTTGGTTTTAAGGTTCTTCAACAACTGTGTGTTGGATCTTCTAACGTCGGGAAATCACAGGCTTCAGCCAACGTAAACAAAAAACGTGTCCGGAACATTACCCCAGAAAACGGATGGAGACCGGCAAACGGCGGTACTGACTACATTAACGCTGTCTTCCTTGATGTAAGACAGTCTCTGTAATTTTTGTCGATTCACCGATTACGTTATTGACGAATATCAAGTATTTTAGATTTGAATTTTAGATAGAAGAGAACTAAATCAAAACTTTGAATTTGATATAGTAGGGTAGAATCAGTGAACACGGTAAATTATAATTGTTTGCACGCTTTTTACGTAATATTATTGTAGTTGTGAAATTAGTGTATATCTACAATTGTTCAACGTTCTGTTATTCGCTTCCAAGGGCTACCGCCGTGCTGATACCTACATCGTGACCCAGACGCCTTTACCTGATACTGTGGTGGACTTCTGGAGAATGATCTATGATCACAATTCTGCTACAATAGTCATGATGAATGAAGCAGCCGAAATAGAAAAGGTGCGTGTATGCCTTGTAAATTTCTATTATAAAAAGACATATTGGTGAAATTTTGTAACAATATACGTTTTTAGATTTATATTAATGAAAATAGTAATATTTTGTGTTTTTGCATTTAACTACCTCTCAAAACTGTTTAATGCATATGCAATGTTGAATACTGTATGTTCCAACATTTATGATTTCATAGTTCACTAATTTTCACATATTAGTTTGGATCAATATCTGTAACGTCTCAGATGTGTTTTCTCCAGTAATATATATCTTTATAGGAAACTGCATTGTACGTGCCTAAATCTGGTTCTACGACCTATGGACCTTTCACAGTGGAAGTGATATCATCGCACGATGCAGTGGATTATTTTGCTTTCAAGAAATTAACACTGAAAAATAAAAACCGGGTATATAGTTTATCAATAGTCAGTCACAGCTCATGTACAATCCATTTGGACAACATAAGAAATAAGATGTTTGTGTTCACAATTTAAAGGTTCGGTGTCACCTGTTACTAGTAGTTTTAATCCCAAGTAACGACGTCTTTCGGGTATGTCCAACCACTGATTGGTGGAAATAATTCTGTTTGTGTTTGAGAGAGAGAGAGAGAGAGAGAGCAATTTCATTCTTTATTTTTATAATTACAGACTAAAGAGCAACCTCGCAAGGTACGCCAGTTCCAGCTCCAAGGGTGGAAGACATCAGAACCCACGCCGTCCTCAACAGAAGCGCTCCTAGAGCTGTTAGATGAAGTACAACACTGGCAACAACAGAGTGGGAACACAGCCATTACTGTGCACTGCATGTAAGGCATATTTTACTTTTTCAACATGTGCCTGCTTACATACATGAAAGCTCTAATTTCGCTGTATCAGGAAGTTTTATATATATATATATATATATATATATATATATATATATATACTTTATTTTCATTATACATTTTAACGATACTGATAGAGTTTGTATTGTGGTGCACACAGATTATAGTATGCATCAAAATATGGTCAGTTAAACTATTATTTAATTCTTCTTTAACACCATTCTCTTAAAATGGTATAATTATTTACATTTCTGAGTATAAAATGTATTCACAAGTAACACGTAAAATTTACCCTAGGTTCTAGATTCCGGTATTTGCCAACTCGATCTTGATTTCATATATAACCCATATCAGCAATACTAGTAAAAGCGACTCCATCACAAGGTATATTTAACAAGCTAGCTTTTACGTTGCTCTGACACTCAGGGTAGTAAAATTAAGAATGTAAACGTTTTTTTATCTATAACAGAGTGCTAATGGCTATTTCAGGAACGGGGCCCACCAAAGCGGTGTTTTCTGTGCCCTAGCCAGAATATTAGAGAAGATGAAAGTGGGACAACAGATGGACGTGTTTCACACAGTCAAAGCCGTGCGAATCAACAGACCACAGTTCGTAGACAGTTTGGTAAGTGGTTGGCTTTACTTTACCATAAAATCCATCTTCATACAAAATGTAGTATATCATCCGCTAATGGTATTTTTACAGGTATGTTATGTTGTAGAGAATGGATGAACTGTGCATGGGGAAGTAAGTTTTGCTGTGTGGAATCATTCACCGTAAATGTTAATCACCAATTTATTCTTTCCAGGAACAGTACAGGTTCTGTTATGCTGCAGTTGAAGAGTACGCATGGAGATTTGACACATATAGACCAGCGCTTCGGTGAAAAGGCGTGCATTTTTAACCTACACACATGAAATTTGGCGCAGTTTCGGATTAAGGAATTCTTAGAAAATAAGGATATATAGTGATGTATTGTGATATATAGTGAAAATTACAATATATTCGCCAAGTCCAAGATGCGCGCCACGAAAACAATTATCATTGCAAAATGGATGAAATATGTATTAAAATAATCTTGAAAGTTGTTTGGTATTAATTATGAACTAGAGGATTGGTTTCAGAGTGTTATGCTTAATAGCCACTAAATGGCTCGAAAACTATTCAAAATAACTAATGCTGTAATATATAATATGTATTTTTATCTTCTCTTCAGCACTCCACGCATTAAATGTTCGAGAAGTTATATCAAGTAGTATACTACCAATTTCTAATGTTTTATTACAAGCAAAGGTAATATGACCTAGTAATGTATAGATTGTGTTTAAACGTCATTAGGGAGTGTATTCATTATAGTAGATAAATACTAAAAGTAGAATTTAGGGAGTGCAAAAATAATCCTCATTTCAGTAGCAAAAGTTTAAAGTTGGGATATACTCGCATGTCGTGAGATGTGGTTGATATAATAGACAAAGGTAACTGCATATAATAGACATCAGGTGTACCATATATATTAAATGTTAATAAATGATGTTGTACGTTTGTTAGCCATTTTTTGAAGTGTCAAGAATGAATGAAATCATAGACCGCACTCGTATTAATATTATAGCGTTTAATCAGTCGCTGGACAAAGCAACTCGACAAGCAGCATATAGAAATAGATATTTAATACCATATCAAATAAAATATAGGCTTTTCGATTTGCTTTTCGGTTTAATTCCGAGCGTCTTAAGAGAGACTTTGACAAGAAACTGAAGGGTTTAAGAACCAGCAATTTGTGAACTTATTTAAAATACAAATACAGTTCCATTCTCAACTTACCAAACAGACAGACAGACAGATACAGCCTCACGAAATGGTCTTCTCTCTTGAAGAATATATTTTTATATTTCACCTGTATTACAGAACCTTAAGCTTATGTCATAATTAAAAAAATTAGGCTCTTCATTGTCTGTCAATGGTGTCTCTTTGGTCTCAATTAGATAGAAAAATGAATGGTGGTGAGAGGACGTTTTAATAAAAATGAGGGTAGGGCCTACATTGTGATAGTAGAGATACATGTACCCGGTTGTAATGTAGAGAAAGAATGTGTTAGCACAATGAGGGTTTCGTCTAACGTAACAAACACATTGCTTGGGGTGCTCAGATATTAGCGTTACCTAAGTCAT
This sequence comes from Lingula anatina, assembly GCF_051362555.1. Taxonomy (NCBI): domain Eukaryota; kingdom Metazoa; phylum Brachiopoda; class Lingulata; order Lingulida; family Lingulidae; genus Lingula; species Lingula anatina. The sequence goes on along the minus strand of NC_141767.1, from coordinate 17,041,491 downwards.
TTTATATATGCAATTTTAAACATTTAATATTATTCAATGATTTACGTTACGCATTCTCTACAATCCACCAGTAAAGTACATTCACACTGACGTTAAGAGAGGTGACCGGAGAAAGGGGAAATCAGTTATACTTAATCGATTCATATGGACTAAAATGGAACGTTATATGTTTTGCCCAATCATTCATTCTACAGCAGAAAAGCATAAGCAAGGGTCCAATACAGAAGCTAAGAAAATACAAATATTCATGTAAGAGAAATTTCGAAAAGTTGTTCATGATCAGATCAAGCACCGCGACTTGTTACCTGTCTCGTTGATAGGGAACGTGTATAATAAAAGTCTCGATCATGTCCACTTACTGATTGGCAAAGGATGTCAAGGAGATAGAATGCAGGGATTAATTTCTTTATCCGAGTGACAAAGATATATGTATTCAGTTAAAGATTACCAGCGCATGATAAATCCCATGACTTGATGATTACAATTTGGTACTGGGATAACGACGATTAAAGCTTTTACTGAACACAATAAGAACAATATACAGGGGTATTAGTATTCATGCAATTTATTCTTTTTAACTTAATAATTCGTGTTACATAACATCGATATTAAAACACGCATATCGTCACATGAAAACTTCTGTATTTGCATTATTTGTGACGTTAAATTGTTAGAGATTATTTACCAGTTATTTACAAGTAAATAATTAATATGTACGTACTGTTATGCAGATGGTGACGCTATTGTCAGTAACTGGTGCTAAAAGTTGCGCTATCAAATTGATCGATTTTGTAGTGTTTACACTTTCAAGATAAGAGCTACCTCGACGAAACCTTTATCTTAGCGTACCTTATCGCATTCTTTAATAGCTCGTTGTGAACACAGGACGTGTTTTACAGGACGTCGTAGACGCTGAACGATGCATTACTTCCTGATTATATGGATCCTCATTTTCTTAGGTAAATGAGTTTTATTTTATTAAGTGAACGGTTTCATTTAATCAACTGAACACGTTCCTTTTGATAACTTACGTAGCGTCTTCTTTTGTTTAATTTTTTAACACACGTATTCTGTTGCTAGTTATCTTGGGTTGGTGAAAGTCTGTAAGGCTAACCGTAGCTGTCATAAATCATGCGGATTTGATGGGACTAGGACCTCGAAAGATGGAGTAACTTAAATAGTCTTTTTGCTAATTAATATATGTAGAACTTGATTTCTTAGCCCCATTAACTTGTGATTCGACCAGTCAACTAGGAGTGGTTTGAGTATTTTAAGTAAAGAATAAACTAATTTAATCCAAACCTTTCGCCAAATTTAATCTAATCATTCACCCCCTGACTAACCTTGTCACTCGTCGATTGGCTATCTTGACACAGTTTTGAGTTTAAAATCTTGAGTTTAAGTGAGTTTAGAAACTTACTTAACGACTTTTCAATTTTCCCAATTTGTTACACAGTTATATCGAGTGTCAGGAAAGAAAGATCAAAGGTTGGTTGGTTAGTCGTAGCCCAAGGAGAATTAGTTACTAGTAATTGTGCATTTTTTAAGTCAGAAACTGAAACGTGTTGCGAATTCAAAAGAAAATTTTCGACTGAGGGATAATAATAATAATAGTAATAATGATCAGAATCACCGATGACTGAGTTACGAAACGCGTTTAACATTACTTCAGGGTGGGAAGGGAAGCCAAAAGAAATGACCTAGCTTTTGATAATGTTCTCACATCATAATGTTATATTGGTAAGGCCATCAGCAAACGTTAACAATACTTACTTCTCTTCTGCCACCGTATATTATCATCGATCCGAGAAACGTTGCCAGCACGTTGTATTAACGTATATAACTTTTGATTGAGTTTACTTCCGCGAAGGGTTTAAAAAAGTTATCAAAACTAACGAATTTTATCAAAAAGGTATATTTTTTTAATATTACTTAATGTAATCCTGATAGTTGTTTGGTGCTTATGATGAACTAGTGAATTATTAAAAGTTCATTTTAAGAAATACATTCTATAAACTTGCTGACAAGTTCAGCTCACACCAGAATGAATAAGTCCCAGTGGGATATGTAAGTGAAAAGGACATCAGAGGACATGCGAGGAATATGTCCTCTATCTGAGAGGGTGTTAGGTGGACAATCCCATTCCATGATAGGGGGTGTCAGGTGGGGCGAGTCCATTCCATTGGTGGAGGGGTCTCCAGAGGGGCGTGTCCATTGAATTGGAGGGGTGTCAGGTGGTGGGAGTCCATTCCATTGGTGGGGTGTCAGGTGGGATGAGTCTATTTCATTTTAGCATTATCCCTTGGAAACATTTTCCAAACGCGATTCATAACGCTCTGTTAACATAAACCTAACGTATCCTCAGAGTTCTAAGAATATTATTTTGAATGGAATAGAAAAGTTCGATGTTGCTTACTCACTCTCTGTCTTTCGGGACCCCAAGCATAGGACCTAAATTTCCATTATTTGTTGCCGATTAATTATGTGAATGTCATAAAAAATAACGCAGCACAGACGCATCTCTTATCTCATCAAGCATCGTGCCTTTACCTGTAGAAAAGTAAATAATTGTTATAAATCGTCATATTGAGGGCTAGGGGGAAGACAGAGAATCTCGTTTTCCTCAGGAGTTGAGATTAAAATACAACCGCTTGTGTGACGCATCTGGGCCTGCAAGTAACATAATGGCTAAATACTTTATTTTAGTACATCAAAGTCAATGCTGTTCTGCTGGTGACGGATATTTCGGCTGGGTATGTGACACAACAACTGGGTGCTTCTGCAAACAGGGTCAAACGTGTCAGAAGACGCTGTCCCCAAACTGCCCTGGTCACTGTGTGGACAACCCCTGGGGGATAGGGTGTGTGGACGGTAGGTGGGGTCCAACAGATATAACAGTATTTTATGTTTAAAATACTTGTGTCTAAGAACGTACTTCAAAATGTAAATTATTGAGATTAAACCACTTATTTGACTGAAGTAAAAGCTAGTTATACCTAACATACATGTACCATTCAAATGTACAGTAAACCTTCCCCGTGGACTTACTTTTTCTTTTTCTCTCATCAGAATGATAAGATTAATCGACTGGGAGGTTGTTCATGCCAGTTGTTTTATAATTATTAGAATGCCTAGTCGTGTAATTTGAATGGGATTTCTTCAGAAAAACACAATCTAGCCTTCGGAAAGACTACATCACAATCAAGTATTGAGGGCAGTCACCCATCATCATTAGCGGTAGACGGAAACAACAGCACTGCTGTTTATATGTGTGCAACAACAAACCAAGACACCAACCCGTGGTGGCGGGTGGATCTGGGAGGTCTCTACGTCATCCGCACTGTGGCGGTTATCAGGTCAAGCGGCTGTAAGTACAAAAATAAATTCTGTTTAGCTTACAAACATGACCATTATTAAATTTGAAATGTAAACAAAATGTACAATGTCACCTCTTGTCGCGAAGAAATCCTCATTGCTATAAACATTGTTTACCTACGCATGTGGTTGACAGAAATATCTAGATGTGATGGGACAGGGCTACTAGTATATGCTCTGAATATACGGTTGTTTAGTATAAATAGTACAATAGTATAATACCCGCCTTAAATAGTCTATATAAACGGTACTATATCAATACAACATCCAGGGTATTATGAACGGATGTATTGTGTGGCCCTAGTGTGTTCCCCCCTCTCCCCTGGAGTGAAAAAGTGTTTTACAAATATATGATGCAATCAAGATATTTTGCAATACGTTGTCACTATATAGCGAATGAGGTTTTATTCCCTTTTTGTAGGAGTAGGGCCTGGGACCCCACATGGGCCGAACCTATCACAACATTGTTATGCAATACCATGGTTAATTGCAAGTCTTGTCTGCAACAAGGGATAACTTATTTAACGATGTACATTTTACTTGTTTTAAAGGTCATACAATCAGCATGTACATTGGTAATGATACAACTCAACAAGGTAACTTACAATTGATGACTACTTGTTCTTTCGAGCAAACGGTGGATCCTCCAGCTCTCGGTCGCTACGTCAAGTTCTCCAAATCAGGATCAGCGTCTTTGCAGCTGTGCGAAGTCACTGTCCGAGGGTATACATATCCATGTAAGATTTTAATCTTTAAAGTGTCACGTAATCAGCAACTCGGCTGTGTCTTGGCTGTGAGTAATACCATCATGCATAGTATATCCACAATAAGCTTTTACCAAATTTCAAGAAATATGAATTGGACTATCTGCAGCAGTTTGTAGCAATAATCGTGAATGGTTGTAACGGTACTAAATGTATGTATGGTTGGATAAATTTTATGTAAATATGTTGTAGGGTAAAATCATGTTGTAAGTAATGAAACCAATACGTCTAGCAGGCAAACATTTAACTGTCAATATTTCAGATAACATTGCTTTTGGAAAGACTGCTAGTCAGTCTAGTTATATTCGTCACAATAATGTAAATTGGACAGCCAAATACGCTATAGATGGCAATACAAACACGGATTTCGAAGCTGGCAGTTGCTCACATACACGGGAGGAAAACGCCCCATGGTGGAAAGTTGACCTTGGCGACACGTACTCCATCTACTCCGTGACATTGGTGAACAGGGAAGGCCCAAGTAATTGCTTGAGTATTTAATATGTTTTGTTAACATCTTGAATTTGAATGATGTCCATAAAACGTGGGGATAAGATGCCACAGAAAACACTTTAGACAAGGTTAAAAAAAATTTTATTTGCATAAATTTATCAGAATGGCAGAAGACAGTTATTGTTTTATGGTATCTGTTAGGTGGTGATCGTTTAAGGAATATTGAAATCGAAGCAAAATTAGCAAATGGCACAGTTTATCAATGTGCCAGTCGAGTGGAGAAGGTACCTCGCGGTGGAACTGTTGAATTGCCCTGTAATCCTGCGCCTGTGGTTGGTAAGACTGTGAGGGTTAGTCTGAATAACAACGTACAGCATGTACCTTTGACCCTCTGTGAGGTGATGATTAAAGGGTCCAAGCATCAAGGTAAGAGAGTACTCTAGCAACTTGTATTAATTGATGCAAAATAAGGTAATTTAACTGCTATGTTTCTTCGGTAAAAGTAATAAGGGTCTTATTTTTATACATTTTTTGTTGCAGATTGGATTTTCATCTTTATTTTATGTTGAAAGATAACTACGTGCGTTTCTCTCAAGTTACTTTAATATTTCATTGGGAGCCCATGTGATTATTACTCATTTATGCAATTATTAGTACACATTTAGAAGTATACTAAGTATAAGTAAAAATAAGGTATATTTTTTAGACTGCAATAATTGGAAGTTTGGTCCAGAATGCAGATATGGCTGCAACTGTAAGAACACAGCAGAAGTTTGCGACAGGCGAACGCTTGCTTGTACATCTGGTTGTGCGGATGGTTGGAGGAATGAAGACAACGTGTGTCAGACAGGTAGGGCACCATAAAGATGAAATAAATTTATGTGATATATGAACCGTAAACTGTTTTTAGTATTGTCTTTATACAATATATATCATATATTACACGCCTCTTGGGACAGAAAAACAAAATACCGTTAATATATCCATATATTCAATCAATTATAATATCGTAACTCTAAGCAGTGTGTGTCAGTGGATTAATCAGTTGACCAATGACATTGGGCTAATTCATCAGTTTATTAATTTATGAAAGTAAATAATGAGTGTTGAGTTATTAAATAGTGTTAGTTGATCAGTGCATAAGTAATAATAATGAGAATTGAGCAGCCTTGGTAGAGGTTTGGACTCTCTGAGTTTTTTTTTTTTTATTATTTAATCATTTGGCTCCGAAAAGAGTAGAGTATACTTACTGTCACTATGGAGCAGTTTATACGAAGATTATACATGCATATACTGGACATACTGATCATCTAGTCATTATCTTTTGTATCTGGACAGAGCAGTTAATTAACCGTAAATTTGATGGTTTTCCAAAAGATAATTCTAATAATAACTTCGTTTTCACGTTTTCGTTTTTAATATACAAAAACCTTCAGATTTGTTTAATGCCATTTTCTTTCTAAAATGGAATTGCAGAGTGTTCCTCTGGAACATTTGGACCAACATGTGGATACACGTGCCACTGCATAGATGATTTTGTCTGCAGTATAGCTAATGGCTTCAAATGCACTAAAGGATGCGCAAACTACTGGAAAGGTTATGGATGTCATCTACGTAAGTCACCTTTCTCTCTGTTATGTATTGCATTACTTTTGGAAACAGGCATGTTTGTCACCATTTACACAGATTTCATTAGTCAAGATTACTTTTGACAATTTTATTCTATTAAAATAAAAATCTATTTGATTTTTTTAATATGCCGATATAGCAAATATAATCTTTTCTTACCACACTCAAACAGAAAGACCGCATTTTGAGAACGTCCCTACAGTTACCTCTAGAACGGTTCATTCTGTCACCTTAACCTGGGACAGCTGGTCCCCGGGGATAAACCAAGGTGTAGGAAGCGTACGCTCTTACACCACCAGAGCCTGGAAAGACGGTCATGCTATTGATAGTACCAAAACTTCATCTGCGGATATAACGTCGGCCACCATTGAAAATCTCCTCGAGTACACCGTGTATAACTTCACTGTATCCTTAGAGGACGAGGAAGGACAACAGGGGAAGCCAAGTCCTAGTATATACAGTCGGACATGTGGCAGTATGCTCATCAAATCTATCATTATATCTGAATTTCATTTTCATTAGATTTTATGAAACAGTACGACATTCATATTTAGATACTACGCAATGTCAGTTGTGTGTTTGTTTTAATATACGTACAATTAATTCACGTCACATTCATAACCTATCACACGCCCTCTCATACCTGTACTTATAGATACATATGGCTATGTTTTCTTTTAGCTCCTGCAATCATACCACAACCAGTTCTAATAGCTTCCTTGAAAGCACATTGGAATGCTTCGCGGATTACTATACGAACACAGGTGCGCCATTATAGTTATGCAACTGGTGTTTTACATGTATATGCATGGATATGTAACTTCATCTTATGCTCTAATTCATTACTAAATCGATGAAAGATTGATTAATACATGTATGTCAACACACGTTGACAACGTTTTACAATCACTAGAGAGTTTAAACAGCGTTCAAAGCTATCCTCGAATGTTGTTTTCTGCAAATGGGATTTGAATTGTGTTCTCGAGCTCGTTTTTAACCTTATCCACAATTTGAAACTCATTTGATACCATACTATACATGTACACGTCTTAGGGAATGACGGAAGCGGTTCACAGGTGTGAAGGATTCAGGAAGCTAAAACTGTCCGTCAGAGGGGAGTTCGGGGACAACGTAAATGTGGAAGTAATGGATGTTAAACAAAGTCAGGACATTTTCATAGAAAACCTCCTTCCCCACAGCAATTATACAATCTACATATCAGCGGTGAACAATCTGAATCTTGAAGGTCCAGTGTTCACACTTTACGGGCTCACACCGGAGGGAGGTAGGTATTCTGCCTACTTTTACATGTACAGACTGAACCATATGTCTTTGAATCCATATAATATGTAGTAAATAATGCACTGTCCACGAGCCCGATATCACGATAGCATGCCGAGCGCCAGCGAGGCGTGCTATCGTGTATATCGGGCGAGGGGGTAACAGTGCGTTATTTGTCATACATACAAAGGGAAATCGTGCGTGTTCCCCACCCAAACCCCCTTACTTTGAATAGAACACGCTGATATCACCGCGCATGGGGTGATATCAAAGAATGGACTTTCCCCGCGTTTACTGCCTAATTGCGGTCACCGTCCAATCATTTTCATTTGCGTGAATGGTTTGTGGTTGCGTGTGTATTGACAGGGACGTGTGTCAGTGGTTTTCTGTGAGTAGTTGGCTGATTTCCTGCCCATCTTTCGCACGTGGCAGTCACTCCGTCTCATTCATTGTATCGGTCCCTGCAATCCTTTTGTTTTGATATCAGCCCCGTGGCATGTATAAGTACATGTACGACGGCGTTGATTTTAGTTCAAAAACCTCTGTTCGATAATTTTGTTACTGGTTAACTTAATAGCTTATACAATACAGTGTTTGAATTGTGTTCTCGTCTCTTGAGTCAAAAACCAAGATAATAGTTTGAACCGTATTTGGGTATTCATAACTGTACATGTGCCTCAACAGATAAGGCCGTGCTTGGTATTGTGAGTAGCATATCACATACATATGCATATGGATTAAGCGCAACATTAAATTGCACGTTGCATCAATTCAATTGCATGTGATTATATTTATCATCATTGAACGTACAATGTAAGTTGGTAGAAACAAACAACTGGTGCAATTGCTCTGTGACGACACGGGGCACTTAGTCATTGACTTCGTGTAGTGAAAGTCCACAAATCAAGAAACTTATGTCTTAGTTTATTCCCCAGTTAATATGTGCTGGCAGGACGACAATCACTCCGATGTGCTATTGCTTATTCCTAGCAACGAAAAATATGAACGTCGATACTTCAATTATTCAATTTTAGCTACTAAAATTACCTCATTTCAATTATTAGAGGGACTCACAATAAAAGCGGCCGTCATCAACCAAATTTCGAACATTATACTTGTGTTTGTCACTTTAATTTTTTTCTCATTCTTTCTGTCCGTTTTAATCAAGGAGACATAAGTATTATAGTCTTTTTTCTTTTAATACACACCGGTGAGAGTGGGTCCAAATTTGTTCTCGCAATCCCGGTGTTACAGGAGCTTTACATTATTACCTCGAAGATATGGTTGAATAATGGTGCGAGCTAATTATTGTTTATTTGTTCAGTTCCACCAAAAATGGAACCGCCTATCGTTGTAAGTCGAGGTCACGACGCCGTAGAGTTGTATTGGGAAGCACCACGACCTCCTAGAGGAATCATAACTGAATACGATATAGGATATGCAATTGGAGGAGAAAACTGGAAAGAAGCTAGCGTGAACCCCGGTCTTCGGGAGAAATCTATAGAAAATCTTCGATACAACAAAACATACCGGTTTCGGGTTAGTTTTCAACGCATATGCATTTTTCTGAAATGGTGTATATTAGCTCAAAGTTGCAAAAAGCTGCATCTGTTGCCTACAATATACAATTATTAGAATCATGAAGTATTTTGACAAAAACGGTATTGTATTTACCTATTTTTGTTTTCAAATAAAAATCTGATTGTAGTTTTAATTATATACATGATGTATAACAGTGGAAGCATAGACGAGATTGTTACTGAATACTGCTTCTGATGTATCTGTATTTTAGACATTTACCTTTTTAGACATTATTTGATGACTAAAATCCCCATTTCTACCTTAGATTCGTGCAAAGACCATCATTGGTTACGGAGATTATAGTGACATCATTGAAACTATAACAGTTGAAGGAAGTACGTATTAAATAGAAATGTTTGTAAATTGAGACAAGCCAAGTTCCTAATCAGTGAAAACAAGTAGAGTAATATTGCGTAGACATTATGTTGTTAATGTTTAAGTTTTATTTAGCTGAAATAAAGGTCTCACATATTTTAATCATTTTACACAGAACCTGGACCGCCTACTAATTTCACCACTACACGCCGGTCGGAAACATCCTTAGAACTTTCATGGGGAGAGCCTTTTATCAGGAATGGGCTAATAATTGGTTACAAGGTAACTATTTGATATTTGTTAGTACAGATGTTGAATCTTTGTTATAGTCTTGTATATTTTTGTAACAGACAGTTGTTTCCATGATTTTTTTATATTGGTTTCAGATTGAATGCAACGCAGATGGTAATATTAACTTACAACAGAATCTCACCATGCCAACAAGAAGTAATGTTTTCAAAAATTTGGCAGCGGGGACTAGGTATACGTGTAGTTTGAAAGCCAGAACGTCGGCAGGGTATGGGAATTCATCACAGCTTGTTACGTGGACGCATCCTAGAGGTATGAAGTACTGATTAAAACGTTAATTGAAATAAGTTTCCAACTGTTATATACCATCTGTTACGTGTAGCAGATTTCTTCTTTTAACACGCGAAATGCAAGCAATATAAGTTTTTATTTTTCTTGTCTAATGAATTTTCGTGTAAAGGTATTTTAATTGTATTGCATGCTGTACACGATTCGTTAAACCAGAGTCCCCAAATTATACAGGTATTAGTCTTCAGAAATCATAATATTTCTAGCGCCAAATGTACCTCCAACTGAAATTCCCGAAGAAACACAACAGAGTAAAAAGAACAGTAAGTTCCTTTAAAGAACCGTCATACTAATGCAGACGGAATAGATAGAATTATACAGATGAAATACGTCTAAGGGTGTTTTCCCATAGATTTAGATCGATCCAGAGATTAAGATTTAGATCGACCTAACTCCCTGGGGGTTCACGCTAAATTGCAGTCAGCCGAGCGCGCACCATAGTTAATTACCCCCTTACAGCTTTCAGTAGGCGGGACAGACGCTTAAGCCGGCTAAGCTGACAGTAATCAAGTGAGACTCCCCACAGGGATAGATCGATCTAAAATCTATGGAAATGGGGTCTAAATGATCAAAATTTCAATAATTTATAATATGAGTAAACTAATCAGCAGTAATTTGTGATACAAAGTCAGCTTCCTTAGCACACATTGCAATCACGTCAACTATGTTATGATTACCGGTTGTCCATGTTCTAGATCCACCTATCGGTGGCGTCGTTGGAGGAGTTGTTGCAGCCATATTGGTTGTGGCAGGTGTGGCTATCGCAGTTTTGGTATATATAAGGTAGGCCTATATATATGTATAATGATGGGATATTCAGGGAAATCGAGTACTGTATAACACGTAGTTTTTTCTGTATTCAATCAGGAGTATGGCATTATTTAAGTGTAACCTGATGGATATTCATTAAAGTTACATATCAACATGTTGATGCAACGAAGTCCGAAAGTATAAAACCCACATGCCATTTGTCTCGTTCCAATCCATTCGTCTCGATCTACTCTATAGAAATAGAAACGATTAATTTATTAACATAGGAGGGCATTTGGTAGTACGTATCGGTAAGAGCTACACCAGTAAATTTGCAATAAATTTAGGCCTATATATTTTATATCCTGTATGACTCACAATAGACCTATGTTAAACTTTGTTAGAAGGCGGGGGCTTGGATGCGAAGCCAACCGTCCAAGTGGTTCACCTGAAAGAGAAATGACGACGTTAAATCTAAAGAAAGACAGAGAAGGTATGTAGAATGAATTTCAGGGGCGTAGGCTATATTGGATGACAGATATGTAGGCCTACAGTACAGCTTCAATGGCGTGATTTGAGGCTTGTACAATTTTCGAAGTGTAGGCCTATAGGGCCTATGCTTTGGATATCCTGTTGTAGATTCGAACAAATGAGGAATAAAAATTGAAACACATATACCATATTTACGTAAATGCCTAGTGCATGCTTCAGTTTTTATTTTTATTTATTTCACCAGTTGATAAAACAAGTAGGCCTAAGTTTAAGATAATGGGCCTATTAATGGTTATCCCCATCAACTGTATTTCCCTTTTTTAAAATCTTCATACAGATTACGAACTTCCAAATAACCCTCTGCCGGAAAACCCCTACATGGAACTCAACTGGGAACACTCGGATGACAGTGTGGAGAAGGGCACAGATATTTCCATAGATCAGTAGGACACATACTGTCACGGCGTAGGGATTTTACGTCGTTTTAATTTTCATGCGCCATTACGTTACGTCGCGTTCGTTTTGTGAAACAATAAAAATTTGACCGAAAAATGTCAATATTATCTGCAAAAGTAAATATCTAATACTTCCAATCAGTGGGTATATTAATTGGGCATTTAAGCTTCATACCCATATAATATTTCATTTTGAAATGTTTGATTTGACCGGGTTTATGTTCGCCAAACTCACACGTCGCGGTGACATTTTTCCTTGGCAACATCGTAACTTTCATTTTAATTTGCAAACTAGAGAGTGTGCGGGAAATTCCAGAGCCTGCCTAATGTGTTTAAAAGCCATAATTGTGTGGCTTAAATTTTATTCAAATCTATCGTTGTAAACAAATGCTTTAGCTGTATTTGTAGGAAGATCGTGTCAAGACAAGATTTGACGTCATATATCGGCCAAGACGAGCCCAACTGAATGTTTGTTTACATTTTTATCTGTTCCCACTTTGGCGGATATTTGTGTTAAATATGGTCGGTAATTCTATTTTTTTTTTTTTTTTTTTTTTGATGTATGTTACTGTCTGTATAGGTTTTAGTCCCAATTCCATATTACGATGCTATGACTGATATTTATGCAAAAACAATATCTAAGGCGCTGGTCAAAATTTTCAGTGGTAAATGTGCAAGCTAAAAAAATCTGGGCCTAGTTTTATAAAGGTCGTTTTAGCACTAACCAGTGGATAAGCCTAACCAGTGAATAAATTCTCCTAACACCCATTAACTAAAAGATGGTTAAATTGTGTTTCATATACAGTCTTCTGACGGAAAACAACCAATTAGTTAACTGGCCAGTGTTTAACTAGATTAAATAATTATTATAAAGGTCAGTTAACTACCAGACTGTTTAGGTCTGGTTAGAGTTAAACACTGGTTAGTGCTAAATGTCCTTTATAAAACTTGGCCCTGTATTTTAAATGTTATTTGTGTTACATGTGACATTGATAAGATGAGTGGATCGTTTCCTTCATTTTTTATTGACAGATAAGTATTTTTAACGAATATATATATTTCTTTCAAATTCTTTATTCAACATATACAACATAGTGAAACATGTTGAACAATTTTATCTGGACTGTTATGATAGTAGAAAAAAATGATAAATTAACATGATTATAGTAATAAATCCACCTTCAAAACCAAGGCATCATGCTGTTACAATCTATACCATGTGTTGGACTGTCAATGATATAATTTAAAAATGCACTCTTTGGTTGTTTTATGTTAAATACTTTTGGAAAAAAAAATTCCAAGACATTACAATGCATTACCAGTACACTTCATTTGCATTAATTATCAAGTACAACCGGCTTTTTAAGAACATGTGAACCTTTTTTGTCACAGTGTTTACTAGTTATACTGTGAATAAAATGAAAAGAAAAATGTCATAAAATACATTAAAGCTTTGTGATCAAGTGTGATAATGTATATAATTTCAAAATAGTGTCAATTTCAACATTAATCGCAATATCATTATTTTGCATTATTTTGCAAATTTTGCTCATGAATCTTAGAGAGGGCATGATTAATGTATACTAAACTGCAAAATGTCTGTTTCCCTCCTTTTTTCATTTCCCATTCCTTTTTGTCTTTCTGTTTGAGTATTATAAGCCAACAATAAGTTGAAAACCATCGCCTATTAATATGCAGCATTAATCAATTATTATTAAAAAATTATAGTGACCATCTAATCTATAGATATTTAGCGCATGTAATTTTGTTCTTGAAGATGGGGGGAAGGTATAACTTTTGACGAAAAAACTATAAAGTATAACTTCTGACTTCTGTTGAAAATCTATACCTACCTCGTGACAATCTACAAATATAGTTTACATGTGTAGGTCAGAAATTTCCGCAAGTTCAAAACTGGCCGCACAATTTACTCAACCTGTCCACCCTCGTGATAAAATTGCGGGATTTCCAATGAAAATAGGTCAGGCGAACCAAGGAGTTATAACAGTTATAACTCCTTGGGCGAACTCTCGCAAAACGAGAGGCAAAATTGGTTCTTCAGTATTAAATTTAAGTTATATTTTTATTATTTCATGCAGTCATTGTCCCAATAAACTGAAAACCTTATTTGTGATGACACTGAACTTAAGAAAAGTATAATTTGAAGGCCCTATCCGCATGTCACATGACTTCTGTCACATGATATTTACGAATCAAACCAGTTCAAGGTCAGTAGTTTGCTGCTTAGTGTGGATCATAGAACCTTATGTGAAATTTGAGGTTAGTTTGGAACTTTTTAGAGTGAATAAAGGTGTTTATTTGCTTGAAGGGCGGCAAAAATGGGTATTTTATTCGATGGTTTTGCGCGGGAGTAAATTTCCGCTGATTTTGACAACTTCCCAAATTTTCCGTCGAGACTGACAAACCAAAGAGTGTGCGGGATTTTCCTTAAAAAATTGAAAACCTTGATACGTTAGCAATCATTTTTCGCAATTTAAGCGAATGTTATATTTGTAAACAAATTTCTCGCATTATAGTCCCTCCCTAGGCATATGCGTTTTTGGTTTTGTAAAAAATTCCGTCCTCTGAATTCAGGACGCGGTGGTAAGAATTCTTGACGGTTTATTGGTAAAACTATGCACTTTTTCGACAGAAGAACAAATGCGTATTCACTTTCTAAAATATAAAAGTTCAAGCCACGGTAGTTTTTTCTTTTTTTTTTTCAATATAGATTTACGTGCAACGTACCCATTTTCAATGAGTAGCCATTCTCGTGCTATTTTGTTACGCGGACGTAGCAAATGGACAATCATGACGTGCCGAAGTACACCGCTTTTCGACAGTATGTGTCCTACTGAGATGACATCTTCAAAGTTATGAAGACGAAAACCAGGGAAACGCTGAAAGCGGAGTTTGAGGTGTGTTGTACTTGAATTGTATTGTAGGTCCATAGCATATTCAACTCGACAATATAGCCTAAAGCAGTTTTCAGCCATGGAGGCAATTTCTTATTCCCTGGCTAGTGTGTGGCCTACTTGCTCGGAAGGAAAAAGAGAGAAAGATGAAAAGCTGCATTTAAATAACAGGTCTTATTATAAAATGCATTTTAAGTGTATCATGACACAATACGTTAACAGAAAAAAATGAACTTTTAAGGTTAAATAATGAGGGTTGAAGAGCGTGCTTTCTTTCGTTCAAGCAAGTTTATGTGTTACAAACTGAACTTAAGAAAAATAAGAGGGTTCGTGTAGAGGATAGACAAGGTGACAGTTATGGTTTGGCCATTTCCTTTCATTTTGTTGAAATTGCCCACTGTATTCACTGCAAAATGTAACGCGGGCCAAAAGTCGGAAAATCACACGAAGAATAGATTTGAAACTATTATGCCATGTAAGTCAATCCAAGTGCATTTTGAACATTATTCGCTAGTTATTCTGAGTTAGCAGCGAAGCGAGAGTATTTTAGTCTTACATTTGCGAATATGCCGGTAGGCCTACTGTATATACACCACGCGTACGTCTATTCAAAATATCAGTTTACATTATAGTAGGGCTAGTTGAACTCCAGTGAGATTGATGCCTTCATTCACTTGCACTACGTTCATTTTGTTACAATTTTACAAAACAATACACTTTTATCAGTCTCATGGTAGTTCTACCTTATATATTAATTTTTTATAACAGACGACCACTCCCGAGTTGCGCTCAGTCTGCTACCTCAGCCTACCCAACTACCAGACTCGGCACCGAATGATCCAGAATTCACCGGTAAATCGGACCACACTACCCGTTTTCAAGGTGTGTATCAGATCGCAGTACATAGTATCAGACGCGACACCGCTCTTGCCTAGTACGCGATGTGAAAGTGACGATTCTCAGCGGGGTTGAAAAGCATTGCATCACCACTCAAAATTTGTTCAGGGTATGATACTGTGTAATGCGATCTGATACACACCTTGAAAACGGGTAGTGTGGTCTGATCTACCGGTGAATTCTGGATCATTCGGTGCCGAGTCTGGTAGTTGGGTAGGCCTGTACCTGATGACCCCCATTCTGATTACATCAACGCTAACTATATAGATGTAAGTACACTTATGGGCTTTGGAGTCACTTTTTCTGTTCTTGTTTATACATGCATGTTAACATATTTGTTTTGGAGTATTTGGAGGATTTTTGGCGAATGGTCTGGTAAGATTCACCTCTGATTGTCATGTTGACCAACTTGACGGAGGATGCTAAGGTGCTTGGGAAATTAATATATATATATATATATATATATATATATATATAATGTATAAACGATTATAAAACTTTCTGTTTTGCTGGATAAGAGTGGTTTCCGTGATATTTTAGTTGCTATACACCAGTATATATTTGACGTGGTTATAATATAATATAATATAATATAATATAATATAATATAATATAATATAATATAATATAATCAGGCAAAGTGCGCTAACTATTGGCCTGACAAAGACAGCAAACAATTTGGCTTCATAGCCGTGACTTTAAAGAAGGAAGAGACTCACCCAGACTTTACAGTGCGAACGCTGCATATATCTATGGTTAAGTCATCAGATGAGAGTTAAATTCTTTGTTAAATAAATTAACAAAGTGAAGCGGTTCTTAACAACCGTTTTCCCACCAATATGTTATTTAAAACGGTTAGCAGATATAGTATACGAGGGTATATGGTTCTTGTAATGCGTGGTAGGTTGACGGTAGACCAACTATACGTAAAATATATGGAAAATATACCGTTACCGTTAGTGATGTGAAGGTAGACCAGCTATATCGAAGATAAACTCTTGTCAGTGATAGTAGTTGTACCTATAATTTGTTTCAGTCCAATTCCTCCATCAGAACAGTGCAACAATTCCATTTCACCGGCTGGCCTGACCACGGAGTGCCCCTAAACGCCTCAGCTTGGTGCAGTTCCGAGATAAGGTCAAAAGTTATCAGAGAACGGCGCAATGTCGAGGTCCCATCATTGTTCATAGCAGGTTTGGATGAGTT
The DNA here is from genome assembly GCF_051362555.1 of Lingula anatina. Lineage (NCBI taxonomy): Eukaryota > Metazoa > Brachiopoda > Lingulata > Lingulida > Lingulidae > Lingula > Lingula anatina. The sequence goes on along the minus strand of NC_141767.1, from coordinate 17,024,781 downwards.
AGAATGTTTATAAAGGCAAATAACCAGTTAACCTATCTGCTGTATTAGTGTGATACATACCGGTACTTGTACATATTTGAAGATAACTAAAGACTGTAGTCAACCGTTGTGAAGAAACTAAGGGTCCGTGTAACAGAGTCCACCCTCCATTTAATTATACAGGTTAGGGTTAGTCTGACGTAAGTGGGTCAAAAACTAGGGCGTGACTTAGCTGTGCGAATTAATGGGAACAAGACTCTCTATCGTGTGGGACTATCTGTTATGGGTTGCTGTGGAGGGGGTGTTGGAAAAGAGCTTTAAGTCGCTGGGGGCTAGGACTGGACAATGGGTTGGTGCAGGGAGGAGCTCATACACACACTTGCGCACAGATTCCATTGGTTAGTGTGGACTGGTGCGTTTTGCTAGTGCAGCAAATGTTTTATTTATTTATTTATTTATTTATTTATTTATTTGAGTGAAAAGAGTCCTGGTATTGATATGGAAATATTTCTCCAATAGTGCTGGTGTCGGTAGGACTGGGACTTTCATCGCCCTGGACTACCTGTTAGACCAAGCCAAGGCTGAAGGGAAGATAAACATATTCAATCTTGTTCAACAGATGAGAGGTTCACGTCCGATGATGATACAAACGAAGGTCATGCAGTAGTGCGGGTTATGGCTATATATATATTGTTATACCAGTATGTTATAGAAATTCTATATTGCAATGAGGAATAGTTTATAAATATAAACATTTGTATGTAATTCATTCCTTATTTAGTCTGTTGTTATGATAACTTGGTTGAAGGTCATCAGATATTATAACAAGATATTGCATTTTTTAATGCAGGAGCAATACTTCTTCATCCACGATGCCATGTTGGAGGAGCGGTACTGCGGGAACACCCGGTGCAGACCCGGTGCAGAGATTGCAGCCGCATTTTCATAGACTGAAACAGGTGGACATGAAGTCTGGTCTATCAAAGTTAGAGAGAGAGTTTGCTGTGAGTGTATTTCAAACACGCAATCAATATTTATTAGATACACGTTAAAATATTAAACGGTTAAATACATTTAATATGTAGCCTAAAATATAGGTGATATAAATAAAATACGTATTGGGACTACATATATACCCCCTCCTCCAAAAAATAAAAATCAAACCTATTTAAAGATGAATAAAAACTGGTAAAGGATGTGTATCTGGACCCAAGTTTATAATCTAAGTCAGTTTATGAAACAACAGTCTTATTAATACGCTATCATATTATTTTTATTTTTTCGATTACAGCATTTAGTACTTTTACACGTTGAGATCTATATGTGTTTTTGTTGGTTTTAAGGTTCTTCAACACATGTTTGTTGGATCTGACGACACCAACAAATCAGCATTGGATTCAGTCAATGTAAACAAAAACCGTGTCAGGAACATTAACCCAGCAAACGGATGCGGTGCCGACAACATCAATGCTGTCTTCATCGATGTAAGCCAGTTCATTCTGTTTTTAACGAGGTATTGAATCTGATATTAAAACATTGCAATATTTGAAATATATACGGTAGGATAGAATCGTTGAACACGGTGATTTACATGTATAATCGTGTGCATATCTTATAGGCATCGAGTATATCTGCAAGTATTCATTATGGTATTTTAATGGTTCTTCCAGGGTTACCGCCGTGCTGATACCTACATCGTGACGCAGATGCCTTTATCTGATACTGTGGTGGATTTCTGGAGAATAATGTATGATCATAGTTCTGCTACAATAGTCATGGTGAATGAAGCAGCAGAATTGGCAAGAGTAAGCCTTGTTTAAGTGAAGTCTTTATGTTACATGTGTAGGATAATTATATATTAATGAAAATAATCATAATGACATAACTCATAAAAATGTACACTGAATTTGCCCTGAGACTGTTTCGTTAGGATGCGATATTGCAAATATACCAACATTGATGTTTTTTATTGTTTTTTTTTAATATTTTAGTTTGGAACACTATCTATCAAGATGACATATCACATTCTATCCACTATTACTGTATTTATCTTTTTAGACAGATGCAATGTACGTGCCTAAATCTGGTTCTACGACCTATGGGCCTTTCACAGTGGAAGTGATATCTACGCACGATATTGGGAATTCTTGTGCTGTCAAGGATTTGACGCTAAAAAGTAGAAATCGGGTAAATAGCTTATCAATAGTCAATTACAGTTCATTTCATTCACTTAAATAAGATACAAATAATTTTGCTTTCGACCAACAATGGTTCTTCGCTCGCGCGTGTGTGTGAAATTTTTGTATATTTTAATATACAATATATGAGTTAAAACTCATTTAGAAAATCTCGGATCACGTCGTGATGCTGTTTTTTTAAGACGCTAGTTTATTCATCTTTTCTTTTAAGTCGGCTCCTTGCTTGTTTTTTATACCTGCACCTATCTTCTCACATGGTTTGTATTGGAAAATAAGACTTGGTTCCCATACTTAGATCGATCCATCCAGATCAACCTAACTCCCATGGGGTTCACGTTAAATTGCTATCAGCTCAGGAGGCTTAAATGTCTGTCACGCCTACCAAATCATCTAGGGGTAAAGATAATTACCCCCTAACAGCTTTACTAGGCGTGACCGGTTAATTTGATAGCAATTTATTGAGACTCCCCAGGGAGATAGATTGATCCAAATATCTGTGGGAATGGTCCCTTCTATTTTCGGTACTTGGCCATTATTTTCTCACTTCACACTTTTACGGTATTGATAAAGTTTGCGTTGTGTTGCACATGGAATCTAATATCTAAATGTGTCAAAATGTTTGTTTAAAACATCATTCTTTTTAAGTGTATTTTTAAGTGTCTTTTTAAGTGTATAAATGTAGGCCTACACTTTTTCCATCTGAATTCGAAATTATTTAATTTTTCAAAGTAATGAAAAGTTTTATTTTAGGAACGGAGCCCACCAGAATGTCGTTTTCTGTGCCGTGTCCAGAATATTAGAGAAGATGAAAGTGGAACAACAGGTGGACGTGTTTCACACAGTCAAAGCCGTGCGAATCAACATACCGAAGTTCATAGACAGTTTGGTATGTGGTTGACTTTGCTATAGAATCCTTGTGAAATATCTTCATATGTGTATATCTTTCGCTCGTCATAATTTTAGAATTATGTGGTAGCTGTAAATGAACGAACTGTGGATGGGTAGAGTTAGTTTTACTGTGCAGTATCATTCACCGTAAATGTTTATCACCAATTCATTCTTTCCAGGAGCAATACAGGTTCTGTTATGCTGCAGTTGAGGAGTACGCCAGGAGATTTGACACTTACGCCAACTTCCATATATAACATTGCGCACTCCTTGAACATGTGGGCCTACTACATGTAGTAACCTTGCATGGTGCCCTGAAATATATGCGCAGTTATTCAGTGTTGGAGACGAATTTTTCCAATGTTTATATCTTATTGCACCCGAGATCTGCTTCATTCTTTGCCATTGCTTCGAAACATAAATTCAACTGGAGTGGATACTTTTTTCATAAATGGTGCCTATACCTTAGAATTAATATATGTGCATGTACCAGCACTACGCTTTAGTGCGGTTTGACACTAAATAAAGTTCTTTCGTTCCTATATCATACTAGAAAATAATTCGCCCCCATGCTCATTAAAGAAATGAGCTTATTCAAACTCAAAGAACTGCTTATAGTTCTTTAATACCCATTACAAAGTAATGCCATTTATATGCGCTGGATTATTTCAGGCTGTGCATAGGTGAATAGACTTAGGCTTAACGCGTATTGAAACTCAATCGTAGAGGTCTCCTTTACTTTTAATCTCGCCAAAAGCTAGCATATAACAATTATTAATCTCAGTAAATATACTTTTAAAAAACGATCGATATCTAACGTTCAAAATTTATTTCTGTACAATGATCAATTCCTGCACAACGAAGGTTCACCTAACACAATTAGCGCAGTGGTTTATCTCCCAATCACAACGAAAATGGGCTATTTGAACATATATAAATTTGCTTTTGTACGCTTTTTCTCATTTTTATTTGAACCATTATATGCTTAGAATTGTGTATTGATAATTATATGTAATAGTCTATAAATAACAAGTCTTTTAGAATATATGTAGGTTTCGTTATACGTTTAATTTGAATGTGACGTCGTTTAGGGGTAGATGTCTAGGGAAATGTGTAGATCCCCATACATATACATAACCAAATGTTAGGCCATTGGTTTGCTCTTCGCCAACTTTTTGCTCTATCATATGGGGAATGTATGTTTTATAAGTTTATGTAATTTTATGTAGTAACTTTCCCCCATCTTGTAACTTCGTATCAAATTTCATTTCGTCATTAAAATAAATGACAATATCAGTCATGTGGACTTATTTCTTATTTAATTTTGAGCAAAAACCGAGCTTCGTTGTGCTTTTGAACATTTGACTACATAAATATGGTTATTTTGATCAGAAACGGCAGGAATTAATTGTTTTGCGGAGAAAAAATAAAATCGACCGGACGGAATGCCTTTTTATGTCTCCTCCTCTTTCCTAGTGCACCACAAACTTTCATAATTCCATTCACAACAAGAAAGAAGGGAACAAAGAATATTGGTTGTTCGATATTTGGCCAAACAAGGCCGCATTTATTATATAACCCCACTATACTAACAATGTAACCAATTGTTGCCTGTTATAAATGTTATGACCTAAGGGATAAAAATTATATATCAAATATTCGATACGACTCATCATCCTAAAAATTATACTGCAATGAGTCAGCAAAAGTTTTAATTTACAAACAATTTTGCTTTTCTTACCCCTTATCCTGAGGTAGCATAGGTAACATGATAGAAACCGGATCAAACGTGAGACACCCTGAGCTTCAGAGATAACTTGACACTAACCTCTTCACTATAGCCTATCTTCATCGTGTCAAGTTACCTCTGACCACATTCGATTGCCTCCGCCGCCCGCCAATCAAATTTAAAGCCCGCACTCAATGACTCATTGAACGATCTAGCCAATGAACGCGAACGAGTCAAAGCGCGCTTTGTTCAAATCCGGACCAATCAAAGATAAGGCTGAATATCAGGGACTTGCCGTAACCTGTGGGCAGCACGCAAAATACATCATCCCTCAGTAGATAATTATGCAGGGCATCAAACTGCTCTGGTTTCAATTCCGATATACTCCATGCTTTCTTTGTGTAGGCTACGGTTATGCACTCGGAACTACTCGGATGTCTCCGCACTCGACAATAACTATGTTGTTAGTATGGAGCTTGCAGAATCAGCGGAGGATTGCCGATTGACGGTCAACCAATCAGCGTTTTCACCAAACTTTGGTGAAAAATTTTGAAACATGGATTCGATTGGCTTATATAAACTAGGTCAAACTATTTTCGTCAGAGGTAACTTGACACGATATAGATAGGCTATAGTGAAGAGGTTAGTGTCAAGTTATCTCTGAAGCTCAGGGTGACGTGAGAAAGATTACATATCACATGTGGCCTTGTCTAGTTAGTATCTGACACACGTATAACAATGAAAATATACTAAACCAAAATTCTAGGTCATGTCCAGTTTTCAGGTTCGAAAAACAGCTTTAAAGCAAAGATGCATAACAAATTTTATTATATAAACATTTTTATTGATAGATAAACACACTTGATTAAAGATTAAGAGAACAATAAAGTCTATTTGGTACATTATTATTCAACAACACCCTATTTGGTTAATAATCTAACTCGGCACACGATTTTGTCATGTGTTTATGTACGTATATATTTTCTACCTGTATTAAGACAATTTGCGTTATACATAAATTTTGAAAACGCTATATCATTTCCCTTTACTTGCTTGTAATTTCATCGGCTCCATTTATTAACTTCTAGTTGTACGTCATGCTTATGTTTACATCAAAATATTTTCCTTGCCCTTTCATAATAAACATAAATTGCCAACCAGCCCCCCCCCCCCCCCCCCCCCCGTCTTATCACACGCTATAGCAGGGACTGTCCTTGGGTATGATAAAACGAGTACCCTTCCACAATAGGTTATACTAGTATTTGCTTTTAAAATCTGTTTGCTAATTCGTCTTATTTCACTGAGCATATATTCGTACATGAATGTAACACCTCATGTACTTTTTCATAATAATAATAAATATTGCAACCACCAGCCTGCTTCTACTTCCCCCTATTTTTAAACAAAAGTAATCATTTGTCAGGGAAGTAACGAAAGCGGCGACAAGATCATTCATGCAGTTAATACATGTATTACACTGTACGGCGGATACATGTTTTAAACTCTTTTATCGTAATAATTTATTTTTTTCTTTCATTCAAAATCCCCTTTGAGTGTGTTGTTTATGTATAAAAGTAGCCTAGATCTCTTTTTATGTATGTTTCTACTAAACGTAGACACATAATTCTGCACGAACTTTTCCCTACTTAACATGCTCGGATATTGTGTCCGGGAAGGGCATCAAAGATTTTTTTAGTGGAATATATTGAAGACATCTTAACTTTTCGTTCGCAATGCATTTCCGTTCAAAGAGTTGTAAATACCCCACAGTGATTGCCGTGTTTTCGTCAGTAAACACAACACCCCGATTTATACAAGTCGTTTCTATTACCATACGTTAGATGACTGTGACTTGAAGTCACCTTTCAAATAAATTGATCCCCCTCTTTACACTTCCAAGATAACAGCCACCAAGATAAAACATTTGGCTCTGTACGCATACCTTATCTTCATATCCTTACGACAAACTGTTAGCTCAGGACGTGTTTTACTGAGTGTTTACTGGGCGTTGTAGATGTTGAACGATGAAATACTTCCTGGTTGTATGGATCATCATTTCTTCAGGTAAATCAGTTTAATTTCGATGAGTTCCAATCCTAAAGTGTTAAGCGGACATATGTACATGTACTAGTACATTTAACTATCATTTCAATTTTACAAGAGTTTTGAATATTCAGGACTTGTGTGACGCAAGGTGTTTCGTTCACTTTGGTTTAAACGCCATATTGAGCTGAGCATTAGCTTTATCATTGATATAATGGGTTTTAGAATGCCATCATTTCTTTTTTAAATTTGTTGTTTTATGTCTAAGTAATGTAACGACATGAATGCTTAAACACACAACCGTACATGGCATAATGACAATAGTAATGACCATGTACACAGAGAGTAACGAAGCTGTGACACTGATAGAGGGGAAAGGGTTCTAACCGAAATGAATTGACAGCTATGGGTTGCAAACATTTCGCTTACTGGCCCTAGTCTTCCATAAATAAATAAATGACTTCAAATCTAAATATAGAGCATCTGTTTTACTACGATTTCTTTCGGTTTCGAATGTTCAAAGACTGCATATCAAATGTCAGTGCAACACTTAAGTGTCCCGCATCTTATCATGGTGGGCCATTGACTGTTTACTCGTAGATATAAACTGTTTTATGACACCGTGCCGAAAACAAGTTGTCTGAACAAAACTTATCTCATGTAGGCTAACAACCAAAATGTATTTAGTCTGTTGCATTTTGTTAACGTTTATCGCAATGCTTGTGTGGCGGTAGATATTCATATGCAATAACTAAATGAGAAGAATTCCGCAAATACCCGGTACGCTTGTGTTAAGCGTATCCTCTTTTTCATGTCAAGGATACATTTTTATGAGAAAAGTGTCATTATAAGTCAAATAAGTGAAATTATATTTAGCACCTGAATGATTCTTGGCATCTCTCAACTCGACGGACGCTGGAGATAAATAAATGGCATACTCGTGTTATCGAATCAGGATGCGAATGAAAATAAATCGATCTATTATGTCGTGAGGGTGCTCTCTAGTGGTGGCTTTATTGACAGTATGATAAGTCACCCTTAGGAATAAAGCCACAGCTTATTACACACATACACACACACACACACACTGTATCAGAATCATCTAAAGGCTAAAATACTTTATTTTAGTACATCAGAGTCAATGTTGTAATGCCGGTGATGGATACTTCGGCTGGGTATGCGACACAACAAGTGGATGTTTCTGTAAACAGGATCAAACGTGTCAGAAGACGCTGTCCCCAAACTGCCCTGGTCACTGTGTGGACAACCCCTGGGGGATAGGGTGTGTGGACGGTAGGTGGGTCCCAACAAGAAGGACAGTTTTAATCATGTTTGACTTGGGGTGTAATTCAAAAAGTAAATTATTGGGATAAAACAGCTTGTTTGACTGAAGTAAAAATTAGTTAGCCCCAGCATACATATACCTGTGGAAGCGTGGAAGGGCCACAACACCAGACAAAACTCACAACACAACAAACAAAACTCACAACACCAAAAAAAAAAACCCAGAACACCACTAACAAAACTCACAACACCAAACAAAACTCACAACACCACAAACAAAACTCACAACACCAAAAACAATACTCACAACACCAAACAAAACCCACAACACCAAAAACAAAACTCATAACACCAAAAACAAAACTCACAACACCAAACAAAGAGCGTATCATGTCTGCACTAGATGACCACTCAAACTTGACCCACTTCAGTGGCCATTAAAGAAATAAATAATTCAATTGTCAAGTTTCAGGCCCTTTGATTGAACAACCATATATTCTCTCATATTTTAGTTTAGAGGTAAAAACTAAAATAGGATAGACTTGTGAAGATTCTTTTGACTATAGCTATTTATATTAGTCTGATCTTACCGTCCAATATTTCATCTGCTTGCAGTCAGATTTCATCAGGGAATGAGGTTGTGACAGGTATGACAACCTGTCACCCCCTCTGGTGTGCTATTTGGTCAGATCCCCCCCCCCCCCCTTGCCTGTCCCTCCCTCAGGAGTGGTAGGTAGAGGTTGGGTAGCTCAGTCCCATCATTCCGAATCAACTTGGCCCCATGTAAGCTTGATACATTAAACTACTGGATCAGGTAAACCAGGCTATGAAAACACAATTTACGCGTAGGTTACTGAATTATAAGATGGATAAATAAACAAATAGGAATCAATTATTGAAGATAAATAAGTAGATAATAGTGTTCAAAAAGAAGCAGAGAAGGTACATGTATATGTATCAAGTCGCGTCCAACTCTGAAAAGACTAATTTTTCCATGAGGAAAGACACGCTCAGGTGTAATGCTTTACGTCTGTCCCTTGGTTTCCGAGAGGCTCTGTTCTGGTCCTACACCTGTGAATGTCCATCATGGCGTGATCGAACGTGTTCCCGAAATGTGCCCTTGGCTGGCTCTCATTTGACCCGAAAGTATTATATGCGGCACATACAGTCTGCATTTGGAAACCTGTTAATAAGGCGTTCGGAGGGGGGGGGGGGGGGTAGGCCTATACTTGTTGTTTAGCATCTGCGAGATCAACAGGCTTGTAGATTGATAGTTAATTAAAACCCATTCAAGATTCATACTCTCAGGAATCCTGGGGTCCAAGTTCCGTTGTTCTTTAACATAAAACACACATGTTAATTACTGCTCTTGGGTAATAAACATTTTTGTTTTGTTTTAGACACAATAGCAGTTAAACGCTAGGATTCCTGTGTGTGTGGGGCCTTGAATTAGTTTTAATTGGATTCCCCAAGAAGTTGTACAACTTCTTGGATTCCCTGACCTATATTTATGCATACGGCTGGAAGTCCAGTTAGTTCTGTATGTGCTTCTGCTGTTCTCTACATTTCTCAAGGACCCATTCACATTTATTAAAAATGACTGGTTCAATAATCTCCGTTTCATGTTCCTTAAAATTTAAGGGTATAGATGGCAGTAATAACGATGTGAAAATAGAATCGACGAACCTATCCCCGGGATAGCCACACCTGAAATATCATACTAACATTCCCGTAAACCCATGCATATCCTCCATGGTAAGCTTATCAGGCCGGAATTTTTTATGTTCATGTAACTGTATTGGCGTAAGGACAGAAGCACGAATAACGATGTAAAATCAACCTCCCCAGGGACGACCACACCCAATGTCACAAAAACCCAGAGGGACCCATACACATCCCCAAAGACAGATTTTTTCAATCCCCATAGCCTTGCAATCCCAACTTTATTGGTCTAAGAGTAGATAGCAGGAATTACAATGCCAATTAGACTCAACAGCCCCCAGGACCCCCCCCCCCCACAAAAAAAATCCGAAGTGTCCTTCCACATCCAAAATGGTATGTAGCCATGTTTCATGTTCTTAGCATAAAATACGATGTAAAAATTAGAACAGACCACCCCCAGGGTCGACCACACCCCACGTCACAATTAAATTCCGAAGTGCCTTTGCAAATCCCTATAATAGGTTTATTAATCCCCGAAGTATCAAGTTCCTAACTACAGACTTGACATTTAATATGGAATATTTCAGTTTCGAATGTATGCCTACGTGAAAATGCGTTTTTTTGTTTCACAAAATCCGATCTCATATAGGATATGTGAATGGAGGAGTGTGTAGTCAGGTGTGTCGCTACCAATTAACTGATTACCAAGGCCCAGTTTTATAAAGGACGTTTAGCACTAACCAGTGTTTAACTCTAACCAGACCTTAATAGTCTGTTAGTAAACTGACCTTTAAATAATTATTTAATCCAGTCAAACACTGGCCAGTTAACTAATTGGCTGTTTTCCGTTAGAAGACTGTATATAAAACACAATTTAACCATCTTTTAGTTAATGGGTGTTAGGGGAATTTATCCACTGGTTAGGCTTATCCACTGGTTAGTGCTAAACGTCCTTTATAAAACTGGGCCCAGGTTTGTTGCGCTGCTGCATTATGTAATATGCAGTGATTTAATTGGGTAGTGCTAATTTGGGCAGGTCAAAGCTTGGCTTTGGCAAAGCATGGTTCTGTCCAAAAGTATCCATATGTCGGCAACTACTGCATAGAAGAATTTGAAATTTTGCATGCAAGTGGTCGGGTTTGCAGTGTGTAAAATGAGCTTTGCAATGCCATACAAATTTGTTAATCTGTGGCAGAATGGCCCGAAAAAGACAGGCATTGCCAGACAGGTAATTGCGCCAAACAAAACGGTCCGCACAGTTTTACAGAGTAATGCCCAGACTGATGTACCTACACAGAGGCTACACCCAATGTATTAAAATCTTACCACCAGGGTACAGGACCCACTGTCTTCCGGGATATGCTGTTGCAACTAAACAAAAACCACCAAGTCCGTTCAGAATGAGGGGTAAATTACCACCAAAACGCATTTTTCAAGGCCCTTAGCGAACACCAAACTTGTTTTAGCAGGTTAGAATACCAGACGACCTCCGAGGAACCCACTGTAAACAGCAAAACATTGTTGTATGTTTCTCTATTGAATTGGGGACCTTGAGTGTTTCTGGGTCGAACACTGGAATCTCGTGGCATTTTTTATTGAGGTCAGATTTCACCTGTACCGCCCAACAGTCAAAACAGAGTTTACAGACATCCAGAGGATTCCAACGACGAAGCGTGTGCCGCGTCTAAAGTGACTTAGATCATTAACACCGTCAGTATTTGGAGTGGATACCACATTGGTGCCAAAACACCAATGGTAGTCATCGACGAAAACCTGAACCAGATCAAATAAAGAAATAATCTGGGAACCACGTGGCTATTATTTGATAGGGGACAACTTAGGAACAATTTTAGGTTGCACGGTGAGATTGCCGGTTCACACAGAGCACTTTTAATAGCAGTTTACTTACAGAACCAGGGGAATGAGCAGCTACCTTGGTCATCAAAATCGCCATATTTGAACCACCTAGACAATATGTGGGTAGGCCATTACTCTCCGAACCAATGGCCTACATGTCCTACATCAAAATTGCACCAAATTGGGCAGATTTTGACCGATGCCTGGAATGTTATTCCAGATTGAACTTTAAAAACTTATCCCAGGGAATGCCTTGCCACTTGAGAGCGCTGGAAGCAGCCAGAAGAAGTCAGGCGTAACAGCGACCGTTACTGTGACTAGACACTGACATGAGGGTTCTTTGTGGAGCGTTTAACTCTTTTGCAGACAATAATTTGGAAAATATGGAGGTCAAAAATATCCCTTTTAATGGTTGTCGTATGACATAGAATAGGCAATGTGTTTTTGTTTGCTTCTCTGGCAAATTCCATTAATGAACTAAAATGAAGTGGTAATATACTATGAAGTCTCCTAAGGGTCCTTATTTTTTAACCAATGAAGTCGCCTTCTATCATGAAGTAGTAATTCTTATCCTATGAAGTGGTAATATACTATGAAGTATCTTAACATACGTCGCTTCTGAATATTAAATTGTTTAAGTCATGTTTATCAACTTCTGTAGTTGAGACTGATGCCTGAATATCACATAATCAGCATTCTTCGCCAGAACTATGAGAAAAACATGATTTTTGAATAATTGGCGATCCTCAAATGTAGCTGGGATTGATTGATATTTAGGAATACATACCTAGGGATGTTATATGACCGTGGCGATATGATGATCACTGAAGCCTGTCCATTTAGCCAAGCTTCAGTGAAGATCGAGGGCAACCTCGAGCCGCTACCCAAAAATGTCTCGCTTCACTCGACATTTGCGTAGCGTCTCTCGGAAAACTCGGATTTAACCTCGATGTAGTCTAGAATTTCACGACTACATCTTGGTTAAATCTAAGATCTAATAAACGGACCGTTTATTAGATCTTAGGTTAAATCAGTCGAGGTGTCTTAAATGCTGAAAGCCAAAGACAGTGATCATGTGACCTTCTTGGCATCAAGAGAATAGTGACGTTGCTTACGTTATATACCTACCAGTAGACAAATTTAAAATCTCTCACACTCTTGAAAAAATTTGCATAAACTTTTCACGTTTAACAATTATTATTTATCATTTTATTACACTGAGTCATGTCATATGGGTATGGTTTGAAAACGGGAATTAGTTTACATTCAAGCCACACGTGTCTACAAATTATTTGTAAATCTTTTCTGTAAAACTTTTTAACGAGGGTTGTGTTATTTACCTTTTGTTTTTAAGCTGTTCATTCTTCCTCTTTATCAGATATATCGGTAAAAATCAAATGTATTCCCCCTTTGAACTTGTAATTACATGAATGCTCTGAAAACCAGCACATGTATATTCCGAAACCACCTCGTAGCAAAAAAAGTCACCAAAACGTAGAATTATTACTCCTGTGGACTTGAAATAAACATCTGTTTGATTTTGACTATATTCCGTAACCGCCTCGTCGTCAGTGATAACAATAAAACTAGAATTATTACTCCCATGAACTTGTAATAAACATCGTTCGATTTTGACTATACTCCGGAACTGCCTCGTCGTCAGAAATAACATTAAAAAACTAGAATTATTACTCCCGTGAACTTGTAATAAACATCCGTCGACTTAGACTATATTCCAAAACTGCCTCGTTGTCAGAAATATCACCAAAAAGTAAATTTCTTTCTCCTTTGCACTTGTGAAAAATTAGTTTGACTATATTCCGGTCCGACGCTCCTTTTTTTTTATCAGAAATGTCACTAAAAAGTAGAGGTTTTGCCTTGGGACCTTTTTCTGCAACAGTCCCAGCTAGGTGTGGCTCAGCTGAGACGGTTGATTAAATTCTTTTCAAGCAAATGAACGACCACGACAAGTATTTAGCAAAAATTGACCAAATTGGTCAGACATTACGTAAGAATTTGGCGGGAGGTGACCAGCGCACGTGGACGAGTTTATTCCGTATAACATCTCTAGAGCGTGATATAGGGTCACTTTATTCGGTTTTAGGGGTGTTTTAGGATGAAATGACTGTAATTTTTCTCGGTATGTATGTCAAATAATACACTGTCACCCTCTCGCGATATATGCCATGAACACCTCTCGCTGACGCTCGAGGTGTTATGGCATATATCGCTCGGGTGACAGTGTATTATCTCACACATAGATTCAGAAATTGACAGTTGACTCTTAAATTGTTCTAAGTTACGTTATTATTTCTACAAGCACCATACCTTACATTACTGGTGAGCTTTATTTTTATAAACCCTGTGCCCCAACAGCCGCACATCTGAATCTGAAATCCCAATTAAAAGCTTTATTGTGTTAAAAAAGTAAGACACAAACTTAACATCTTGAAGGGTTGGAGCTGCCTCTGCTCTTTAATGTGTAGGCTTGACAATTGATTGATTATTCTTTAATGGCCACTGAAGTGGGTCAGGTTTGAGTGGTCATATAGTGCAGACATGATACGGTATACATGATACTCAGGTTTGTTTAAAGCGCTCTTTGTTTGGTGTTGTGAGTTTTGTTTTTGGTGTTGTGAGTTTTGTTTTTGGTGTTGTGAGTTGTTTGGTGTTGTGAGTTTTGTTTGGTGTTGTGAGTTTTGTTTTTGGTGTTGTGAGTTTTGTTTGTATAGTGTTGTGAGTTTTGTTTTTGGTGTTGTGAGTTTTGTTTGTGGTGTTGTGAGTTTTGTTTTTGGTGTTGTGAGTTTTGTTTGTGGTGTTGTGAGTTTCGTTGGTGTTGTGGCCCTTACACGCTTCCATATATACCAACCAAGCATACAGTAAACATTTCATGTGTGCTTACTTTTACTTTTTATCTTATCAAAATGATTAGATCAACCGACTGAGAGATCGTTCATGTCAGAGATGTTTTGGTTTTATAATAATTAAATATGCTTAGTTGTGAAAGTTGGATGGGATTTCTTCAGAAAAATACAATCTAGCCTTTGGAAAACCTGCAGCACAATTAAGTATTGAGGGCGATCACCCACCATCATTCGCGGTAGACGGAAACAACAGCACTGATGTCCCTAATTGCGCAACAACAAACGAAGAAAATAACCCGTGGTGGCAGGTGGATCTGGGAGGTCTCTACGTCATTCGCTCTGTGGCGGTTATCAGGCCAAAAAACTGTATGTATGAGAGCATTTCTGTTTAGCTAACAGTCATAATAATTGCTTAATTTGAAATGTAAACAGAATGTATAATGTCAGCTCTTATCGCGAAAAAATTGCTTGTTGCATTACAAATACAATGTATAAGCCCTCGCATGACATGTGGTTGACAGAAATCTGTGATTGGACAGGGCAGCTAGTTTATAATTTGAATATATCCGGATCCGCCTATTTTTTGTCTGTCACTCTACCTGCTACATTACAACATTCAGTCTTACAGGTACATGTATCATGATTAATTGTAGGACCTTGTTAAAAACATATACTGGTATAAAGAAGAGTGCCATTCTTGTTTTTAAGGCCAAGCAAACGCAGCTATCAGCATGTACATTGGGAATGATACAACTCAACAAGGGAACATACAAATGCCAAACACTTGTTCTTTCGAGCAGCTGGTGGATCCTCTAGCCCCTGTCCGCTATGTCAAGCTCTCAAAATCAGGATTCCAGTCTTTGCAGCTGTGCGAGGTCATTGTCCGAGGATACATATATCCATGTAAGATATACTTCATACTTTCACATAACTGCCAATGCGACATTCACTTAATTTTTTTTCACTTAATTGATATCATCAAAATATAATCATAGGTACCATCAGTTGTTCATGCCAAACAACAAGAAGTATACGTTTGGCTGTAACAGTGATACTTTTTTAATTGTCTGCATCGATTTGTAGCAATTATCGTGGATAGTCGCGGTCACATCTTTGATATGAATAACAGATGAATGTGTCATGAAGTGCATTGGTTACTTTTAAATTAAGCAGCAATAGTTACTTGAGATGAAGATTTACTTTTAACTATTTTGAGAGATATATCATTTCAGATAACATAGCCTGTGGTAAGACTGCTAGTCAATCTAGTGCTATTGTTCACACCCCTGGGGTTCTACCTGAATACGCCGTAGATGGCAATACAAACAGGGAATTCAGTGGTGGCAGTTGCTCACATACACGGCCTGAACCCAATCCATGGTGGAAAGTTGATTTAGGCGACAGTTACTCCATCTACTCCGTGACATTGGTGAACAGGGCAGGCCCAAGTAATTGTTTTGTTATTTATTACGTGATTGGTAATGTCTACCAACCACTTTTGTGTTAATGATGATTGTAATGATGATACTTTTGGGTGATTGGCGATTTAGAAAATACAATATAATTTACCTTATCCACTAATTGAACAAAATAGTTGTCCCATCTACATTTCCAGGTGTTTTTGTTTACAAAGGATCACATGGCAGCTGCATATCTTTTAAAATAGTATTTTTATTCGAGGTATCTTATCCAACAAAAGGTATAGCTACGTTAAAAATGGCGAAGATATCAACATTTCATATCATTTATTCAAACAAAGAACATGCACCCCTCCAATATGATCACATGACAACGCATTTTTTCACAGTTTTCGTCTGGTCATTGATTTGTTGCAGAAACGAATTTTTTGGGGATAGATTAAGAACAACCATCTTAGTATAGAGTCCTAACATTTTAATATTTTGAAACACTTATGAGAACCTGAGGGATGAATCGGAGTGTGTGTGCGAGGAGTGAAGAATCAACTCCTTAATAATCTGGAAAAACTCCGTCAAGTTATTTAGGTGGAATGGGACAGTATCCAACATCACAGACTTGTGATCCTCGTTGGGGCATGCCGCGCCGCCTACATGGAATAATTGCGGAAGGCAGGCACGTGATTACACGCGTTAAATTTAAAGAACACTTTCTACCGCTAGCTTTGTAGGCATCTGATAACATTTGGCGGTGTCTATCAATTTTTATGAAAATCATTGTGGAACATTTTATTTGAGAGAGCGCATATTCTTAAATGGTATGAAATATTGATATCTTGGCACATATTTTGGCTTTTCTGTGCCTTAAGTCATGTTAGATATAGTAATGCTAATTGAAAATAAATTACAGCTGCCATGGGATCAATTTTGAACAAAAGTTCATTGGAATAAAGGGATAACCTTTTTGATTGTGTGTGTGTGTGTGTGTGTGTGTGTTTAATTGTTTTATTATATCTGACAGGCGGTTATAACTTGAAGAATATTGAAATCAACGTGGTGTTTCTAAACAACACATCTAACCATTGTGCCAGTCGAGTTGAACACTTACCGCCAAGTGGCACCGTTGAACTGCCCTGTAACCCTGCACCTGTAGTGGGCCAGTTTGTGAGGATCAGTCTGAATAACAACCCCGTAAAGGAATTAACTCTCTGTGAGGTGATGGTGAAAGGATATAAATACCAAGGTAAACAATCATTCCGGCGCATTTTGCAACATATTCCTACTATACAGGTTGTGGTCGTTTACAACCCCATGGCATTATTAATGAAATATTTTGGTACTTACAGAAGCACTTTTTGGTACTTACAGAAGTTTTTTGGTGAACCAAATTTCATTATACACCTAAACACCCAATATAGAAGTGCATTTCACATGCTGAAGTGTCCAGAAAATTTAATTGAATGAATTCAAAGTTGTATTCAATATTTTAAAACATATATGTGTATAGAACAAAAATTCACAACTCTCTCAATTTTCATTTAATTTTTAATTTTTGCCATGCCTTTTATTATGTAAGAACCCTAAATTGTAACGTATGTTCCGGATCATTTAATTTTAATCTTAATACTGCGATCTGATGTATATTTTAGTGATGGTAAATTAAACTTGACGTTAGGATGTTTTTTATAAATATTTAAACTGTACCTCAAGGAGCTTTCCGCCATGGTTAGTACTATATAACGTATGTTCCTAAGAAAAAAGGTTAGATAGTTTCGTCTTACATGTACCCAAGTAAGAAGTTGGTGCAATAGGAAACGGGGTTTTCTGTTGCTGACCGAAAATATTTTGTTATTCCATGATAGTTGGACATTTCTGATACAATATTTGGACCAAGAATGGAAAATAGTTTATTTAATGCTTTTTTTACTGTCAGTAGGGTGTATTTTCCCCCATTTTTAAATATTAAGTGACAGTCAAACTAAAGTCGCTCAAAAACAATGAACTGCTATATACAGAAGATTATCATATTTTTACAACGCTATACTTGTAGAAGATGAAGAACAAAACCATCGTTGACTGAATTTTCCACAGCTGGTCGTTTTGCATTTGTTACAGTAAAGTATGTTCCTATTCTGGGGTTAGAAGAATATTTTTTTTTATGCATGGTTCCAGGAGAGTGAAACTTGGATTTAAACTTCTTCATGGGGACCCTAAAATAATAAAACATAATTTGCAATCTATGTACTAAATATTTTAAGAGCATTCCTGTGACCTCATTTGCACCTCTATATTGAGTTTGGGTGTATAATAAACATTGCTGAAGAGCTACAATACTATTCTGTACTTATCTAGATATTTTTAGAACTTAAATTAGCTTAAAGAAATAATACATGCTTTTTCCAAATTAAAAACGTCTTTGTTTCCACCCCTTGTTCTGATGATATATCTAAACAAAACTAGCACTGGGCATCCTATCAGACACTATTAATTGATAAAACGGACTCAATAACACAATATTTTTTCAAAAATAAAATAAATAAATACATTTAAGCAGGAAGAGGAGAGCAGATTTTAAATGATGACAGTTACCCTAGTTTTCCTTCCCAAATTTTGATTAAATATCATTTTTTAAACATTTTAAAGTAAAATATCAGAAAAAGATGTTATCTCAAAGGTATTGCACTGCGGGACAAAAAGGCCATGTAAAAGGCCGTGTCACTGATATCAGTTTTATGACGGACACATTTTTTTGTGAAGTTGCTCTAAGATCACCTTGTTACTGACGATTTGATGGTTTAAGATGCAGCACTGATAATGCAAACAAGTGTTCACAGTGAATTGGACAAACTGATCACTTTGTACAACCTTTACAAGGGTCACATATTTTTTTTAAATTATTCACAGATATGAATCGGTCGAATTCTGTGCACATTATTCTTGTGTCTAGTGAGAATATCTGTATGGAATTAATGTCATCACTATAGCTGGTTTTTAGTAAAGAGTAGTTATTTAGAGGAATAGTGGTAGCGACTGGATTTTTGTCTTACTGATATAGACATTCATAAAGATGGCATCATATCCGGGGAGAATATGACAAAGCTTTTGCTTAATGATGCCGAGTGGCTGTTGGAACAGCCAGCTTGCCACAGAAAATATTGTGTTTTACGTAGCCAAATGTTCACGAGCACAACGAAGCTCTGTTTTTGCTCCAAAATAAGTGAAATAAGTCCATATGACTGAAAATTGTCATTTATGTATGACGAAAACTAATAAGATACAAAGTTACAAAATTGGGGAGATAATAGAACATCCCCCAAACTATATAAGTGCCATAATATAAAAATAATAAAGTATGTTAATGAGTGTAACCAGGCTTAATTAAGAAAAATATGAGAAATCACAACAGCTATAGGAGCAAAAAGTTGGCACAAATGAAAGTAAAAGGCTACAAATGAAAAAAATAAAAATTTAAGTAATGAGTGTCACCAAGATTTATTAAGAAAAAAATATTACACAATAACAACTATTGAAGCAAAAAGTTTACACAAATGAAAAACAAAGGCAATACAAGGATGAAAGCAGGTGGTAGGAGATGGCGGAGAGTGAACAAATAAAAATAAAGAAACGTAAGTAATAATACAGTGTAGCTGCTAAAACTGCGGGTAAATATCTCCGCAGCTAAAGAGCTGAATGGCTTCTCACTGATTCAGCTCGATAGAAATAGTTCCCAAAACATCTTTCATAAAATATAAACGTGTGTGCCTAGATACACAGCAGCTAAGACATCTCATAACCCTGGACATCTGTTATCACCTTGCCTTGGTCAAGTACTTAAAGGACAACTCAGTGGGTTAGATTAATGTATAGAAGCAGGTTCTATGTAAAACTTTGATCAGATTTGTGTTTTAGGAGATTGTTTATTATTATATGAATAAGTCTGGGTCACAAAAGTCCTGTTAAGACAACTAGAATAAAGAATTAGAAAACGAAAACTATTTATCATGATTTCGGAGCACAGCCAGAAGTACTTCCGGCTCAAGGTCACGACCTCGATTTTCCCACGCTTACGACCAATCACAGCAGGCTTCAGTCAGCATGAGATAGACGTCACGACTACACAGCGAAACTTGTCAGACATGTAAGTGCCGCCTGTCCATCTTTTCCAGGGCCGTCAATGTAAACTTGAAAATCTGACCGTCTTCCGGAAGACCCAGAAGACGCCCTAAATCCGCCCCTGTTTTCGGTACATGTACCGATCAAAAACAGAAAACGTAAAGCCCAAAACGCTCTTATACACGTAACCAACTTTGTATGAGCACAAATATTGTCATTTATTGTGAACAGGATAATATGATAATCAGACACACTTGAGACCTGTGAAGCGCATACTCACGTGTCGAGGAGTAGTTTCGCCATTGCCTCGTATGTGAGTCCTAACTCAGCTTTAAGTGTCCTCCACCGCCCCACCTCCATCCCAACATACACAGTCTGAGTGCTTCTTCGTCTGTCTCTAATTTTCTTTCGTATCTTTCGAACTGGAGTGGCTATTTTCTTTCGCCCCCTTTTGTCGCTCTCCTGTTCAGACTTGACGCGCGTCTGAGCCATGTTTGCTGTTTTGGCGCCAAATAGTAACATCCGGGTCTCAGCCGTAGTACTTCATTCATAGTAAACCGCGAGACTTAGCGAGAAATTGCGCGTTCTGAAGCCGTACTGTGAGGTGGTAGCTGAGTATTTAAGACGAGTCGTCTTTTATTATTTAATGGAACTTAAAAACGGTATTAGGTAGCTTCATTTTCTGAACGGTTTTGGATAGGATATACCTTGGTCATTATGGGGAAATTGGTGAGTTTTCCAGGAAAATTCATTTTCTTGCTATTTTAAGGGTTTAACGCGCTGAGACTGTCTTTAAGGTCAAAATGTGCAGACACAAACTAAGACTATTTCCTAAAAACAAAACGTTGATGCATTATCAAAAAGGTATTACCACCACTAAAACAAATCATTTCCTACAAAAATACAATTTTAATTAAAATTATCTTAATTTAGTTTCTTTCCTGTGCTAGGTGGACCTTACTCCAAACAGTTCATTTTTACCACAAAGTCATTGGCGTGGACTTGTATTTGATAAATTCTAGCTGAGCGACTGAGGTAATTCTTCACACGTTGTCCACGTCCTCTGTCACAGCCCCTTATGCAGCCTCTTGAAACACCATTTTAGTTTTTGGTTACAAGATGTCGCTGCCCTTTTTGATGTTCACCCTCTGGACCATCATCACTCGCATCATTACTTGTTTATCAAGTGCCTGGTGCTTCGAATTTGTGGTCTTCTTCTTCATCATCAGTCTGATGCACACAAACCACTCTAATCAGAGGCACTATTCCCTTCTAAGATTATTTGGATCTTTCTTTTCTCAAGCATTTAGTTGCCTTGTATTTGTTTATCATACTTTAATCTAATTTTAATATTGAAATAATTTGAGTGGAATTTGCGAATTAAAATACTATGTGCATCATGGCTAAATAGCAGAAATCTGGTGGGGTCGTTTACGATCCGATCCCAGCACTATTTTAATTCTAGAAAGATAACTAGAAACGATACAAAAGCTGCAAACGTATCTCCTGAAAGTTGAAAAAATGTGTGATTTTATGGAAAAATAACGTATAAAAATAACGTATAACAGATATGCGCCTGGGGTCTTAAACGACCACCCTGGGTTAATCGACCTACATAACTTGCAAACATGCATCCCTAAAATCGCTGATATTATTAATCGACGGACTTAAAAGCATGATCATATCATACATCAAATGTTCCGTCGAGAAAAAATATGCTTGATTTTATTTATATAGCTGTACTTTTTTAACCTAACAAATATTAATTTGCAGTTTGTGACCATGATATTACTTAAAACCGCCTGAATGTATAGAACACGTAAGCTTTTACTATTTCAGATTGTAAGCATTGGAAGTTTGTACCAGAATGTAGATATGGTTGTAACTGTAACAACACAGCAGATTTTCGCAGAATATTCAGATATATTTTAATTTTTTATCAGAAAGACCGCGCCTAACACGTGCGCCCACGGTTTCCTCGAGAACAGTTCATTCTGTCACCCTAGCCTGGGACAGTTGGTCCCCTGAGAATTACCCGGGAGTAGGCAGTGTGGGCAGTTATAACGTCAGTGCGTGGAAAGACGGTCACATCATCAGCAGTAACAAGACCACGTCTGCGTCCACAATGTCGCTGACCATTGGTCGTCTCACCGAATACACTAAGTATAGCTTTACTGTAACTGTTGTGGATGAGGAAGGGAATAAAGGCGAGAAGAGCCCGAGCGTTATAAACCGAACTTGTGGAGGTAAAAAATATCGATGCTCTGTCATTGTGAACATGGTCATGCTAAGTTATTGTTTCATAGATAACGCAAAGGTTAAATAAATTGGTGCTTTAGGTCTGAATAAAACAGAAAGGTAAATAGACAAATGTTCATTGAAGTGAACCCGCTATTTGTTTAGTTCCAGCATTAGTTCCGCCGCCCACTGTTGCTTCTGATGTAACAGGTCAGAAGACCACTGCTCAGATAAAGATAACAACACAGGTGTGTGGGTGACATTGTATATGTTTCTTAAAACAACTATGCAGGCAAGCACGCGAAGAATATGATTTCACGTCCATATCCAAGATTTTGCCAAGGGGAAAGGGCTGGGGCACAGGAGAATATCTACTGTGATAAGTAGGTCACAGGGAAGGAAAATTACTGGTTTTGTGAAGTTTCTATCGTTATGCAGGGTGAAGTGGGGACATAATTGAAGCCTGGGAGGGAGACCAATTGTAGTCATGATATACATGTAAATGTAACTATAGGAATAATAAAGGTTCAATTAAAAAAACTCGGAGTGGATATTCCCGAACTATTCAGCAACTCATGATGAAATCTAACCCTATCGAAGCAAATGTGCTGAAGTCATAACATATCGTAATTTAATACAAAAAATTCTTAAAACTTAAACTTAAGTACTAAAACCAATGACAAAGATATACATGTTGTTAGATTTACTGTATTGCAGGGAATGACCGAAGAGGTTCACCGGTGCGATGCATTCGCGAAACTGAAGCTAAGCTACGAAGGGGAGTATGGGGATAGTAACAGCACAGAAATCACAGACGTACCCGTATCAAAAGAAATCATCATAGATAAGCTTATTCCCTACAGTAATTATACAATCAACATATTGGCGCTGAACAATCTGAATCTTGAAGGGCCAATGCGTCAGATGTATAAATTCACACCAGAAGGAAGTAAGTACACAACGAAAAGGTTCTTGAGTTTTTTTTCTTTTTTTTTTTTAGCAAGTTTGTTCGAAGTCGATTGAGTGTGAAATTGAAAGACATAAATATTACCATAATATCAACACAAAGAGTTTTCAGAAACTTGTAGTAAATTTATGTAAAGTTACTCTAGTTTTCAAAACGTTGTTGAACGCTAACAGAGAAAGCATTCTGCATTTTGCAAAATAATTTTGGAACTACGTAAATTATATGTTTTTAAAATTTAAATAACGTAATATGATAAAAGCGACCTTATCGGCAGCGTTGAAAACGCAAACGTGTCTTCTCTATTTTTATAGTCCCACCCAAAATGACACCACCTGAAGATGTAAATCGAAGTCACAATACCATAGAGTTAAGCTGGGAAGCACCACGACCTCCAGGAGGAATCATAATAGAGTACAACATATCTTACGGAATGGTAGAGAACGAATGGGAAAGTTCATTGAAATTGAACTCCAGCACTTTTTGGGAATCTGTAGGCAACCTTAAGTATAACACGAAATACTGGTTTAGGGTAAGGATCTAGTATACGCGGTGCTGCTCGTTTTACATCCACCTCAGCGCGTTTTTTAAAATTAATCAAAATGTGGCAAACTCTTCTTTTTGTGATGTAAATTCTTGTACTATATCAACATGTAATATAATTGAAGTCAGAGCACTGTTTCATAACGCCAATCGGCATTTTTGTTAAGAAAAAACCTTTGAAGTCGGCTAGCATATTCCCCACCTTTGCTTAAGCCCCCTTTACACCGCCCATCCCTTTGCAGAGTCCCGTAGTACGGGCCCATTTGAGAGTGAAAAAAAATGATTCTTTACGTGCCGACAACAGGCCGATCATTGAGCATTCATTCTGCAACCAAAGGGATCCTTGCGTCTCCTTTTTACGACATGCAATGCCAGTTTCATGGTCGCAAAAAGGACGCAGAAAGGACGCTGTCCAGTGTAAAGGGGGTTTTTGCCAAATGATAGTAGCGTCTTACATTTCCGTTTGTGTTTAAGATCCGCGCAGGAACCACCATCGGTAACGGAGAATATAGTGACCCTCTTCATGCTAGAACTGTAGAAGGAAGTAAGTTGGCCTAACTAAAATGTACTTTGTAGATGACGCATTATCGTTTAAAAAAATCTGTAAAACGTATTGACTTTCCTAAATTATTCTATACAAAAACTAAAGTAGGCCCTATATTTATAATCATAATGTTGATTATTTAATGACTTCGTCTTTATTTTAAGAGCCAGGACCTCCAAGTAATTTTACCAACACCAGCAGATCAGAAACATCTTTGGAGTTTTCGTGGAACGAGCCATTTATCAGGAATGGAAGAATAACAGGCTATAAGGTAAGCCAAACATATAGTTCTGTGTTATCGTCTAGGGAAGTCATAATGGAAACCCTGTCTTTTTTATTTATAATCCCATTTGTCAATTTTTTTCATATTTGTGTTCCTATACGTAGTCGCCTTTTGGTACAAAGATACGAAAGTCATTTCCCAATTTATTCTAGATTGAATGTTCTGTTGATGACAAGATTATGCCAGATGAAGTCACCTCAGCAAGAAAATTTGTAGTTAATAAGTTGAAGTCAGGAACACAGTACGTATGTATGTTAATGGCCAAAACATCGGCAGGGTATGGGGTTTCATCACAAGTTATCGCATGGACAAAGCCTTCGGGTAAGTAGGCCTACTTTATCAAACATGTAGCGGTAGTGAATGTGAAAACATCCAAGAAATCGAGTCCTTTAATGTGTATACAATGTATATAAAATGTACTTTAAGAAATACATTTTTTTATATTTGTGACATTGGTGTCCAGACATAATAATATTTGTTGTTTTATCTTTGCAGTCCCAAATGATATTGAAGTGACCCCAGTGTCGCAGAGCATATTGCAAAGAACAAGATCGAGCATAACTGTCAAGTTGCCAGTGAAACAATATGAAAACCTGTACAGTTATAGGTAGAACAAATTTAACTTATTACCCGTTGCAATTTTAACTGGTATTTATTGTTATTCCAAAAGGACAGTATAACGACAAAAAATACATCAAGATAATACACAAATTATGCATTAACATAAAGAGATGATGGCTGTTATAACCATGCAATTCGCATTCAATAAGACCTCCCAAGTACCATTAGGCAAAATACATATTTCATGTGTGAACACACACAGACACACAGACACACACACACACACACCAGTACACGTGTACATGTATGTAGTGTTTATGAAATGATTTTTAACGCCAGGATTGTAGTGGAGAAAGAAATTAAAGAGAGACGTCGCCGACGGGCTTCAGACCTAAACGACGCCAAGATCCAAAGACTTGTCCCGTGTCAGTCTGTGCCAGACACAGAGCAGTTGCTGTGTGTGGCGGCTGAACTGGGTGCTGGTGACCTTGGAAACCCGTTTACTGTTGGGGATAATAAAACATATGGAGGGTATTATAACCGGCCGCTGGAGGAAGGGAAATCTTACAATATATATTTTGGTCCAGTACAGACAGTAGATGGGGTACGTACTTTTTAAGTGGGGTAGCATCTGTTAGAATATTTCCTACTGTCTATTTGTAGTATGCACGGTACATGTAGAACTCTAGTTGAAGCCGCATACATTTCCTTTGTTAAGATGATATTACATTATTTGCAAACTATATTGAAAAGGTAGTAATTTCTAATATTCTGTCTTTTCCATCTGAAGATCACGGCCCAATTCTATGTTGCTGTAGTGAAGGGCTTTATACCACAGCAAGACGACAAAAGTAAATATAAAATGTTCTTTAATAAACATTTAACATACAATAATGCCAACAAAATAGGCGTAAGTGAATTAATAAATTTATTATCCATAAGCAGTATCTTAATGAAAATATAAATGTAAAGGACATAGAGAAATAAGACCATGGACACATTCTATCTAGATCCAGACACCGCTGGTGCTGTTGGAGGAGTTGTTGCAGCTGTATTGGTGGTGGCAGGTTTGGCTATAGCAGTCTGGGTATATATGAGGTAAATATGTATTGTATAAAACGGATTGTCCACAATTCAACTACATGTAGACTATGTGGGACCCCGGATAAGTCTGTGTGATAACTGATATTTTTGTCATTAAATTAAATAAATAAAACTAAATATTAAAAATGGTATTTTCTGAAAAACTGATGAACGACGGCGCGTTAATATCTACGCACTCACTGCAAATTTATAACTTTTTTAAATCATTGAAACTGTTGGTAGATCAATGCATATAATTGCCGCCTGCATCAACTCAATATTCAATACATTCGTTAGAAGGCAGAGACTGGGAAGGAAAAATCCAGATAGTGCGCCTGAACCAAGAATGTCATTTATGGAGCTGGAGAAACGCGTTAAAGGTAAAGCCTCTTGAGAGCGTAGAAGTAAGATCACAAAATGTATGTTCTTAGTAGGATCAAGTCAGGCCTTATAATCGATATACATGTAGCACATATCTGGTTTAGGAGCCATTCAAGCGATCACACTAGATATTTACATGGGTAAGCTTTGGAAACCTCCGAAAGTTTGTCATTATCTGCATTTATTAATTTTCTTTTATAATCTTACCACAGATAGCGAACCTTCAGAACGCCCGCTGTCGGAAAATCCATATATGGACAGTTTCCTAGAGCCTTTGTACGGCAACGTGGAGCAGGGCACCGATATACCTGTAGGCGAAATCTTCGCAATAATGAAGACTAAAAGTAGGGATACATTGAAAGCGGAATATGAGGTAGGATACTGCTTATTTCTACTTCTTCAATCCTATAAAAGCCGTTTACACTTGGGTAAATGGTATCCCAGCCAATATGAACTGTAAAATTTTTCCACAAGATACTCGATATGTATTGTAATAGCTATCCCCGTTGGTTTATGCAAACATTTGCCTTATTCTGTAGAAATTCCCTACAGTATTCACTGCGAAATGTACAGTGGGTCAGAAGCCGGAAAATCACACGAAGAATAGATTTAAAAACATCATGGCCTGTAAGTAGACCAAACGCACTTATTTTGAATATTTACAAAAAAATTATTAGGCATATCATTTGTTGTTAATAATTAATACGTAGCTGAAATTCAAACACTACAGTGCTTTCTTCTAATCATTCACAATAGTAATATTTTGCAGAATCTTACAGTTATAATTGTGTAAAATATTTAATTCTATAATAAGTCAATGATACTGTCTCTTTTACTTGCTGTTATAGATGACCACTCTCGAATCGTACTGACTCCACTCCCGGATGATCCTCATTCCGATTACATCAATGCTAACTATATCGACGTAAGTGAATAGATGTGCTTTTGCAGCTAAAATGGTTCTGTTTGTAGAAAAAAAAATACCTATTTTGTTCCTGATCTTTAATCGAAATACATGTACTGGTACTTGTATCTATTGTTTTTCTAATTTAAATATCAAGGGATATATTTCAGTGGTATATTTTATGTTTTCTTTTATATTATTTTCTGTTACAGAGCTACAAGAAGAGTAAAGCATTTATTGCCGCTCAAGGTAGGTGCTTTTAAGTTTATATCATTTCTTGGCGTTAATTGTTGATATTGTTCAGTATTCTTATAAAGAGTCTTTTAATTTTTTTCTGTTGTTGCAAATGCCATCATTCATGTCATAATGTGACTGCCTCATTGTAATCAAAATTAAATAATTAAATGTTTGCTTAAATTCATAAGGTCCGAAACCAAACACAGTGAACGACTTCTGGCGAATGGTTTGGCAGGAACATTCACCCCTGATTGTAATGGTGACGAACTTGGCAGAAAATGGCAAGGTATTTTCAATCTCTTGATGGATTAACGCTTGTTTGCAATTATATTATGTTTGCCTCCGCCAAGGAGTTTTTTTTTTTTTTGTCTTTTTGTCTCCATATTATACACTGCCACCCTCTTGTACCATGAACACCGCACCCTGATGCCCTCCCTGGTGTTCTGGCATATATCGCTAAGGTGGCAATATATTATCTCACACGGGACTTGCCTCTATCTCAATAATACTTAGATTAATAGTTAAATAATTAATAGTAATGAGAACCGAGTTGTCTCTGAGTGCTTTTTTCTAGCTGTACATACATGTAGTATTGGTTAACAAAAGATTTCTGCATTATGCATTATTTTCGTTTCTAGGCGAAATGTGCTAAATATTGGCCTGATAAAGGCAGTGAACGCTTCGGCATAGTATCTGTGACTTTGAAGAAAAAAGAAACTCACCCTGATTTCACTGTGCGGACGCTGCTTATGTCTGTGGTAGGTCAGCAAATATTCAATCTCTAGAAAATAAAACTAAATCCACATTTGTTATCTAGCGAAATATCTAATTCTTCTCAGCTTCAATAATTTACAGGACTCTACATAAAACAAGTCGATGGTAATTTGATGTAATAAACCAATTATTAGATACCTATAATTTGTTTTAGTCCAATTCCCCCACAAAGACGGTAAGACAATTTCATTTCACCGGCTGGCCTGACCACGGAGTGCCCGTAGACGCCTCAGCGTTGGTGCGCTTCCGAGAGGAGGTCAAAGGTTTTCAGAGAAAGGTGGAAGGTCGGGGTCCCACCATAGTCCATTGCAGGTGGGGAGAGTATTTTGTGTTTGAACGTAAAATTTCTTCTAACTATTTCATATAAGGACCGTCTGCCAAGTGTGAGTGATGAAGAACCTCTAACTTGTTTTCCTGTTTATTTAATTGAAGTGTTCTAATAACATTGTTTTAAACCAGCTATTACCCTTGATATCAACATGGCTATACTTAGAAGTATGAATATTGTCAGTAAAAATCCTATAATTTTTAAGTTCTTTATTACTAAACACGTGTTTACTTTTAGAATTGCTGTTCGTATCATTTCCATAATACAGTTTAAGTTCTATTTACACTAAAAATGTTAAAAAATTATAGCTGTATTTTACCATTGCTTAATTTCTCCAATAGTGCTGGTGTTGGTAGAACTGGAACTTTCATCGCCCTGGACTACCTGTTAGACCAAGCCGAGGCTGAAGGAAAGATCAATATATTCAACCTTGTTCAACAGATGAGAGGTTCACGTCCGATGATGATACAAACTGAGGCTAGTTTACATTGAATCATAATGTCACTCTAACTTTTATCAGAATGATTTTTTAAATTTCAGTACAAAGTATTTTGTACTCACTCATTAAAAATGCCTGCGTAATTAACAAAATCTGCTAAGCTGTTTATCAACCTGCACATACAGTATTTACTCTATCTTTTCAATGGGAAAAATTTCAAATTTTACAGATACTGTATTTTTAAAGTCATAAATTTTAGAAATTAGAACATTCCTATTGAAAAGATAGCTTGCTGGAAAAATTAAGAACAAGTTTTTCTGTATTTTTATGTTAAAATGATAAAATTTTCAAATTTAGGAGCAATACTACTTCGTCCACGACGTCATGTTAGAGGAACTGTACTGTGGAACTACGACAATCCCTGTACAGGAATTACAACCATATCTACATCGACTTGATCAGGTGGACAGTAAATCCGGCCTGTCAAAGTTAGAGGGAGAGTTTGCTGTGAGTGTATATATAAAAAATTAATTTCTCTGTTAAAGGCCATGATCTTCATGACCTTAAAGTGATTAAAATTGAAAATAATAAAAAATATGAGCGAGCAAAGAACAAATGATATTATCAAAGTTGCTTAAAGTCATAATAACTCTTCATTTTGGCCAAAAATTGGATTTTCCTGGAGTAAACGGCAATTTCCCCGTACTTACCAATGGTCAGCGACCCCATTCCTGCATTCAAAGTTAATCCAGGGTTTTTTTCCTAAACGTACGGTTTTTGTTAAAATCTCTTAAGAGATTTTAACTGACTCTGACATCGCATAGTCACTGTTGACCTACTTAAAACCGCGGGAAAAGCAGACAACAACAACACTACATAAGATTCATGAGATATATTCGTCTTTTTGTTAAAAATACATTAATATCCACAATGTGTGCCATTCTGGGCTTTTCGTTATCCGACGCACTGTACAAAAACACGCAACTTACGTCTGCGTCTGCATTAATGCGTTTGGCACCATATGTTATTTTGGTCTCGAATGAACGCGAGAATCCGCGTGACACCATTACGTCATTAGCAACGAATGCCTTGATGACCGGGAAGAAAAGCATCGAAAGCCCTATTGACAAGCACAGATTTTAGTTTTTACTACAATAACGGCCGTTTTAGTGGTAAAATACAATAGAATATATTTCCATGCGTTGTTTACAATGTATTTCATGCGGAATTTTGAATCTCAAAGGAAGAGTTATTATTGCTTTAAAGAATTAAAATTTCACAGATTTTAATTTTGTTTTCAATTCTATTCAATCTGTTCCTTTACTGGTGCATAAGTTTGTATGACGTCGCCCATTGTAGTATTTGATACACATTTTGCAAACACATTTTTACGATGGCGCCATGAATTTATGAACCAAAATGTTTTTCATGCTATATACACTGTACATGTATATATATATAATCAAGGAGTTATAACAGATGTTATAACTCCTTGATATAATGATCTGCAAGAGTGCTAGTGTGTTTTGATCTAGGGGAGACCGGGGCTAGTTGGCCCAGTTAGACACTTTTCGCCTTGTAGAGCCAACTAGGAATAGGTTAGAGTAACAAGATCGGTTTCAAAGTAAGCCCCATGAACTAAGCTACGTATGCAACGTCATTATTTTTCAAATATAATGCCAGATGGCTCACAATTTGACAAAAGACGCAGTTGACGTCAATGGGGCCAACTTGCCCCGCCACGGGGCAAGTTGGCCCCAGGGTCGGGGCAAGTTGGCCCCCCTATACAAAAATGAAGTATATATCCCATGTAAACGCCTTGAAATACATTTTTATACATTTTTAATTTATTAAATTGATTTTTTAGAGTCTTTGATGAATAAATAGTTCAAATGAGGCAGATTTATTGAGGTTTCCGTACGTCACGTTGTAGGGGGGGGGGGGGGGGTACGTGTTACAAGAACCAAAATATCTATCAATAAAATTTGTTTTGTTTTAATTAAGAATAAATTAAAAATGGTATAAAGCAGGTTTTTAATGAATGAAAACGAATAATAAATTTTCGTTTTAAAAGAAAGTAACAAATTCAGTTTTAGACCATTGAGTTTGTTTCAACAATGATCTCTAGCTAGGGAGGGGTGGAAAATCCCCTTGGGACCACATATAACACTATAAATACAAAGGGAATCCCCTTAAAATGAATTAAGGCAAAATAAATGTTTTTCTAAGGAAAGTTCAATGGATTTACTTTCTAATACATACAATCAACAGAACATTTCTAATATAAATTTTTGAAAAGACACCAGAGAGCAAATTTAATGAAATCAATCAGACGGTAAACACCGGCAAGCTTTGTCAATTTCACCAACTTGTTTATTTCAAACAGCGTTGCGCGCAAAGGATTGTGGGTAATATGAGGGTCCAACTTGCCCCGAGTCTAGGGGGCCAACTAGCCCCGGGTGCACCTTTTTTATTTTAAAGGATGGCAACCATTTATGATGCTAGAATGAGCAACGATGATATATCTCAGTGAAACTTGAAACAATGAGCTTCAGTTTGATGCCCTATACATATATTATATTCGATCAAAAGCCTTTGAAAACAGATTTTTAATTCTGATAAACAAAATTACTTTTAGGTGCAAAAATCGTTTATTTGGACTCACCGCTTAAGTAAAACTTTTTAACGTCCGATACTTCCTTAGCGTTGTAGGCTACGGTCACTTTACAAGAGTATGTGACCAAATTTTTTACCTAGTAGTTACTTTTTCATAAAGCCCCGGTCTCCCCTATATGGGATTTTATGGTTTGTCTTAAGGTTCTTCAATACATGTTTGTTGGATCTGATGACACAAACAAAGCAGCATTGGATCCAGCCAATGTGAACAAAAACCGTGTCAGGAACATTACCCCAGCAAACGGATGCAGACCATATCTCTCCACGCCGGTAGATGGCGGCACTGACTACATCAATGCTGTCTTCATAGATGTAAGCCAGCACATGACATTACTATCCGTCATATTTGTATAACGTTTATTGACGATACTAGTTTAAAGGAGACTTTATTATTTACTTATAAGGAAGGACAAGACTCTTGAAATCAAATTCATAATAAGTACGAACGATGAACAAAATGGGTTTTGTAAGGACTTAATGAATGGTATTTCTTCTTTCTCCATGGAATAAACTGTAGGTGAGCAGAAATTTCCTTTTTTAGAGAAAAATAAACATTAAAGTTACTATTAACCACAGTTGAGTGTTGACACATGTATAAGTTTATTACCCCGGTGATTTAGATCTGTTTTATTCAACATCGCGTCTTGTTCACTCCAGGGCTACCGCCAGGGTGATGCCTACATCGTGACACAGATGCCTTTACCAGATACTGTGGTGGACTTCTGGAGAATGATGTATGATCACAATTCTGCTACAGTAGTCATGATGAATGAAGGAACCAAGATGGATAAGGTATGCTTGACCTATTAGTTTTAACTTATAGGCCTATGTATATACAATAAAAATATATGAGGCTTATAATTGAGGCATGAAAACATTCGTTCCATGTAAGTGATTTTGTTATAGTAATGGAAAGGCGTCAAGATTATTTTCGTTTTCCCAATATGTTGCTATAGGCTGCATCCAGAAGATAAAACTATCCATTCATCGTTTTAATTATATACTTGATGTTGCTGTAGACTTCCGTCTGTTTTAAGTAGAATTATGAATTAATGGTTCAGTCTTATATATATATATATATATATATATATATATATATATATATATATCGGTAGCGAAAAAATGCAAATATATAAATACACTGTAGATATACAACATCGATGGTAAACCACCAATTTTATTTCATGATTCATTAATTTTCTAAATATGACGTTAATTTTTTTTCATCTAGGATCAAGATAAGATTGCTTTATTATTTATTTACTTATTTATCTTTATAGACAGCCGCTGTGTACTGGCCTGAATCTGGCTCAGCGACATATGGACCTTTCACAGTGGAATTTGTGTCTACATGTAAGAGTGGGGATTCTTGCATTGTAAAGGAATTTGAGCTGAAAAATAGAAAGCGGGTATGTAACCAGAGCATATTTGCGCTAATGCATCCCATTTAAACAAATATTTATTTCTGTATTTTGTAATGTATGGTTGTTCTTTAGGTTTTAGCTGATACGGGGATCAAATCATCACTGTATTGTATTTAGAAGACTGTGATTACATAGGCCCTTATCTTTGAGACTGACCCTTAGATTGCTATGCAGTACAGCAGTAATTAGTGGGAGGATTTCATGGAATCTGTCAGAGAGGGAGAGAGAGGGACAGATGCACTTAGCTTCATCTTGTTTATTTGTGTAATTATAGACCAAAGAAGAGCCGCGCAAGATACGCCAGTTCCAGCTCCAAGGGTGGAAGACATCAGATCCCACGCCGTCCTCAACAGAAGAGCTCTTAGAACTATTAGATGAAGTACAACACTGGCAACAGCAGAGTGGAAACACAACCATAACTGTGCACTGCATGTAAGACTTAATTGAAAATGAAATTTAAATCAGTTGATTCATTGGTAAAATGATAAATAATTATACATTTCAATTGTTTTTTCCACAATGTTTTGCTTTTTAAACATACCTTCATGTATCTTTCTCATCTGTAAGAAGACATTTATTTTCATTTTAGGAACGGAGCCCACCAGAGCGGCGTTTTCTGTGCCGTGTCCAGAATATTAGAGAAGATGAAAGTGGAACAACAGGTGGACGTGTTTCACACAGTCAAAGCCGTGCGAATCAACAGACCACAGTTCATAGACAGTTTGGTACGAGAATAGCCTTAAATCCTTAGAATCCATTAAAGTTATGTTCATAAGCGAACCTAATTCAGTTGCAGTGTTTTAATGATAATGTGTTACGGGATGAGGTCAAATTTTTCAGATGACTCATGGTTGCAGGGTGTTTCACACAGTTATCAATTATTATATTAATGACATTATGTACTTATTCTTTTATTATTCATTTATCAGGTACATTTTTCTTTTCTGTCTTTTCAGGCCCAGTATAAATTTTGCTATACTGCAGTTGAAGAGTACGCCAGAAGATTTGACACCTACGCCAACTTTCAGATATAACGGATACCAGCATAAGAAACGCTTTGCACATATAATTTACGTTTATATATCAAACATGTATAGGGCCTACTCAGTGCATGTATGTTTGCACGCTAAAATGTTACTGTACAAACAGTGTTCATACGCCGGAAGATTCTGATAATTTTGGTCATTGCAACGTCTCAATCATCCAACCATCGATCATGCCCTAAACGGGACTTCCCTCTTGTTTATAAACTGGACAAAGTGGGTAGTGATGGACAATGCCTTTATTATTTCATGCATATCATATATTCAGGATATTTCCTATCATGCCCCAAACGGGACGTCCCTCTTGTTTATAAACTGGACAGAATGGGTAGTGATGGACAATGACTTTATCATTTCATGCATATTATATATTCAGGATATGCCCCATTTACATTTCTTGTATTTTGATAGATAATAATTTTACTGCTTTATTTGATATAGCTACACTGTACTTAGTATACTCAACATAATACAAGCACAAGTACTATATCCTGTTGTCGACATATATACTTGGTGTTCGGGTCATTAGGTATAGATTTCCGCCATGTAAATGACGTGTAGACATGATGACACTTTCATAATATATCATCTGTACATTTGTGGTGCCGACTGTCTGTAGGATACAACATGTATAATATTTATATTATTTAGTAACAATTGTTCATTTGTGCGGTATTAATTTTGGCAAAATTAAGGTACGTGTTTGGGATATAGCTAAAAAAAGAAAAGAAAGAAAGAAAAAAATTGATATTTACCAAACCCTCTGAGGGGCTGTTTTATTAGACGATATACTGTAGACGTTGAACGACGAAAGACTTCCTGGTTGTATGGACGGTCATTTTTTTAGGTAAACCATTTTAATTTTCATAATAGCCAACTTTAGAGTATTAAACCAATATTTGAGAATGCTTTATGCTTGGAATACAAATTGTAATCCTGGGTTGAAGGGAGTCATTTTACCATGTGTCGTTTATTTCAGAATTTGGAGTAGTGAGTCGATATGTCTGTTTGTATAATGGTATTGGTACATGTATGTAGATGGCATAAAACTTATATAAGAGAGCTCTCTAATTGTATTTTCACAGACAGGGTGTTTGACTGTTAAAAAACGTGTGTGACAATATATTTTTTGTATTGAGTAGTAGTAATAGTAACTTGGTACAATCGTCCTAACTAAGCTAGGAGTATTCATACACCTTGTAATTGGTTAATAGCATACTCATTTAAAATTACATTTATATTGCCTTTTTTTTCATCCACCCAGGTGGATACATACATGTACCTGTAGATACGTTAAAAACATTTATCCAGAATATAATTATAGTTACATGTAGTTGTACTGTTCGGGTGGTGTTGTGAGTTTTGTGTGTAGTGTTGTGAGTTTCGTGTGTGTTGTTGTGACGTTCGTGTGTGGTGTTGTGACCCTTACACGCTTCCGTAACTCTGGCCACTATTTGTTCAATATTTATTTTGCCTGCGATATATTATCATTATCGGTAGTTCGAGAAACGCATTATTAATGATGTACAATATATCTGTTTTCTTGTCATTTATTTTACACTTTAATCTCCACAATAACATTTTATAAAAAATACATATAAATGTTACAGCCGAAAGAAGCCTAGCATGGCAACTCAAGTGAGCCGCCACATTTCTATCTCAACAAGCGCAGTCATAAGCACAATCATTTACACTCACAATACAATGGCAGACAACTTCTCCATAGATGAAGAAAACTAGCCTCAAAGAGATGATTCGTTCCCTGCATGACACATAATGATAAACATGTCATCTCACTCAAAAGAACAACATTCTTAAGCCATGCGTTACTTTTCATAGCTCACATTTAGGTGTCATGGATATGCATTCTATGAAAAACGAAGGCTGACACTTGTACATGTATATGTGTACGTATGCTTTACGAAACCAAGGCCTGATATTCCAAAAACTGGGCAAATAGGATAAGACTTCATCGGCGAAGAAGCATTTCTCTCCACAGACGTACAGTGTATTTAGCACAGTGGTCGGCATATCATTATCCGTTGACAATCAAATAATCATAACATACTTGTGTTTAATTGCACGAATTGGTTTTGTGATGATGTTGATGTGGACATCAAATGATTGTAGCTGTATCTTTTACGATTTTGTCATACTGACTAGACTAAATTCCTCTACATCTCACTTGTCTTTTTTTGTTTTGACTACATGATGTTCATGGCAGGTTTTCTCTTGGCAGATTTTCTATGTGACTGTGACCTTTAATTAAATGTTTACTTTTTGTTTCGTTAAATAACAGCCGATCCTATGGTGAAAGGTTACCATCACAAACGCGCTACGTGTATTAGCAATTTTTTAAAAATATCTGTCAAACAACGAAAGTTTTTCTTGTACATGTAAATGTCGAAGATAATTAATATGAAAATTCGCACAGATCTGTATTTTTCCGATAATATTTCAAGAAATAATGATAAGCAGAGTGCCTCATATTTTGGATTCATCTTTAAGTGAAAAAGAAAGGAAATGAAGAAAACGTTTGATGTTCAGAAGTTGATTGAAATATAAAAGTTTATTTTCACAGTATAGAGAATAAGTTTGGCAGTTGCATTTCCTGCAGTTATCATTCCATTAATGGCACACGTACACGTAGATCGGTGAAGTGTTTACTACTAGTTTAACAGGAAAATGACTTGAAAACAAGTTACATGTGGTTCTGAATTTCATTACTTCTAAAATTATCAGTTCTTCCTCTCCGACAGTGTCTTTCTGTCATACTATATACTCGGAACAGGATGTCAATCGAAGCATTCATAATACCACAGGTTTAGTACCCTAGTATAGATTAATGCACAGCCAATTCACTCAGTTATGCTCAACCTTAAATACAAAAGCTAGGGATTTTTCTAATTTACGCCTAGTTCGCCTTCCAAGAAAAGTCCAATTACTTCCTAGTGTAAAAACCCATTGCAACAGCACATGGGGTGACCAATGGAGAGACGCATGACGCTGACATACCATTGGATTGACAGACGCGTCTTATGTAATCGATCGCTTTGAAGGTGGAAAAGGAAGGATTATCGTTTTCCTCAGCACTGGTCCACACCTGCTATGGGTTTTTAATTTTCTTTATTTTTCCTATTTTAAATCAATTTTTCTTACTGAGGTTATGCACAATAAGCCATGAGAATACATGTATGTATATAAACCGGTTATTTATTAAACAGCACGACTGTATGATATTGTTCATCATCATTACGCATATTTGCCCAGTGACTCCACATATTTACCGCACTGCGTTAATCTCAGGGCGCTGAACCATGGAGGGCTCACTACACACGAGGCTACAGCACAGTCAGGTAGGAGAGGGAGCTAATTTATGAGGAGACTACTTCCGTCACCGAATAATCCAGGTGTGACCGCTACCGTACGACCCAACACTATTCAAGATAAGCCAAGCAAAACACGATTCTTATTATAACAGCTCCGTATATTTACCCTTGGCCGCTGGATTACCTATAACTGGACAAGGAAGGACTCGCCCTCATGTGATAGACTGTGTTGATTGAAAATGAACGGAGGACTCCGGCATCGTCAAGGTTCCTCTGAAGTCCTGTTAATCCTATTCATAATAATCCAAGGTAAGTGTTTTAATTGACTGTTAATTGGACACGACGACGAGGAGAACTCAGGGTTGATGACTGATTATTTTAGCATAGTGTGTAAGTCCCAGTATAATGGAAACCCGTGTGTTATGTACACTGGAACTTCAAGGACACACTGTACGGAGTAATAACACAGTATTATAGAAGTTGACAATGATCTCGTGACGGTTTGTCAGTTCGGAACACTGTTACTGTACAAAATCTTTTCGCAGTGGTTAAAGAATGGGCGAATTATGTCTTTTACATCGATTTTCGATCCAGTGTTTTCATACGTCTGGGACAGTGTGTTCAAATACTGAGTACCGCCAGTGGCAGATGGCTTGGCATGTGTATTGTCTTTAGCCACACACGCTGACTTCATGACAGTTAACCACTAATTTATATATAATGGCCTATATATATATCTATAAAACGACACTCTCTTTGTTACACAGTTTGGACATAGTGTCCGTGTATTTGTGTGCTGGTGGGTGGGGGGTGGGGGGGGCGAAGAGCCACCAACCTTCCACGTCCACTCTTGAACGGTCCAGTACTGATTGGTATATTGTTTATTTAACAAAGGCTTTGGGCGACCACAGTATACACTGACCGCGACTACTAGTACATGTACCCCTTACGTCCTGTAACAGAGTTCAAGTAAATCACAAAAAGACGTAGCTACAGCAGGATAAAGCAACCCCAAACTGATCATGCTACTAGTACTTGTATATTGAACAGTTATGCCGTGGTATCACTCCCTTGGGCGTAAAAAGAACAAGCCAGTACAGATGTATAAAAGAGACAACTACGCGGCCGGATACCTAAATATTTATCGCGACATACCACATATTATATAGTGCATTATACTGTACTACACACAAAGTGGTTCATACATGTACATAATGGGTGTGAGCAGAGGTCACGGGTCATGAAAGGATTAATTCCACATATAATAAAGCCTATAGTCAACAATGGGAGCGATGTCCGATCTTCGGCTCCATATCCGGGTATAAGTTAAATCTGTGGGTTTTACCGATGATATGTTGTGTTATATAAACGTAATTTTGAGACAAACTTCTGTGGTTTTCTTCACTGGTGACTGTTTATCGGAGTGGTTGACACACTGTTATATGCAGGTTCCTAGTGAGTCTATACGGCTGTCTATAGACTCCGATAAACCTTCGTTACTAGTCAGTGTAGTCAGACACTTTGTAGAAGGCGCATGTTTTTTTTCAACAAGATTTATTCAGAAAAGAAAGATAAAAGAAGGCGATTCGCTTGGAACGTTATACGCTTTCCTTAAGAGAACAAAAGAAAAATATTTACAAGGGCAGTTTACAAAAAGGGGGAAAGAAAGAAAAATTAGAAAGAATGGAACCCATACTGGTATACAACAAAACATAATGTTAATAAATAACTAACAAAATGGAATAAAGTAAGAAAGTAATATTTCCATTGACAAAATGCACAAAAAAAATTAAAACAAAATACTGGCACTGATTTAAAAAAAAATAAATACAGTAATATCATATCATACTCTGGGAACAAGGGGCTGGCATAAAGGAAGCGGGGGAAATATCTGGTAATGCGAATGGTCAAGAAGAGGAAAACTGAAGACCGATGTTGACCACTACTCCTGATCGAGTCTGAATTCCTTTAAAGCAAACTGTTTTCTATTTCTGGTCCAAAAGAGAAGAATAAATAAAGCTAACGAGAACTAAAGATCCCTTAAGTCTTAGAGAACAAGGTTAGATCGAGTTTTCTGTGCGTCCTAAGTAGAGAACAGCTGCGTGATTATTAAATAAAAGATTTTGAGCATTTTTTTTGGAAGGGTGAATAACGCAAGGCGTGCTTGATTAACCCATTATCTCTAAATTTCAATATAATTAATATCACACTAAGTTCCAAGTCATTAACATTGCACTACACTGCGAGGGGCTTTATCAGCCTTTTGACGTTGACTCATCCTAATCGTGCCGAAATATACATCTGCCAGTCAGCGTCGTGGTGTTCAGTGCCCATTGATTCCTTGAGAAGATTCATAAAACGTTGTGTATCACATAACTGTATAAAGCTAATCAGAAATAATGCACGGTGTCTTAGCCACTAGCCACTTGGAGTATCTATGGAATAAGGACAGTTGATTACTAGATCGATTTCTTTCCCTTAATTTGATAGCTGAGATAACAAGCTTACCAGTTATGTCGCCTTCGGTTCTTTTAACCACAAGGCCAATAAAGTAAAGATTGGAATGATTTCTTTTTATAGATGAGTCGCACAGTTCAACTTGTTTAATACTTAACTGAAGATATATCTACATGCAGTTCTGTTAACATTAAATGCATTTGCTATCAAATTTTCGAAGTACATCATGCGGATATGACACGGCACTTGTAAAACAAAAGAATGATGATTGGATTTTATAAATTAATCTACGTCTTGTATGGATGGGAGAATTAAGTACAGCGTGCCCTCCACAATACGTTTACGTGTACACTTAACTACTGGTTAATTTTTTTTATGGGGAAAAAATGTAAGAAAAGGTGTTGTCTATTGATTGATGTCTGTATAACTTGTAAATCTCTCACCGTTTTCGGTGAAAGTGTATTTATAGTGTTCTTTTTCATGGAATTTGAGTAATCTCATTTTGCGTGTTTGATTACATATTCCAGTGATATATTTTAAACACGGTAACCTTACACTGAAGTACTGTGGAGACATCAAATTCAGAAAACTATGCTTGTGGTTTTAAAGCACCGACTTGAATAAAACACTATGCAGAAAAATCCTTCTGGTGAATGTTTGAAATACTTAACACCTTGTAGAGATGGGGCGCTGGAATTTAGCCCCCACCCTTGAAATACATACAATACGCACAATTTGCTTGTTGATTGTTGAGATTACGTGTTGGAGAACGGGTTATCTGTTATGATTGATGCGTGTATTAGATTAATACATTGTACCAGTGAGTCTGTAGGTTGTACTGAGGGAGGTGTCTGTGTCTACGACTAAGATAATACACTCATCCGAACGATATATGCCAGAACACCTCGAGCGTCTGCGAAAAAAGGTGGCAGTGTATTATTTGACATACATACTGAGAGAAAGTAAATGCATTTCACCTTTAAAACCGAATAAAGCGTACATCGCCACGGTCACATAATGTCTCTATGTATGTATTCTTGTAATATCAAACTGCGGTAGTATGATTAAACAAAAGTTGCCCGTCCCTCTTAATACCTGTGTCAAATCCGGGTGTTTACGTTTGGGAGATACGAGGGCTAGAAAGGAAATTACAAATTGTATTTGTTATCCTTTCTCTTCTTTTCTTATTTTTACATTTATCATCTTCCTGTTTCCTTTTCCCGTAATCCACCTTTCAGATAAATGACATAAAATATTTAAAATAGTTTCAACTGTGGATATTGGAATTAGAGTGAAACCTCAGATGTTGGTTATTACGATATGCCCTCGAAGATTCAGTGAATCAAATTCAAGGAAACAGAAGAGGTGCATTCTTATATCCATTCACACTTTATGTTTCAACTTTGCTATCAGCACGAGGGAAGTTTGTTTAAATATGTTTGCTTCATCGGGCAGGTTCTACTCCACCTGTCATATAGAAATGCATCATATCCTCAGAGCCAATGATCTTACGACCTTAAACTGTCATTAATGAAAAGAAAAACATTTCACTCCTTTTACAATATGCAGGGAAATTATTCCAACAGCACTAAGAAATATGCGAGGCGACTCTATGGGATAATGGAAATCGGGTCAGACTTAGTTGTTTTTCAGATACATTTTCCTCTCCATCACCGCTTTTCACCTAGCTTGTGTGCTAGCTAGTAGAACACATACATGTAAGCTTATTAATATTGGTCAAACTGTGCAAGGACACAGAATCACGTGGAAACAAGCATCACACGGTTCACACCCAAATGTTATTCCCAACCCTCCCCCCCCCCCCCCCCCCCACACACACACACATGTTTCATTTTCTTATTTGGAATGCGTGCGTCATCCCAGTTCACTATTCCTTTAACATTTTATGATTATGATGCAATTTATGGAACAACCCCATCCTCCGCAATTTCCTATAAAGTTTTTATTTCGTGTACGGTTATTTTATGACTGACTTGACCAATTTAAAACACGATACGGGTTGGCGGTTTATTAGTCTATGTTTATTATTTCCGAGAAGAATAAAATAAGACATTGCAACTAATAGAGTACATTGCAGACAAAAGGTGAAGTAGGAAGTAATACGAATGTTTTAAGCATACTTACATAAATACTTGAAAGCGACAAACAAACTTAGAGTAGTCCTATAAAAAAGAAGCACAAATGAGAAACTGTTTTTATACTCTATTTCGGACTCTCTCTTTAGGGCATGATAGAATGAGCCCTAGCACTTAATGTTTGTAGCATAATTTCAAATTTATACTTTAAATCTGTAAATAGAGAGTCGCTAAACGGTGTGCAGATATTTTGTTTTGATGCATATTTTCTTATTCCTACACTATACGTGTCTTTATATATTCTGATCATTGTGTCTGTCAGTGTCATGTGAGTGTCGTCGTCGCTGTTGTTTGTTGTCTCTTGTTCATACTGTTACTGCAAAACAGTACTTTTGTTTTACTTTAAATCTATTGAGTGGCTTTGTGTAATTAAATTTATCTTCCTTTCGAAAATGAGCATACTTGTAAGTTTTAATAAAATTAATTGATTTTTTATATCTATTGTCGTAAGATTTGCCCTGTAAGTTACGAACCGTATTTTTTTCACGTCAAAGTGGCTTTCTATGGTTAAAATGCAGGTTCTTTTTGAAAATCAGCATAACGGGATTATTTTGCAAAAGAAGTAACCTTTCCCTTTTGTATTTTATATGTTTATATTTACTATTGTTTTGTTCTTGTGTGTGTGTGTTTTTTGTAAATTTATTTTAGCAACGTTTGTTCCATAGGATGCAAACAAGAGCTGACCCTATGCTCATGTGTTCAGATTGAGAACGAACTTGTATAATAAGTTCAGTGAAAAGACGCAGTCAATCTTTGGATTGCAGATGAACAGTACTCTGTTTATGTATTCGGTCACTGTAAACGTTATAAATTTGTTAAATTTTTTTCAATCTGTAGTGGAATTTGCCTGTTTATGTACATGGCACATATTATGGGACTGACTTTTTACTGTTTAGCGTCTGTATATTAGAAAAGGTTGCTGTCAAGTTCTTAAATATGCATCTACCTTTGTAGAATACGTGTATGTTGGCTGATTCAAAACAAATGAACCTTTTTCTTATTCTGAGATAAACTTAAGTATGTCGTCTGAATATTGAATACAAAGGCGAATACCGCAAAATAATGGGTCACCCAAATAATTTAAAATATTGCCTCATGAAATTGCGTGGAGCGGTTTTATCAGCATATAGCTATTATTGTTTATATATCCCGTTTCATGCATATTATTTTACATTTATTTTTTATCACACACTCTCGCTTTACAACATACAACATAGAATTCCCACGTCAATTAGAATGGATTAACACTGGCTGATAATCCTCAATAAATTCGCTTTCTAATTTCAGTTCAGACCTCATTAAGCTGCGTTGAAGGAGAGGGATACTTTGGCTGGTTGTGTGACACCCAGAGTAATTGTTTCTGTAAACAGGCACAGATAT
The DNA here is from genome assembly GCF_051362555.1 of Lingula anatina. NCBI lineage: Eukaryota > Metazoa > Brachiopoda > Lingulata > Lingulida > Lingulidae > Lingula > Lingula anatina. The sequence continues at coordinate 16,981,005 of NC_141767.1, read as the reverse complement.
GTCAGAAAACACTGGGTACATGTCCGCCGAACTGTGTAGATAACCCATGGGGAATAGGATGCTCTGACGGTAAAATGCACCTTTTCTCTTTCCCTAAGTAATAATGCTCGGTGGCCCTTATCTAAAGTAACCTACTCAGTTTTTTTTTTACAAAATTAAGAAAGTTAGATTCATGAAATTTCAGCATTTATAAAAACACAATTGTCCTAAAATGTTCCAAATTTCATTGCAATAATTTCAAAATTAATAAAGTTATTGAAAATTTGAAACTAGTAAGGTTTTTTTTGTTTTGTTAACTTTTTTTAACCACCCGATATAAATACACCATGCTTATATGTTAGTTTTATACATGTATTTAAGTGACGCCGTAATGTTCTTTGATGACCACGAGAAACTGTGTTGCTGCATTCATGTACAAATTACAACACAAATGTTCTTCTAAGACAAACTCTTTTTATTTTCAAAAGATGACGTCAATCTGGCGCAAGGAAAGCAAGCTTCTCAGTCGACCACTAATTCAAATTTCCTGGCATCTCTCGCTGTTGATGGAAATAACAGTACCCAGGGGAGTGACTGCGCCTTGACCAACTTACAGAACGACCCATCGTGGCTGGTAGACCTGGGAGGACTTCACGTCGTAAGGAAAATAGCCGTGCAGAAACCCACCTCTGGTGTTTGTAAGTGACATTCTTTTTTGCCTTGTTATTGAAGGTGAAAGAATTTATAGTAAAGGAAGGAGCGAAGATCCCGTAAATTTTTTATTTTAAGGGATTCACTTTTTGTTTTTCTGTATTTGGTATTTTTAACAAGCATATGATTTAAAACTAGAAAAGCACTCCGAGAGCGCAGACCTCCGCCAAGGCAGCAATTTTTTATTATTATTGATTACTGATTGATTATTGATCCGGATCACCACCAAAAACTAATCACTTCTAAGTAAACCCATTTCTGGGCTACCCTGGAAATTTCAGCAAAATCGGTCCATAACTTTTTGAGTTATATTGATGATTGATTTTTATTGATCATTGATTGATTATGGATCCGGATCACCACCAAAAACAAATCACTTCTATGTTTACCCATTTCCGACCTACCCTGAAAATTTCATCAAAATCGGTCCATAGCTTTTTGAGTTATGTTGATGACAAACAAACAGACAGACAGACAAACGGGTGAAAACATAACATCCTTGGCGGAGGTAATAATACGAAACTTAACCCCAACCCTTTGCGTTAGCGTTTGTCTACAGCACAAATCTCCAAATTAATTTTTCTTTTCCAGGTCCTTTTAATCTAGTATTTGCCTGCATTGGGAACAGTACTGTCACATCGAACTGTAGGGAGATATCCCGGGCCGATGCCTGCGCCACGGCGTACTTGGAATTCCCAATTGACCCGCCTATACTTGGACGATATGTGAGGATTAAAAAAGTTGGGGGCCAGATTCTCAGCCTTTGTGAAGTGATTGTGAAGGGATATGAATACCCTTGTATGTATTGGTCAGAGTTATTATATTATTATAAGTGTTTTTTAATATTAAGAAATATGAAAAATACAGCTTAGGTCTGGATGTTGATCGCAGCCAGTAATTCATTCAGATTTCAGCGAATATGATACTTTCTTAACGGTATTGGATCGAGTATGCCTTCGTGATAGGCTGATATCGATAAAATTTCTGAATTTTCCAAGAATTTTTCTCACCCGCAATGCATGCCTTTAAGCCAACAAACGGTTGTTTAATTCTAGATAACCTAGCATACGGGAAATTGACCCAGCAGAGTACAGGAGAGGGATCGGCCCGGGCCGTTGATGGCAATTTAGACACATATTTTTATCATTCATCATGCACGCACACTGCCAATGAAGCCACCCCATGGTGGCGGACAGACCTGGGCGCGCAGTATGCCGTGTACAGTGTAACTCTTGTTAACAGGGGTGACTGTTGTAAGTAAATCACTTGGAGATGAGGGAATTTTTTACATTGTACTTTTATTGTGTTCCACAGAAATTGAAAAGCAACAGACACCTTGTTCACGTCTTAATTGCATTAAAAAACTCTTGGAAATAATTATTTCAATTTTATAACTAACCACTAACTCTATGTAGAAAAGCGTAAAATTGACATTTAAATATGAACTACATAATGGCAATTCGGATATATTTTTTTAAAATTTAAGCTTCACTGTAGAAGTAATGCACTTTTTATTTCAGGTGGAAATCGATTGAATTATTTTGACATCAGGTTACGGAATAGCTCAATTAGCGGAAGCTACGACTTATGCATATCCCGCAACACCCAAGTACCAAATGGTCAAGCTGAGGAACTAACGTGCGTTCAGCAATTCGTGGGCCAGGTGCTGATTATTCAGCTCAGGGCAACTAACATTTTAACCCTTTGCGAAGTGTTGGTCAAGGGATACAAATACCAGGGTAAAATGTTCTTAAGAAATTGTTTTATCTATTTATTTATTATTATTATTTATTTATTTATTTATTTATTTATTTATTTATTTATTGGAAAGTATAAAATATAACTGAATAACGTTATGGCTTGTATATAAATTTTCAAATTTGTATCATTTAACCGTTTAGAGAAATCCCATTAATTTTACAAAAAACAACCCATGTTGTGGTGCTATTACGGATCGTTTTCGCTTATTGACGGCATTTACTAAGTTATTATAAATAAGTAAAAGTAAGTTTAAGATCCATTAGCTTTGCAATACAACCAAAAACAATTAGTTTCTGCAAAATATCAGAGTGGAAATTACTCTACTCTAACTTACGCTGTTATTGTGAAGAAACTTTTAATGTAGTTCAATACTATGAAAATAAATAGGGTTTTCTGAGTTATAATCATCAACGATATCAGCTATTTTATAGATTTTTCTTTCTTCCTTGCAGCCTGTGCCGACGGTGCTTTTGGACCCCAGTGTCAGTACCGGTGTCAGTGTCAGCTGTCGAATGAAGTGTGCCACCCAGTGACGGGGCAGTGTAGCAGCGGGTGCGGAGCAGGCTGGAAGGACCATGGATGCCAAGTGCCCACTACCTGCTTGCCGCACTGGAAAGGGAATGGCTGCTTTCGAGGTATGATTATGATGTAATGTCACATTTGAGAATATTAATTTTTGATCTTTTTTACACTTAACAATTCACTCCATAAGTTTTCCAAATGAAGTGACTATGACTTTATTCAGTGACAATTAAAAAAATGGCACAAAAAATGAAATCGCGTTCCTGCTTTGAGAAAAAAATTATTCTAAAACGCCAACCTGCGTTCTGTTTTACCCCAATATACTAGTGATAAAACAAGATTAATTAAACCTCTTTAATTTTTCTTTTTCAGAGGTGCCACGTCTGGTAGGTCCTCCACGTAAAGTTTCTCGAACAGGCGACACTGTGACCATCTCCTGGGACGCGTGGTCCGCTGCTACAGGCGCAGGAACCGGAAGTGCCACAAGATATATTGTGGAGTACCAATCAGACGGTAGCAGTGGCTCAGCATGGCAGAGGAAAGATGCCGGAAACCAGTTTTCAACTACAGTCTCAAATCTTAACCAGTACACTGATTACCGGTTCCGAGTTATTGTTGTTGACGAGGAAGAGCGGGAAGGAAAGTCAAGTGCCAGCGCCACGTTTAAGACTTGTGGAGGTAAAGTGATAATTTTTATCGCAATGTTCATGATGCCGGTCATTAATTGTTTTGTAAAGTGACGCATTTTTTGTCTCCAACTTAGAGTTAGAAAACAATTAAACCAAGGCAAGACTTTTATGCTATGTTTCAATGTAGGTATATCTTATAACCTCAACAAAACCTCTTATTCCAGTCCCGCTAATTCCACCGCAACCAATCAATATTTTGGCAAGTTTATACGGCGACGGATCTTTTGCAGGTATCCGTTATACAGTCCAGGTAAAATTTATTTACAAAATGATCAGATGAACTTTTTTGTTAATTTGTAAATAATCCTATCTCAAAAAGATGTGACACGGATACGAATAATAAAACTAATATTAGTTAAACAAAACTTTGCCCAAAAAATTCATTTTTTCTCTCTTTGCGGTAGGATAATTTTAATTAATTAATTTGTTTGTTTATTCATTCATTTGATTTTTGATACAGCTGATATTGAGTTCTTTTGGTTATTTCAGGGAATAGATTCAGCAATAATTAGGTGTGAATCTCTTCAGAAAATTCGAGTAAGGTATCAAAGGCAAGGGGATTCTTCAACGATAGGACCGAATGACACCACCAACCCTACTTATACTATGTATAATCTGATCCCCTACAGTAACTATACTCTCATCCTTAGCATCTTTAATAACGCGGGACTCGAGGGGCCAAGCCGCACATTCTATGCTACAACACCAGAAGGAGGTAAAGTATACCAAGAAGTTATAATGAGATCTCATTATAACTTCTTGAGTATACAGACACTCTCTCTCTCTTAAAGAGATAACAACTCTTCGTATGAGATCTATATTTCACAATAAATACATTGTAAACAACTCGTAGAAATATAATATATTCTATTTTACCACAAAAACGACAGCAATAGCAATAAATCTTAAATATGTGCTTGCCATCCGACCACGTGACATCCATAGATGGCTATTAACAAACTTTTTAGAAAAAAAAAAACAGGGATTAACTTTGAATGTAGAAATGGATTAATTAACTAACCATTGGTAAGTATGGGAAAATTGCTGTTTACCCCAAGAAATTAATTTTTTGGCCAAAATGAACAGCTGTTATCCCTTTAACCGTCCACCCATCGTAATTATTAATGTGCGTGTAATGGTTTGTTCTCGTTTATGACATAAAGATAGTTGTCCATTTGACTTGGCGTGTTTTTTTTTTTTTTTATTTCAGTTCCCCCCAAAATGTCTCCTCCTACTATAACAAGCCAGCAGAGTGACTCCGTAGAATTATCATGGTCAGAACCAAATCCGCCAGGTGGCAGAATCACAAGGTATGACGTCAGGTACAGCACAGCGACCGGCGGCCAGCAGACAGTCGTTGATTTCAATGAAACCACATTTAGAGGAACCATAGGCAATCTACAGACGAATGTAACATATGCTATACAGGTAAGCTCTTGAGTTAAGAGGGCGGATACAATATAATTTTAAGTTGTTTGTTATCGTTTTTGTGATTGTTTGTTGCCCCTGGCTCATTGTTCAAAGATAATTAATTCTTTATTTTTGCGTTTGTTGAATTGCTCGTAATCGCCATGGCATGTTCATGGTGGATGTTCTCCAACGGCGATGCATTGAAAAACGAAATGACATTTTTATCGGCTTTCAGTCAAGTGCACCTTTTAGCACATTTTGAAAATTATTTTGCCTAATGTGAGGACTATTGTATTTTTCTTACTGTAGTATATGGATGCAATTGTGTTTTGTATTTAAGTGTTTTTCTCCTTTTCAGCTGAGAATCAGCTCCCACATGTTTTCATTTTCTTTCGTAGTATCGGTAGTAGCAGAAAAGAAAAAATCCTTTTTATGAATTTGATATTTGGCATAATTCACCTAGTGTGTTCTGTTATTTCAGATTCGAGCTGCTACAAATCGAGGCCCGGGACAGTACAGTGACCTGGTTCAGGCTGTGACAGTTGAAGGCCGTATGTTTTTCACTAATTATCATTCCCTTCTGCGTATATTTTGAGTGTCATTCATACTGTTTAATCTTCAAAGTGCTGAGTGCTAAAAAATAAAAGCACCTTGAGTACAGATTAAGTACTCTTAGTATAGATTTAAGATAAAAAGACATTCGTAAAACTTTAATTTCTTTAATTACTATTTCTTTTACTAAAGGAATTTAAACGATTCATTTTTATATGGTTAACTGATTCAATAACGTAATAAAATGATTTCAGAAGCAAAATGTGTGGGTTTTTTTTTTTTTTGAATTGTTAATCAGTGGCATATTCCTTTCAGGACCAGGAGAACCAAATAACTTAGAAAACAGCAGCAGAACAGATTCGTCCCTGACGTTGCGATGGAATGAACCGATCAAAAAGAATGGAAGGATAATGGGCTACAAGGTAAAACATAATTTTCTCGGTTGCTTAAAATGGTGGCAGATTGAATAAAAATTAACGTGAGACCATTTCTGAAATTCGTTTCGCTCTAAACACAAATCTGGGATAATATTATTGAATTAATGGTTAAAATTTTCCAGATAATATGCTCTGTATACAACTCACCATCCGATACAAATAAGACGCACATTTCAAACAGCCCCGAACTGAGACAGCAGGTCGTAGAAAACTTGAGACCGTCCACAAGATATGTTTGTGGGGTGGCTGCAAGGACATCTGTGGGATACGGAACCTACACGACGAGAGTTATATGGACGGCACCATCTCGTAAGAATCGTGTGTTTTGACACTAGTAATAATGACTTTAATTATTAGAACAACGACTCAATTACATACAGGTATAGGAGGTACATATTGTATTGGTGATTTTTATTTAACAAGACAAAAGCATGAACAATAAAAAGTGTAAAAAGTTTGAAATTTGAGGTTTGAATAAGGCTTCAGGCGAGTTTTATAAATTTTTGGGTATGATTTTAGCTCCAGTCATCGATGATGAATCACTTCGAAACTCAAGGACTCCAAGGAAAAGAACGAGATCGACCGTGACTGTCCTTTTACCGAATGTCAGCGTGGGAGATAAGTACAGGCATGTGTGACCTTACAATGTAACTTTGAGGATAGCTGAATCCAACTGTAACAGCGATTTCGATGTTTTTTAATGTCTGATTGTTTTAATCTAGTGTGGAAAATATGTTTCATTTATTGGTTTTCATATATCTGGGAAATTATATAAGGGTATTCTGAAAGCAAATTCTTCTAACTTGTGAACAAATGCGGATTATTAATGCTTGTCTTTGTATGACGAGGGTCCGAATAATTTTAGGTTGTCATAAAAACATTAAACCACAGCATAAGCGTTCATGCTTAAATAATATACGAAAGAAGCTGACAGGCACATTGCGGAATGAAGCAGTCGGCTTCAGTAGCCAGTCATTTGTCAAGGTTAGACGGAAAGGAGTAATATTTTTGAGGGACACACTTTAATGTGTAAACATAAACAAGTCAGTAAAATATAAAGGCGAGCATTTGGTCTATATTCTTGATAGATTTTACACCAGGAATTTTTTTATGCCATTGTTAAGTTTTAATTCCTTGTATCTTGAAATCCGAAAGTCTGTTATAGTATCTATCGCCCTTACAGATTAGTTGTTGAACTGATGTCACGCCGCCGTAAAAGAGACGTCAACGGCAACACCCAAAACCTGACGTCGTATAGAGAGGCCATGGATTTAAACTTGAATTATTACATCACAGCTGAAGTAGATAGCACTCGACTGGGGGCAGAATTTACTGTCGGCGATAATCAAACATATGGAGGATATCAGAATACGCCTTTGGTTGAAGGACAAACTTATGATATATACTTTGGCGTCCTATCGAGTATAGATGGGGTAGGTTAACGACTGGATTTATGCTACAGTAAGCAAGAACTGTTCACAAATATTGAAGTGGGTCGAAATTATAAATTAATCATGTTCAAAATAGAAGAAAATGGAAACAGGCATTTTGTCAATAAAGTAAATGAAACAGTTATGAGGAAAATCTAGAATTTAGATTATGACACATTGAAATTCCTTGTAATCCGTGACTGACTTGGATTCTTACAGGTAACAGCACAGACTTACAGCCGACTTTTGTCTGGATTTGTTCCCAAGAACGATGAAACAGGTACATATATACTATTGTGAACGCCATGATTTTTTGTGATTGCGATTCAGAGTCGTTCTGGGGCTATAATTAAATCTTACATAATACTTATATTGATAGGATTGATGGAAGAGTGACATTAACCCGCTTAACGGATTGAGCCTGCCAATCACCGTTCAATTATCATACATGGATGATAATAATACACCCATTGTTCAAAACCGATTCTTATTTTCAGCGCCATCTAGTGACGCAGGGGTCATAGGCGGAGTGATAGCTGCCGTGGTCTTGGTCGCTGTTATTGTCATCGTCGTAGCTGTCATTCTTATGAAGTAAGACCACCTAAATAAAATGCTGTTTTTGTAAATTGTACTTGCTCGATTCTCAGTTGTATTGTATTTATAGTGGGTTCCGTCGAACCAAAGTTTTGAAATACGGACAATATGTAATAAATTTTCTCTGTTTCAGAAGAAGGCGAAGACAAATGTCGAAACCATCATCGAGGGAAGAGATTCCTTTCAAGAACGCAGCATTTAAAGACGATAATTTAAATAGTAGCACTGAACATATTACAGGTGAGAAACGTAACTGCCTATAAAGAATCATTAACCCTGGGGACACGCTTGAAGCTTCAAATATATTCCAACTAAATAAAATTTGATATTTTAAACTATTCTTATATACAGTTTAACAATGGTAAAAGAGCGTGGATGTGTCAGTAGACTCATTCCAAAATTAATTCTAAAACATTTGGTCCTGACCTAAATTTCCAGATCCAGAAAGCCCAAAGAAAAAGCACGAGCCGGTTACCAACGAAGTCTTGTATACCGATGCCGAGCCGCTTTACGGCAACGTGGAACAAGGTACCGATATTCCCGTCGACCAGATAATGCACATAATGCTGTGGAAGACCAGAGAATTGATGAAAGAAGAATATGAGGTAAATAGGTGTTTACTTATTGTAAGCTTTCTGGGTCGTCTGAATTCCATGTTTATAGTGTGTCTAGTTACATTATCAATATTATAGTTGAAGTTATTTGTACATTAACTTTTTTTTCAGAAATTGTCCAAAGATTTACAGGCTGCTTGCACCGCAGGGAGGAAGCCTGAAAACAATATCAAAAACAGATTTAAAAACATATTACCATGTAAGTTTTGATAAAAAACTTTATAAAATGGTAAATCTTATCAACAAAGTAGAAAGCATGTTGCCAACAGGGCCTACCTTACTTTGTAAAGATAAAACAATAATGTAAAAAATCAACTTAGATAAAATGAAATGTTCAAATATACATATATTTCATATGCTTCAGGGAAGCTTTGATGTTTAAACTTCCTTCACGTAGAAACTTTAATAAAGCAAACAAAAATTATGAATAATGTAAATTACATTTGTTTAATATTAAAATACATCTCTTGACCAGATGATCACTCTCGTATTGTTCTGGACAAACTACCTGATGACCCACAGTCAGACTATATCAATGCAAACTACATAGATGTAAGTGTTTCCGATTTATATTCATCTGTATTAAATTGAATGTAAATGTCGTCTTCACCGACGACAGGTGAATTAAATTTGTTATTTTACCATACGTAACACGTGCTTTGATTTACTAAACGTACCTGTATCTGTTGAATACAACAATTCTTGTTTCAGCTTTACATACCATTTAATATTTTTGTTTACATTTTTCAGGGATATAAGCGATCGAATGCTTTCATTGCCGCTCAAGGTAAGAATTCCGACTTGCTTCTATTGTGAGATGGAATTAAAATAGTCTGATACAAAATGTTAGAAATACTTTGTGATAAGACTGGAAGCTCGTTTTTTTTCTCATTATATATTTTTGTGCATTAATTGATTCCCTTATATCTTACCAGGTCCAAAGCCCAACACAGTAAACGACTTCTGGCGTATGGTGTGGCAGGTGGACTCTCCTCTCATCGTCATGGTTACAAGAATAGTGGAGAATGCAAAAGTAAGGCGTTTTATGTCAGGGTTGTCACCGTGAGCACATGTTACTTATCAGACAAACACTGTACATCAATATATTATCAGCGCACATATTCTGAAATTGTGCATTATGTATTGCCTACTAACTTTAATTGATGTTGGTCAATACATGTGTGATTTTAAAGCACATCATGTTGCAGACTTAATTATGCAAAATAAAGTGATTCAGAAAGAGTATGTGCATTGCACACTGTCCTGATTTCTGTCTAGTATCAGCCTTAAGTTTTGGTTTCTGCAAAGATGCCTTATGTGCTCCCACTCTATTGTAGGCAAAAAGCGCTGAGTATTGGCCAAACAAAGGCAGCGTACAGCATGGTGAAATAACAATTATATCGATGCATGTTGAAGAGCACGAGGATTTTAGCATCAGAACATTCCAAATAACAAAGGTAATTACTTGTAATGATAACGGTATGGAATGATCCGTACCCATTTTATATTATATTATATTATATTATATTATATTAATGCTAGTCATCATCTTCTTGGTAAACGTAATCATGAAGGTAATTTTATATGACGTCTTTTTTAAAAACATTCTACTAAGTGTTGGTACTGTGCAAACCTTTTCCTTCAGACAGGAGAGTCTTCTGAAAAGTCCCTAAAGCAGTTTCACTTCACGGGTTGGCCGGATCACGGCGTCCCTGTCGATCCAACATCTTTAATAACTTTTAGAAAGAAAATCAAGGAATATGAGACGACGGTTCAAAGGAGGGGACCTGTCGTTGTTCACTGTAGGCAAGTATTCTGATACATGCTTTGAATCTATCATTTCTGTATCTTTTATAATAGGATTTATTGGTGTTCGACATTGCCATGAATAAGCCAACATCATCAATTTGATATACTGCAAAAGGAATCCCAAGTTACATTGAATTGCTTTAAATAAATATATCAGAAGGTGTCCAACACTTTTTAAAAGACTTATTTTAAAATTCATTTTTCAGTGCTGGTGTGGGGCGGACAGGCACGTTTATTGCCTTAGATTACCTCATGGACCAAGCCCAAGCAGAGGGTAAAATCAACATCTTCCAGCTTGTGCAGCTCATGCGAGGAGCACGACCTAAAATGATTCAAACAGTGGTAAGTTTTTTATCGTTTTATAATTTTATTACACTGAAGTTTCTTTTCGTACTTTCAAACGATACTCTCCTTAGATGAAATGATAGTTTTATGTTGTAGAGGAAGTATATTGTCGACAATTAATTGAATGTGTTCTTTATCTTTCACTTCGAAATATTATAGGCCTACAACTTATTTCTTTTCCCTGCATTTCCTAAGTCACTTAAAAACGATATGTCGATATGTTTGGCGTCTCTGTTGCGTGCACCATCTATGACATGGATTTCATGGATTTCCTTTTTACAGATATTAGATCCAATATTTTCTTTTCTTTTTCTTTTAGGAACAGTACTATTTTCTTCATTACACCATGCTAGAGGAGTTACTGTGCGGGGAGACTACTATTCCTGTCCAGGAATTCGCTGAACGTTATGCAGAGCTGAAGAAAAAAGGGTCGTCTGAAAGTAGCACAAAACTTGAGGAACAGTTTGAGGCGAGTTTAGTGTTCTCATTGTAGGGTGCATCCAGATTCTCTTTACCTTAATTAGAATCAACTTGGTTAGTCAGATGCATAATAATCACAAGTACGAAGTTAAAACACATCTAGGCAAAGCTAAGCACTACAGCATCCTCTAGTTCTTAACTCGTATCAAAATTGGCTAAGATACACCTAATGCAGTATTTCTTAAGGCTTTTAAATAATAATTTTAAAACAAGTATTACAGTTTTTACCTAGCGAAACACTATTTAGGACAATATTTATCTAGAGGGTTAAGAGAGAACCCCCTAGATAATAAGAGGGCAGATATTGGGAACTAAGGTAGAACAAATGCTCGACTGTTTACGTCCGTCATATTTTTAGGGTTATATGATAAAGAGTTTCTGCTACTTGTGGTCCAATGATTCCTCTTTCACGAAATGATAATACAAGTGTTTGAAACTTTTAGGTTCTTCAAATTATGACTCCTGAAATCGACCAAGAAGAGACCAAAACTGCACTTAACGAAGAGAATCTCAGTAAGAACAGAGTTAGGAATATAGTACCAGGTGGGTTAAAGTTCTGACCTGGAAGACCGACATGAAGTTATAATTAACTGTTTGATATATTTTACTAGTTAGAATTAAATTTGATATGGAATAAATAAAATGTAAAGAGACTTAATGTGTTTTTACCTACAGATACGAAACGTGCTGTAACTAGCCTTTATCAAAACATAATTTGTTCATCATTAAAAATCCTGGGTCTCTGTAGAAACGATTAATTTTTACCATATTCACGCAAGGGACAACGAGAAGCCTGTTTAAATGAAGAATTGAATAACAGAAACGGGAATATCCCCCTATACATTTACATTATTAAGTAGAATGTTTCTTTAGCAGCAAAAGGCCGATTACGCAGTACAGCATATATTAATTTCACAATTTTTTTTTGTTTATTCCAGCTAACCACTGTCGACCATACCTTGAGATAAATAGTACGCAAACATCCGATTACATCAATGCAGTGTTTGTAGACGTAAGAAAGAATTATACTGTTTTGGCAATAAAGAAATTGACGCAGAAAAATAAGTACATGTATTATGTGATTAATATTGAAATTTTATGTTTATATGTTACTATTTTTATTGACAATTGAAGAATTATTATTCTGTATTTGGACATGGAATAGGCCTGATCCCAACGATATACATTTGAGTTAGAAGTATCCATAATTTTGTAGTACGAGTATGCCCTTTGTATAAAGTAATATTCAAAGGGTGGACGTATATATTTATTTCAGGGTCACCGGCGTTGTGACGCGTATATCGTGACGCAGATGCCGCTTCCAAGCACCGTGGTTGATTTCTGGAGGATGATACACGACCAGAGGTCTGCTACCATTGTCATGCTCAACGAGATTATTCAAGATGATGAGGTAAGCGGCAATAGCTAATATGTGTTTTTTGGATCTTTATTTATTTATTTAGATTATTAGACTAGAAAACAGAAGAGAGGAGAAGTATGTGGAAGATATTAGTGGATGTGTGTTCCACACTAAACCTCAGACTCAGGCCCTACAACAGTTTAAGTGAATCTTATCAGCTGTGTTAACACGCGGTTTCTTTACAACAACTGATATATGTCACTCTTCCAGCAGACTGTCGCAGTGTATTGGCCAGAGACGGGAACTGCTACATACGGGCACTTCACCGTGGAGTTCGTAAAATCCCGTGCTCCCTCAGAGCATCTTTCAGTGAGGGAATACAAACTCAATAACTCTGAACGGGTATGTAAATGTTTCGTAATATATCGGATCGATCCTAATAGAACCTGCAACGGTAATACTGCCATCAGGTTGACAAAACATTACAAGAGTATTAAATCTACAATATTTAGACCTGCTTGGCTAACGCAAAGAAAAGAAGAATATATTGAAGCATATACGTTTTCATCTTTCTGAAGTAACTTTCAACCGGGTGCTTTTCGCAATTTGAAAAATTATACCTTACCCATTGCCACCTTTTTGTGGCAAAAGTAAGTGTTAATACAAGAAAACAATATTGACAAAAAAATATAATGGGAAATTATATTGTTTTTTATTAGCCCAAAGATGCTCCCCAAAGGATCTGTCAGTTTCAGTATCATGACTGGAAGACCTCAGATGCAGTGCCACAATCTAAGACGACATTCCTTGGCTTAATAGATGAAATAGAACATTGGCAACAGCAAAGTGGCGATACAAGGATTACAGTACATTGCATGTAAGTTTTTATTCATTTAGCTTCCAGGATCTATAAGATTTGGCAGTTATTCAAACCTTTGTTCATTCTGCTCACAACTCGCTTTCCCTTTAATTTGTGAAAGATAAACTTGAATCAAGTTGTGTCTGATTTTTAAACATATGCCCAGATACCAGAAGCCGGATACACCTCTTAAGTAATCCTTCTTTACAGGAATGGTGCTCATCAAAGCGGGTTGTTCTGTGCTGTGTCGCGAATCGTGGAGAAAACGAAAGTAGAACAAGAGGTAGACGTGTTCCATACAATAAAGGCAACTAGGATCAACAGACCACAATTTGTGGATAGCTTGGTGAGGCTCATATAAAGTGAATACTATGATCGAACAGTTTGCAAGGACTAGCTGCTTCTGCACTTGTTATTCATTTTGATGCGATGAATTAACCATCTGAATTTGATCTAAACATGCAGCTTTTTCATGTAAATGGATTTAATCAATATGAAACTATGACTGGGTTCCCATACTTAGATCGATCCATCAGGATCGACCTAATTACCTGGGGATTCACGCTAATAAATTGCTGTCAGCTCAAGAGGGAGCCGAGCGCGCACGAAAGTTAATAACTCCCTAACAGCTTTTAGTAGGCGGGACAGACATTTAAGCCGGTTAAGCTGACAGCAATTTAGTGAGACTCCCCAGGGAGATAGATCGATCCAAATATCTGTGGGAATGGTCCCTATGTTATTTATTTGTTTTGTATGTCATTATAATATTTGTTTAACTTAACCAAATTGTTTTACTTACAGGACCAATATAAGTTCTGCTACGAGTGCGTGGATGATTATATCCACATGTTCGACACCTATGCCAATTTTCAGGCATGAGTCCCATTGCTGTCTTCAACCCAAATGGAATTCTGCAATATTGCAATTGCAATTTAAAGTGCAATTCGTACTGGGACACCAAGCATTAATTTTTCAGTTGAGGAGCTTTTCGAGAATGCTCCCAAAATGGAATATCTTACGCACATTTTGATAAGTTTTGCTTTGACATTTGTTTCTTGTTTATTATTATTATTATTATTATTATTATTATTAATATACCTTTGCAACTGGTTGCATTACCTAATAACCATTGTGTAATATTATTATTTGATATTGAAACTTATTTTATCCAAGACCTTAAATTGTATATTTTGCTATCATGCGAATATATTTTTGCTATTGATTGTAATGATAATTAACCTGAAATGGGTCGTATCTTTTTACAGTCCAAATGCTTTAAACTGCTTTAACACAGCAAATACCAAAATAAAACGGACGGTTGTGAATACTCCAAATTAAACTGCGAACTATTTTAATGAAATCTTAAACCTTATGCATTGTTGTCAAAGAGTGTTACACGCGTATTGCGTCCATATGCATGAAGCAGTTTACTCACTTAAAAATCCAGGGGAGAGCGCAGCAGATACACGCCTGTTAACACACGCCTCTCCCATGAGATACCCTCTTGTTCCTAGAATCTGATACAGTATAACAAGTGGATAGACAAGACCAAGCAATTCCCCAACATCTGTGACCTACGTGTTATGGTTTAAAAACTCGTGTACTTTTTATGTATTTTTATCCTTATGTTCCTTTCCCCATAGCCTGTACAAGCCAGTGATACCAGTATGTACATGTATTCAATATACTTTACTGAACTAAGCGAGGAAAATACGCCTCTCAAAAAAAAAAAAAAAAAAAAAAAAAAAAAAAAAAAAAAAAAAAAAAAAGGAATCGTTTCACACAAGTTCTCCACTGGTCAAAAAGTGTTTCGTTAAGGCGTTGTTTGCAAGCGAGAAAAAAATAGAGGCAGGTTGCAATCAAGCACCTGCTTTTTGAAGTAAGGTCGTCACAGAATTAAAATTCCGTTGTCTTGCGTGATTTTATGGTCCGTTGAATAAAGTTATTAGCATGCACGCGGTATTAGTTTTTTTTTACTTCTCAGATTTAAAAGCATGCAGTGGACCATGCTAGGATAGCTAGTGACCTACAGAAGGCCGTTTCAATTTGGGTTGGGTTAGGGTCTGGAGTTTATTTTCTTCTGCCATATTTTGAAAAATGTGGAACAATAATGCGTCCCATGTTTCTTTCTCTGTAGCAAATTGTAATAAATGAAGCTCTACTTTTCAAATAATTGTGATTATTGAGAAGGAAAAGCATTCACACCAACCTCCCTCCTCACCCCCCCCCAAAAAAAAAAAAAAAATCTAATAGAATCTAACTGACAAAGACATGTCACTTCTTCAGTTCTGAGAGACCAAGGAATGGATGCAAGCGGTCCAGATATTAACAACCGCAACAAAGAT
The DNA here is from genome assembly GCF_051362555.1 of Lingula anatina. Classification (NCBI taxonomy): domain Eukaryota; kingdom Metazoa; phylum Brachiopoda; class Lingulata; order Lingulida; family Lingulidae; genus Lingula; species Lingula anatina. The sequence continues at coordinate 16,965,108 of NC_141767.1, read as the reverse complement.
ATTTTGAATTTTTTAAATGTTAAAATTTCTAACAACTACATTTTGCTCTCAATTAAGAGCAATTTCTATAATAACACGATATATGGGATTATAGACTAAGTGTCTACACAAAAAGGGGGCACCGTCTCCAAGTAATTATCTAATATTTTATGCATTTTGAAAATTGCTACTCAAACGACTTAATAAGTTTCTATAAGAAAAGAAGAACCTATTCAGTAATACTTCGATCAAAATAACTAACCGGAATATAAAGTTTTTTGGGGGTTTCAGAAAACGCTAATAAACCCAACTCCATTTTTCAGTGATGAAGAGATACCGAGCAAAAATAATCAAAAAGGATGTGAAGGACTGGCATCTAATCAGGTAATTTTTTCCTAAATCCCACTCATAGACCTTTTTTAAATATGTAAACAAAACTGAAAATTAGCCGACTTAAAATAACATGGGACATTAATTCAGAAATTTCTGATAAACTCAACCCCGGTGTTTAGTGATGAAGAGACACCCGGCAAAAAATAAGCAAACACTACGTGAAGGATTGAAATCTAATCAGCTGCTTGTTTTCGACCATACCTTAATTCCGACAAATAGAATAAAGGACATACTACTAGATATTGTAAGCTATAGGGGGTCGATACGTTATAAAGGCCTACATTTAGCAAAATAGTTCATTTTTTGGCAATGATTTAACCCCTTAAATATTTTTATGGAACGTACCTGATGTTGATATTTCCATTGGAGCTTATAGGAAAATGATCGCTGTTATAAAGACTGACCAGTAATGTTTAGCTCAAATCAACCTTTATATATTTTACCAAAGGTCGAATCCAAGTGAAAAGGGAGATAGATAAAAATTCGGAAGTACGAAAAATTTTCTTATTTTTCAGGGAAAATCCACTGACGGGTAATATCATGGAGTGTACCTTTAAATGTTTAAAAAGAGATGTTACTTTCTATTTCATATGCACATGGCTATCATCGTAATCAATAGCTGCATCTGAACTGTTGAAATTCCTCCGTAGGATTCTGGTACACATTTTCCGTCTTTTCAGTGCGCTGACGAGTAAAATTAGCTGAAAATTAAGACAAAAGAAAATTATTTATGCCACAGTGCTAGAGTCAGTATGTGCAGTTACACATTGTGAAGACTTCGTGTTTCTGTCGTTTATGAAATTTGCCATGTAGTCTAAGAAAAAAATGGTTTAACCCGGGACTAATTGCAAAAAAATTGTAGTATGGTTTTTTTGAGTCTTTGAGTGGTCCATATGATCATATTAAAAATCTAGAAAAATCCAAGTAGTGGAACAGGTATTTTTTGGGGAAAATCAAAAATGGCCGCCAGCACATAGATCTACTGTTAGTAGGTGCAAAATTGCTCCCGGTGGTTTCAACAAAAGCTTGTTAAAAGGGTACAAAATGCATAAAGGGATGTTTTGCCACTTCTCTCCAAGTAAATCAAATGCAGATAGCCTCAACAAAATACAAAATGGCCGCCAAAACTAAAATGGCGGCTACAAATGACCAAATTTGAAGTAAAAATAAGCTCAAAAGTACATTTATGGTTTTTTACCACTTTCTGTTGTAGTACTAGATTGGCCAGGACATAAAGACTTAAATAAAATGATTTTAAAGGAGCTCTTTATCCAATTCATGCACCAAAATAAACTTGCCTGAGGTAAACGACATTATTTCCTACTTAAAATGTATTGCTATCCTGTCCCTACACATTAATTCAATGGCTTATTCCATTTGAATCTTAGTTAAAAATAACTGACCAGTCAATCAGTACCTAACTGTCTTCACCAGGGATGACCTAGGTTTCACTTCAAAAACAAGAAAATGACATTGCGAGCAATTATGGCTTTGGGACAAGGCTCAGGAGATTATGATCATTTGATGTGCGCTTCAGATAAACTTTTTTTACTTAAATGGAATATGGCGGTCTTCATCACCTGGAACTTGGATTACTTTAACTCCAACACCTTCCAACTTCTCACCAAGGTAATAAATGAACCTGTTTGTTTTCTTTGTTGGTAAGAATTTTTTCTTTTCCACTCTTCAGCTTCGTCTCATCTGTGCTCATACTGTTAATTGGATCTAACTAGGTGTGCAGAACCATAGCTTAGTAAAGGGGACACCCAAGATGATCCCTTTGTAATGCTACACTTTAGCTCCCTGGTGTGCAACACATTCCAACAGTCCAAGGTGTGTGATGAAGAAGCGCCACACCATCTAAAATGTACTGGACTTCACCTTCACTTTCAAGCCCATCTGACTATATTGCCTGTTCTAGCAAAGAGGGAATGTCCATACATTGTACCTTGAGCCTTGCAGTTCTTTGACTTTTCAAAGTGGTTTTCTCAACAGCCAGTTGCTGGTCTATCTTTGTCAAAAACTCACTCTCTCCCACATCTGATGTTACCATGGTCCAAAGAATGGAGATCTGGATGTTGGCTCTGTCTCCATCAATTGGAAATCACCCAGACAATGCATGCATGTACCTTCAATGACATCTGTGCACTGTGTTTCACTGTGCTGTGCTTCTTCTTTTGAGCAACAGTGGCTGGCACATTATCCCTCAAAAGGTTAATGAACCAAAATATTTCTTAATCATATTTAAGGGCGAAATTTATATATTTGTATATACTTAAACGTCTTCACAAAATCCACAACTTGAAGGTATTCCCAGCTGCACCCCAGCTCAGACACAGTCCACACACAATATATCCTTTACTCGGTGATTACATTACAAACTTTGGAGAGTACGTGAAATAAGGGTTATTTTTGAAAGTTCTCAATCTTTCCAGAAAACGTTGCTCCCGTGTTTGTTACAGCACTGAGAAAAACAACATACAAGACGTACTTACGATATGTTGTGGCCAATTTTAGCAGGGGCTGCTGAAAATATGTTTTATCCTCGAGCATTGTCGCCACGTTTCAAACCTTCTGCCCTACATTGTGCCTTCCTTAATACTTGTCACTTGGAATATGTCAGATCTGAATAATATTTGAATAACAATACTGTGATAGTATGGGAGGTAAGTAGATTGCAATCACATGATTGTGTTAGAAAAGACAAAAAGTGACCAAACAACATTCGCCGGAGTGCGGCACACTCGATTTACCAACGCGCTTTCACGTTTGCCTTCATACTGTAATATCTTTCCCTCTTCGTATCTCATTTCACTAGATCACTTTGAATTTATCCATAACATAGTATCTGCATGCTTCCGTCTTTCCCTATATCTGGAGATATAATATAGATAAAAGAGCGAGTTCCTAGGATCTTGTTAACTAGGCTTATACAGATTTTCTAGAACAGCATCTTGCCTTTTTACATGGAGGTAGATATTTGCAGCTTTCACTGAATATGTGTTATTATTCAAATAGATAACACTGACAACAACTCCAGGCATTATGCTTTTATTGTAGCCCCCAGGAACGAGAAGCAACAGCATGTCATATCCACTTGTCAATTCAACCAATTAACATTTAACATTACATTATATCCCTTTGTAATAAATGTTTACAAGGCTTAACCAGAAAATAAAATTACTCCTGAAAAGATGACATTCGATTTAACTTCACCACGTGTACAATTTTCTCTAAATCATACGGCACACAGTGATAATTTTTTCTCACTTTACGAAACCTCTGTTTTGAAGATGAAGATTTGTACTATTATGATTAAATCGCTGAATATCACCGGCAAGGAGATCAGTCAACAATGACAAACGTGTAACAATAGTGAGAAAGGAACAACCAAATTATCGTGAAGCTCTGATAATTATTTGATTATACCCATTCAACCCGAAACTTACATTTGCAAACCTTTAAAAATAAGTGAAAACCTAAATATAAATTACAAGTTAAGCAATAGTACAAAAGTATGTTTGATTATAGGTATCCAAACCACTGTGCTGCATACTGCTTTACTGTTGCACCTTTCCTATAGGATTGCATTGAATTATGAACTAACGTGTGACGAAGCCAGTTGCTTGGCAAAAGGAATAAGTAACGCCATAGGTAGGAACAAATACTCAACATAAAAGACTTGCATTTTAATTTTCTTTTCAGAAAATCATGACCAAATGGATTTTAAATCATAAACCTGAAATGTTCACGAGTCAAGGGCTAACGACGAAAATTAATAGACATTCTGGACAGGATTGCTGATACATATTTAATGTAAAAGAAGCTAAACAATCTTCTTAGAAGCAAATGATAATAATAATGACTGTCAGAATAGCATCTTGATAGAAATTTGCCACTAAAATAATAAAAAGAACAATGAATTGGTCACTGGCAGAAACAATCTGCAGACCGTGTTTCATTACTATACTGAAATGAAAGAGCAAGGAAGACAAACTATTAATTCAGTGGTAAAACAGATTACAGTGGCAACAATTACACTTTGTTCCCTGCCGGATGTCAGTAGCCATTACTATTGATTTCTTGACCTAATTTACAAAATCAAATGTCTAAGTCAAAAAAAAAAAAAAAAAAAAAAAAAAAAAAAAAAAAAAAAAAAAAATTTAACTTTTGAAAACCCATTTCTGCCTTAACTGATTACAATGAAAATGCAACACGGTACCTCTGAAAGTGAAAGCCAAATTAATACAAACAGACAAAAAAGTAAATAAATAAATAAAATGACCATAGGCATAAAACACCTAACCCTATATAGTGAATAGTCTAACTTAAATGTGAGCCACTTTCAGATTGAGCTTCAATACTGCCAGTTTTCTCTCTTTTGGCTAATTCAAGATTCCCTTGAAGCCGCCATATTTATCTTGTTATCCTGTTAGTATATAGGCCCTTAGGTCTAATTGGCACCAGTTATACACAGGCCGTCGACATCGAAAATTCATTTCTGCTTTCACAAAAATCAACAGACATATATAAAATGAGCTACTTTTCAGGCTAGAGCTGGTTGCTTTTTATTCCCAATGCCCACAGTCTTGAAAGATTGCTGCTGCTGAGACTGGCACTGGTACCTTTTATGGTACTATCACCAAACATGAGACATTTGTGTTAAATTTAATGTCCACAACTGACGTGTATAGAAAAAACATCAGATAAGGTGTATGTGACATTGTTTTATCGTCCAGTCCTGGAAAGCACAAGCTCCATGGAAGATCATGAATAGACTTCTCAATCTGTTCCAGGTCTACTATTACATTCTGCTCCCGGCAAACTAATCAGGCCTTACAGAGTCTCTATTTCTCCACCTGATCACGTTTACTATCTGCACTTTGGAGGTTAATCACTTTCACTTTCACTGTCATCACTGCTGCTCAGAGCTTCCTCCTTCAACAGCTGGGCTGTGTTGTTGAATAGCTGGAGCTTCTTGTCAGCCCACTGACTTGGTATTGTTTTGTGTATCCCATTAGGTTTCTGCTTTATCTGTAAAAAGAATCTCATTTTGTTAAAGTACAGGCATATGCGAGGAATTTATTTGGAAATATTGTAGGACGGGATCAGGACTTCTAGATTCATATACATTACAAGCAAGTGTCCAGTTTAAGATCTACTGCAGTAGTGAATTAACTGAATTAAGTGAATTTAATTTTAAAACTGTTTTCCCCATGGCCTAATAACAATTATTTGTCTTGGCGCTAAAAAGATTTTGCTTTTTTTTTGTGCACCATATATACCTGTTTAGACAAATCCTGGAAAGCTTTCAGGTCATCTTCAGTGATCTCATAGTCCTCTTCATCACCTTCATTCCAACCCATCTCTCTCAAAAGCCTAACAAGAGTAAAGGTCAATGAAAGTGTTTTCTTGGGATAACAGAAAAAATTGTCTCTGCTTTATAATTTTTGAGGCATTGAAATCAAGAGTTTGGCTCATTTTATTTTTATCCCCCCCCCCCCCCCCCCCCCCACACACACACACATTACCTCTGTTCAGCTTCCAGTGAACTTGACAAAAAAGCATCTCTTTTCAAATTTTGCTTCTTTATCTTATCTGTAAGCTCTCTCTCATTGCTGGTCTCTTGGCTTCCTTCTGTGTCATACTGAAGATAATGAAGATATGGAAATGCAGAGATTCACATTTGGAAAATTTAAAACATTATCCATCTGTTGTGTTGAGTTATTAAGTTGTATTATTTTTAAAAACTAACTCAAACATTCATTAGGTCTCTTATAATTTAATGTCACAAACAGACATTTGTGATGCTACAAAAATGAAAACCAGTAATGAAAATGTTCTTTAAAGATTAAAATACCAGAATTTGTGAGAATTTTTCAATGTTCTGACCTTTTCTCCCTTTCTCAAGTTCCCGTTCTCCTCATCTTCATTCTGTGACTCCTGTTTGAGAGTCTTGAGGAAGTCACTCTTCTTGTGGCCCAGTACCTTAGGCTGGGTGACAAGCCGAGTGTTGAGAATTTCTATAGGAGTAGTGGGAGACTGGCGTGCTGGTGTGCCCTTAGAAATTATAACATTTGTTAGAAACATGGCATACAAAACAACAGAAAGTGATTATAGATAACTAGAATGTTCACATGAGTTCTCTTTTGAATTCCTGACATTAAGCTGCTCGTTGAATCAATAAAAAAATAATTCACTTATAATCACCTCTTTCCCACCAGGCAGTTTGCTGATGTTGTTATTCTTCCCCATCACAACAGGTGGTATGATGGTTGTGGGTGTGGCAGGTTTGTTGTTAGGTACTTCTTTCACATTAAAGGAGCCATTCAGTTTCAAACTTTCCTTGCTAGCTCTTCTGGCAATAGGCTGAAATGTGAAAACGAGCAAAATTGGTTTAGCATGTAACAATTCCTCAGAGCACAGCAGGTATGGATTCAGGATCATGTTCACTCTTAAAGTAAGAACTATGGTACTTTGACTTTTCTATAATCATTTCGTGTGTGTGTGTGTGTGTGTGTGTGTGTGTGTGTGTGTGTGTGTGTGTGACTGGACCAAATAGGGTGCAAGATTCCAGATGTAAAAACATATACATTTATTGTTAAAATTATTCAACCATGACAGAATACAGTTGAATAAATAATTTGGGGGTTTAACTACCTCCTTTAACATTTGAATTCAGTAAACATTTTAACCTACTAACTCTGAAACTACCCATAACTGCAATAAATAAATATTTTCACCTATTAACTCTAAAACTACTCATAACTGCAATATCTGCAGGACTTAACTATCCTTCATTTACCTTGCTGGGAACTAAAGCTTTATAGATGTTTGCTCCTTGTACTTTATTCACCAGTTCCTTACTAGAGACCATCTCTGCAATGCCAAGAAATTCAAATGGTGAATTAAAATTCAAGTTGATGTAATATCCATGTCAATAAGCAATGCTATTTTTACAAATACCTTTTTTTATAAAACAAAATAATTCTTTATTACAAAGTGTTCAAGATGTAAACAAATGTTGAATAAATTAAGTTCATTAATACTGGAAAATACTAAAGTAATATTTTTCAACAGATTTTTATCATCAGTTCCTAATAATATATACAGTTTTACTCACCAGTCTGGGCAGGTTTGCTTTCTGCTCTTGGTACAAAGCTTGGTTTTGTGTGGATCTTTGGATTCGACTTGTCTGTAAAAAGGGGCATAAAGCTAAAAACTAATGTTACAGCACATGTGTAACAGAAAATTTAAATGCCATTAATACCACTCAGGGATGTGGTGTGTGTGTGTGTGTGTGTGTGGGGGGGGGGGGGGGGGGGGGTCAAAACCTGAAAATTGATGACGTTGTGCAATTATCCCAGGAAAATTAAAAAATGAATGTGTTTTACTACTTCTCATTTCCAAAACACAATGTAAACAATAGTATTTACAAATGGAAAATCTATTCCAACTTCACTAAATATAATTGTGACAACTTACCCCACACTCCACCTTTGCCTGCTGCTTTGTCAGACTTGCTGCTGACTGACTGCTCACTACCATCCCCATTGAGCAATGGCTGAAAATACCACAAATATGTTTCATAATTGTTATCAAATGATTTTAATAAGAACTTAATAGTATCTCTTTTTAAGTGGTGGGGTGTAACACTTTATGCAAAAATGACAAACAAGTAAATTGACATCATAGTGTAGCCATGATGGGCACCAACAAAAACCAGTCCCTTTTGGGTTTCATTTATCAGTACTTACATCAACCAAAAATGTACAACCATACTCACGAATTCTTCATTAAAATCTTTAGGCTCTTCTTCATTGGGCTCTTCCTTGTCTTTCTCTTCAGATTTCCCCTCTTTCTCTTTACTCAACTCCTTCAGTCCTGCATTTTTGTTGGTCTTGTAGTCTTTGTCTCCACCACGCTCTTGGTGACTACGTCGAGAAGGAGGTCTTGCATAGCTGTAGAAATAAGGGTCACCCAAGGCATAGACATCATAGGAGTAGGGCTCATAGTAGCTTGGATAGCCTGAACTCATCTGAAATATACAGCAAAACAAGTCAGATAACAAGTAAGCATCAAATAAGCATCAATAAAAATACATTATCAATTAAGCAATTCTAATACTTTGTTTACAATTGCATTCACAAGAATAGTTTAAAAATACAATAAAAACATCTGTCATTTGTTTATTATTCATGCTGCCTTTTCTACAGTCGTACCTGAGAGGGATAGGCATGAGGATGTTGGTATTTGTTCTCCTTGGGGGACTGTCTGTGAAGACTGGGCTGTGAGTTGTACTGGCCACCATACTTGTCATAGCCATATCCATTGTAAAAGTCGTACATCTGATAGGGCTGTCCATAGTAGTCATCTTCTACTGAGTGAGTACGGTATTTACTGCTGCCATACTTGGGACCTGAACAGAGGGAAAATTCAACATAAATGTTTGCAAAGCATCATTTTACTGTCTTATTTCTATGTAAATTTGCACTTGACACTAACTTAAACTAACTGTAGGTCTGTTGTTGAATCTACTACAAGACAAATTTTCTCATGCTCTGTGTTCAGTAATTTGCCTAAGTATGAAAAATATATAAATTAGATTGTCTAGTTAAAAACTTTTTTCCTTAAAAGCAATGAGCTGATTATAAATACATCACAAAGTCTGTTGATTGGAAAGAATCTACATGAAAAGTAAACGACAGAAGCTGTAATTAGGTAAAACTGCTCATCAGAGTCAGTTTCCAGTAACTATGTCTACTAGAACTATTTTCATTAAGTATGTGGTCAAAATATTGTATTTAAATTTCATGTCTGAGTGAAAGACAAGGCTGAAATACAGGATGATTTTACGATCTGCTTGACTGAGATTGATATACTCCAAATCAAAATTCTGATCAAACAATACAAACAAATCACCTTCAGTAATTGTTTTAATCTTGTTAATTATTACTATCTTTTTGTTTTTTGCTATACTTTCAAACTACAATATAAATATAACATGGGCACTAAATATGAGCTTTAATTTGCATGTACTCCTTGCATAAATAAGGAATAATTGCTTGAATTAAGGAAAATGGAATATATGAAGTGTGTGTAATTATACTTCAATCATTTTATGTGGTAACAATTGTTTAATGCCTAATTTAGTAAGTCCAAACACTTTTTACTACTGTCAATTAAAACACTTACTTACCCATAATGTGCTGCATCTATTATCTTTATATTTCCCAGTGGTAGAATAATTACACCCCATGATGGGATACACAAAATGAAGTGATTCACTTTTTTGTTAAAATCACAAAGACATTGAAGTTACAATTAAGCAATGCTTGTTGTTAGCTTACTTTCATAATGTTCAAAAGATCTTTGTCTCTGAAGATAACCATAGTCAGGGGTGTATGCTGGATAGCCACTGTAGTAGTAGTCATTGCGGCGATTGGACTTGGATGACTTGTCTTCACTCTGATCAGCCTGCTTTGAACCAGATGGCTTCTAGATGACAGATTTTTAAAATTGTTAGTTCCATGCTTCTTATGCCATATAATATGCTATTCATGCAATTCAAGTAACCAATTTCACAAATCATAACAAGAACTTTACTATTTCACTTAATTAAAGACTAATCTTTGAGAAATATTTTTAAATCGCTATTCAATCTAGACACTTTTTTTTTTCAGATAATTTCATTTTTTAAACGTATTGAAGCAATGTATGATTGATGGATGAGGATGGAGTAGTGCTCCTCTATATAACTGCATTTTTACTTATTTATAAGTGGATAATATTTTTACAAGAAAAAATACTTCACTTTTTCTATACTTACAGAGTTCTCACTAGGAATTTTGAGCCATGCTGGTGCAAAATCCGCTTGTGGAGCTTTACTGTTGGCCATCAGTGGCGCATAACGCTGTTAAGCTTTCCAAAGCTGGCAAGAGTAGAAAAATAGTATCACTAAGAGAATCACTTTTTTCAATGTCCAACATGGCAAATAACAAAAAAAAGTACTAATAATAATAATAATTTTATTTAAAATCAATTTTAGAACAATTTAACGCATAATTAAGGATCTAAAATATGTCCATAAGCAAAATGTCAAAAAACATTAGTGCAAATTTGTTATAATCAAATATGAAATCTTACCCGTTTAGAACTTGACCCGTCTCAGTGAAGAAATGCCCAATGGGCACACAGCCCTTGAAAGCCTTTCCTCTTAGCTTGACCAATTCCTTTCGTTTCACAAAAAGGAAAAAACAAACTGGAAAAAGGAGTCTCTTTCCTAAATCCCAAGGACACAAAAGGACGTTTTTTTATCAATGTATCATTTCAACATTTCAGATAGAGCAAAATACTTCAGTTTTCAAGTTGCACTTAATAAAGCACTTTTCCTCACAAGTTTCAGTATCCAACTCATCTGTGGGATACAATCTCTGGAAACATTGCAGATCAACATTCACACTTGTTGCAGAAAAGTTGTTCCATTTGCTTTGATGAATTTCCTGTTTTTACATCATAACATTTCTCCTACTAATGTTTCAGTTTCACTTTTGTCCAATATGATTGCATCCAACAATGCCTCTCATACACACAGCACTTAGTAGGAAAATATTGGTATTTACAATTTTATACAGAATAGAGTTACAAAAATAAACTTGTTGACTATGGTTAGACTGTTCTAGTTTCTACAAACAAAGGAGGAATGGCTATGCTACTATATACAACTTGAATTGATGTCAGTTAGTGTTCACCTCATAGCATGTTTTCAATTACAATTCTGGTAAGCACACAACTAAACCACACACAGGCAAGAAGCCTGCACTTCACAAATGCTAAGAAAAGCTGGAAGTAGTATGCATTTGTGGCATGTCAACTTTGACAAATCCACTGTTTTGTATTTTGAAAAGGAATCCTTTTCTTGGTAAAAACCAGCCTGGTATCTTCCACTGCAACATAAAGCTTTCCAACTAATGGGTTTTCATTCTGTTCAGAGATGCTCCATTCCTTGTATTACTGTTTGATATTGACACTACATGTACAGTGGTGTATTTCTATGTTGACTACATCTGGTAAGAATGGCACACCATCAAGCAAGACGTTGATACAGGAAATTGACGTCTAATCAGAGTACGTAGTACTAGTACCGCGTAGTAGTAGTAGTGTCCCAAAAATATTGTTTCTACGTCTTTCGCTTCCTCAGAATCGATTGCCTTCGATAAACTATTTATGCTTAACTTCTACAAAAATAGTTCATGCATTCCAAGGAACGTAGTTATTGCTGTCAGATCACAATGAGTTCCTAATAGTCATGTCGGTGATGTTGCCAAAACGTGTTTCGATGCGAAGTCAGGCCTCCAAAGCGCAGTAGAATTAGCTGCAATGATTAGTACTAACGTCCCATTGAACATATATTCTTGAACCACTTTTATAAAACCAACACCGTTGTCACACTGACTGGTCCAAACACTATTTTTTCATTGCTACATGTACTTTAAAATTGATGAAATAACTTCCTGAACTTTGCGTCTTCTCGGCTGCTTACATCCCGTAATGGTAGTAATCTCGCATTGTCTCGATCAAAGAAAGTAGGTCACAATTAAATAACCTAATGATAAGTTAATTTTTATAATTTCAGTGATAATAATGTTGAACCACATGATAAATTATTATGTTTCAATAAGTTTATTATATGCATGAAGGTAAATAACATACTTTACAATATATAACTTAAACTGTTTTGAGTTAAAGCTGAACGAGATTTCGATACTCCGCATTAGCACGCGAATATTTCAGATGGTTGTTTTTTTATGTATATTGAAATATTTCCATATTTGCTTTACTTTCATTTAGATAATTTTCCATTTACGTTAAAAAGAAGTAAATAGACTATAAAAAATGCCTTTTGCTTTTAAACAAGTCAAACATTTTATGTATTGGATAGCAAATTTTGCGCGTGGCTATTACTTCATCAGAGAAATTATTTCACCGAGCCAAATCGGACTCGAAGTTTACCGGCAAAAGCTCACTTTCCCAAGGTAAAACCATGACATGTGCTAGGGTGTATTGGTATTATATCATTTCAACATTAACTCCATTATGAAAAGCCATATATGTTACATGTTGTTTATTATTGGGTATTTTGTTGTACAAAGTGCAGGGGTATACCTGACCAATGAATTTAATGTTAATTTAATATTCTCTTGTTTGTGCTATGTTATAGTAAGTTATACTGTCATTGATTGTACCTTGTATGTGAAGGTGTTTATCAATAATGAATCTGAATCTATTCTCGTAAAAAAACGATGCGTTTGACATTTTGATATGATAGCTACGGATTTAAGAAATTATAAAAACAAACTTGCTCTGATGATTTTATTTTACAGGTTAAAATAAACACCATGCTCCAATTAGGTGCTCGTTGTCTTGGCTCTAACATCATGCTTCAGTGCAAGGCAAGAAGTGCAGTTCCATTGATCAATTCCCTGAACGGACATCAAAAATGTCAAGTGTCAGTACATCAAGCAAGACTGTTCAGTGTCACTTCAAACCTGAATCTTGACTACAAAGATCAAATAAAGCAATTAAAGAAAGCAGTTTCATCCGGAACTGAATCTGTGAAACCCCTCATCAGCTTTTTAAAGGCTGAGATACCGAGTTATAAATCTGCACCTGATGCTGCAAAATACCTTGGACTTGGGGGCTTGGTTCCATTTGTGCTCCCCCCTCTTCACTGCCTTTTTATTCTTCATATGTATGACCCCAATATTGCCTATCTTCAAGCTCTCTATGGTGGGTGCATTCTATCTTTCCTGGGAGGAGTCAGGTGGGGATTTTCACTGCCGTCAAATGGGCCATTGAAGCCAGATTTTAATAATTTGAGCATAAGTGTAGCACCACCATTAATAGCTTGGGGAGGGTTAATGCTTGGGTCCCCTGGACTCTCCATCTTCGTCACCATGTGCGGACTGAGTGGTGCTGCATACTTGGACTCTAAGGTGAAGGCCTACCCTAAGTGGTATCATGGACTGCGATATTTACTGACTGTAGGGGCAGTGTCATCTCTCTTCCTTACCTTGGCACTCAAAGCTCTCCTCAAAAGCAAAGATCAAGAATACCTGCCAGAGGGCGTGGCAGAAGCTATCAGAAAGGCAAGACAGTCCTAATTGACAGTGTTTATTTTGAACACCAGAATGCCAAATACTAGAGCTTGTATATGTCTTGCAGCAATTTCACAGTACTTGTAAATACATTGTGCTACAGAGAAATAGCATTGTGTTATACAGTTGTGAATAGTTATCCTGTTCTTGTGCATAGCAACCTCAGTTGTTTATTCAAGAGGTTAAATTAGGGCTCATTCCCAATGAAGCTATTGCTCTGAGTAGATTGATCCAACTCTGTAGGTACTCTTATTGAATGACCTTAACAGACCTTGTCATGTTTCCAGTGAATTTATATAATCACCAACTTTTGCTATCTTTTACTCAGTGCCAGGAGGCATGTTAATCTGAAAGCATTCAGCGAGAGTTGGATTGATCTACATAGAACAATGGTTTCATTGAGATTGAGCCTTTATACATGTACACCTTTATTGATTTGCATTTTCTACATTTAATTATATCAATTCTCGAGCAAATAATCCAAGTTGCTATTTTGTATTTGATGTGTGGAGCAAATATTCAGTGGGTCTGATATTTTGCTGGTACTGATCTTAATTTTGTATTGGTTTTGACTTTAACCAGTTCTTATTCCACATGTTAGTGATATTCTTGAATCTGCAGCTTATTATAAATGCTGTACATATTTATACCAGAGTTAACACCAGTAATATTGCAGATAAATAGTATAAGTTGAATTATGCAGCAAGCTGTGGAATTTTTTTTTTAACTATGATGGCAACATTGCATGCAATGATGAATTAAACTGAATACCAAAATTTTTGTTTTTGTAAATTTTTTTTAGCTGGTTTGCTTCAACACTTGAAGGTGCATACCCCAGTATTAAGTATGTAGACATGCCAAATTATTCTCACTTAACCCCACCGAATGCCAGATTACATCGTGTTGTAACTTAAACAAATGCCATTACCTTTCATTTCATTATTTTCTCTCATTTCATTTTCACGAACTGGAGGGTTGGATAAATAGGCCAAGTTTATGTCCAGAAATTTAAAGTGCTATGGGTACTCGTGGTTTTACTTCCACACACACACACACACACACATATATATCATGTTTAATTTGTAAATTGCCATCCATATACATGGTGCAGCAAGCCATACATGATCATACTGGTATTTTGGTTCAAAGCATATTTTGGTTGAAGCCCTTAGTGTGCCTGTATTTAAAGTAAGCAATTGATTGCAATCTAAATGTATTACTGCTTCTTTAAAAAAAAATCTATCTAGTGCTTCAACAATTGATATGATGCTTTTTTTCTTTTGATGATCATTTCTCCTTTATAACACTCAGCACTAGAAAGCAAGATAAACCCACATGTTTACGTTTTACAGATAATAACATACAATATAAGGCAATTTCCTAAGTTTATTTTATGTGAAAGTGCAAGCTCTTTGTTTTCATCATTTTGTTTGACGTTTTTTTTTTTGTACAAAAGCCATTTTTACTACTTTATAAAACAGAAAACTATAAGCACAGCACTGATTACCACTACAATTCTAAAGACTAAAAATTTTCAACATAAATTCAAACAAAAATGGTAATTAAATTTTCCTCCTTGTTGGTTGCCATTTGTGTATTCAAAAAGGTATGTAATCACTAGCTGGTGGTGTAAACACTGCAAAAACTGTGTAACCATCTGGCAATTTGAGATGTTGGTGTGTTGGCGGGATAAACTCCATTGCTCTGGGATCAGGTGCTAGAGATTGTCCACTGTCACTGCTTCGTCCATCTTTCAAAGGTGTTTCCTTCAAAATAAAATGGTATATATAATGGTTGGTAAATATACATTTGATTACTAATTCAGGTGTGTAATAACTGGGAAATAAAATGAATGATCTGAGGCAGAGGACATATACTGTCAATATAATCTAATTATTACAAATGCAACTTTCAGCAGCTGTGTTTTGCACTTTAATTTACAAAAACAGTTTCTTCTCCAGCTAATTTAAAGTTAGGGCTCATTCCCAATGAACCTACGTTCCATGTAGATTTATCCAACTCCATGGGGACTCTTGCTTACTGCCATAAGATTAATAGATTGATCTTCTTTCTAACATATATAATCAGCAGCTTTTCTGCATTCTAATATATGTAATTCAATGCAGGAGGAGTCTTGTTAATCTGATTGCATTCAGCAAGTCCCTGCAGAGTTGGATCAACTACGTAGAATGATAGTTCCATTGGGAATGAAGCCTTAGACTATTTACCACTCCATAATTTCAGTGTCAAACATTAAGACACTTTCAACAGAGTTTACAACTAAAATATTAGAGTCTGCAGTAATAACCCTATATTTATGTTTGGCTGTTGTTTGCAGAAACAATCAACATAACTTCGATAGAATAAAAAAGAAATTAAACAGTTCTAGGTAGGTTGCAGTTCCTGCAGAGGTTTGTTTTACCTGGAACTGGTTCATTATGTTGCATGTTTTGCTGGCAGATGTTGAATTTCTGCTAGAAGAATTGTTCAACATAGTCAGACTATAAACACCACTTGAATAATCTGCTGCAACTTCATTATTTGAAACCCCTGTATGCTGAGGTAAAAAGATTGAAAAAGAATGAGAGAAAAAACCATACCATTTAACTAATTACTTCACTGGTTAACCCCAGATATGTTATATTTTAATATAGATAGCATATTCTGAGCAAATTTGGAAAAGATTACATCTGTATCAGTAAATGTCTAATTAAATAAGATAAGCTTTTACATGTAAGGATTGCCCTGCACTGCAGAGTTTCATTGAAACCAATTTAAACTGTAGGTGGATAAATATGGCAAAACTGCATATAATATTTTATAAAAATGAAAAAAAAGAAAAAGAAACTGACTCACTACCACATGCAAAGGTCTTATGTGAAAAAGATTCATCAGAATTGGTAAAAAAAATGCTACAATAATTAATTTTGATGTTTTGTAAAATGAAAAAGTAAAGAAAAGACATATATGATTGGGTCCAGATATGGAGAGCTACCCAGTAGGAGACAGATGGACAGGCTAATTGTCGAATATACTCCTCTTTACACAAGGTGGGAGAAGAAAAGTGAGAAATTCCAAAATATATAATGTTAAAGCTTTCATAATTACCTGTGGTATATCCATTTTTATTTTCTTCTGTGTGTATTGATAGGCTCTGAACACAAAGACAATGTGTGCTAAGATTCCATAATAACTACAGACTTGTTTGCAGTGCACCATCTAAGTATGTTGATATGACCATCAATTTTATTACTAAATTGAAATATTGTTTGGTAATTAAATGAAGTATAGGAATAATGAAAGTCACCATATCTGCATTTGTTTTTATAAGAGCACTGTATGTAGGATTTTAAATTCCATATTACCTGCACACTGCCACCAGCACACCAATTATAACCATGCACCCCATGGTACTGCTGACACTGATTAGAACAGTTTCAGAGCGGTGGGGTTCACCTCCTGAATAGGTACCACCAGCTGGGGAGGGTTTTTGAAAGTGAAAAAGAAAATTAAATTTTTGGCTGTGAACTTTGATGTATAAGAAAAATTATTTCAGCATCTTATGCAAATAATTACTACAGATATGTATAATATATTACATGTACTTGCTACAATGGCATTCCAAATCTAAATTTTAGAAAAGCCTGAGTTAAATGACATTGTCAGCTACAATATATACTTTGCTATGTTTTTTTACCCAGACTTGAGTATGCATGGGTCTTGTTTAAAGTACACGTTTGTGTGTAATTATTTCATTTTGTCACCAAAATATTTCAAGGATAAATGATATAAAAGAAAACAATAATTACTGCTGAAAATGGCAAATGATGGTTGTACAATGTATGGTCAGGTGATATGACTTATAAAGACCTTACCCATGCCCACATTAGTTTCCACTGTTTGTATTGCTTTGGGTCCCAGGCCTGCTCTGGTCTGAGCTTGGACTGACACTCTGTAGCGTGTCTGAGGCTTAAGCCCTTCTATTAGGGCTGATGTCCCTGCTTCTGTGACAGAAATATTCCTCATTCCTGTAGCATGAAAAGTCACAGGTTTAAACATTTTGTTAAATTGCTACAGTGCTGTTAATTATCTTCTCAGAGGTCATTATTTGCATGTAAAAAGAAAATTATGGCTTTAAGACAACACTCTAGCTCATGGATGATATATTAAGGAATGAAACTCCTATAAAAATCTTTGTAATTTCACTTACCTCTAATACACTTCTGTGAGGTGATTTCAATTTCGCAGTATTTTATTAAGTAGCCCAAAATTCTTCCTTTGCTTTGTTCATATCCCAAAGCTTTCCAGGACACTCTCAAGCCTGTGATGTTTAACACAGAGGTGAAATTATCTGGGGCAGTGGAAGGAACTGAAGAGAACAAAAAATTTTTCATCAGAGGACTGTTTGGTAAATGTATATTTATACATTTCTATATCTTTCTTCAAATTCTCTTTATTGTATGACAAAGGTAACATTCTATTGTATTTGGTTTCAGTATCTGCCAAAACCAAAGATAATATGAGAAATGGAGTAGGCACAGAATTATGAATAAGCAGAATGAACTAAATACTTCTGTCAAGCTGACAACAACACTTGCAACCCAAATAAAACATTTTCCTGAATAATCTCAATATGCATGATTTGTAACTACATGTATGCCCTAGCTGTTGTCTATCAAACAGCAACTTTCAGATGTTCCTATGGTCAATTTCAGTCACAACAGCTAGGAACAACTAAACCTTTTGGGACATTAAACAATTTTAATTATTAAAATACTCTACCTCCATAATATTGATAGTTACACCTGCAGTTTGGATACACCAGTGTACTGTTATAATCTGGCCATGCAGCTCCTACCAAATAAACATAATTCTCAGCTGACTTGGGTAGAGAGAGCTCACACTGGGTGTGGTTGTGGGTATGGTTTACTTCAATGATTTTGCTCTATGAAATAAAAAGAAAAAGTCCTTGTGTTCTTGTATATATACTATGTGTTTTATTTCAAAAAATTTGTTTGACTCTTTAAAGGATAAAGTACGATCTTAAGTTAATTCAGTTTTATTCAGTTTCTGTTTATTAAAATGAAAGTGCACTGTCAATCAACTACTTTCAATTTTATATATTCCAATATATACATGTACCTGGCAGTTCTTGTTTTCTGTGTAATTTCCCTCACACCAAACAACAGTGTAGTAAATAATTGTGTTAACTGACTGATTATCAACTGGAGACTGCCAGCTCAGATGGGCTTCTTCATTAAAGATTTCAACAGAAAAAAATCTGGGTTTCTCTGTAAAAGAAATAACTGCATGAAAATTGTTTTGACAGTAAAGAGTCTGGTAATCTAGCAATCTAGGAAAATAATTTTTTGGGAAAACACCATATAAGTAATGGAAATCAATGGTATTTTGATCTTTTATCCAAAACTATTAAATGTGATATTCTATCATATAAATCTTCTAGAAAAAGGATGGCAGCTTACTGCTTAAGGACACATTCAATCTCTGTTCACTTGATCTTGAAGCAAATCCTGCTGGAGTGGCAGCATTGATGGCAGCCAAATAAAATTGTTGATCATCAAGAATCTTGCGACATGACAGTGGTAATGTTCTTGCCCCAGATGTCTGGTTGAACCTCACAGTTGTGTTACAAGAGCCGTGAGTGGCAGTGTATTTGCCTAAGGATGCTTGGTGTGCTATGATTTTTCCATAACGTGAGGTCTCAAGAATTTCCTGAAAAAAATTACTTACATGTACGTACAGGCTGGTTTTTCAACAGTAATCAGGGGTGGACAGAAGCTGTCTTCTGGGTCTACCGGAAGAAGGTCAGAAGTTTTTGAGTTTACATTGATGGGTATCTAATTTTTTTTCTGTCAGAATACGGTCAAAAATGGAGGATGGTTCAACAAAGATAACTTGGAAAACTGGCAGAAAATATCTCTGAATCACTTGTGAAAATAGTTTCATTGGATCTTAATTTTGATAGTCAGAAAGTTTTCATTTAATTGAAAACTTTGTGACTATCTCTGAATCACCCCTGGTAATGAGAAAATGGAGGCAAATTTGAAAGGGCTTTATATCCTAACATACATTTACAGTATTATGTACAGGGCATTAATTTTCCATCAGTATTGACTTTGTTAATGGAATAAGTCAAACACGTGGATATAACTGAACCGGAAGTGCTCTGGGAGCGTTTATTATATAACAAGTATCAATAAGAGGGAGCATCCCTTAACATCCTCCTTTTCCCATAAAAAAAAAAGAAAAAAAAAAAAAAACAACTATAATAATCACGAACTAGTCAACATTTCAAAATAAACGCAATAACTTGAAACAGTGTAAATGTTTTTTTTTTTTTTTTTTTTTTTTTTTTTTTTTTTTTTTTAAATCTGAACAAGTCCATATCATATGTTTAATTATGTTCTAAGATCAACTTAAGTCACTTTCTGGTATATATTGTCCCGACTTTGTAATATGGAGCACTACTCAAAACAATATACTATAACTAAAAAACAAACTACTATTTTACAATGGGGTCATTGAGGTAGACTGCCTCTCACCCTTTTCTGCCATGGGTATTATTCTGACCCATCACTTAGAATACACAACATAATCTCCTAAGTATTTTGGCTTCTTCAAGAGTCTACCGAACCGAGTGGTATGGACCTCCTCTTCACTGCTCTGTGGTGGAGGTGTAGTTTTGCACGGCGTACTGGGAGTTGACTTAATGGGACTGGGTATCATAATTGGTTCGCTGGTAACGTCAGTGGGTTTAATCGGTACCTCTGGTGTTTCTGCAGCTACTGTCCCCCGGGATTGGTTTGGAGTGGTGACCTCTCGACTAGGTCTGAGGTGACTACGGTTCCTGCGGTAAATTTTGTTGTCTTGCTCCACTAGATAGGATCGAGGGGCGAGTTTCTCCACTATTTTGCCAGCAGACCATGAGACTGACGATTGCGGCCTTAGATTGGTACGCACAGGCTGTCCGATAACCAGAGGAGGCAGTTCCTTGCTTCCTTTGTCATAACACTTCTTTGCTATTCTCTTCTGGTTTACTTGTTTCTGAAATACCTGGTCTTTTGGTACTACTATTGGCTCTAGCTTGTCACAGCGTACGGGAATGAGCGATCTAGTGCGCCTACTCATCAACTTTTGTGCTGCACTCCCCGTGTTGTCTGCGGCTGGCGTGTTTCTGTGCTCTAAAACTGCTAACCACAAATCGATACCGTCTTGTTTTGTTCTCTTGATCAGGGTCTTTGCCACTTTAACAGCTGCCTCAGCTGTGCCGTTACCACTGGGGTGGTGGGGAGATGATGTATGATGGTTAATCTTCCACGCCTCGGTGAACTCTCGGAATTGCTGACACTGATATTGAGGCCCGTTGTCAGAGATAAACAGCTTTGGAATGCCATGTCGAGCAAACTGCTGCTTCAATTCATTGATCACTGCTTCTGAAGTAGTGTCACTGAGTTGAGTGATCTCCCAGTACTTTGAGAAATGATCTACAAGCAGCAAATAATGTTCCCCTTGAATGGAAAATAAATCACTGCTGACGATTTCAAATCGCTCCTTGGGTATAGGCTGAGAATGCATTGGCTCTTTCTGTTGGCGAGGCTGATTTTCCTGACAGACGTTGCAAGTTGCTACCACATTGCGAATGTCATTGCTGATCTGAGGCCAGAAAATCGCATCTCTTGCTTTACGTATAGCTGTCTCTGTTCCTTGATGAGTTGCATGGACTCTCTCCAGCATCTGTTTACGTAAGCTAGTAGGAATTACTACTCTGGTGCCTCGATAGAGGATGCCATCTTGACAGGATAACTCGTCTCTATATGGCCAGTATTCACGGCATAACAGGGGAACTTGAGTTTTGTCACTAGGCCATCCTTCCATGACTAGGATCAGCAGTGACTGCATAGCGTCATCCCGAAGTGTATGAGTCTTTACTTGCTCCAGAGACTCATCGGACACATTGTTGTACTGCGAGTAATCAATCTCCTCGACTTCTTTGGCCAACTTCTGCTCGGATTCTACTGCGTAAATCTCGTAATCTGAGTTCTCCTTGGTAGTTACTGACTTGGACGCAGTTGCTCTAGATAATGCATCAGAGATATACATCTTTTTACCACGCTGGTACTTCACCTCAATATGGTATTTCTGTAGCCTGAGGCGCATGCGTTGAAGTCGCTTTGGGGCAGCCAAGATTGGTTTCTTGAATATTGTCTCTAGGTTTTGGTGATCCGTGAGTACTGTGATATAGTCTCGGCCATGGAGATACTGATCGAAACGGTTACATGCAAATGTTATGGCCAAACATTCTTTTTCCATCTGAGAATAGTTGCGCTCTGTTTTGGACAATGCCCTTGATGCAAAAGCTACAGGTTGTCCAGCTTGCAGTACGGTAATATGCCAAACAATTCGACCAAGATTAATTAATTAATTTCATGGAAATGTCAGTTTGGTCGAATTGATTAAAATACAGCAAATGGAAACCTTTGATATCGTCGGATTGTTAGGGGTATCTGCCAAAACGTCCATCTTTCCGGAAGTATTGCATTTTACCGGAAGTGTTACGCAAGATAAGCCGCAATTTTCGCCTAACACGTGTTTCAGGCTTGTTTTATCCTCCTTTTAAAATCTTATTTTGCTGTGTACAATATGTGCTAACATTACTTAATATTAAAAAAGACGACAATAATAATTTCTAATTATATATTTCCCTCACCTACGATCATTTTCATGATGCGCTTCAAGAGTGGGACGAGTATTTCCCCAGAGACGGGTGTTGTAAACAAAGGCCGGTCACTTATATTTGAAACCGGTAGCTTTAGTAGACTTAAACTAGTTATGTGATCTACGTTCGCCCTATTTGAATTTTAATATGACAACTGAAATCAACCGAATTGAAATTTTTTACCAGTCTGAGATCAGTTGTTTTCAACCCGCAAGGCTTGCTCAGCGTCGAGGCGTAGACGTACTTCCGAAGAAAATTCAATCACCCGTATCAAAGAATACCAACTGGCACTCAAACAGAATTCAGTGTAACTTCAAATTACTTATAAGTATTTTATTTAAAAAGCATGTCATATAAAAACATATTGAGAAAAGGCAAAATACGGAGCCTACCTGTGCCGATAGACATACAGTAGGCCTATCTTGCTGGCACTCTTCCGATTTTCTTACTTATATACTCTCGCTGTGCACAAACCACGGTGCATATTGAAAACCCCACTGATACAACCCGAACATAAAATAAGCATTTAATTGCCATAATTTTCACAAAACAAGTGCATTTATAATTTGACGCGAGAATTGAGCACATGCAGAAATGAGACAGGTCTTAACTGGTCTGGTCCAGCATAGCGCAAACCACATGTTAATGAAGACGGTCCCATTTTGGGGGAGGGGGGTCACAGGAATGGAGTTCTTCGTGGATTACGCTAAATATCATCAACATTTCATGCATCTGGGGAAATAAAAAGTGACTCACAGGTAACGTAAATATCCAGTGGAACTCTCTATGAAGCTCTCATGGAGTTAAGGAAGACGTCATTTTTATTGTTGACAAATCAGTTACCCATGTAGGTGAACAGCTACACGTGTTCGTCAGATTTTGACAGCGCGTGGTATTTGGCGCCAAGAAGTCTGGGCGGTCAATCCCGCTGATCTTTCGGTCGATTGAAGTAAATGTAAGATCTTGCGGTGTTGACTTCAAGAATGTTTCTCCATCTGCATATATATTTCAATCAAACTTGAAAATAAATTGCTTATTCTTTCCAAACTTTTTATTGCTAGCAAACGCTATATATGGTCTATATGAAGGTGTTTTTGACGTATTCTACCCACTGTCGATATTTGGTTTCAACCAGAATGGACCTTTTTTAACCCCCCCCCCCCACCCCACCTTCCCCAGTTACGGGCGTGATGAATCAGTCAGCGAGGGCAAGTCTGCTTAATTAGCACAAATTGTATGTCTATAACACTATTTTGTCATCTGGGACAAAGGAAATGACAGGTACGTCATGCTTCCAGATTAGATCTTCAATTAATAGTTTCTTCCTCATTGACGAGAGCTATTGAAAGGACAACAATTGAC
Source organism: Lingula anatina (assembly GCF_051362555.1). Taxonomy (NCBI): domain Eukaryota; kingdom Metazoa; phylum Brachiopoda; class Lingulata; order Lingulida; family Lingulidae; genus Lingula; species Lingula anatina. The sequence continues at coordinate 16,941,480 of NC_141767.1, read as the reverse complement.
AAAGGGCCCGGCATGCAGCATCTATATGACTGGCTTGAAAATTTACCGAGTCTTGCCGACGATGTGGTCGAACAATCGGAACAAGAAAAAAATTCTGTCGCATGATTTTGACGTATGGACTAAATGTTTGAGCCCAGAAAAATTAATTTTATAAAATAATTTTTATGGTCGGATTGACTGGGCCCGTCGAAATGCTTGGCACATTACCGTAAGACTGCACCTAACCCGTAATCGCTGCTATCGGCTTCTACTGTAACTTCCTCTGTTAGGCTATAGTATCTCAAAACTGGGGTCATTGTCAACATTTGTTTCAATGTACAGAACGTCTGCTCATGCTGATCTGACCATATAAAGGGTGCATCTTCAGTCGTCAAGCGTCTCAGTGGTTCGCTCACTGTTGATAAATGAGGGCAGAACTTGGCCAGGTAATTCACCATGCCAATTAGTCTTTTCACCGCTTTAGCGTTCTCCGGCCTTTCCATTTCTACTATGGCCTGCACCTTCAATGGATCTGCTTTCAAACCTTCATCTGAGATCACGTGCCCGTGATAAGTAACTGAATTCAATTTGAATCGAAGCTTAGTCTTGTTCATTTTGAAGTTCCTCTCACGACATCTCTCTAATAGTGCTATCATATTTTCGTCATGATTCTTGATCGCTTCCTCAGAGGTATCTCCTTTACCATACACCAGGATGTCGTCTGCAATGGTCTGGACTCCGTCAAGACCGTCCAGTAGGTCTATAACTCGCCTCTGGAACTCTTCCGGGGCTGATGAGATGCCGAATGGTAAACGTCGCCAACGATACCTGCCAAATGGCGTATTGAATGTCGTAAGAAGGCTGGACTCCTCATCTAATCTCACCTGAAGGAAACCATCTCTAGCATCTATAACGCTAAATACTTTTGCATTAGTCAAGTTTGCACTTACTTCCTCCAAGGTTGGAAGTTTGAATTTTGGAATCTTTACAGCTTTGTTGAGTTCTTTTGGGTCTAGGCATATTCTTAACTTGCCTGGCTTCCTCACCGCCACCATCGAGCTTATCCAATCCGTTGGCTGATTTACCCTCTCAATGATGCCTTGTTTCACCATGCTCGCCAGCTTTTCTTTTAGCTCTTTTCTCAAAGCTACTGGTACGGACCTTGGTGAGTCTTGTTTTGGTATAACCTTAGGGTCCAGCTCAATGTGGTATTCTCCTAGGTCACCTAAACCACTAAACACATCATTATACTTGGCGAAGATATCATCCTCTGACAGTTCCGTGCTAACAACGTTGATGAGAACATCTCTCTTTATCTTCATCAGACCAAATCTCTCTGATGTCTCTCCATTGAGTAACGAACAAGTGACATTTTTCACTACATGAAACTTTACGTATTCTTCACGGTTGTTTATTCTCATGTTAAGTGTCACCTGCCCCATACTCTCAACACGGTTACCACTGTATGAGGTTAGTCTCTTGCTGCTTTTCTTCAAGACTGGCTCATTAGTGCTCATTATGCGACAGCAATCCTCATATCTCAAACAGTTTACACCTGCTCCATTGTTTAATTGGAATACTTGTGGCATCCAAGAGCTGCTTCTCTTGTATTGGACTGATGGTTCAACAAGATATGTGGTCCTGCCGGTTTTAACTGTGAATACTGACGATTCGGAGTCGCTATCTTCAGGATCAGAATTATCGACTTGGTGGACTTTGGCCCCTTGTGACCTACACATGCTAGCGAAATGATTTAGTCGTCCACACTTCTTACAGCGGCGACCCCATGCTGGGCATTGACGCTTGGGATGTTGCGTCCCGCAGTAGCTACAATCCGAATGGCTCTTCTGTTTTTGCTCTCCTTTCTTGTCTGTCTTGTGTTCAGATACTGCCGTCTTCATCTTTGTCCCGGCTTTTTTCATTTTTGGTTTCACAGCATGCACAGTTTCAACCTCACCATCTATGGCTTTAAGTTGCTGCGTCGTCATTTCACTCGCACGACACGTGTCAATACACTTTGCTAATGTAAGGTCCTTTTCACGCAACAATCTAGCCCGGACAACAGAATCTCTCACCCCTATCACAATACGGTCTCTGATCATTTCATCTAAAAGCGTTCCATACTTGCAAGTGGCACTGAGTTTCCGCAGCCTGTTCACATAGGCATCAATCCCTTCACCGGGCTCTTGTGTACAAGTATTAAACACGTATCTCTCATAAACAATGTTGCGTTGTGGCTCAAAATGATTTGTCAAAGCTTCCAGTATTATTTTAGAATCCTTGCGATCATCATCACTCAGGGCTAAATTCTGAAATATTTGAAAACAGTCTTTGCCCATGACCGTAAGTAAGGTAGCTACTCTTATCTCTTCCGACTTAAGATTTAGTTCTGTTGCAATTTCATAATTCTTCCATGTGTCTCTAAAAAATTGCCAGTTAGTTGCACAATGTCCCTTCACGTCCATAGGTTGTGGCGGAGGTAACAAATTCGCTGTTGCAGGGGTAACTGGGGGTGTACTAGTACTGGTAGACATGATTAATCTATGTAACAAATACACAGCTTCTGCAGTTCTACTTTAAGGTCACACTCAGCAGTATTTGCTTGTTAAATCTGTCCCGTTTGTAACTTCTAAAAAAAACTCATGAATATATGTCTTTCACTAATCACCAGAGTTTTTTTTATTATCGACTTCCGATGCCTGAATTTCTGTTCAGTCGGTTCCACTTTTCATCCATAAAATCGTATGATCAACAGATTTCTTCTTTGTATCACACATACCTTCTGTTTCTCTGGTCCTTTAACTTAGTTCTTGACCACTTTAGAAATCGTGTCTTCAGCTTATGTAGACGTGAGCACGAAATTCTGACACCATGTTAATGGAATAAGTCAAACACGTGGATATAACTGAACCGGAAGTGCTCTGGGAGCGTTTATTATATAACAAGTATCAATAAGAGGGAGCATCCCTTAACAGACTTAATGATATTCCATATTTGAATTGAAAGCAAATGATTTTTTAAAAAGCTTTGAAAAAAATGTTAAGGAATTAGACATGCACAATTTTTTTACCTTCCAGAAGAAATGGAAAGTGAAGATTTCTTCCTCAGGCTGGTATAAAACACCCATAAGTTGTGGCGGAGCTGCAGGTGCTAAAGATAATCAAAATGTTGAATCCTATCATTTTTTTAAATTAAAGTACATGTTTATTTAAGCTCTAGAGAAAGAAAGTATGTATCTCCATTCAAACTAGCATTCACTAATATACAGGTCAAAATTCTATTTCAAATAGAAAAAATATCATAGTGGAAAAGAGAGTTTCAATTTTATCTTAGCATGCAAAATTTCTTAATGTTTGTGTAAAACCTCATGCATGAAACACCCACACCTAATGTAATACAACTATATTATGCGTATTATATACTAACCATCTACTTTGGTTTTAAGCACAGTATAACTCCTGCCACCTACTTCACTGAAGTGACCATAATTTGGTGTTTCTTCCCCAACAGGAATGACCTGCACACTAATGTTGTATTCAGAAAAAGGATGTAAACCAGTTAGCCTCAGGCCTAATGTCATTGTGGCATTCCAGCAGTTGTACTGTATTTTTTCCACCTGCAAAAGAAAAATATCTAGTTTGCATCCACTCTAATGAAAAATCGTACTGTCAGTAATGAACAAATTGACAGTGAACTCAAGTGTGTAAGTTGAACATAATTCTATCATTGATCGACTGGCGAATAATTCTTACCAGGAAAAAAGTTGGTCTAAAATCACATTTCAGTTTTAATCTTAACATCAATCAATTCAAAAAAAAAAGTTTCACCCCAATAGACAGGCAAATGCATCATATAATATAGTTAATACCCCCTCATTCCACCTGGACATGTAATGCACTGTGTACAATAACCCTCTGTTGCTGGGGGAACTGTTGCAACAACTGAGAAACCCCAGATGCACTGGTGGATCCCATGTCACATCCACTGCTGTACTGTTGATATTAGAACCTTCCACACCAGTCACTGGGTTTGGTTTTTCTAAATTCAAAACAAGTAGAAGTATAAATAATTGAACCAAATATATTGGTAAAATTTGCATTTCATGAAAGCACTTATCTTTTTTGTAAAAAATAAATTAGCATATTGCATTCTGATCACTCTGATTTTATTGTTTAAAATAAAATATCATTATTATAGCTTATAAGATGATTTTACAGTATGTATTCCTACCTATTCTATAGTCTGTCCTTAGTGTGTCATTTTTCCAGGTTACGCCCCACTTGTTCTGATTATATATAAAATAACTTAGGGTTGCCGGTTTAATGAAATCGCCACCGGTCAACATGCAGGTGGCCTTGTTAGCAAACACCTGTACATTGGGGATACACCTTTTTAAGTCACCACTGAAAGATGAATCGAATTAAGATCCAGGCTTTGTCCATTTATTCAGCATGAGTACAATGTTAATAATTTATTCTTCAAAAATCTTAAATTAATTGTTTTTTAATTTTTTAAATATATATTTACACTTTATAGAATAAATTAAATAAAACCAACCACAAAAGAGCTGTAGCTACACAAACACTTCACAGATAAAGTGAATGAGCTCCATTTTAAATATTTGAATGATCTTCTGGCTGGCATTAATAGATCTTACTTCTTATACTGAAAATACATTCCTGTTTCTTGGGTATGGTTGTCAAATGACCAAAGACATTCCATTCTCTCTTGGTTATAAGATATACACCTGAATTCTTGAGGATAGATTGGAAGTTCTGAAAGTCAAGAAATTAATGAAAGTTTTTAAAATCTTGATAAAGACAAGAAACAATATGCAGTGCATCTTGGTAATATAAAAACAAAAAGCAATATGCAGTGTAAAGTACATTTATAAAACTTTTTAAAATAAGACTATGTTTTGCAATTCCTCATTTGAAAACAATCAATATTTTCATCTCCCCCCCCCCCAAAAAAAATAAATGAACAAAAAACTGTCTTACAATGATGCTTAAAGTTCACAAAACTATCAAATTATCAAATTTCATTTTCACACATAAAATAACATCTCCATACCAAATACAAATCAATTGATTATTTGGCCAGACTACACTGCTTCTACATGCCAAAATCAAATGAGATTTCACCATTTCACTTTAACCAATGGATCAGGTAATTAATATGACTTGATTGATAAAAGTACACATGCTAAGCTATGGCATGATCAAGAAATCATATGGTAATCAGTTGTGCATAAATTTTGTGGGTAATTAATGCAAAAAAAAAAAAAAAGAGACCAAATGTGAGACATATATCAGACTGTGACAGGTAGGCAATAATAAAAAAAATGTTCACAAAAACAAAAAAAAAGGCAAAAAAAGAAAATTGTGAGACAAACCTTCTATGAAAATTGTGCTTTGCTCAGACATCAAATATCCACCTGTCAGCTGGGGAATGACACAGGAGCAGACCATCAGATGGCCAAGGACCAGAGAGGATAGATTATACATAGAAAAAGTCACATGTGATGTCGTGGCGTATGCAGAGGTGGAAGGGCATTCACCATTCCAACACTTTGCTGCTGAAAAAACTTTCCTTTTCAGTTCATTTTTGCAGTCGCAACATAGTGTTATGTCCTGCGAAGTGAGACTTGTTTCAGGTGGTAACGAGCAAGAAATGTTCAGTTCTGGCAGTGCATCTGTTTGGGCATCTGAAGACATTATCAGTCTACTTGGAACTGCTACATGTGGATCCAGTGGTGATATTCTGACTAAAATAAAGGGGGGGGGGGACTTAAAACATGCATGTTGCAAAATGGAAAGATCAACAGTTTGCATTGATGAAATTATTTTAAAAATAGCCACTGTGAGTCCAATTACTGTTTACACTTATTGAAGAAATTCAAAATGATGATAATTATCATCAGGCTGTTAAAAAAAAATCGATTTCAGATCAAAAAGCCATAGTAAATAAAACTTTCATTAACTGCTTGATGACCTGACACCTAGCTGACAGCTCTAACCAATACAGTATATACATGTATGATGTACAAATAAAGAAGTACCTTTACAGTTAAAAATGCATGCTGGAATTTTTGCAAAGCAACCAACTGATGTGAAGGGGTTACACTGATGAGCTAAAAAGAATAAATATGATCATCATACTGTCTTTAGTATACTGTCTTTAGTAGGTTTATTTATTTTTGTCATTTATAAAAATGATAAACATTGCCATCTCATGTATTTGAAAAATGGTACTGCATAACCATCTAATGTCTTGGTCATCTGAAGAAAATTTGACATGTTGGACACAAAATTTACATTGAATAGAGGTTTAGTAAGTATGAAAAGAGGTTTAGTGAGTATAGCGATATAGAAATACTGTACCTTCAAAAACAGCAATTAAATAATTCGCCATTTGTAAAAACAGCAAAACTTTATACAAATGTAGCACATATCTTGTGATACCCATCCTCAATAACCGGTAATTAATATGCTACCTCCTCATCTTCCTAAACATGCATGATTATGAAACTAGAGGAGAAAAATTACAAAAAAAAGTTACATGTAATATTGTTAATCTAAAGCATGCATGGGTTCTCAGTGTGTTTGATGTACACAAAACTTCAAATGCCCTTTATATTGATAGTTTAACCTGCATTGCTTTAGCTTGAGTATGGAAATTTGAATGAAAATAAAATGAATGCCACATGTTGGTCTGAAATTTCTTAAACCACAATCAACCTTCAAGTTGGAGACAACTGTATTATATCTACCAACAAATTTCAAACTTACCTCACTTGTTTTAATATTAAGGGGATCAAAAGTCAAAAGTCCATACATTATGATTTACTGTTAACCTAGTTTCCCTCTTTGTAATATCAGTAATCACATAGTCAAACAAGTGAAAGGACAAATGTGGTTTAACTATGATCATGTTATCAGATAAATCAATAGTACAATCAACAGATAAATACCCAATTATGATAACTTTTGAAATTCTATTCAACTATACATTAGTTCATGCTTTGAAGCAAAAACTGAGAGCTACAAAATGTAGATTTTTAAAGAAAAAAAGGCAAAACTTTTTTAGGTGCATAAAAACATACCTGTAACACAATTCTTGAGCTGCATTGTACTACTGAATCCCAATGTGAAATAATTACAAGGTCAAATTAAGCCAGCATTCAATGTCTCTCTAATTTCAAAATTAATTCACATTTAGAAATAGCATTCATTCTAGAATATTAGATACATTGTACATTCTGGTAGACATGAACCAAAAATCAGAATAGTGCTACTTTGAAATATATCCACTTTTTTTTATAAACTTGGAAATGTAAGTCTGAGCATGCTAAAAATATGGTCATATTGTTTTCATTCTATTTAGGGAACTGGTTACTAGCCATGTGATTATATTATATGCCATATGATTACATTATATTATATATGTTATATGTCAAGATAAAAACTTTCATGTACATCTAAAGGCAGTTTGGTAGGTAAAATAAACGAAGCCATTATTATAATAATGCATTAAAATTTTTATTCATTTGTCATTTTTATTCATATATGAGGAAGTATTACAGCAGTTGTCCAGCTGGTGTAAGAAATATTCAACAGGATTAAGTAATTATTAAGTAAAAACTTCTCTTCTTTCTAATTAGTTTAAAATTTTCAAAATACTAGTCTAAGATAAGTGTATTGTTCAGTTGACATTTTTTTAGAGTAATACAGCAAATTTTCAACTTTCGTTGACATGAAGTTAAAATACATAACGAGTCACTGAAAGCCTACACAGACACAAACAAATAATTTTGCCACTTTGTACAAACATAAACTAATGTTTTTTTAAGTAGACTAAATGTGTATCAAAAATATCAGAACTCCAGAAGTAGAGTTATACATGTATGAGAGTATAACTTACACAATTCCAAAGCACGGTCATTAAGATCATAACAGTAACATAATATTTTTACATATATACATACATGTAAATGATATCTAGTATATGTGACATATATACAGATATGCAGAGAAAATCTTTGTCTTAAAACACACACAATATATGTTCTGAATCAGGAACATTCAACTAATGACTAAATATTGTGACATTATTTAGAACATGAGACAGAATAGAACACAAGAAGGACATTAATTTCAATGTTGATTAGCTGAGCACAGTTGTGCTAGAGTACATAACCAGACTGTAGTGGAGAAGAGGTACTGCCGACATTTTCAACGCCACTATTAACACCTTTGGTAAAAGATCCAAGTTCTGGGGTTGCTGAAGTTTGCGAGGTTTCTTTATCAGATGTGTGTGAAGCATCTGAACAGAGATAATTGCCATTCAGAGGACCAGCTGCTGATATGGCATTGCATCTAAAATCTTTTGGAATGTCTTCCTTGATGGATGCCTCTTGAGGAATGCTTACCGATACATAACCATTTTCAAAAGTCTCTTGGTTTGGAGAAAATACTGTAGCAACATAGTCACTAACATCTGATTTGTCTGCAGGTTGAGGATCATTACCAGAAACATCAACTGGCCAGTCATTTTCTGTCACACACGGAGCATGTTCATGTGTACCTACAAAGTCCTCACTCCTATTGCCCCCAGTCCTTTGGAACACACTGGCAGTCACATATGGGTCACTGGAGGAGGACTGGTCATTTAAAGCACAGCCTAGTGCTGAATCAACATCATCATCTTGACCATTTCTAATGTTCTTGGTGTCCTTTTGTGCATTTAACAAATTTGTGCTACCTTTGGTGTCCGTGTGGAAAATTTCCCCCTGATTTCCACACAACTGCAGCAAAGTGTCTTTTGTCACATAGTCATCTACTGCAATCCCAGGTACGTTTGACAATTCACCTGCATATGTAGGAGCAATGTCACAATTTACTCTGTGCTCTGCCTGAGCAGGAAAAGGTGAAAGCTCCCCCTGTGTTGCACTGCCAAAGCCAACATGCCCCATCTCATCTGAACTCACATATCCATCAGAGCTGGAGCACTCTGCCATTTGTCTATCAGCCCCCAGTCTAATGCTAGGCACACATTGCATACTGTCTGAAGTCTCAGCCTTCCCAACTGGTGGTGGTGATGATGATGGGGGTGTTGCACTTTGATCCCCCATCTCTGAAAATGACCAGTAGCCCGAAGAGCCAGCAGGTTTTGAAAAGTAAATGTTAGGTTCAGTTTGTTTTGAATCTATCTGCCTGTTATGCTGCCGACTGGACCCAGTATGGGAAGGACGTTTTGTCTGGTTGCATGCAACTCGAACGTAATCATTTGATGCATTTGGTGTACCCAACTTTCCATACTTATCACTAGGGTCACTACATGTACTATCCTTTTCAAATTTTGCATACTTTACAGACCCTGGTTCAGGAGATGTTAAAGAGAGATTTGGCACATACCCATCTGTGCGGCAAACTATGGAAACATCTTTGGAATTAGGATTCTCTGTTGTCACAAGAGGAATACAACTATCTGTAGATGATGACGTTGTCAATGGCAATGCAATGGAGTTAGGACTACATATACATGTACCATCAGCTACAAGGTTTCTAGTCAAAGATTTTCTCAAATCCTCCTGTGAAACAAATTCTTGACTACTACTATGGCTCTCGGGTAATGTCTCCACTGAAGAAAACATGGGGGTTTCTGCCAGAGCAAACTGTGTGTAACTGCTATTCAAACACTCATCACTGCTACAAGGGTTACTGAGATTGTTCCCTTGACCAGCAAGGGTTCCTTCACCCTCTGCACTCTCTGTAAAATCACCAGCAGGTTTAGTTATTTGCAAACCTATACTATCACATCTGTGACTGGCATTAATTTCTAAGTCTTCTGTTGGGCATCTCAGCACCAGCTCAGCAGAGGAATGTCTATGTGATGTGTCACCAGAGGGAGGTTGGTGTGCCTGGTTGTCCAAGATGGGCCGTGGTGGCTGCTCAAATGGCAGGTCAGGATCAGAGGTATTGTTCAGGAATTGAGGTGTGGGGGATTGAGGCAAACCACTGTCATCACTTTGGACGGTGTCCTGTCTGTCAAGTCCCTGGATAGATAACCACAATAATGACAAATTAACTGGACAGATGTTTTCAATTTAAAAAAAATAACTTGTGCAAACTGTGGACTTGAAAGATGATATAAAGAGTTGTTTTCATTAAAACAAAAATATTTAAGTAATTTTAATTACAATTACCTTCAATTCAGACAATTCCTTTCTTCTTGCCCTTCTGCAAAATTTCGATTTCAAGTGCAAATAAAGATACTGACACCAATGATAGCCCTGAAAACAATAGAAGACTTTTATTGTTTAATCAAACAATTTACACATCTTTCAGAACAAAACACAACAAACCATGTGAATTGATATGTTTCATCAAATTCTTCTAATCTGAATTACATCATTAATAAAAAAAAATTTTTTTTTTCTCCTTTTTAAACCCCCTTTACACTGGACAGTGTCCTTTCTGCATACTTTGTGAAACTGGCATTGTTGTGGTCGTATAAGGAGGCACAAGCATTGCCTTGGTGGCAGAATGAATGCTTAATGACCGGCCAGTTTTCGGCGCGTAAATTATTATCATTATTTTTTTACTCTCAAACAGGACCATACTACAAGACGAAAAAAGGGCGCCGCCCAGTGTAGAGGAGGCTTTAAAGATCACTTGGATTAATAGAAATCCCTTACTCTGCAGGGTACATTTTCCTGACTTTCTTGCTGTACCAAGGCTGAACTATCCTCCTGGCCTGCGATGCGGTCTTCGTCCCTCTGTCTTCTAACTGCCATCTGGCTACTCGAGGAGGAGTCCATATCTTCAAAGTACTGAAACTATGGATGTAAAAAATTACAAGAAAATTAACTATACTTATGTAGATAAAATACAGAGTCAATATGTTGCCCAATAGTATTTTTTCAATAATGTTACACCATGCAAACTGAGTATGATAAAAAATATTGTCGTTTAGTTTTCATTCTGATTAGGGAATTGGGTGATGGGCCATGTGATTATTTATTTATTTATTTTGGATATAATAACTGTCAAGGAAAAAAAACTATGTTATCGATGAGGAAATAATAAAGATTCGATTGTAAAATGCATTATGGCACTTTGAAAGCAAATTGTTTAACTGTTACAGTACTAACTTTTTCTGGATTTTCTGGGACATCAATATCTATTGGCTGCATAGAAGATTTCAACCACCTGAAAAAGCAGTACTTTTCACACATATTTCAAACAAAAAGCATATCATATACCATACTTTCATACTGAAAGATGGTGATAAAATTTAATCCACTTGACCCATATTGTAGCAACCCAATACATGCCTAAGTAATGGATATCGTCCTGGATAGACTGAAAAGAGGCTGACAGCAGTGCCTGACCTTATACAAGACTACTAAAAGTGCAAGAATCTGCATGAAGTGGGGTTTGCTTTTAGGTGAAAGTTTATCGGTTCGAAATGTCATCTTAGGGACAATTCCCACAGATATTTGGATCAATTTATCTCTTTGGGGAGTCTCACTTAATTGCCATCAACTTAACAAGCTTAAATGTCTGTCACGCCTGGTAAGGCTGTAAGGGGGTAATTATCTTTACCCCCTAGCTGATTCAGTAGGCGTGACAGACATTTAAGCCGGTTAGTTGATAGATATTTTTCGATACAGATGGAACAATCTTGGTATGGGAACCCAGTCTTAGAAAATAATACCAAAGTGGCATACAAAATGTGGTTAATTTGTATTGTTGTACAATTGTTGTCATTCAGCACATCTTAAGAAAACCACCAGAGAAAAATATTTGTGGATGAATTCTTTTTGTTTAATTCATTGCCATACCATACTTGCTGAAGACTACCATAATTTTTTACCCCTCTCCTCCTGCAAAATCTTGCTTCATTTTTATGCTAATTTGTTTGTTTTTTTTTTAAATATCGTTAATAATTCATTTTGCTTTCTGGAAAGAAATTTTTATAAGGTGACTGCCTCTAATCACATGATATATATATGTATAGTTTTTAAACCTGCTAGCACCTAAAAACAGTTTACTTACCGAACTGCACATACTGCTATGGTCACTATCACACCCAGAGCTAAAACAGCACCCAATATGACAAAGCCAGTAATGGGCTGACCTGGAATGAAAATGAACATTTGGATTTAAGTGCTTGTCCATGAGAGAAACAGCCCAGGGTGGCAAGGTGGGGGTTGGTGGATTTCAACCAAATCAGTTGTATGGAGGCACATTGATAAGTTATTCATGAATTAGGAAGGAATCCCAAAAATATCCTTTTCTTAAGAGAGTTAATTATGGGTAATGGCTTATGTAGGCTCTTTGAGCCTCCATTTTCACCTTGGTAAAATAATGATATATTTTGTGCAAATTAAACAAAAATGGTGACACCTAAAAATATTAGACCTTACAAACATTGAAAACAATCATTTCGTTTGCAACAGATATATGTAGAATCCAGATTAGACCCTGCTTGAGCGAACCACGCCCATTAATAACACCCCTCCCCCCCATAGTCCAATTTTGACACTACCATCTTTAATTGCATATATCTCCATCTTCAGCTATAAAACCACATGAACATATTAGGCAGATATGGGTCACTCCAAATCAAGTTTCAAAAATTACTGCATGCTGTATTAATTAAAACAGGTACTGAAAAATAAAGTTGGCCATTTTTATAGCAAAAAATTGTAGTTGATTCATTCTCTTCTATATAGACAATGGGTTTGATTAATTTATTTAATTTCATTTAAACATTTTGCTGTACAATGATGTTACTAATTCATTACTAACCCAAATGTTACTAACCCATTCACATTCCCCAAGATACTTGAAAATGTCCAATTGTAGACAAAAAAATTCACATCTGACGAGAATCGATTTGTTTTCGTAACTCACCCTGTTTTACTTCACATGAAAGTTACAAAGATGACTGTTGATATCTCTGTTGCAATTTCTCAGTATATTACATTTTTTTCACATCTGTAGGCAGAGTACAAACCACAAGATATGCGTTTTCCCTCAGGAAGATATGCAAAGAAACAGTCTAAGCTCTCCGCCATGTTGATAGTACATTAATTTCACATGATTTTAAAATGTGTTAGATACATGTTTTAACCAGAAAAAAATTACAATAGGTTAAATGAAAATAAAAAGTCCAACTAACACTACAGCGTTTTAGACTGTTTGTTAATTTGAAAGAGATAGCTGAAGTTGAGTGCACCGATATATATATATATATGTCCGGACATATATGTTCTATCTGTTACAACGGACAAGTTGTAGAACAGCAGTTAGTTTTTATTTCATATATAAATAGATTAATGAATGAATGATATATCTGTTAGTCCTGATCACACTATACCCCAAAGACCTGTGAAGATGAAGATATTGACAAAAATAGAAGGGGGGTGTTCAAAGCATGTGATTCGTAGCCCTAAGAAAAACGTTTGGTTTGTTACCATGGAAACAAAGAGAGTCAAAATGATGTGTATCATTTTAATCCCCTATCTTTAGGTTATAATATATCACCAAACTAAATCATTTGGTGACACTTGTATAAACTGTAAGGCCCATCTAAATTATCCTGTTTTTCAGATAAATTTTTGGTTGATAAACCCCCCAAATTGTCCCTGGCCATATCTCTGTTTGAGGAAATATTGCAGCCTCAGTTATTGTTCATATAAAGGTTCAAACACACCAAATATGGTGTAAATACGTTCATGGACACACACTTAAAAAAGGTAAATTAAATCTGTTTATTGTTGCATGTATAATTTTTCTCTTTTTCCTTTAACTTTTAGAACAGTGACAGCAGAAATCTTTTAAAAACATTACCGTGATTACTAATTCCTGGTTTGGTAGTCACATAGTCAACAGCCAAAACGCTTTGATGAAACCTGGTATGTGCCTTGAGACTGACTGTGTAGTTTGTGGAGGACCTTAACTTAGGTATCTGGATTTGCCATGAAGGATTGCAGCCATATGATTGAAAGCTGCACTGGCAGTCAGGTACCAATGTGACTGGATAAAAGAATATTAATTTTTATTTATGTGTGTCATTACATATGAAACGGGGAAAATGTAAAACAGAAATAAAAATTAAATAATTAAAAAGGGTAAATGGCAAAATATCTATACTGTTTACTGATCCCAAGTGTATCTTAGAGTGTAATTAACTTTAAGATCTTAACATTTCTTTAAAAATTTTAATGAATATCATGGTGCAAAATAAATGCTATACATTCAAGGAAATTAGATTTTGGTTAATTTCTTGTTTAAATGTTTTTTTTCTGCCAAAGTGAAATAAATAACAAAATTAATGGTATACCTGACTGACATTTGCTGGTATTTGTAGCTTCACAACTCTGTACTGTGTATTGAATGATATGGCCACTTTCCCTGTCAAAGCTGGGAGGGCTCCAGGTAACAATGATGTTGTCTTCACTCGACTCCAAATGGAAGGCACTGTCATAGGAAGGTACTTCTGGATTAAAAAAGATCCAACATCACCACAAATCCTAAAGGCATACAACTAGTATACTACTTGATTTCCCAGTTTTCCCAAAATTATTTAAGTTTTACCATAACATGGAATTATGATACCTAAAATTTGTTGTGAGTTTCAAACTTCTGAGTAAAAGTCATAATAAAGACTAGTGAAATTCACTCATAAAGGTAATAGGTTAGAAAAGTAGAACTCCAGAAGGGGTTTATACATGTAGAAGTTAACCTTTTTAATGGCTTTGAATAGGGTATACCTTTGTGTTGAAAGGATAACTGCTGAAATGACCAGAAAAATTCCCTTTTTTATATAAAAAGGCCTAACGTGCATTAATTTATATTCAACATACATTTGAACTGATATAGAAAAGGGCTGGAAACATCCAAGAAAATTTTCAATTTTATAAAATGTACCATTGCCCCTCCAATATGCAATGCAAATTATAAACATTCCTATCAGTACTTGACTAACCAAAGTGAAATACTGCTGACATCCATGTATAATTACCTCCATAATACTTAAAATTGTGATGACAATCTGGGTACTCCATAGACCCCCAGGCATCTTCCCAATTGGCAGAGAGCAGGAAAATATAATTTTCTGCTGCTTCTGGCAGTGTTAGGTTATATTGGAACCTAGATTCATTAACTGTGATCCCCAGACTGTTTTCATCCAGGATCAAGGTCTGAAGACTGTCCTGAAATTAAGTATAGATCATTGAACATTTAATTCTAAATAAAAATTATATCAATATATATAATTATAGATTACTACCAATCCAAACAGGAGATCCTTAAGGCTGCATTCAAAACCAAAGCTGATCCACAGACCAACAGATCTACCAATCACAAATGGCCAACCCACTTGAAAGCTTGCTGCATAATCTCTGCTGGCTATCTATGCAGAGTCCATTAGAGGATTATGCAGCAAGTTTTCAAGTGGGTAGGCCATATTTAGTCCACAGATCTGTTAGTCTGCCAATCAACTTGTTCTGAATGTTACTTGAGAATTGAAGTTAAGTGGCAGGCACAAGAGGTTTTAAAAAGATGTCAGTTTGCATATGGGAAACATTCAAGGTGATCTGACAGGAAGTGACTTACAGATACCCTTTATTTAGATTAAAAGTCAAAATCATGCAAGCAATAGATTATTCCATATAAGGTATATGCAGTGTATTATCATGGATACTACCAGTGGTAAACATTGACTTGTGGCTATAGGGAAGTGTCCAGCTCACCTCGCACTGAGTTGCATACAGTCCTTTGCACCAGACAAGAGTGTAGGTATCTGGTGGTGTGGTAAACAATGGTGCTTTCCAGCTTAGAACAGCCTCTTTGCCATCAACTTCTGCAACAAAATGCCTCAAGACCCCTAGAAATAAGATATGGATATAATTAATAGAAAATTGCCTAGAATAGGAATTCATATACTACCACACTTCAAATACGAACATTTGCAGTGACAGAAAGCTATGAAATGAACACAGGCATTCAATCCCAGGATTTTTGCAGGGGCCTACCAATTTAAACTCGGAGCTGAGATTTAATCCATTTAATGGCATGCGTGGAGGCGGGGAGACCATCTGGAATCAGCGGGATTGCTTTTGAAGTGTTGTCTGCCATATTTAGTCTGTGGATCAGTTAGTATCAGATCATCTATTCTGAATGATGGCCCCTAAGACCCTGCCTGACTTGCATTATGTGAGATAGGGATGTGCACTACTCAGTACCTTGTTGTGAAATCACCCACACTGACAAATACAAAGGCTAAGTCTGGGGAGAAACACATTCCCGATGATTGCTCAAAATATCACAGGATGCCACAAAACATTTTGTAACAGACTAGCGTACCCTGTGATTAGAGAGTAGGATTTTGCTAAGGCATGGGGATGGGGCCATAAGATAAAAATATTGCCTTTCTTTGCTAATTAATCAAGCATAAAGTAGCAGTGGACATATTTAATGTCATATGAAGGGCACAAGGTTTGAAATTTGGCTTGTTCACCATGTGTCAATCTAGTGTCACTCATACTGTGGCCAGGAACAAGAAGGGAAGAAGGGCTGGCATGGGGTGATTGTAAAGCTGGGGACGGGGGGGGGGGGGGGGGGTCCTGAATCCACAGTTGATGTAACATATAAGACAAAACTGTCAAAGTGGGTCATTTTTGTGGGTGTAAAACTTACTTTCTGCTGACAAGTAAATGTTCTTCATGCTAGGTTTCCTGGCAAAGCCTGCTGATGTTGCTGCATTCAGAAGTAATCCTAGTGACTGGTTTGTATTTTTGGTTTGCAAGTACACTGGTGTCAGCGGGATTCCAAGTGGAGGAACGGATTCACTAGTATCATACAGCTGAGACTGACAAATGTTGCCACTCGCTATTGTAAGTGTTACATTCAAAGACCTAATCTGGCCATTCTGCAATTCTCTGGGTATCTCCTGAAAAGGGTTGTATTTATAAAAGCTATAGCTACATATGGATATAACAACTGAACCTCCCCCCTTCCTTTGTAAAAAAAAAAAAAAAAAAAAAAAAAAAGGGAGTAGGGGTTAGGTCACCCGCTAACAGCATTGTCATGCCGGTACTAATGTAGATTTGTATTGAGAATCCTGCAATAGGCAATGCATCGGCCTCGCCTTCGCAATCAGACAAGCTGAATTGGATGCAATACTGTAGCTTATACTGAATCACTGCTTAGGCTAACCAGTGTTATTGAATATTCGACATAGTGGGGGCCTCTTTGCAACCCCACAAATGAAATTTGTGCAAAATTGTTGATAAATAATAACTTTTGCTGACTCGTCGCATCATAATTTTTAGGGTGATGAGTCTTATTGAATATCTGATATATAATTTTTATCCCTAAGGCCATAACATTTAATACAGGCAACAATTTGCTACATTGTTATTATTGTTAAAACGATTAGGACAGAGGGGTTATATAATAAAACCGGCCTTGTTTGGCCAAATCACAAACAATCAATACTCCTTGTTGCCTTCTTTCTTGCTATGAATGAGACCATAAAAGTTTGTGGTACACTGAGATGGAGGAGACATAAAACAACTATAGTGGTTATAGTCCATGCAGGAATAATGAAGAGTTTGGCAGTTGAGGTTATCCTACTGGTTTGTAGACATTACTGTCAGTACTCTGTACTTGGTACATATAATGATATAAAGATTAAACAGACTTAAATTACTATCTGCCTGCATTTCAACTTTTTATATACAACTCAATTTTGCATTGAGCCAAATTTATGACTTAGTCTTCACCTTCAGTGCAAATGAAGAACCACACAGTCTAAAAAGTTACCTTCCACAGCAGTTCTGCTTTGCCACCATTTAGTTGCACCAATCCAACAATTTCTGGAGCAGCTGTTGGAACTAAAGGGGAAACATAATATATAGTACATATTTAATGCTTCCCGTTAAAGGTTAAAACTTTTCATCTTCAAAACATAATATTACATGATTCTTCTCCATTTATTTATATACTTTTCATTTCCAGCTCATAGCCTTCGTATTATAATATGAAATTCATAATTGAAATTATAGGTCGAGGCAATAAAAAGTATCTCCTACTTTTATACAGGCCCTTGACCACTGGGGGTTTGGGGGGGGGGGGGGGGGTAGAAAGAACTCCCCCTTTTTGTCCAGAAAGGGTTCTCTCTGGGTAAATTCTATCTAGGTTTCATGGTAAAATGTCCACTTTTTCTGAAAAAGAACCCCCTTTTTGAAATTGCTGGCTATGACCCTGGTGATAGATACCTGATTCCCAAGTCAATTCAGACTGGACACTAGCTTGGTCACTCCAGTAGCCAGCCTCTTCTATCCCATCACCATTTGGCCTCACTCTTATTGTGATGGAATAATCGGAATTGGGCCTCAGTCCAGATATGATCAGAGATATATTTTCCATGTGGTTCACATTGGGTTTGCAAAGTAAGACTGCCTACATGTTTAAAAGCAAGATGGTACTTGTTTAAGTGAACAGTCATGGCAATCTCCAAAATGAAATGCAAAATTCTGCTACATTTTCCTCTTCTTTCCAAGTAAAGAACAAATGTCTTTAAATTTGAACTTTCATGATATCCCAATAAGAGACTACATTTTACAGGATTAAACACTACCATTATGGGTATGCAAAAGGTGTCTACACCTACCCCAGCATCGCCCCAAATGATGGAGCTGTACTGGACTTCATACAGCAACCCGCCATTTCCACCCAGGCAGTTGTGGCACCTTGAAGGGTCAGAGGTCGTGACCCCTGACTGACTTAGACAGTCCAGGTACCCTGTTGGAAACTCATTAGGGGGTTTCCAATTTACCTGCAGGGCTGTGCTATTGATGATATAGGTGTTGATGTCACTCACTGGATTGGGTTTCTCTAAAGATGAAAACGTATAGGAAAGTGAAGTATAATTTTAGTACATATACATGGAGTTATGTCTCATGAATGAATGATATATTTTGTTGCTCATATACAGGAGGTTGGGTTAACTTATTCCATGTCAAAATGGGTATATTTTTAAGTAAACTTTGATTGACTAAAACTATAAAGATGTGTTTATACTGACAAAAATGTCACGTTTAACTATATTTTTTTTTTTGAAAAACTAAATTAATTACTATAGGCTTAAAGGAAAATCTGTACCTTTGAATTTATATTTACAGGACACGGATACTAGTATATATGTGACATTAACTAATAATATAAATATGAATGACTAACAATTCCACCTTTAAAAGCGATAGCATTGCATTTAAGTGGACTGATACATCAATCTCAACAACATTAATTTTACATCTCTTTTATCTCAAGAATTAAAAACATAGCTACCTATGTGGTAATCTGCAAATACTGAAAGGTTAGTCCACACAGTTCCAAAGAGATTGTGCATTCGCATATAAAATTTAAAAAGCGTGTTGAAAGAGCTATTGAAGTTGCAAATGAAGTTGACTTCATTTTCAACAAGAGAACAGGATTTGACATTGGAGTCTCTGAAAATATAATGGAAAGACATCAGTTTGAATAAGAAGTCAGATCGAGGTATAAAAAACTTGTTAATTTTATGAGATTTGAGAAGAGTGAGCAAAAAAGCTGTTTCAAGTTCTTAATACTCTATCTGGAATATAAAACATGTTAGTATGCATATTAAAATAGTCATAGAAAAGTTATCAAAGACCCACAAAGCATCACAAAAGCAGTTTCATGTCAAGGTAAAGAAGAAAAAGGGTGCCCATAGTGTTGTCATATGCCATATAGTGGGTGAAGTAAAAATAGTACCTAAATGGTAATCAGTATACAAATCTATGGTCTCAGTAATGTCTCCAAAACATTCACTACTGGTGACTAGGGTCAGTTTATAAGCATGGGCTCTTGACATGTCCTTTCTGCTGGATGACATGGTCCAGGTACATGCACCACCTGGGGACGAATCTGGGCTGGTGATGTTACGTTTTTTGGGACAGGGATATAAGCGGCTGTCCCCTCTAGACAATGTATACATTCGCAAGTAATAAATGCACATGCTTAATAAGTCTTGTCATTTGATTTATATATAAAAAAATATCTGTTTTTCCTATATGAGGATAAATAACAGAATGATAAAATCTGTTGATATAAGGTTATTGTTAAAAGTCTCTATATCTACCATGCACTGGCTTAAATTTGTAAAAATGAAATTTTTTCAATTCTCAAGTTTGCTGAACTTTACAGTTTTCATGACATATACTCACTCTTTGCTGTATAACAATCTAGTGTTCACTGAGCTTTTAGCTCCATAATTTCGCCTGGGTAAACTCCAGGAACATACCATTCTTTGCTGGTTATATGATATACAGGTAAAATTGACAGGGGGGTCAGGAGGGTCTGAAAACCAAATAGTGTTTTTAATATTATTATTATACATGTACCCAATGAAAGTTTTATTGTGACAATAACATCATAAATAACCATGAAAAATATGCTGTGCTTGCTATTGAAATATTATTATTAATCCAGTTGAATTATAACCATTATAATTGAATAAATTCCAGATTTCAAATGGGGGGGGGGGGGGAGGAGGAGAGAGAGAGGTTGGTTGGGCATGTCACATACAACTTGGACATAATAACGAAAGGACGTGAAATGCGGCATCTTCCTTTGAAGCTATGTGCGTTTGGGTAAACATTCGCCTATTGTCTCAGATAAGCTGTTATGATAGCTCCACAGGAACCTGAACTGTTTACAGTATTATCAAGGTAGCGCGCGCTGTGCCTCAGTGAATTTCTTTTGTTCTATTGCATGGATAACGCAATTTCTCGCAGTCCCTAGTGGTTGCTATGGTACAGCATTGCCGCCATCTTGCAGTTGAGAGCCCATAGGCTTACGTCAACACGTGGAAATTTGTTTTGGGTTTTTAGTATCTTTTTCCAGTTACCCCATTAAAATGGGTTCTGGCATTTGTCTATACTTGTTATCGTTTTCAAGATTGTATTGATCTATGTAGAGCTGATATATAACTGGTTTAAAAGCAAAGTATCGGCCGATTCATGTGGTGCCATTTTCCAACGAGAGCTGATATTGAGAGTAAAGAAATTATCAATTAACATTCCCAATTTCGAGCAGACAATAGCCGGTTAAATGAACATATATATACAGTTCATAGTAGTGTTGAAGTCAACTTTGATAAAAGGATATTAAAAGCACCCCGGGTGCGTTTTTGTGTGTCACAAATGTATGTGTTTTGCCGTATTGCAACGAGAACCGATATTGAGGGTGTTGATGTCATCTTTATTTAAAAGGTGCACAAAAAATACCAGCCTAAAAGAAATGTCAGCGAGCCTAAGAAATCGGAGAGAAATTGCATCATTTTAATTCAAGACACGATTGAAGGTTTCATTATTGCTGCATCTCAGGCTAATTTGTCACACAGAGAGAAATTTTCGACACTAGAAATATTTTCCTATCTGATCATAGCTAAAAACAAGTATACTACACTAAAATTATACAATTTTGAATGCTCATTTTACGGCAACAAACAAGATTGCCTTTACCACATAGGGCATTTTGAATTCCTCCATGAACAAACATCTCAAAGTCTCACATAGCTTCCAAATTGATAGAACAAATTGTACTTATACTTAATCTCTATAAGTTTATTGTCTCATCCACCCAAAAGATTGCCTCACATTATCGCGAACTACCTGCCCAAATGACGCAAAAAGTCATCGTCAATCACGATATGCTCGCTACCTGTATGGGAGGTCACGTGATCCGAACGCACATGGTTTCATGAAGAGCTCCCACTAAGCTGATTATCCTTTGATCTTGCTCCACGTTTCACATCCTTTCATTATTATGTCCAAGCATACAATAATGCCAATGTGTGTGTGTGTGTGTGTGTGTTCATGTGTGTGGGTGTGTGTATGTGTGTGTGTGTGTTCACGTGTGTGTGTGTTCATGTGTGTGTGTGTGTGAGAGAGAGAGAGAGAGAGAGAGAGAGAGAGAGAGAGAGAGAGAGAGAGAGAGAGAGAGAGAGAGAGAGAGTACAAGGTTTTATGGTTGGGGTGGTGCCATCTGCAGGAACACAGGTACCTAGCTCTATCATCAGATTTAAAATGTTTTGTCTTTGGTTGCAGCTTCTAGCACACACTCAATTGCATTGCCAAAGTAACCCTTTTTATTTAAAAGGATCTGGTAGACCCATACATAAAATGTCTTTGTTGATGTTATTCTTGACAGGTTAGCAAGGGTACGTATTATACACATCAAGGCATGTTTGAAATTTTGTTGTTGTTGTTGTTTATGCCATAATATATTCTAGCTACATGTTTACTTCAAACATATTACATATATCTATGTAAAATTTTTAAAGAATGAAATCAGGAACCTTTCAACCAGATTCCGAACTTTACTCACACCCTGTGAATATAGTTGTCCTACTTGACTGCGATATTCCAAGGAAACAGAGACACACTTTGCCAGCCTTATCTTCAGACATATCAGGTAAGCTGTACAAAGTAAAGTTGACCTGTGTGTCCCCTATGGACACAGCGGGGTTCCTATCCCTGGCCCTGATGACCAGTCTTTTCTCAGGTATGTCACAGTCACAGCACAGACCCACATCACTGGCATTGTAACCTGGGATCATCCTCGGGGCAAGTTCACATGTTATGGTAAGGTTGGACCCAACAAGCACTACTGGGTCCATTGGAGATATGGACACTGGAATAAACAATACAGTTTGAATAGGGGCATTCCTGGATAAAATGCACGTTTTAGTAGAATGTTGCCATATTTTTGTCTTCAAAATGCAAGATAAATTAATTTATTTTTACAATATTTTATTTACTGCCTGAAAAAGTTTAAGTTGCTCAAATGCAGGTGACATGTGTTACAGCACCAGAATGCATACTGCACTACTTCAAGTAACATCCATTACATTGCTCTGTTTTAAATGAACGGGAGTATAACCAGCTAGGGAACCTATGACTACAGCTAGGGATTCGAAGAACATTTAAAGATAAATATAAAGCTTATAAATGAATAGTAAAAAATATAAGCACTTTCTACCCCAACACTAAAAAGCTGCATTCCTCCACCTGATAAAAAATTAATAGATGAAAAGAAATACTACACCAAAGTATGCAGTTTGTGACATAATATTGATAGTTTCAGTTTAACATTATTTTCTTTTTCAAACATAGACACAAGAACCATAGAAATTCAGACAAATTTGTGATATAAAACATGCACTTCAGATCACATCCATATTGATTTGATTTATCATCAGTTTATACAACATTAGGAGACCAGACACATGTAATGATAGTTTGAAAGAAGAGATGACAACTAAAGCCAGACAAAATTCAGAAATTGGTAAGTAGGCTAACAAGCAACAACTTTCTGCTGATATGGAGACAATGGACCCATATGTAAGATAACCAACATACAGGACAATTTATTTTAGTTGTGACAGCAGTAACTTGTTTTCTTAACTTCTTGATAGTATACAGGCACATTAATTTACTGTCAGAATGTGGAAGTTAAAGTCCAACTGCTTCGATCTGATAAAATTGCATTTACAATTGTAATGAAAAATATTTGTTTAATAAAGGCTACTCTTTGACGATATCTTGATATTGCACAATCTTAAAATGGTAAGCAAAGCATGCTGTATCAGCACCCAACACCTTAATACAGACCTACCATTACAGTTAAATAAACAAATATTATCTCTTAAGCACTGATCAGTCAGACAGGCTTCATGCTGGTTAGTAACTGCAAACATGAAGCATATATGGGTCAATGCAAAAAAAGAAAAAAAAATCATAAGATAATATAAATGAATATAAAAGAGGATAATCAATTTGTATTGAAATTTAATTTTGATTCACAGGTACATGTATATCAGTAGTCAATTAGATATTCTATCAGTGCATTACACATATTTTATGTGGTTTCTTTGCTGTGTGTGCATTCGTCTTTTGCTACTTATTATCATTAGTTACAGTTCCCATTTTTTTAACTATCTGACTCATAAATAACCACTTTCTCAATTAAAGTATGATTTCTACATGTATTCCCAAATATGGAATGGAAAAAAATCCAATTGGATAAAAACTATCGAAGGGGCCTCATAGTTTTCATGCTTCTTTTTTTCAATCTATAAGCTACAGTAAATGCAGTGTTACATCCACAGTTCAGAAAGTTGACGAGTTCATTATTTACACATTACAAAATAAAGGTTATTCCTTTTTTATGTTCACCTGTAATTTTCTTTTGGGTTAATTATTCCTGCTCGTACATCAATTCTAAAAATTTGTGCTGATAATGATTCAATTTTCATATTCACTTACCATTTTTTGCTTCCAAATTGAAGACCTGAACTGCCAATCTGATTATTATCAGAAGAACTGCACGCAATATTGTCATCTTTTCCATTTCATGCTCACCTCAAGTTCCAAAGTTTTTAAAGCACTGAAATGCATCATATAAACAAATATATCTTATATTTATATTTAGCCGTAAGTTTTTTATAACACTACGAACATTTTTTGTATCCTTTTATACAATTACAAATTCTATTTGAAGTGACATTTAATAAATACTGCTCAGCGCAAACAAAATATTAGAAACAATTTTTTCATTTCTTTTTCAATGTGGACAAGTACCAAAACTAAATACATGCAAGTTGCTATATGGCAAGCTGTCTGAACAATTTATCAAACATGAATTGTTAAAGTTTGAAAACCAACTTGCTACATATTTAAAAATGGTTTGTCCCCATGTCTTTAAAACTAAAACTAAAAAAAGTTTCTCTTCAATTTATATACCAAGAAAGTAATAATTGGCCAAAGAAAATTGGTTCTATGCTATCATAATACAACAAGCCTATAATAGTTATATACATATCTAGTAAAAAAAACTGTGATAAACATAAACAGCAAAAAAACTTACCTTATTTGTAATTAAACCTACAAATGCATGTTCACTTGTGTGTCCTTTTTCCTCAGCTTTGATGTTAGTTTTTATTTAATGCCTATTAATTACTAAAAAAGAAAAAGAAAGAAAGGAAAGAAAAGAAAAGAAAAATGGATGCCATGTGGTACAATGTATATACCTATAAATGTGTCAGGTCTTTGCCCTTGTCTAGTGCAGGTCAAACATACCATACTGTTCATTTTATATTCTTTGCACTGCAGAGATTGCTTATCGTTTCTCAAGTTTTAGACTTGGAGATAGCTTAACCCACTACTGAGTTTAAAGCTTGCAGCTATGTGGAGTACATCCATATATTTAGGGTGCCTTTATGCTGCATATCTTTTTCTGATATGAAAAATAAAGGTCACAAGTCGAGTTTCAAGTCTGCTTGAAGGATTATTGTTCTATGTGCCATCCCACGCTATAGGTGAACACCATTAAACTTTGTCACATGTTCCATATTTTTTCCTTTCATGCATAGTATCAGTTTTATAGTGTCATCTCACAATGACCTGATATGTTTAACATTGTCTTGATGTGACACCAATATCAATAAGCCAAGTCGGTTAGCTGGCTCCAGTATGCAGACAGTTTTCAGTATAGAGATGACCTAACATTGCCTTAGGCTTGAAAAATACTCAACAAAATCCAGTATTGTTTAAAAGACACAGTTTGTTCAATTACAGAGTAAAACAATCATAAATCATTATAAAAAGGCTGGCCTACCTTGATTTAGGGAAGCACCTTCACAAATCACACTATCACTTTTAGAATATTAAAATATCAAGATTACAAACTGAGACTGTTGGAAACTGTGTCCAATATGTCTAAAGCATATTCTATAAATGTTATATCAGCTGACCTCTTCTCCAATGAATAAAATTAATTATCAATCTCATCTTCGAACAATCACAATCTCAAAGTTCAACACACCCCTCAAAGGAGGAATACAGGAGCACTATGTGGACATGTACCTCATATAGTGTCCCTGCATTAAGGTGTTAATAAGTATTGTGAACAAGGACAAGATATCTGATAAGATAAAATCTGCTCTTCAGTTTTCAGGCCTTTTGACCTTCATGACAAATAAAAATTTGTGTTACATGAAGTAGCAATGTAGCTTAATTGGCCTCTCAAAAGTATTATTTTCAATTGCTAAAACATTAATTACTGGGCAGAATACAATTAACATGTAAAGTTTTCATACATATCCCTTGTATACTGGTTTTACACACACAAAAAAAAAAAAAAAAAAAAAAAAAATGAAATATAGCACATCACAGTTATTAACATTTACACTTGTTTCATTGAATAGCAATGTTACATACAGGTGTTGCAACCTATTGTGGCTGCTTCATGAATTTAGGCCAAACACTGTTTCATTTATAACTGATGAGAACAGAAGCTAATGTATTGTGACACAAACAAAAAAACTCATTACCTTATACTTATTACCTGAAAACAATGCCTATCAGCCTTGTAGTAGTAAAACATCTGACCTGCCAGGCTTGTACTGGTATTACATCTGACCTGTCTTGTGGACACTACATCAAGGTGACTCTTCTATAGTTTGGACACAATAAGGAAGTATTGCATATGTGCTGTCAGGTTATATTGATACTTCTTTATGCCATTTTTTCCATGAAAGCATCTATTGTGACATGCTCTAAAAACCCCCTAAAGAGACTTCATGCACCATTGCTTCAAGCACATTTATTGCATGCCATCATTGATATTTTTATTCTTCTGCCACGCTTGTAATGAGGTTATAACATGTTTAACATATCCTACAACAAAACCTAAGATTTCAAAAACAAATTTAATATATCAATATATCTCTTAATATTGAGGGGCAAATACCATTAGTACAATTCACTTTAAAATAAAATATATAAGCATCAATGTCTGAACTAGACATCTAATAAGTCAAGTTCCAATCAGAACTTAAATACTCTGTATTTAGCCCTGGACCCCTTTTAACACACACACACACACACACACACACACACCCAAACAAAAAATAAATAAATAAAATAATAAAAAGTTTTGGCCCAAAGGGATCAGCTAAGATTGACTGTTAAAAGGTCATTTAGCTGACTACTACGTAATAGCAGTTTAACCACAATAAGTCACCTACACCTAGGACCCATTAGACAACTTGTTTGTTTAGGGGGTCCATTAGGTAGAAATCAAATTGTTACCACCTACATGTTTTAAAGAAGTAAAATGTTTATACAAAAGTCATAAGAAGCATTCAGCACAAGTTCCTGAGGAGTTCGTAGGCACTAGCTAGCCCCTTAAGGTCATTAAATAAGACAGTAGCCAGGGAGTTTGAACGAACTGCTCTTTTTGCCCAGAAAAGGTCCATCCTGGGTAAAATTTGATCTACACACACACACACACACACACACAAAGGTTTCATGGTAAAAGGTTCTCTTTTCAGGAAAAGACCCCCCCCCCCTTTGAAAATTGCTAGCTACTGCAGGCCTGCCTTAGAATACTTGATGGTGTTGCCTCTAGATTCATTAAGGAAGTCGATTGGTCCACAAAACTCAACCCTTTGATCACTATATGTACACTAAAGGGCATGTCTATACAAGGTTTCCACTAGATTTTGCACTTAAGGGTAATTTTGACCACCACTTTTTCAAAACCGGGGTCATTTTTCGAAATTTAGGGGTCAAGAATTTTTAAGTTTGAAATAACATTGAAATAGATATTAGAAGCAGTATAAACAACAAAAGTCATAAATGTTATTTATTATCAGTTTATTTTTTACTTCCTTCTGTTTTTGTCAGCTTAAAATTTTGCAAGGGCAACACCAAAATTAAACTCTTTCAGTTTTGGCCCTTCTATGAAAAGTAACATATAACCCCTCCACATGCTCTGGACTGAATTTGCTCTTCGATTTTGTGTGGATTCTGTTCATACAACTAAATCCCCTTTCACAAGGCACACTAATTGGGATAACTAGTGCAAAAACAACCAACTTGCAAAAGAAAGGATACAAATCTTTGTATTCATCTGTTGTTAACTACCCTGAGTGTCAGAGCAACGTAAAAGCTAGCTTGTTAAATAAACCTTGTGATGGAGTCGCTTTTACTAAACTCTGACAAACACCAACAATCTGAGGGCATTCTTCTTCAAAATTTTGCCTGGGGTGCTTCCATATTTGGAAGTGACATGTCACAGCTTTGTCCGCTTGGATCCATATTTGGAAGTCATAAGTCTCGTACGTCACAGGTTTAGCCGCCTGGAGCTGCCTTTCCCGCCTTGCGCTGACGTTATTTCGTGCAGACGAGACAAGAAGCAAGTTAGAAGTTAGAAGTTTGAATTGAAAATATCTTGCAGTTGAAGGTTAGTGCCACAATTCAAGCAATATTCTGCTTTAAAAACTGATTTTGGTGTAGCCATTGCACAGCCCTTATAGTGGTATCGGGCATCCAGTGTAGCCGTCAAACTTGGCACATGGCAAGCACGTGTATTGTGCACGTGTATATCTCAGGACTAAATGTTCTTTGATAAGCAAAAAATACAAAAACAATGGATATACCTTTTTCTTTTTGAAACATATTATTTTTTTCTCACTTTACATATCTTAAATACAGCAAATAAAATTAAATAAAGCAGAATTAAATCTGTTTTACGTTTCATTTTGGTCTGATGACATTCAACTGCAGATTCACTGCGGAGCAGTTCTATTTGATTGACGGAAAGCTAACATGGCCGCTGTTCGCTAGAGCCTGGTATTGCTGATATGGGTTATATATGAAATCAAGATCGAGCTGGCAATACCAGAATCTAGTACCTAGGGTATTGTTAACACATGCTCAGAAAAACTTGCTAAATTCATATGTCTGTGAACATGCATGCACAAGTTGCTTGAACATGGGGTACTCTGCCACCAGACCATCCCTATCAATGACAGACCTTATCATGTGAAAGCTGTAGGTGACACTGGTCACTTAAAGAATGTCACTTATGGAACTTTCTGACCTTTACTGACCTTTACAAAAAACAAGTAGATAATGTTACACTGAGGACTGAGATAAATGTGTCAAATGGGCACAATACATTAAAATTGGAGGTCAATTTTGATAAAACAGCGTCAGGGATGCACAAAAATTGCGCTAACTGGAACCCTGCTATAGCCTACTGGGTAGAGTGCATAGTTCAGAGTGTAAAGCCATTATAGGTACCGGTATGTGTCATCGTTGGCAAATATACTGGCTTAATTATTTTCAGAAGGTTGGAAAGAATAATACCTATTAGAGGAAATGGACGTGTCATTATTACAAATAGAGTCCTAAAGCAAAAATGCAGGTGGCTGATTTAATTATCACCTCTTCTGAAAGAGGAAACATTTAGAGATTGTAATGATTTATCACTTCTCCCTAAAGCGGGAACATATAATACTGGTAATACATTTTTGGACTACATTATTTGTATGTGCCACAGGATGGAAAAACAAGCTGTTTAGTCAAAATATAAACACACACACACACATATATATATATATATATATATATATATATATATATATATATATATATATATATATATATATATATATATATATATTGCAGAATCAATACCTTGCAATAGTATAAAAATGCAACATGGTATTGGCATGGGGACTTGTTTTCCTTCTCTCAAATAATGTGTTTTTATAAACATATCATGTTTTTTATATAACACATTATTTTGCCTGCAGAAAAATTCAAGCAATACAAAATTGCCCTACATTCACAGCAATTTTTAAACTTTTTAAATCTACAATACTATAAAGCTGTCCAGCATCCATTGTCTTTGTTGACCAAGATAACGTACTTAGGCCCAACGTTGAATTTCCATTTAAGGCTTCATTCACATGCAATGTCTATTTTCTAAATTCTATTTTCTATTCGCGGTATGTCTTATGATCACGGTCAGTGCCCTGAATATCCCGCGGCGTAATTACTGGCAGCGCGAGCCAGTTACTATAAGTTACTATAAGTAACTGGCTCGCGCTGCCAGTAATTACGCCGCAGGATATTCAGGGCACAGACCGTGATCATAAGACATACCGCGAATAGAAAATAGATTTTTAGAAAATAGACATTCCATGTGAACGAAGCCTAAGAGTAAGTGCTCACGGTTAGCTGAATATCTTTGGGAAACCCTGGCGCACAGTTAGACCCCATTTCCATAGATTTTAGATCTATCCCTGTGGAGAGTCTCACTAGATTACTGTCAGCTTAGCTGGCTTAACCGTCTGTCCCGTACTGAAAGCTGTAAGGGGGTAATTAACTATGGTGCGCGCTCAGCTGACTGCAATTTAGCGTGAACCCCCAGGGAGTAAGGTTGATCTAAATCTTAATCTCTGGATCGATCTAAATCTCTGGGAATACACCCTTAGTCACTTTCAATACTACACATTGTCAACATATTCCCAACCAAACAACAGACATGCTTAAAACTTTTCAGAAGGGCCGGACATTTGGACCGGCAGTAGTAAAAAAATTGCCAGACTGAAAATCACCCTATTCGTTTGAGACGGATACTACGATAAGGTAGCTTACTTTGTGTGTCAATGTGATCGGTAAGAAATGGAAGGGGACAACTATTTGGGTTTTATATTAGTGAAGTATGTTGAATGATGACTGTAAATTCAAAATGTCGGCTCTTAAAACTCTTATTGGTCCTTTGGACCGACCAGGTCCAATTTTTTACCGGTTCAGACAAATTTAGTCGGTCATGACCGATCGGACCAACAGTTTCAGCAGTGTCCCTACCCGGGTACATTGGGCTAACTAATAACCAACAATGGCCCAATAATTACCCAACCTCTAAACAACAGTGTCTTTACATTGGCCCAACTAATAGCCAACACTGATCCAACAGCTACCCAACCTCAAACCAACAATGCATTGACCTTGGCTCAATGGTGAACCAATGTTACTGCAATTTGCAAAATAATTAATGAGCCAACCTAAAACCAGGGGCACAGTGATTTACAGTGACCCAACATGAGCTTAAGTCTAGTAAATAATTTTCTGTGATAGGAGGGCACGATAATTAAACGTGCTCAGGCAGATCAATTGTCCTGATGAAATATCTTGAGTATCTGGAATCTGCAGACTGTCAGGTATGAATGAAAAAATTAACAAGCTGACTAAGGGATGAATTCTTCAGAGGACTTGATCTGCCTGTGATCACCTACACCACCCCTGGAAAGTTGTAAAATAATAATTGTGGTTAAAACAAAAAAATTAGTAATCTTGAACTGTTTAATTAACTCATAACACTACATAGAACAAATACCTCAAATCACTTTTAAAAATAATGATTTGAACAGAAAAGTAATACAAAAAGACCTTTCAAAGAGACTTTTTATAAAAGTATTATAACATAAAAGTTAAACAATCATAAGTCTGTCTTATGTTGTTACATTATTAATGTCGAGAAAACTATTGCCAGTCCTATGATAGAACTTTTCACCTTATTCTTGGAGTCAAGGCATTTTTCCACTATTTAATATATTTTTTACACCCTATCCAAAAATCATTTTTATTTCATTATTTTACTTAATAACAAAACAATTATTTATATACAAAGAAAAAAATGCCCCACACAATACTTTAATGTATATATATATACATATATGTCTATAGTAAATCATACAAAGTTAATTTAAATTGCTCTAAGTGTCACAGATTACTGTCCATGCTATCCGTAGATACAGGTTACTGTCCATACCCCATTTCATGTTTTAATAAATTCACATGGGGTATTTATATTTTCTTCAGTGTATATATACATGATCTGGTCATATTGAATAGTGCTCAAACCTTGCTGGGGAGCTAAATAATAAAATCAATTATTTTTATTGCCCAACAAATGTTTTGCTTGGGGACTCTTCAGCAGTGTACCATCTAAGAACTTATAATACAATGCGTGCTTCCTAGGTAACATGGACAGGTTGGGGCCATCTTTTTGATCTCCAGAAGACGGTCAGATTTTCAAGCTTACATTGACAGGTTTCTAATTTTTTCTGTCAGAAGGAGGATGGAGGATGGATCAACAAAGATAATTTGGAAGGAGTGATAATTAAATCAGTCAGAAAATATCTCTGGATCCGCCTCTGTAACAACTCACGTGTATACACCATAATCCACAAGTGCAGTCACCTAGTTGTTTTAATGTAACGGGGTAAATATAGTGCCAGTGTGCATAAACTGGGGTAGTGTCGGCGAGAAAGGAACATGGCGGGGTAGCAGACATTATGTGTACCTAATACTGGATTTCGGAGAATAAAGGGTATTTTGGAAGCACGTTGTTATCGTGTTGGACGATAAATTGCACCGCTACATTTATCATGGTCAATGATGACAAACTGGCACCTGGTTTCTTTTCTTCTAGAGAAGTTGCTGAAAATACATTACAAGAAGAATTATATTTCTCAACCTATGCATAATATTCAATTGTCTGCACTGTGCACTATAAACATATTATTACTGTGATGCAATATGACATCATATCATTTTTTTGATATGATGATGCTTTAATATTCAACTACATGTACCTCCAGTTTCTTGTGATTATATCCTTTTCTTGGTCAGTCTCTCCAAGAGAATTGAGAAAGGTGTATTTGCCCTCCTTTCTTCCACAATCCTGTAGACACAAGTGAAAAAATAAGCCCCAGTCATTACAACATATCTTCAAAGTTTCACAAAATACAACAACTGCTGTTGGTGTGGAGAATTAATCAAATGTCAGATCTACAGAGTGCTAAATTTCTCCAAATTATGTCTTTAAATTTTTCATTAAACAAATAAATGTAGCATTTTTTTTTTTTTGGAAAACAAGATAATTAGAAATGATATAGATTTGTTATTGCCTAAAACAATGTCATGCATATGTATAGTTATTGGAGAGATATATAAACAGCCTACATTAGTCAAAACAACCCAAATCCAAAATTTAAATCTGAGACTGGGTTCTCATGCCTAGATCGATCCATCTGGAATGGTCTAACTCCCTGGGGAGTCTCACTAAATTGCTATCAACTTAACTGGCTTAAATGTCTGTCACGCCTCCCGAATCAGTTAGTGGTAAAGATAACTACCCCCTAACAGCTTTACTATGTGTGACAGACAATTAAGCCAGTAAAGTTGATAGCAATTTAGTGAGACTCCCCAGGGAGATAGATCGATCCAAATATCTGTGGGAATGGTCCCTGAGAGAGTCCCATATAAGGGTTCAATACTTACCAAGACAGAGTAGTGTCCTCGTCTAATGCAAAGTCCCACTATGACATATTCTCAGAGGTCTTTTTATATCACAAACAAAGAAAAAAATTAATAGATTAATAGAAGCAAGTGGAATTTAACTCAAATTAATCTATTCATAACAATTGCGATAGGAAACCTATCTTTCTATTCAAATTTAAAAAAGAAACCCAAGTATTGAGAATAATGGTTTTTTTTAACATAAATATGGAAAGTAACCTTTTTTAAAACTATATATATATATATATATATTCATTTTAAAAGTGCCAGTATATCTAATTGTGGTTAAGATAAAGCTCAATGTTTTCATCATATTATTTGAAGTTTACTTAATAAAAGCAACCACAAGAGACAGTGTGATTACCTTTAATACATAACAAAAAGATGACAATTGTATAAGTGCCAAATGAAATATTTATATTATAATATAATGACT
This sequence comes from Lingula anatina, assembly GCF_051362555.1. Lineage (NCBI taxonomy): Eukaryota > Metazoa > Brachiopoda > Lingulata > Lingulida > Lingulidae > Lingula > Lingula anatina. The sequence goes on along the minus strand of NC_141767.1, from coordinate 16,907,800 downwards.
AAAAATAATTGAAAATTCTTTCTTTAAACCATATTCTGCTAACTATTCAAAGTGAATATATTTATATGGTTTACCTTAGAAAAATAAGCCATGTCTCCATCATATGCAATCCTTGACATTGAATGAAGGCTCACATGGCACACCTGTAAAAAGAATAATTTCAATGATTATGTTATCTTACATGTTGTTATGATATACTGTACTAAGTCTTGTAATAATGTGAGCATGCCATCATGAACAAGAATGTATGTTTTTGTAAGACTGATATTATATACAGTGTATTTTACTCATTTTAATTATAACTGAGAGAGCCTGTTAAGGTACACAATGTAACATTAAGAGCTTAAAGAGATAATGACTCTTCTTATGAGATTCATGTTTCACAATAAATACATTGAAAACAATCACAGACTAAATTCTATTTTATCACCAAAATAGCGTTTATCGCAATTATTCTGGAATCTGTGTTTGCCATCAAACTGTGACCTTACCACTGTTGCTAATCACAATGTCCAGATAACTGTCAATTACCAAAAACATAAAGCATGTTATATTGATCTCATATATATTAAAAAAAGAGAAATAAGCGTCTTCTTATGCTGAGTATTTATTGGCTGTTTTTGTTTACATGGAGACTTAGACTTTCTCAGCAATCCATACTCACGTGGAATTGCTCCTTTGGCTTTTTCCAAAACTGTGCCAATGTTTCCTTACTAGTATACACTTGAAGAGAGTCTATTTGGTGCAGTGAATCAAGCAGTGTATCAAGACACAGTGCCCAAACACAGCACAAACCTAGGAAAGAGGCCTCTACTACATTTATTTCAGACATGCTGTAATCCACCATCATATGTTCAGGATCCCACTCTGGGCTGAATTGCTTGATTATGGCCAGTGCCTCCATGATGGATTCCTCATTTTCCGTTTCTACCAAGAATGATGCTACCACTGTGAAGTTGACATTGGTCTTCACACAATTGAAAAATAGGGGCATGGCATATGGAAAAAGTTGAAATCAAACATTTAAAGGTTGACAACAAGCCTAAGGTTGACAACAAGCCTTATTTATTGTCAGGGGCAAATTACATCCACCTGTCTACAGTAATTGCATTGTCTGGTAGGTTAAAATGCTGAAAAGGTACATGTAGCTCCAGTGGACTAAAAACATTTTTCATTTACTTGCCCAACTCTTTTTCCCCCAAAATGTCTACAGTAATTGCATTGTCTGGTAGGTTAAAATGCTGAAAAGGTACATGTAGCTCCAGTGGACTAAAAACATTTTTCATTTACTTGCCCAACTCTTTTTTCCCCAAAATGTAACTGAAATATTTAAATTTGACCAAGTGAATTGGAATTCCTCTATTGGCAACTTTTTACATCCAAGTAAGTGATACCTGTAGATAAATCTTTTAACAGGCTGACACCCCCCCCCCCAAAAAAAAATAAAAAAAATAAATAAATAAATAAATATATAAATAAGTAGAACCCATAAAAATTTTAATAAATCCTACAAACATCCATAAAATTTCAAGAAATTTGCTGGACTTAAAACTTCGAATCAATATGTGTATGATCATATGCATTATGTAATTTAAGAAAATATGCTCCAAATGGCCTCTTAGACCCCATTTCCAGAGATTAGATCGATCTACTTTAGATCGACCTAACTCCATGGGGGTTCACGCTAAATAGCTGTCAGCCGAGCGGACACGAAAGTTAATTACCCCCTTACAGCTTGTAGTAGGCGGGACGGACATTTAAGCCAGATTATCTGACAGTAATCTAGTGAGACTCCCCGCGGGGATAGATCGATCTAAAAGCTCTGGGAATACAGCCTAAGGCATTGGATGCACACTTGCATTCATCGCAAAAAAATACTCAATTTCTCAAACACATTGCTCCTTTGAAATTTTCCAGATTTTTGCTCTGATTGCTCCCCACAGTTAACCAATCATCTGAGGGCTGTTCTGGTACAAATTGTCTTTGAGATACCCCCACAGATAAAAATCAGGAGAGCTTCAAGTCTGGTGAATACAGTGCCCACTCAATGTCACACTTTCTGCAGGATCTGCCACTCCTGAGATCACTCTCTCATTCAGGCTAGGGAGTCATTTGATGTGTGGGGATGGCCCTGTCTTGCTGGAACAACTGTCCATCTTGACCTATCCCTCTGGATTGTCCCAGTGATGTCCAAAGCTTTCTCAGCACTGCCACATCGCAAATTTTAGAAGAGACTGATCAGCAGGAAGTGTGATCTCGAGGGTTAAATGCAGAGTATACGTCCCCGCACCGATAATCCCGCACTAGTTCATCCTCGCACCCATACTCCCCCACATCATTGCTTCCCCGCATCGATACTGAGGGGGAGTATCAGTGCGGGGAAGTATAAGTGCGGGGGAGTATCGATGCGGGGATGTACTGGTGCGGGGATATATCGGTGTGGGATCGTATCGATGCGCATAATACAAAAAATTACTAAGGGGGATTATCGGTGCAGGGGAGTATCGGTGCGGGGGAGAAACGGTGCGGGGGAGTAACGGTGCAGGGGATTGAGTATCGACATGACCCCATGTTGAGTGGGCAGGGCCTTCACCAGACTTGAAACTCCTCCCTGATTTTTTTCTGTGGGGGTATCTTAAGGATAAAGTGTACCAGAAAAACCCTCAAACAACTGGTAAACTGAGGGCAGCAATCACAGCAAAAATCAGGAAAATTCTGAAGAAGGAATGTGTTTGAGAAAATGATAATTTTTCAATTGTGTGCTGAGGCCTTTTGGAGCTCATTTTTAAAAAGAACATGACTTTTATGTACCCTAGGTTCTAGATTCCGGTATTGCCAGCTCCATCTTGATTTCATATATAACCCATAGTAGCAATACCAGGCTCTAGCGAACAGTGGCAACTCGGGGGTGTTCTTCTTCAAAATTCTGCCTGGGGCGCTTCCATATTTGGAAGTCACACGTCACAGCTGTGTCCGCCTGGATCCATATTTGGAAGTCATAAGTCTCGTACGTCACAGGTTTGGCCGCTGAAGTCTCGTGCAGGCGAGACAAGAAGCAATTAAAGTGCCTGACGCGGAGTTACAAGTTTGAATTGAAAATATCTTGCAGTCGAAGGTCAGTGCCACAATACAAGCAACATTCTGCTGTAAAAATTTATTTTCGTGTAGCCATTGCGCAGCCCTTATAGTGGTATCCGGCATACATTTGGCACACGGCAAGCACATGTATTGTGCACGTGTATATCTCAGGACTAAGTCTTCTTTGATAAGCAAAAAATACAAAAACATTGGATATATCTTTTCTTTCCAAATCTCTAAGTAGACAAATTCGAAAAAATCCCCAAAATCAACACCTCATACAAGAATACAATAGGCAAAAAAAACAATACTCAAAACTACTAAATAAAAAAAGAAACGACTTTCGTAACCACATTTTCCACAAAATTGAAACCCTCGAGAATTCTGACCCCAAAACATTTTGGAACCTCTATGACCAGCTATGTGAGAATGAAAAAAAAAGTAACTGTAACCCTATACCACCCCACTTATGGTGGGAACATTTTAATAATCTCATGAATAGAAGTCTACAACATGAGGACCCCAAATTTGAATCCCTAATTAATGAATTCTTTAATGGTATTAAAAACGGTACTTTCAATGAACTTGACTACCGACTTACTGTAAATGAAATAAAAAAGGCTTCTACAAAACTTAAGAATAATAAATCCTCTGGCCCAGATGGCATACCTAATGAAATGATCAAAGAGGGTATTCACAGACTGGCAGCCCCCCTGTGTATTCTCTTCAACCACATTCTCACAAATGGAACATTCCCTACACTTTGGAGAACAAGCTTTCTAACAGTTATACACAAAAAGGGTGACAAAACAGATCCAAATAACTATAGAGGAATTGCTGTCACTAGCAATATATGTAAACTATTCTGTCTAATCCTGAACAACAGACTCACAACATATGTAGAAAAACACAACATCATACCCCCAAATCAAATTGGTTTTAAAAAAGGAAGCCGCACCAGTGACCATATTTTAGTATTAAAAACCCTCATAGATAAATATGTTAAAAGGGCCTCTAAATCCAACCTCTTTGTTTGCTTTGTTGACTTTTCCTCTGCTTTCGATACCGTGTGGCGAAACGCCCTGTTCTACAAACTGACAAGGGCAGGCATCAATGGGAACTTTCTAAGAACCCTTCGTAATATGTACTCATCTGTGCGTTTTGCCGTCAAATGCAGAAATAGCATAACAAATAGTCTCTCGTCCTCTGTTGGTGTTAAGCAAGGCTGTAATCTCAGTCCACTCCTCTTTAATCTCTTCATAAGTGACCTGCCCTCAATTTTTAACGACAGATGTGACCCAGTGTCTCTGAATAATCAAAAATTAAATTGCCTATTATATGCAGACGATCTAGTAATTATGTCGGAAAGCAGTGCAGGTTTACAAACTGCAATAAATCAACTTCAGGCCTACTGCAAAAAATGGAAGCTACTAGTGAACATCACTAAAACAAAAGTCATGATATTCAATAAATCTGGCCACAAAATCCAGAAACAAATTTTCAAGTTTGGCGATATACCTCTAGAAATCTGTAGTGAATACTGCTATTTAGGACTTGTCTTTACTCCATCCGGAAGTTTCACCAAATCCCTTGAAATACTCAAATCAAAAGGGGGGAAAGCATTTTTCAAAATCCGCAATAAATTATTCACCAGCCCAGTGCCCATTTCCATGAAACTTTTTGACTCACTCATAGCTCCCATTCTTACCTATGGCTCTGAAGTTTGGGCACCATACTTTGTCAAAAACTCAAGTAAAGACAGCTACTTCCTAATTTGTGACAAACTTTCCATTGAAACCTTACATCTCAAGGCCTGCAAAACTATCCTAGGTGTTAACCGAAAATCTCCCTCACATGCTGTCCGCGGAGAACTGGGCAGCTTCCCAATACTGACCACTGCCTACACACTGGCCCTCAAATACTGGCACAGCCTCCAATATAAAAAGCACCATGACACCACCTCCTTAGTTACTCATGCACTTCACGAAAATGAAAATTTAAACAGACTTAACACCTCAACCTGGTCAACCGGCATTAAAAATACACTGGCGCTCATTGGACGCCCTGACATTTGGGAGGACCCTTTTAAAATATCCATGACCGCACTCTCTTCCATAATAAAACCGCTTATCCTAATCTCTTATAGTTCGGCCTTTAAATCTCACCTAGCATCCCTGAACACGGAGGGTAAAAAATTACGTACCTACAGTACCTTCAAAAAAGATTTTAAAAGAGAAATATACACACAGTTAATCCACAAACCCAAATCTACATTCCTTTGCAAATTCAGGATAAGTGCCCACAATTTGGCAATTGAAAAGGGGAGACACATGAATCCTAAAATACCCATAGAGAAAAGGCTATGCACGGTGTGCAACATGGGGTCAGTTGAGGATGAGTTCCATTTTATGATGATATGCCCCTCTTATGCTCCACTAAGAGCCATATTCCTTAACCAGGTTAAAGATATACTGGGCAGTGCAGCCCCTGAGTCCATCAGTGACCTTTTTATTACTGTACTGCAATGTAATGATTTTGATATTGCAAAATGCACAACTAATTTTCTTTATGATTGTTTTAAAGCTAGGGATATGAAAATTGCATCCATGCTGAATAAAACCTAGATTAACTGATGATGCAGTTTTCATATCCCCCCAAATAATAGTTAGTTTAATATAAGGTTTAGTGTAGCCTATTCTAGTTGAATCAGTTTTTTTTTTTTTTTTTTTTTTTTTTTTTTTTTAATTATCCCTATATTGATCTTTATTGAGTAGTACATGTACTTTCCCTGCTTTAGTCTAGACATTATATAATGTATATCAAACTGTATATGGTAATCACTCTGCGGATTACTTCTTGTATTTGTATTTGATCATGCCCGGATGTAGGGCGATAGTCAATAAACTTCTGATTCTGATTCTGATATTTATTTTTTCACTTTACATCTTAAATACAGCAAATAAAATTAAATAAAGCAGAATTAAATTTGTTTTACGTATTATTTTGGTCTGATGACATTCAACTGCAGATTCACTGCGGAGCAGTTCTATTTGATTGACGGAAACCTAACATGGCCGATGGTCTTCAGTGCTAGTAAAAGCGACTCCACCACAAGGTATATTTAGCACGCTAGCTTTTACATTGCTCTGACCAGGGAATTATATCCGATATAATTCCCTGCTCTGACACTCAGGGTACTTTAATGGAAAGTGACCAAGATATCTGAAACTTTAGGGAATGATCATGCACAAATTGAAGTTTAAGTCTATCAAATTTCCTGAAATTTGGTGGACCTTTGTAGTATTTAATAAAATTTTATCAGGTATCACTCACTTGGATGTTTTTTGGGGGGTCTCGATCCCTGTACTTGTACTGTAGTAAGTGTTTTACCAAAATGCTTCTCCTAAAAAGATGAGTTTATTTCAATTACATATAATTAAGGATAAAACTATAATATTTTTAAAAATCATCTACAAGCATGGCAGAAAACTAACATTTTATTTGACTGCACATTATCTTTTACATATGAAATTATCCCATTTTGTTATGAAATTCTTAACAAAATATTCCCCTAGAAAAAAAACTTACAAACCCTTTTGTCAGATGTCCCACATGGCAGTTCCCTGAGGGTAGAGTCAAATAGATGGCCTATCCAAACTTGCATTCAGGTGGGTAATGGCAATGGTAATGTTCTGATTATGGATCGCCTCTTATTCAAAATTTCGCGCCCATATTATTTCAATCACAATTAAAAAGTCTATTGACATTAGGTAGCCTGTTCAATTTGCTGTCAGTTTATAAAAGCCGCTGGATATCAGATATGGTTGTTTTTGTAGTTAGTACAGGTATATATTGCACTCACTAGTAAATTTTGGAGCACCGGGTTTAAAATCCAGTCCAGGGTGCCATCTGGCGGAATATCCAAATCTTGTAGTTTCGTGTCTCTACCAATCACGTGATCGAGAGAGTTAATCAATCGATGTGCTTCCCTCTTCATGAGTGTTAAACACTGCTAATACACATAATTTCACCACATCAATAATGTAATTCCAGTTGCTTTTACAAAAAAATGATATAATATTTGTATAATTCATGTTGTTTCCAATTTGGTCTGTTTGACATTAAAAATAAATGTTTTTATAGCCAAAAAAGGCGGGTGGATGTCAACGACCTACTAGCTAGGTTATTGCAGCCAGTTGTGACAGTAGTGAATCCCACAAGTGTTTTATTGTATAATCTGACCATAGTGACCGAGAATTTTTGGAGACATTCATCATGGGTGTTATCGACGAGACAAAGAAACTGTATGGAAACGCCACGAACGATGATCAAATGCAGTAAGTGAAACAGATCGTCTTAAATCGCAATGTTTACATTTAGTAATACTACTACTAGGTTGAATCTGGATAGGTTGAATGACCAGGTCAGCATTACCCCTGGGATGCAAGCTCTGAAATATGGCTTTATAGTTTAGCAAAATTGAAAATATTATCTTATGAATTGGCATAATATTTTGGTAACAGTTAGTCTTCTTCCATAGATTCATAATACATATGAACGATGCTCTTAAATCTCACCTAAAGTTTAACACCACTTGTTTGACATATGTATTTCTTACTGGTTAAAGTGTAGATCTGTAAGTTGTCCTGAATTAACTATTATTGACACAGCTGGAATTGGTTAAATTGATGGATGGATGGATGGATCTGCAGGTTTTAAGAAATGTGAGATAATGGTCATAACAATAGCTCTGTTTGAAGTCTGAGAGGTGAAGTGACATATTAGTTAATTTTTTAATTAATTGCCAGGAATTATGCTTAAAGTTTAGATGGATTTTTCATCCATACAAAACAATTAATTACCAAGAATTATGCATAAATCTTAGATATATATTTTCTCCCACACTAAACACTTGTGCTTTTGAGTCTTAACATTTCTTGTTGCTTTTAATTTTCAACAGGATCATTGCTATTGATGAAAGCAGTGAAGAAGAGCCAACACCCCCAGCCCCCCAGTCACCTAGGAAGTTTAAGCACAGACCTCCCAAATCTCCCAAACCCATGGACTGGACCAAAAATTCAGGAAGGAAAGTTAAGGGCACTAAGACTGGCAGAAGAATGGATAATTGTTAGTAATTTTCCTACTTCTCTGGTTCTGAGTTTGACATGACATCTGCTAACTAGGGCGGATCCAGGAAGGACATATAGCTCGCACAAGTCCCCTCCATAAGATCTATATGGTATACTCTTCTTCCTCTCAGGAACAGTATAACAGAATAAGAAAAAACAAACAATTTTTTCATCCCAGTGCCATACATATTGTATTGAAATTGTCCTCACGGACTGTTTTATATTTGCCTAGCAAAGTGAAGCAAAATTATCCCTCCCCCGACCCTCGACCCCCCCCCCCCACCCCCTTAGCAAAATCCTGGATCTGCCGTGCAGTGGCTGGTTGTCAGAACATTCTGTCAAAATTGAATAGAAAATCCAAGGTAAAATATATTGAATTAATTGCAAAACTAACCAAATTAAATTAATATATTAAAATGGCATGGCTATATTTTAGTATTATATTTTCAGAAGATACTGTTTCCTTTCAGTACCACATTTTGTGAAACAGTTGAAATAATTATTTGCAAGTATATCAAATTAATTATAACTGGTCTTGAATATAAGGCAATTAAAGGGATAATAACTCTTCATATGATATCTATATTTCACAATAAAAACATTGTGAACAACTCCTAGAAATATAATATATTCTGTTTTACCACAAAAATGGCAGTTATAGCTATTATTATGATATCTGAGCTTGTCTTTTGACCATGTGACCTCCATTGATGTCTGTACTCTGTTATAATCTCTTAAGAGATTTTAACAAAAAACCAAACTTTTTAGAAAAAAAACCAGGGACTAACTTTGAATGTAAAAATGGATTCATTAACCATTGGTAAGTATGGGAAAATTGTTGTTTACTCTAGGAAAATTCATTTTTTGGCCAAAACGAAGAGTTTTTATCCCTTTAAATATTTGGCTATTTTAGTCAACTTTTTGCTGAGTCTTGTGGACAGTAAGGAAGAGTTTGGTGAGCTTGACATCCATGACTATTTGGAGCCAACGATGTCTGCATTTGGAGAAATTCTCTCAGAAGAGGAAAAAATGAGGGTAACTTGTGTTATCTGGTATACATCTTACTACAAATACATTTCTTACAACTGACTTTAATAGTTATACTTGTTTTAAAAGTTTTAGCTTGAAAAATCGTGATAAAGTCCTTATTTAGAATAGTAACTGTTGTAAAAGTGCATTGTTTTTACAAAGCTTGCAGTTAATTGAGACCCAATATTCTGTATTTTCAGGCATGGAATGACTTTATAAACCATTCAGAAGAGGAACAGCAGCAGTTTTTACAAGGTCAACAATACTCTGAGGAAGAAGTGACTGATGCAGTCTTTTTGGATGCTGATGAAAAAGATAATGCCCTTTCTGGCGTAGGAGGGTTGGGAGCTGATGACAAGAGAACAGGTAAATTATTTTTTGATATAATATGATTGTTCACATTTTACACATCTAGTGCTGAACATTCTTGTTACATAATTTGGATATTTTTATTAAACTTACTGTTTAAGCAATATGTTAATAGAATTCTTTATTGAAGGTTCATAGGTTTATCATTAAAGTTATTGAATTGTATTTAATATTTTTACAGTCCATCCTGCTTTCACAGCAGAGGAGTGTTTCAAGAAAATTGACAGCAATCTTAGAGGATTATTGTGTAAAAGACAACTTCCAAAGGTAAATTAAGTGATTTCATTTGATTTAAAGAGTAAATGTTTTATCCTTAATGACCTACTGTAACCTGTTTGCCTTAGTCATTTGTGCAGAACACTGTAATTTCTTGTATGGGCGAGAGGGTTCAAGCTTCAAGGAAAATTACTGTAGGATATGGACTTGGGTAAAATTTATCCCATGCATCATTGCAGGGTTAGAACTTGTCTTGAATTATACCAATGTTTTTCCAGGGCATCCTATCTGCAATAGAGGAGGAAGTAACAGATTTCTTCAAAGAATGGCAAAATTCTGTTTATATTTCAAAGATAGCAAATCCCTTTGAGAGATTGTTGCTACATGCAGTGTGCCAGTATCTCAGTCTGTCCTCAAAAAGTACGTATTTGTGTTGAACAGGGATTTTTTTTTTTTTTTTTCATTTCTAAAATTTGTATATACTGGCTTAATAACAGTGTTATTTTTCAATTTTGTAAATTCACATGGACACGAGATCCATTGTCTTCTAGTCATTCCCCTTATTCATTTTCTTTCCCACTCCCCTCCCCCAATCCATAATGATAAAATTTAATATAGCCACTGCTTTTCATTTTCACTATTCATATGCAGTTCAGTGATTCATGACATAGTTTTTAATGTGCAAATAAAATTTATTTTTAGATAGATTTAATTGTGTATAAAAAATTATTTTCAGGTTTTGATCATGAAAACGCCAGGCATACTCAAGTGGAAAACCCACTGGACTCCTTTTCTCCTCCTGATGTCACTCTCATTGAATATCTAGAGTTGCACTCTCACTGATGTACCCATTGTTGTTTGTGCACAAGCAGTATTATGTGTTTGTAAAAATATTTATTAATTTTAGAATTAATATGTAAACACAAGAACACCAATGTTGACAGATATTTGGTATTGTAATCAGAATGGATGTAGAATTGCACAAGAAAATGGGTGTAGTATATCAGATTCTGTCATATTTCATGGGATTGATATTATGGGTTGTTAGAGTACAGTTGTAAAAGCTTGGAATTGTTCATTGATTTATTGATGGTATTGCCCATCCTCCTGTTATGTTCAAGTTCTGTTAAAAAAGTACATTAATTTGTTCCATGGCAAACCATTATTTGTTACAAAGGCAAGAACCACAGATTTTGCAATTGGTTCTTGAATTACAATTTAGATTCATCAGATCAAACATACCATTCCTTTCTAATTGATACCCCTTTGTGTATGCTAGCCACAATATGCATTATATGTTAATATAGATCTTTTGTTGAACATCATAAGCATTTACAGGCATATTGATTTTATCTTTTATGTTTATACTTCACAGCAGCTTTTCATGTGCTGCACAATCAATATGATGAGATCAAGTGGAGATATTGAAGACTGAAAGTGTTGTGGCTTATTACAACTCTTATGTTAATTTATTGAAACCTAGTCTTATTGATAAGTGTTCAACTTATTGTACTTAGAGCAAATTGCTATAGCCTACAGCTGAGCATCTTTATTTTTATCCATGTAGCTCTTTTTGTAACCTAGAGAAACAACAGCATTTGTCAGCTGTACTATTTGATGTACGGGTCAGTTAAATAAATGCTGTTTCTATACTGTTTGATGTACGGGTCAGTTAAATAAATGCTGTTTCTAAAATGACAATTTTTCATGTAATATTTACTTGTTGTTTTGGTATAGCCATCCCCCCCCCCCCCCCCCCCCACACACACACACACACGTGATCAACGAGGTATTGAGAAAGAAGTGGCCAACCAGAAATATTCTAACAACTCGCATTTGAAGTCTCAGTCAATGTTTAGCAAAAAATTATATTCTCCAACAAGCTAACAAACCTGACTAATGAAGAGACCACTTTTTGTATTTGTTAAAAAAAGTTTAGAAATTTTAGTTTTCGATAGTTAATGATAGATCCAAGCATTAGGTTAACCCGCTGACAAAAACAAGATGAAAATGCAGAAAAAAAAAACAAAGGGCAGGTCAAAATCCCATATGTGAAAGGAATATCTGAAAAGAACATCAATACATTGAGAAAGCACAACATCAGGCATCTTCTAAACCACACAAACAGCAAATAGAGCTGAAGCCTGAGCCATATATATAAAACTATACAAATATAATTTATTGCATAAAATTCTCATAAAATAATTTAACATCATTATAAAATTCCATATTAAAATGGTTAACTGATGATGCAATTGAAAACTCTCTTACTGTTCCATTACATGAGATCAAACAATACTGATTTGCACCCAAGAAGAGTTGAGCATCTTTTTTTCAGTCAAGCCTTTGAGCATAACTTTATCAAGTCATTTACTTTCATTTCTCCAGCAACAGTTTTCCTTTTTACTTCTTCTTGGTGTCTGAGAGTAAATATGATTTTTCTGATAGTTTTCTTGTATTCTGCACTTATCAATCTCTTATAGCACTGGAAAGTTTCTACTTCAATGTTTTCTGCTAAACCTTTGTGATGCTGAAAGTATAAGATGACAAAACTGAGCAAAAAAAAGGTCAAGTTGAAAATTCAGTGCACCAAAAATTTGTCATGTCATGTTTTTAATGGATACAAATTGTAATATTCTTATTATTTTAATATTTAGAAATTTACTAACAGTGCCTTCATTATTCATTAATGAAAAACAAATTGTTTCCAAGAACTATATGTAGATTTTCTCCCGAGGCAAAACAACGTTTCCTCCATCATTTCTTCCTGCCTTTCTGCCTTCCACTTCCCTACTTAACATTTTTTTTCATATGTACCAGTGTTCTAATAATATGGTTGCATTACATACTATAAATCCAAAAATAACATGATTTTGAAGGAAGTTTCTGTAACCATGTGTTTTAAAATTACAGATCTCTCTGTCAAATTTGATGTTAAAAAAGGGTTGTTTTTAATAAATTCCTGTCACAAATAAAGGTAATTAAATGCTTAAAATCTCAACTTTGAGAAAATGAATGAAATTTCAACCTTTCCCAGAGCTTCTTTGATAAATTTTCTTCCTGCCTCCCGCATTTTCTCAGTTTTCAGGTCAGATCTAACTTCAATCTTTGGCTTGTCTCTTTTCTCCTTGAAGAAAGTTTTCCACTTAAAGTACACCTTTTTGGCAGCTAATGCTATGTCTTTGTCCTCGTGTTTTCTCATCTTGTTGATTGTGTGACCTAAAACAAGCCATATGTAACTGTTACATCCGTCAACTTGTTTGCAAAATTCTGTCAAATTGATTCTTTTTCAAAAAAGTTTAAAATTACTTTTGATCTTTTTATGGCAATATAAACTGCATTTCATAATTTCCTCAGTTTATTGGGCTTCATAAACAGTCAAAGATGAATAAAAAAAACAGCAGTTACAATTCTGAACATTTCCAATATGTCATCCCTATGGAGTTCCCACTACCATTCTGATTTTAATAAAAGTGTACAAAGGAATTTACTTACCTATCTGTGTGTCTACCATAACTTGCCTAGAGGGGATCTTTTCCTCCAATTTGCTCATTGTCTCAAGTATCTTTTCTTTGCTTTGGCCCTCTAATTCTAAAACAGACTTGCTGTAAAATACATCCTCTACTACCACCACACCCTAAGTCAAATGAAAGAGGATTTGGAGTTGAAAAATATCATTTCATTCATACTGATTTATGTATGTAAAATTAATGTCTACAAAATATCTATCATCCAGTATACTGGAACCTTGCATGATATTTGATACTTTGGTAGAGAGCACCCAGCACATATGCATGTCTAATTTGCCCTTGACAATGCACCAAACAATACACAAGTATATATTCAATGATTTTGAATTTTAATCAAATCTTTTATCTAATGCAAATTTTTTATGTGTGTGTGTGCTAACTTCTTACATGGCAATAAAAACAAGAATTAGAATGGAAAAAATAAATTCACCAATGTTCCCCATTTTCTCAATAAAACTCTACTACTCACTGGCCAGCACCCATACTCGAAAAAAAAATCTGTCAGAAGGCGTTTCAGGGCTATATCTCAGGCCTTTTTAAAGCCGAATGACCTGAATGAATGATTGCAACATGGCTGCCTACCCAGTTCACGTAAGTGACAGTTTTACTTTGTTAAAATAAAATTTATAAGAAGGTGATAGGTGATAAATATAATTAGCATGTAGTGTGTTTCTGAATGGGAGTTTATGTTATCTTAAAGAGAAAAAGAACTATAACTGCCGACTTAAAATAAGTTAATCACTGTGCACTTGGAGATACTCAGTACGTTAATTTATTATGTCCAACTCCAAGCTGTACAAATGTACATGAACAGTTTACCTGTAATGATTCAATTGTGGACTGCTTTAAGCTCTTTTTCTTTGGCCTAGGGATTTTTTCCGACCTAGGTTCTCGTGGGGTTTTTCTAATAAATTTATCCATGTATAAATACAAGGCGAGGCGACTAAATCAAGGCAGGTATGACTATTTTATACTCGGCTCTTTCCTTGCCGTTACCTTGACCTTTAGAATGAGAACAACCACACACAACCAGGAAGTAAACAAACGGCTTCACTCGTGGGATCACCTGTGGCACCGCGATCGGATTAAGTATAAATATGTGATTTATATGACATAACTTACAGCTTCATATTCAAGCAGAGTGACACTTGTTGTCTTGAGCACGAACGCTGTAAGTTCTTTTGGTACTGTTTATTTACAGGACCTGTCAACTTCGTATATTGTGTAAGTTTTGTTTTCATTCAAGGCCTTAAAATAGATTTGGAAAATACATTGTACAGCTCTATGTCAGGATTTATTTTGCTTCTGTTGAAGAGGGCAACGTTTAACGACTGGTTTCTAGTTATTGTATTACTGACCATATATTTTATGAAGCATTAAAGAACTGGTATTAATTAAGGTCTGTATTTTGTTTATAATTTCCATGTTTTTTTTTAATTTTTTTCAGAATAGGCCTAAGAGAATTGAAAGGACATTGCATAAAAACAAAGTTTGACAAGCCAGCAGTGACGTCTTTGACCTAGCTAATCTAAAGAATATATTTGTATGTAGACTGTTTGTGCACAGCATGTGTGATCTTTATTCTTGCAAACATGAACAAGAATTAAAACGAGTGACGAAGGAATGTGATGGTTTGTATGAAGATTTGAAGAAAGTCAAGACAGCATGTTGTACTGTAGCCCTTCATCCATCAGAGGTGGGACAGAGTGCTAGCTTTGAACAGACAAAGAGGAAAGGTGAATTCAAATTATCAGAAGAATACTTGGTTGTAAAAAAGGAATTGGAAAAATTAACAATAGAGAAGGAACAGTTGAAGGCCGAAAATGCTTTATTGAAAAAAGAAGCAACAGCAAACAAGGTGTGCATATCACAAGAACTGTTGGAAGCAAACAAAAAAGCCCAAAAAGAAATTGATAGGTTGATCACTGAAAATGCCTATCTGAAACTGAACTCTGACAAAAACATGGAGATTCTTATTGACCACTGGAAACAAAAATGTGAGAACATGGAGAAAGAGAACATCAAGTTGAAACAAAAACTTGTCATTTTGGAAAGGGAGGCAGAAATATATCAGTCAGTGGGTCGGCTCAGTGGCATGAATGAGCAGCAAGTTGAGCAAATGGAGATGTGCAAAGTCAGCCGTTTCAGAGCCAGGCCAATCAGCCAGGAAGCCCCAGTTAAAGAGTGTTCCCGCTGTCACCAGTTTTTCATAGCTGAAGAACAAAATGCAGGACATTTACTGTGTGAGTATCATGAGTTTCCACCTGTAGATTTTCCCATGTGGAGTCGTTTGCTTCCTGGTGAGGTTGTGGAGGCTCTAGTTGTTGCTGGTTGTATGGGTTTTAAATATTGGATTTGCTGCGATCAGTTGCAGAAAAGGAGACCACAAGGTTGTAAATATGGTCCACACAAATTCCACTAAGCTGCAAAATTATAATAATGACTAATACCATTGTTATGCTTCTTTTTAAAAGGAATGTTGAAATATTGTGCTTCATGTTATGTGCATAATATCACTGCATAATGCAGTTACCCATACAAGTATGTCTTGTCTTAAGAGAAGCTGAAAGTAATGTCATGTTACTCGTTGAAAGGAGTATTCTGAACACTTATACAAAATGTCTGTATTTGTTCATATTCCAGTACTCATACTTGGTATGTTAGTCATAAGAATGAAAATCAAATCATTTGTGTATAGTACTTGTATACATCAAATGCTTGTCAGTGTCGACACTCCGCTGCTACAGTATATATAAGGGCTTTCCTTTGCAATGCAATATCAGTGCAATCTTGTTTGTTTGTTTGTTTGTTTTTTGTATTATTCTCACCATTTAAATGTCACTGACAAGATTCTAATCCAGGTTGTCTGGCATTTTTTTAAGATTCAAGACTATAAAGATTGGCTTTGTATCTTAAATGTCACATATATAGGCCAACACTGAGTGTCAAAATTTGAGCAACAAACTTTCAAAGATAAGAACAATGTTGTGTTGAATCAGAGTCACGAGTGAACTAAATTATATAACTTGTAGGACTTTCAAACTTAATTCCATATATCCCTTTGAACTTTAAAAGCCTACAGTGCCAAACCACCAATTTCAAATGGGGTGGAGGGTTTCTGAAAACATAGACTTCTTACCCCCACCAGTTCACCCAACTTGGTAGCAAATTTTGATACAAATCAGACCATCCAAAAGGGCAGTTCTTTGGAACCTGTTAACCCAGTGTCTGCTGTGCTGCATCCCTGTTATTAGATACCATGACTGTTGCACACTGTGGCATGTTTTTGCTGGGCTAACCAAAGAGATATCTTTGAGCTTACGAACAAACCAGTTTTGACCTCTCAAATTCTACATTTCAGTCAAACATTTCAGTTGCTCATTATTAACACTTGTTATTCTTCACTGTTAAAGTATTGCAGAAGATTGTGCAATTTATTAGTTGCCTTGCAAAAACTCTTTGTCAAGTCATATGCTTTATCAATTGGTGAAGATTAGTATTAATGAGTATAAACATAGTCACTTTTTTTTTCTTTTTGTTTTTTTGTGTTGCAATTATTTCATTGGTGGTGGTTATTATAAGGACCTAGAGTGCTTTTTTTTCTAATGACTATGTTTAATCTTATGGTTTTTATATTAATTAATGCATTGTTTATCTTTCAATCATTATTTCTAAGTATAATAACTTTCAAAAAGAATAGATATGGGTATTTCTTATGATTGAATATTTTCAAAACTGATATATCAGATATGTGGAAATGTCTGGACTCTGGTCTTAAGTTAGCAAGACGGGCAATTGAAATGAAGTAAATATGTGCTTTTGGCAAGGTTTTTACATGCATTTTGTTATATTTTATAAGTTTGTTTTTTTAGAGAAAAAGTGGAATTTAATAGAATGAGTGGCCACTTAACATTTTTTAATGTATCGAGGTCTTTTTCTGTCGCAGAGCAAGGTGATTGGTAGCAAGGGGTTAGGAAATTGCACCCAAGCTACTATAATTATATTTCTCCCATTTTCTTTATTATTTTTATCATTTCACATTCCATGGAGATACCTGCTGTCTGAAACCCTGATATAGTGTAAAATTTAATGAGAGGAACATTGAATACCCAATGTACATTACCCAAGTTATGACTCTGTTACAAACTGATAATCAAATGAAAACTATATTTTCTTAGAATAAATAAAAAAAGAACACTTGTGGCTATGAAGTACTAGTAAATGTAAGTGTGATAATTCATTGTAATTTTATTCATGATTGTTATTATGTTGAAATGTATTTTATGTTTTGGAATTGGCATATTATGTTTATGCTCAGCAGCTTAAGATGCATTTTGAAGTCAAAATTTTGTCACTTAATCTGATCAATTCCCACCATTCAGTTTCAATAATATAACTTAAAGGAATACCAAAGGATGTAGTTTCATGCCAAAGGATGTAGTTTTCAAAATGATACTTGAATGGATATTTACTGCTTACCTTCTATGCTGTATATAGCCAAGGCAGATGAGTTGAGCAATAATGACCAAAAATTTAAAGAAGGTGCAGTTTTAATGTGGTTGATCGAGAGAATAATTTGGTTTATCCCTTGCAATTTGCATGTCGACTCCAAGTGATATAAGACATTGTAGAAATGGTTAAAATGCCTAACAGGGAAACTACACTCTTTTTATATGTAAATTTAAATTGTGTGTGAATGTCGCTGTTACAGATATGTTTGATTATTGCAGTGTGTAAATACGCTGAATAAAAACAAAATTTTAAAAAGCAGATATTGTGTTAAAACTATTCAGTACACCATTTCAGATATTATAACATATATTCACAACAAAGAGGAAATTTAACAGCTTTATGATTATTATATCCATGAATCTCTCATGCATTTTTTATAACTCAATTTGTAGGACCATTTACACCAGGTTAAAATTGGTCCCAGAAACTGGACTCTGCTAACTACTTGTATATTTGGGTTTAAATCAAACCTGATGTGAACAATCCTCATAGTATTATCTTATTGTTCTTAAGTGTCTCTTACACTCACAAAGAAATGGGAATTTTTCTTGCGCAAAAAATGTCATCGCTCTCCTTGTGTGACCTTGAATTCCTGTATACACGTTACCACTAGCACGTAGATACTAGTTTGTTGAATTTTTTTTTTTACAAAATGCACTGGATCACATTTCCTGTTTTATCCACTTGACAAGAAGACAACAAGTTATGGACCAAATTGTTTACTGTGTCATTAAGGATTTCCATGGCTATATCCTTCACCCCTTAATTTAAAAATCTGTTTTGGCACAACTCCAGAAGGACAGGAGTTAACTAGCAATTATGATTCTTCTTTAAAAAGATTGGAGTTAAATTGGAGAGTACATATGTTACCCCTCCATTGTGCCATGCATTCACACAAAACACCGACCTCTTAGCTTGGAGGGGAATGCATATATATGATAACAATACAACATGCAATTTCTTTTCAGGAGGAGGGATCATTTTCTCAAAACTTTTTTTTTTTTTTTTTTTTGTCGTCAAATTGGTTAAAAAATCATTTTCTATAGCTATAAATAATAGGACCCTTGGTATCAATTCAGATAAAATGGTACCAGACACTGCCTTTAAGATAAATGTTCATCAGAACATCCAATCCCATTTATGATTTGTAAAGGATTCATGCTGTTGAACATTTTGGTGACATTTCATAGCTGAACATTATATACGCACTCCACTTTTATCACTGAAGTAATATCACCATATAGCCTATTTTTATTATGTGCCATTATATATTTAGTAGAAGAGGACATGTTTACAACATAGATTTTCACATTTAAATGAAATACTAATGAAAAATCATAGTGGGAGTGTGGGCCGATGCAGTACCCTTGCATGGTACAAGTACCAGCATCATAAAAATAGATATATATCCTGGAAGCTGCCACAGGAATCTTTATAATGATTTAACAAAACAACATGCAACTTGCATTCTGATAAGTCTAGTTTATCTTCTCCTGACTCAAAATAGTATTATCATATTGTGAATTCTAAAAAATTTCCATTATCTTCATTTCTGTGATACTGAAGTAATTTGTGATGCATATTATGAAAATCTTTTCCACAACAGGACACAATAACAATGAAAATAAATAGACCAAAAGGCTAACAAACTTTTTTTCTGTAATATCATCAGGGGAAATTTCAATGCAATGTTTACTATGGCAAATACGAACCTTAGTCAGCCACCGCCTTATCTCACATTTTTCACTCATGTTTTGTGTGGAATACACTGCACACCAAAGGGACTTTTACACCATTCTTAAAAATAGATGACTGAGACATGAATCTACTCCCTGTGCTAAAGGACTATTCGGTGACATGGTACAGTTGTCACATCCATTTCTCCCCACTGAAGCAACATAAGCCCTTTTAAATAATGTTTTATTGTCATGCACTTGATTTTTGACAGTTCATTTTAACCGTATGAAAAACAACAGGCATCATGTGTCAATTAATGGCAGCATATTTGAATCTCAATGCTAAAGAGACCACTATAATGAAAAGGTTTCAGCCCATGCCATTATTCTGACACACATTAAATTAGAAATGGACCCTTTCCAAGGGGATTTTGTTCTTTTCTTTATGCTGATAAAAGGCATTCATTCTTGTGATGTGATACTAATGACTTTGATTTTACGACACACAAAAAAATTATGATACCAAATAATAATTCAGTTTACAATACTTTTCCTGAAAATAATTCTAGATCAAAACTGATAAGAACATTAAAATCACTTAATTTGTAAGAAAGTTTACTTATTTATTTGTTGTCTGAAACAAGCATTAATTCTTCAATCCCACAAAAAAGTAACAGGCAGAATCACAGATACCAAATGTAATAAGATAACTCGGGATGGAATTTGAAACAATCGCGACAACATACTTTACTAGGAAAAACATTTTTTATTCCTCTTGTCCAAGTTAATTGCCTATTACTTAATATCCTTAATGCTTCAACCATGTATATGATTTAGAAACTTTATTTTTTGATGCATAAACCATTATGTGTAGTTCCTAGTCTGAATATATGCCAGTAAAAAATCGGATATGTTTATGTAACATCAAGAATATGATAAATCCACACAAGAAAATTTTTCATCTACTTGTTTAAAAAGAATATAGTATCAAATATCCAAATCTACCAAGTTAAATGGCATGTTTTTACCAAGCTATTTGTGAAAAAAATTAGTGAAAAGATCAGCTGATTTGATTTATAATTTGACTTTCTATAACAAAAAAATAAATAAATAAAATAAAATAAAATAAATTTAAAAAAAACTTTCTTTCAGGCTCTCATTATATGACATAGCATATTTTTATATCCTGGGAATGAACTGAAAAATAATATAATATAAATGGGTCTTATTAAGAAGCACAATGAAAAGTATAAATACATAGATAACAATAAGAACATCTTTTGTATGAGACAATTATGGGTCTGTGACATTCTTGACTTTTGATGTGTCTTCATTCTTGTAGTCAGCCTTCCTGTACCTGGGTGATTAGAGCCAGCTAAAGTTGACACTAGCATTCCAGCACTAGCTTAATTCAAAACCAGTCCCGGACTCTATGGCATAAAGCAGTTTGTTCCTCATAGTTTCTTCATCCTTGAATTCTGGCAATTTGAGCAAGTTCATACATGTGCTGGCAGTAGGCAAGCGTTCTAGTTCATGACCACCATAATGAATGCAAAATGCTGGGTAAAGATCCTACAATAGTTAAAACAATAGTTTAGTTCCCTTGATAAAATACTTACATGGTATAATGCTATTCAAAGTAACACAAGGTTACCACAGGGGCATGTGACATACCTTATGCTAAAAATTTTAAGAATCTAAAAGTAAGTCAAAGTAACCTTTTCACAAACCCATCCAATGGTCTAAGCATAAGTTTTTATATTCAACATTTTGTGCCTTTTTTCGAGTTTGGATTAACAATTTTTAGTGTCTGTACAGGCAAAGATAAGTATGAATATACATGTAGCTCTACAGACAAACTGATAGATGCATGGACTGGAGCCATATTCATAGCTCCCTCACACAAGAGTGGTGGGGGCTTTAAATGTAAAATGGCAATAACATAATGGTCCATAACATACTTTTGTGGGGGGTTTAAATGTAAAATGACAATAACATAATTGTCCACGACATAATATGTTTTTCTTGTTATGAAAAAAGTAACTTAACTCACCTTGAATCCTAGAAGTGGAGGTCTAGAGCAACTAGTGACAAACTTCAGTAACTGTCTTCTCTCCACATCATTGAGGCTCTCTGCTACTTTCCAAAAAGTGTTGATCACAGGGTGGTCTGCAGTGTAACCACCTATAAGAACAAATGAGAGATAAATCATAATGCAGACAAATGTAAGCAAAAGTGGATAAAAGGGATAAAGATTAAATGTGGTAAGTCTCCAGTGAGTATATGTATCAATTAATAAATATCATTCTATTTCCATTTGCAACAACATATAAGATGAGCAGGATGTTATACTTAGGCTATCACAATAACATTTACCTGAATAATTTGTATGCTGTTTCAAGTCCTCTATATCAATTGGCACTGGAGCACCAGAAATCAAGACCTGGAGTTCGTTGTAGTCAAACATACGCAGCCACTCCAGGTTGATCACATCTGCTAGACCACTTCGAAAAGCATGTGTATGAGCTCGAATCTGGATTGAGATCAATCAAAGATGAATTTATAAATGACAAATAAGACAACAACGGATACAATATTCAAGGCATGCAGTGAGCAGCCTATTTTAATATAGCAAAAAATCAATTATCCTGAAAAATTCAACAATTTTCTGTAGTACACCACATCTTAACTGTTGACAAAATTAATATTTACTGGCTCATTACTGAATTTCCAATTTATAGATTTTCTCAACTGTTTTGAATACAATAAGCTCTACTTCATGATAAACTGAAAATTATGAAATTTTTCCATTTCATTTTATTTTTATTTCATTTTATTATTTCTTGGGGGCGATACATATACAGCTATGATCATGCATCATATTCCTTATACATACTTGAACATGCATCTAGTAAGAGAAAACTTACCTGTCTGTTAAGTCTGTAATCTGCCATGAGATGAATGTATTCTATTCTGTTACTACTTGTTACAGGGATGTTTCTACCTCCTGGCTTCAACTCCTCCACCTTGACAAGAACAAATTATTTTTAATCAATTATTCACTTCCTTTGCATTCAATCAAATAAATTTGTATGGAATCATAAAGATGCACACTTCTAGCTAACATTTCCAACATTTTTTTTTTATTATTTCAATACAAAATCATTTTTTTTCAGATTCATAATGATTTCATTATTTTTGGGCCTTTTTACTTAGTTACGTACTTAAAACCACGGGAAACATAAATTCTGCAGTCAGACAATACTTACTGAAACTTCTCCTAGTTCACTGTTTGCCACAGTAAAATCTAAGCCCAAGTCAGAAAGATCACCCTTGTAATTTTTGAGAAATAAAAGATTTCTGAAACAAAAAGAATTGTACTTACTGGATTTGTAAACAGAAACTTTGTAGAAATGTGAACAACAGGAAACCACAAAGTATTCGCCACAAACATATACAGGTAAGAATACTGTAAAAAAAAAAATACTCACTTGTACATCTCTGGATCCAGAGATGCTAAATGATGAATATCTACATTGCCTGCTTGTCTACTGAGCACTTTAGACAAGAAGAAACTGGCAAATGGAAGCTCTATCAATAGGTTGGAATATAAGGCCTGAAAACAGTTTTAACATCGTGTAAATTGGAAGAACTGGTGCACCTCATAGACAAAAATAAAGCAAAACAAGACAACTCAATCAATAGTATAGCATTCACTTTTCACTTTCTTAAAAATCTATTACAGTGACAAGTCATAATAGGGCTTGTTTTCATTTTTTTTTTAATTCAGAAGCGATCTTTTTTTTTTTAACGAACCCACCTTTCCCAGCATTCTGCCTAGAAAGTAGAAGTGGTTGGTGAATGACTCTACCAGCACCTTGGCCTGAGGGTTGGGGTACAGCAGTTTGTCTGACGTGTATTTAAAGAAACCTCTGTTGGGGTCAAACCCCGTCTTGAGCAACTCTGACAGGAATTCCCGAAAAATCCCTCCCCCATCTATCCCAGCTTCATCCAGTCCAACTGCATTCACTAATTGCACCTGCATTCTTAGCTTCAAATTGGGCTCTGAGTGGGAAAAATAATATATGTAAGATAATGCATAATATTTAATTAAGTTTAGCATGAACATAAAAGACAGTACATCTTAAATTGTCTTTAAAATATCTTTTCATCAACACTTCACAATAACTACTTCCAAAAGTTAATATATAACATATTTATTTATTCTTTTAAGGTGATTTATAAAACAGTTTCGATTAACAAATCTTACACTTATTTTGTCTTAAACATTTATGCATGTATAATCCTTTTACTACAAACATGTGACACTCCGCTCTATGGGTTGAGACTTTCTAAATAGATTTTTGTTATAATAATTGCTTACCGTTATCAGGTGACAGTTTTTCAAAGGCATCTTCATAGATGTAGTTCCTCCTAATCAGCACCTGTATGTGTGGACCACCAAAAAAGTGGGGCTCCCCCTGGTTCTCTTTTTTGTCTTGGAGTATCAGCTTACTAAATATCTGGAATTTTTTATAACAAATTAAAAACAAATCTTTTAAAACTTGTTGGGGGGTATCATTTAAATGATGGTATATAAAATTTTTCTATCGTTCTTGATTGTTTAATTAAAATCATTAAAAGACTGTTTAATTAAAAATCACGCCATCTAATTTTAATCATCATGATAGTGACCCTGCATAATCAATCCTGCCTACCTTCACTCTTTCCTGAAATGGCACTACAAAAGGGATTTCTGTTAACACAGTCAACTGTCTGATTTCAGTGGTGGACAATGGAGGTCCATCTTCATCTGAAATGAAGAGGTAAAAAAAATTAGTTTTCCATGAATCAAGGTTTTTGATTAAAATGAAATAAATAAGGCACAGAAAAAATATCACAATTTACAAAATATACAATAAACTTCATAAGTTGGTAATTATAACTATAATTCTGATAATTAAAACCTAAGATTCAGTAAAATTAAATGTGTATAGATTTACTCACCCATATAGTCTTTCAAACCCTACAAAATGATAGCAGATAAAATTAAAATATCATCAAATTTTTCAAAGATGTGGCACAACAAATTATGAAAAATATCGAAAATTTAAAATTAAAAAAAATTGGTACATGTTATATCAAGAAATGGATCGACTTCATTTAAAACTTTTATAGTTTGTATTGAATCAAAAAATAATATATAAAAAATAATAAATAAATAATAATAAATAAATAGTTCTACATGCATTTTGTTGCTCTGATTACTATTATAATTTATTCCCTACCTCAGCCTCCAAGCCTGCACCAAATTCTTGTCGAGTAAAGCGACCTGCTTTAAATATTTGAGATGGCTAAAAATATTATAAGAAATAATAAGGAATAATAATAAGATGAAAATTACCTCAAACACCAGAAAGAAAACATTTTATGAATCCATTTAAAATAAAACAGAATATATGAATAACCTGATAAAATAAAGTGTAATTATGGATCAGTAGTATTTTAATATTCTAAATGAAATTATCTAAATTATCATGATTTTCATTTTCTTACACCTTCTCTGTATCTTAAACTCAAAATATCATTGAGCTTTTTAGGTGTAGCAATAAGATTACTAAACCCTTACCTTATCTGCAAGTATGTTTACTTGATTTGACAACCAATGATTCCTGGGGCAGAAAGGACGCCTTGCATTTCTCAAATACAGCTGTTTCACCAACTGTGCCATTCTCTGAATATTAATAATTAAATATCATCAAATAAAAATTATCAAATCAACCTGCTGTATAAGAATGTTTTCATATGAACTTTAGCTCTGTGTAGCTACACACTGTTCTAACAAAGCAGTTTACTGTTTAGTATTAGACCTTGAAAATAAGCCTCTTTAAAATTGATAATCGAAAAATTGCCATTTCTTATAACATCTATATTATAATCATCTTAAACAAAATTCCTTTGACAAATGCAAAAATTAATAAACAAGAAAAGAACAGTCATATATAAGGCATAGTCATCACAACCTGAAATAAAAAAGCCCATGTCTGCTTTTTCTCCTCCAGTTCTTCCTTGGATGTGATTTTTTGCTTCACCCCAACACTCTTCAGAGCAGACACATATTCCTGTTGAAGACTGCGCTTGGATTCTGGATGGGCAATCTCGATGATACCCAGACAAGCATCACGCAGAGCAGCGCTCATCAAGACCAGCTCAGCCACACTGAAGGGCATATGAGAGGATTGCTCACCTAAGAAGCAAAAGAATGGTAATAAATAAATAAATAAATAAATAAATAAATAAATAAATAAATAAATAATCGTATTTAATATTATTATCCAGTGCCATTTTGATTAATACGAAAGCATCTTAGGGCATCCTGTACATTTTACAGACTAATTTCTTATCTCTATGAAAATCTTGTGACAAAGGAGTCTGTAATCGGAAAATGTTATTTAAGGAGTCAGTAAATCATCCTGCTTTTCATACAGCCATCTTTTAATAATAATTACCAATATCATTATAGAGAGCACATCAAATGAATAGTTAGTAACATTTTTTGTACTATCAAACTTACCTTCATCTCCAAAAAACTCGGCATCATGTAAAGTAATAATATTATGGTTGAACAAAGTACAGAATGAGGACAGCAAGGGTACAATCTGGTCTACAAGGTTTTGGTGCATCTGAAGTCCTCTGGATAATAACTGCAGCAGGGATGTGCTAGACCTACATTATACAAAATGATGCAAATAATATCAATAAAAATATCAATTAAAAATATTTAGTTAACTACAGAAAAAACAGCTAGTCCCCTGTTAAAACTCACAGCTATGGATTATCACAAGCTAAAGACTTTCAATGTCAACTTGCTGTTGACTGAAATAAAATTGATCAAAACCAAATATTATATAAACTGATTAATAAATTTTCAGTTTATGTCACCGTTTTCAGTTATTCTTACCCTGTGACTGTTGGAGCACATACAGACACACACAAATACCACAGATTCTTCAGGAACAGTTTGTTTAGGGACAGTGAATATAGTAACCTAAGGAGCAAAAATGATAATTTAAAAAAAATATGAGAATGATGGAAATTCAATGTTATTGATATAATATATCTGTTCAAACTGTTCAAACTATGAAAAATTTAAGAATTATAAAATTCACAGCAACTACAAACATTTTTGAAAAAAAAATTATCACTTTATTAAAAAACAACAGTACCCAGTCAAAATGCTTAATCCATAGAAGACCTACCTGACTTTATGAACTGTTAACCCATATTTAGACATCAGAGTGTGACAAAGTGTGCACACAGCAGACAAAGTGGTTTCAGATGGGTCTCTGCTTAGGCTGATTAAAACACTGTTCACAAACTTTGGGGAGTCTATGACCTGAACACACTGCTCCTTTACTGCTACAAGACCTTCAGCAGTTTCCTAAATATATAATAAGAACAGCTAAGCAATTTAGCCTTTTTTGCCCATTGCAACTTTTTGAACTATTTTCAAATCCATATGTTATATCCTGTAGATCTACTGCTCTACTGCATTTGTGCAAAACAGCAAGAAAAAACTGAATTTGAATTTACTTAAGAGAATTTACTTTGAGAAGTGCAACAAGACAATTTCTTGGCAACACACAATCTTAACTGATCAGCATTTTTTTGCTCAATATTTTCTTCTTTAATTTTTTCATAATCTTGCACCATGTAATTGTAGCTTAAGTACAAGTACATGAAAAATTTACATCTCTTTTACAGCAACAAGACCTTCAGCAGTTTTTTTACATATAAGATGTGATTTTTTTTTTTGTAAAACAGTTTTATGACATAACACTTTCAGTTATATTATAAAATTGCAAAAAATGAATTTACAGCTGTTTAAATAAAACCGTAGAATGATTGGTGCTAATTTTCTTATTCTACCTCTCTAAATTAAAACTTCCCAGTATGTATTTAATAACCAGTGACCGGTTTTAAAATTTGTGTCCCATACTTACATAGTCCACAGTGTCCATCATTTCCTCATCATCAGAGTCAGACTCCTGTCCAGAGTCCCTTGTTAATTTTTTCCCAGGTAAAGTGATAATGAGTCTCTTCATCACCTGTAGGTAGTGCTGGAAGTCTCTGGGTGATAGCGTATCTACAATAAAAATTGCACTGAAGTACCAATTTGAAAGAAAAAGAAATCCCCTTGCTTTGGATTGAAAGTGGATTTTAGAATAATCTATTGACCATAAATGCACAACTATATCAAGGACAGGAACTTCATGAATTTCTCCTCAAACAAAGAAATTTCATCACATACTTAAAAGAGCACAGCAAAGTTCCTTTTTTAAAAGCAAAGTGAAAAAATATACAATCCTGGGCTACAAATAATTACCAAGTTTTGGTTTTGACAGAGTTAAAAATGCATGGAGCAGCCATGGTGACGCAGTGGTGCCTTTCCTGTAGTCTTGGAACCTTTCTTCAGTATCAGCCACTCCTATGTTTGCTTTCATGTTCTCTAGGTCTGGCGCCAGGGCATGGAGGAGTTCTACGAAGGGGAAATTCCACTGCTGCCCACAAGCCATGGCAGGGAGCAAGAAGTAGCGTACTTGGTCTGAGGGCTGAGAACAGAAGAACTCTTGGCAAAAGTGGTGGATTACCATGTCCCTAAAGCCATATAAATAAAGCATATAAAACCACATTATATAAATCCACATTCATATTAATCAGTACAGCTTTAACTATGGTATTGTGGTATATTTCATTTATAGTAAGTAAGGTAATATACACTGTTTTCCCTGGCACATCAAAGACAAAGATACATGTAGTACAAAATGAAAGGATGCATATACTACAGTTTTAATACATTGGAATACAACATGCACCCTACCTGAATTCTTTGTCCTCTCTATCAGCTATAAGCTCCAGTGGTTTCTTTAACAGGTCATACAAACTTTCAGACAGGGGTGTTGGTGGTTTGGTAGTTTCTTCAAAACAAGCTGGGACTCTAGTCTCAAATACTGTTTTCAAGTACCCAAAATATCCTGTAAAACAATTACCATATAATTCTAGATTCAGAGTCGCTGATATTTAGGTATTGAATTATATCTTTTCAGTGAGCACAAATCTTTATCATCAAAAGAAAGTTTGGTCATTACTTTCATTTCTTACCTTTTTTCATGACTCCAATGTACAATGGTCTCAAGACAGTTGTAGTTGGATTTTTCATCCCTTTATATGTGTCTGATGAAGTAAAAACCTCCAACATTCTCATAGGGACTGCTATTGGTAATTGTTTTGATGATATAATGGACAGGTACCTGAAATACAAGTATGAAAGTATTATATATACATTCCCCTCAACATAATTTTAAACTAGTTGAGGTTAAACAGTCACTTTTCTATTTGTTTGTTCTTTTTTTTATTCCATTTACTTGTGCAGATGGCTTTATTTTTGAATATATATCAGTTTGAATAACAGTTGAACTAGGTGGAAACTAAATAGTCAAATTAAAAAACAACAATAGAATATGGGTGACTGTCAATGATAAAATAGACAGTGATCTGATGGCATTTGTGTAAATATTTTTTGTCTTACTTAATAATGTAAAAAGAGCAGAAAAAGAGTACACGAGTACCAAATTTAACTGAGTCATAATCATTCTCTCTGTTAAATCAATACTACTTTCCATCTTACCTGGCACAAAGTAATGTAAGGGATTTCACTTGGTACAATCCAACAGGTAAGTCCCTGTTCAAAAGCTGCATTAGCAGGTCCTTATGGTACACAAGTAACTGGCATACTGCCAACTGATACAAAAATATATAAATATAGTACTTGGAAATTCAAAATGAATCAAACAATGTATTTATATAATCTGAAATTGAACGCAAGTGTTAAATTTTAACCCCGACAAGCAAATGCAAATTTTGGCTAAAAAAAAGAATATGTATGCAAAACAACACCTTAAAGCAATAATAACTCTTCCTTTGAGATTCAAAATTCCGCAAGAAATACATTGTAAACAACGCCTGGAAATATATTCTGTTGCATTTTCCCACTAAAACGACTGTTATTGTAGTAAAACTAAAATCTGTGCTTGTCACTTGGGCTTTCGATGCTTTCTTCGCGGTCGACAAGTGCATCCGTTGCTAATGACGTAATGGTGTCACGCGGATTCTCGCGTTCATTCGAGACCAAAATAACATGGCGGGAAACCCTCAGACGTAAGTTGCGAGTTTTTTACAGTGCGTCGGATAACGAAAAGCCCAGAATTGCACACATTGTAGATATAAATGCATTCTGAGCAAAAAAGACGAATATATCTTATGAATCTTATAATATTGTTATATAGTGTTGTTGTCTGCTTTTCCCGCGGTTTTAAGTAGGTCACTAGAAACTATCGCTCGATACGAGAGGGCTCCGTCAGTTAAAATCTCTTAAGAGATTTTAACAAAAAACCGTACGTTTAGGAAAAAAACCCTGGATTAACTTTGAATGCAGGAATGGGGTCGTTGAACATTGGTAAGTACGGGAAAATTGCCGTTTTTTCCAGGAAAATCGTATTTTTGGCCAAAACGAAGAGTTATTATGACTTTAAATTGACTTTTGTTTTAATAACAAACTAACAGAAGTTTGTTTGGTGTATTTGTTCACAATTCTTATCACCCTTTCATCAATTGTGTGATATTATTAAACTTATCAGTGATATCAAAGTGACTATTTTAAATTATCCAGTTATATTATACTATTACTAAGATAATGAAAAAATTAAATCTGTGGGACTGGGCCTTAGGAGATGTCACCATGCCTTACTGGTGACAATTCAAAATCAATTCACTTCAAGAAGACCTTGCAATAAAGTCGAAACCTCTTGATCTCTGTTTGACACTAAGATCCAGTATTAGATTTTTTTCTAGCAGTTACATGTTTCTTACCAGCCTATCACTGTCCTGATCTTCTTCAAAAAAGAAAAGCAACCTCCTGATTAGCTCAGCAACTCTGTTCACATTAGCTGTGGATTGTTTTACCTTGTTCAGCTCTCCAATATATCTATCAAACTCAGCTCGTAGATCTGATTTCTTTAAAGAATAATATTCAAAGTTTAAAAAAATTCAATTTCAGTAGTAGGTTAAATCAATTCAAATACAAATTTCATTTAATACATCATATTCAAACTGAATGCAAAACTTAAGATTTAAAAATAGTAAAAAAGACTCAATTAAATAAGTTCAAAAAATAATAAAAACCTCTTCAAATGATTGGTGCAATCTCAAAATTTCTTCTATATATTATAAATTATAAAATAAAAATTTTGGGGACCTATTAAATTCTATTCTTACCCATTTCCTTCTCACACAAGCAGATCTGTAAAATGCTGATATTTTAGTAACACTGGCATTTTGTTGTCTAAAAGCCTGAAACAACATCAAAGAATATTTTAGAATCATATATTTGAAGCATAGAGTATTACAACAAACAGAAAAAAGTTGAGGTCTTAAAATGTAAAGACAACATCCAAAGAAAGTTCTAGTTATCAATGACTGGTTTTATATATATTTATATAAGTTACAAAAGCTTTATCTTCACATTAAAAAAAATGATACATGAAACTTGTAAGCAACAAACAAACTAATACCTCTCTCTTCTCTCGTTCTGCTTGGGCTCTTTGCAGCAAGGTATCCTTTTCTTCCTGGAGAAAAAAAATCAGTTATTGTGCATTTGGTATTAATTTTCTTTAACATGAGATAATCACCACTTTTCACTTGACTGTTTATATCAAATCAAGAACGATTTATAAAAAGAAAATATAAGGTAACAGGGCGAAAAAATAAAAATACCAACGGAGGGCTCGTCCGGGAATTGAACCCGGGACCTCTCGCACCCGAAGCGAGAATCATACCCCTAGACCAACGAGCCAGGCAAGATTGCCGGCTCATTTTTTAAAATATAAAGCATGCTTTTACTATTTCGGTACTTAAGACATAACTAATGACATTTTCATCAAAATAGTTCATCAGATGGTTCGACATTCGTTTCTTCTAAAAGTGTATATGATCAAAATTCGGTCACGAGCTAATAATGAATCATAGTGACATTACATTTTTCCTTAAGAGCGTTTAGCGATCAGTGACAAATTTGCGAAGTGAGAAAATACTTAAACAATTCTGCTGTTACCTTTTTACTAGCCCCTCTTAAAGACTGTACTGGCTTTCGTCGAAAATCCCCTTCAAAGCTCCACATTTCAAATTACTCGGGAAATAAAGAATATTCGGGAGCCTCTTGCGACAATGTTGATATAATGTAAAACGCACGCGAAAATATCTGCATGAAATAGTAACTGCTTTTTGTATATTACAATATATAACTTTTGTATCAATATAAATAGTTATTATCATTTTTTGTATTAATTTTCTTATTTTTTTCGTAATCTTTATGCTATTAAGATAGAATATACATTACAAAAATCTCAAATTAATGTTTTTAATATTTTACAACTTTTTACTTGCTATATGATCTTATATATATTACTTACCTCCTTTTAAAAAAGAATACATGTGGTTCTCGTAGACAGGATCGTTGGCAACGATATGTTTTATTTAGTTGGGTTAGGATTGGGTGATGCAAAAGATATTACTGTAAAGGGTTTGGAAATTGTTCGAAAGGCACGTCGAGTTTATCTTGAAGCCTACACTTCCATTCTGACAATTGGAAAAAATGAATTGGTAGGTGGATATTAATTTACCGGCCTTAATTTACTCATAATCATACATGTCAATGTAAATTTGTCATTGTTCTTTATCCTCCATAGTCTTCATGTCTTTAAAATTTCAAGATAAACATGTCAGGAACACAAAACCAACATACCAACATTCACGTGATTTTGCATGTGGCAGTATGTAGTTAAACAGTTAAATGAAGCAGATGCTAAACGGTCCTTTAAAATGTAGAAATGGATAGAAATGGAGCGAAATGGACCAATATAGATCTCCTGTTAAGCATAGTAAACCCCCTTGAGATCGTATTTGGGTTCTAGATCATAAAAATAATCTTACATAATCCCGATGCTAAAGTGTAGTCTGTCTCTAAGTTAGCAATAATGACACCCATAATGACATCAAGGAAATATTATTTCTGAAAATAGGAGAAATTTTACGGAAGAGAGATTATACTGGCTGATAGAGAGATGGTTGAGCAACAGTCTGGTAAGTAACAAGAAAGAAAGCTTGTTGCAAGGGAGATATGAGCGGTGTGACTGAATTGCGCAATACACTGCAATACAGGGCAACACAGTGCAATACACTTCAAAAATCAAATCCAGTTGCAATTACACAAAAGAAGTGACCATTCCCAGCAAAGTAGGGCGATATAAAAACAACCTATATTACTAGGTAAGTAATATCATTGATATAACTTAACAAATCAGCAAGACTTTTATATTGTCTGGTTGGCAGCCATGTTGGCGAGTGGTTCTTCTTGGATATATTACTGGCCAAGAAGAGCTACTCGCCAACATGGCGGCTGACCAAACAATGAAAAAATTGTCAAGTTGTATCAGCAATAATAATTACTATTTACTATATTTTGCTTTTATATCACCCTATTTTATTTGAGATTATCCTTTCCTGTGTTTACTTGCAACTGGACTTGTGTTATCAAGTGTATTGTGCTGTGTTGCACTGTATTGCAGTGTATTGGGCAATTCAGTCACACCCAGATATGAGTTATGTGGGTCTACTGTCGGGTTTTTAATTTCTACCAACAAAACAAAACAATGCTGAGAGGTCAGGGCAGACATTTCATCATACTGATAATTGGCATAACATCATTTCACCTCAGTAAAACATTTTCAGTTCTTAATTTTCCAAAATATAAAAGAGTACAATTTACAGATAGAAGCAATTTCACATCACCATGATTGCTATAAAATAAATTGGAATGAATAGAAATGAAAATAAGGCTTCGTTCACATGGAATGTCTATTTTCTAAAAATCTATTTTCTATTCGCGCTATCTTATGATCACGGTCTGTGCCCTGAATATCCCGCCGCGTAATTACTGGCAGCGCGAGCCAGTTACTTATAGTAACTTATAGTAACTGGCTCGCGCTGCCAGTAATTACGCCGCGGGATATTCAGGGCACAGACCGTGATCATAAGACATACCGCGAATAGAAAATAGATTTTTAGAAAATAGACATTCCATGTGAATGAAGCCTAAGTTTTGTAGTGAAAATGGATATCAAGAATAAGAAAAATACAGTGAAATGTCCTTAAAAGATTTTTAATCAATTTAAAATGAGCTCACACATTGTATAAAGTGTTACCATTTTGCAGATGAAATTTTCAAAGATTCAGAGACAGAAGATATAGCCTTTTTAGTAGTTGGGGACCCATTTGGGTGAGTTTTGGTTCTTTTTATCTCCACTTTATGAAAGCAAATACTAAACAGACATATAAAGGTAACATATATGTCATTTGTTTTCTGTATTCTCTAATAAAGGCAGCAAATTTATTTCATTTCAGTGCCACCACTCACACAGACTTGGTGCTCCGGGCAAAGGAAAAGGGGATAGCATATAGAGTGATTCACAATGCTTCCATAATGAATGCTATTGGATGCTGTGGACTACAGGTAAGAAAAACATTTACATATACATATTTTGGGGACAGTGGTGAAAGTGGATTTTTTTAGAAGCCAATCCAGTTATTTTGGTCTTTTGCAACCAACTGCTATACATTGCATGTACAGTACTTTGCACAGTCTTGTTTGAGAAATCAATTTGTAAAAGGGTTGGACATTTTGAACAGAAATTTACAAAAGAGCCAATACAGATGTTGTGCAACAACATATGCAGAACAACTTAAAATGTTAAATTATGTTTTTGGATAGACAATATACATACCAAGATAATTATGCTATGGATTAAATTTGTCATGACTTTGAAAAACAAATGATTGTTGCATGTGTATTGTTACCTACAGAAGACACCACACAGTTGCCAGAGTTTGTTCTTAATCAGTATGTGAAGTACAAAAAAACATGTACCATTATATTGAAGTTTGCACCTCTCCTCAGGCCAAAGATGTTTTTCTCTCCCAGCTGACACAATTCATGACTTTACTTACTTGATCATCATTCATGATTTTACTTTTATAAGTTATTTCAAACATGCATAAGATAATTTTATGTAAGCTTACAGAAATTATTTTTCAGCTTTATAATTTTGGAGAAACTGTGTCCATTGTTTTCTGGACAGAAGATTGGAGACCAGACAGTTTTTATGACAAGATTGCCAACAATAAGAAAGGAGGCATGCACACTCTTTGTCTCTTAGGTATGATATTATATAACAGCTATTGTGAATGCATATTTTACATGCCTATAAATGGACCACTTGCTGTTTTCATTATTGTGTTTAAACATATGACATCTTAAAATGGGATTTTATGACTGAAAGTAATGCATTTTATTTATCAAAAATAACATTTGAAGTTGATTTTTTTTCTTTTACCATGTGATAAAATTTTTAACGGCTTTTGTGTTTTTTGACAACTAATGAGTTTTTCTGTAATAGTTAAAGATGCATACAAAGTCAATTTTTTGTGACAAAAATCAACCAAATGCCAGCATATAGTTTCAAGTAGTATAACTAAGAGAATTACCAAAAGGCATTGTTTAATTTTACCCGAAAATGATGTTTGAACTGATTTTTCTGCTGGCATTCTAAGCTGTATGTCAATGGGGCAGGAAAGTAGGTCACGAAAGTAGGTTAAATTTACAACCATAAATTTAAAGAAAGGAGCAGTCTAAAGGTCTTTTATGGCTGATCGAGTGATCTATTCAGTTTATCCCTTGGCATGTCGAATTTATTTGAGTCATATAAGAATCTAGTAGAAGTGGTTTACATGTGTTACTGGGAATCCACCCTCCACCGATGCTCGGTTCGTATGTACCTTTAAGAAATGTTTATTAAATATGTATTTGAAAGGTTTCAAAAGACAGTTTAAACATTTTTATTGATTTTGTTTTTCAGATATTAAAGTCAAGGAGCAGTCTATTGAAAATTTGATGAGGTAAAGATTAATATTTAACCGCTTATCCTCATTACAAAATGTATATTCACAACAAAGAAGGCTACTTCTTTATATCTTTTAATGCTTTACACATAGCTGTTAAATTGAAGTGACACCCAACTGCTTTTTAGAAATGCATTAAACAGATTTTTTAATTTAAGGGGCAGAAAAATCTTTGAGCCACCAAGGTATATGACAGTTAATCAAGCAGCAGAACAACTTCTAGAAATTATTGAAAAGAAAAAACAAGAGGGGGACCAAGAACTAGGTAAGTTGCTTCAAACTGAATTTTATTTTTCATATATTATCTTGAATATTATCTGAGAAAGAGTGCTTAAGTTGCCTGATTTATACATAATTGGGATTTTTTTGATAAGAAAATGTTTAATCTTTACTTTATATGTAACAGAAATGTGTAAGGAACATTTTATATTCAATCATGGAGTTTTAGATTAACAGCTTCCTAAAATGCATAAAACCATGATGTTCATATTATTTTTTTTTAATTCCAAATATCTCAATGAAAACACATTAGGTACTAGTATGTGCATATGTGTGTGCCTGTGAAATTCTATACTAAAGTTGAAATATATGTATCTATTAATATGTATAATTGTTCTTCAGAATTGACAGAGGACACAGTTTGTGTTGGAGTGGCCAGGGTGGGGTCAGACACACAGCAAATAGTCTCAGGGACCCTAAAGCAAATGACCACAGTGGACTTTGGAGGACCACTTCATTCTTTAGTGATAGCTGGACACTTGCACCCTTTAGAAAATGACATGCTTAAACTTTTTGCAGTTGATGTCAACACATTAAGTTGATTATGATGGTGCTTTTTTTTTTTTTTTACCCTTATTTGTGAATCTTTTTTTCGTTTACTTTTAAAACAAGATAAAACAGCCAGTTTTTAAGTGTAATATTAAAATAATTATTAATGATCAGAAAATATCTTGAGAAAGACTGTCTTTTTGGTTTGAAGAAATGTAGTAGTATATTCAGGTTCTTAACAAATGCAGTGTATTTAGTACGAAAACACGAACACACTCACGTGCACTCACACGTGACCAACTTACACCCTTGAAAACTATTGCAAATTGTAAAAATAAAAATTATTATTAACAAGTATGATATAATTTTGTTTTATTTTCTTTCTGTTATACAACATTAAAGGTGACAGTTTACACATATTTAATCAGTTAATTTTGTTTATCAGTACAAAGAATATTATCACAGATATTCTTCACGTTTTTTTTTTCTGTCACTTGACATCTATACAACGTATCTGATAACTTACATGGGGATGCTGAAACATTCATTTTTCAATGCCCTTATTGCAAGGATATATAGCTGTTAAGAGTGTATAAATAAAAACGATAATATGTCACTAACTAGGGTTTCCTTGGTAAACTTAACATGCTATTTTTTGGTCTAAAACCTTCAAAACGTCGATCTTCTAAAACATGACTCGCTACTTTGTACCAAAAATTCAAAATGCGAAATTATCGGCCACGCTCCTTTAAATATGCATTCATTGAAAAAAAATCACCTTTAAGTATATTTTAAAATACCTGTTAAACATATTGGGATGGCTGCTGTGTGACTTAAAATGTAATCGATCGGCAGTTCATTATATATTTTACAATGTTAATGTAAGCTGGACGGATCCACTAGAAAAGCACCAGTTTAACTATAGCTACTTTACAAACATTTAGGGAAATTTTTTAAATGATCAGCGTTTACCACAAAAACTAATGCTATTATAGCTAAATTCTTATTTTGTAAGGCACGGCAGTTTGGTGATCATCATCTTACACAGAGATACAAATGGATGGCTTTTCAAGGCTACCTAAACCTAAAAACCTTGGTACTCATTACCAATCTCACTGCGCACACATTATCAAAAATGCACCTACGTGTACGTTCGCGAACGTTTCGTAAAGAAATGATATTTCCTTTGGTCCAATGTTTACTTCTCCTTTACCTTCAAAAAATTATATATGAAGAAAAGAAGTTTTCTGAGAGAGGTACTAAAAGAATATAATCACAATGCAATGCGCCTTGATAGACAAACTTCGGCGTTGCTATGGACAGATATCAACCCGAAACAGATGGGTGATCTACTCGTTTCAATAATTCGACCCAAGTTTTCTCCGCTTACCCTAGAATTCCTTAATTAGATAATAGCCTAAAAACCTAATATTTTCTTTTTCTTCTTCTTTTCTTTTACCGTGTCTTCATCCCCTATATCAATTATAACCTCGTCATTTTTGTTTTTGTCTTTCTTTTTCTTTTTCTTGTCCTTTTCCACAACTTCATCCTCAACTTCTATAATTTCTTCATCTTTTGGTTTCGTTCTTTTCTTCTTATCTTTCTTTCTATCTTCCTCGTCGTCCTCTAGGTCTATTATCTCGTCCTGGTATTTTTCCTTTTTCTTATTCTTTTCTTTCTGTTTTTGTCGCTCTTCTGCTTCTTCTGCCTCTCGTCTTTCTTTTTCTTTTCTTTTTTTCCTTTTCTCTTTTGATTCAGTGTCACTGTCTATTTCAATTGGATCCACTTGGTTTTTATCTTTTTTCTTTTTATCTTTTTCTTTTAAGTATTCGTTTTCATCTTGTACTTTCTTGTCTTGTTTCTTTTTACTCTTTTTAGTATCATCTTCCCATGCGTTTGTTTCCATTTTCTTGTCCTTTTTCTTTTTATCATCTTTTCCATTAATTTCTTCATTTTCATTGTTTTCTCTCTTGTCCTTTTTCTTTTTGCTCTTTTTATCTTCCTCCTCTTCTTCCCACGCGTTTGCTTCTACTTTTTTGTTCTTTTTCTTTTTCCTTTCTCCTTCCTCCTCCTCTGGTATAGCTACGGATTTATCGTTTTTCTTTTTCTTTCTCGTTTCATCCTGATCTAAGTCTATGACTTCAACTGAATCCAATCTTTCCAACTTTTTCTTCTCTTTCTTTCTTTGCTTTTCAGTCTCTGCATCTTCCACCTCGTCATCTTCAAGCGCTGACTTTTCCCGTCGCTTCTTTTTCTCCAAAAGTCTCTCTTTGAATTTATTTTCCTGACTTTCACGGTCTTTCTTGTGTCTGAAATAAAGTGGCAAAATAGAAAGTTTTTCATTGTTATATCCCTTTGCAGGAAGCAATTTTCATACAACTAGTTCATTCATTTCTACATTTTAAATCTGCATCGTCGCGCGTGGGCGTGTGTGTGTGTGTGTGTGAGAGAGAGAGAGAGAGAGAGAGAGAAAGAGAGACAGAGAGAGAGCTAATAAAGAAGGGGAGAAGAGAAACTCACTTTTCTTGATGCACCAATGCTTGCTCTAGCAATTCGTTAACTATCTCTGCTTTTTCAATTTTCTTTGCCTTTTTCTTCTCTTTTATCTTCTGGACGAGAGAAGCCTGCCTCTCCCGTTCAGATTCTAATTTTGCGTCAGCACCAAGGAGACTACGGAACAATTCATCTTTCTCCTGGAAAGAGAAAATAACAAAACATATTAGATCCCTCTTTACCAAGCTTAGGTTGGATATATTGCAATCTGTTATTAACGTTTTATTATATTTAAAAATTCATTTTCTAAATCTATTTTAATCAATTCATTCATTTTTATTTATTTGTTTTCTAATTGTTAATCCTTTCCAGAAGAGTGTATGCCGAGGCAATTAAAATTCTATGGCCGTTTTATGTTTAACATACTTTTTCTATATCTGTAGCTGATGGCACTCTATGGATACTTGAAGCACTTGTCAAGATGTCTCTGCTAGGCGTCTTGGGGGGAGGTGTGAAAAGTTTGTTTTTCTCTTGTTGTCCACCGCGACCTGGCAAATGTATATTAGGGGCGGGAGATTTACTTCGCCGCGGGCCGACCTCGTAGAAACCGCCAGAGGAAGTGAGATTGACTTGTTTTGCTTTGCGTTTTTGGTATTCAGTAGAATATTGGGGCTCCTCGGTTTGGGTCCTTCTGTGCCCTCTGGAGCCAGACCGGTACCCGCTGCTGGCACTCCTATAGCCCCCACTGCTCCCTGTGCGATACTCGTCAAACCCGTCATCGAAAGAGTCCAGATTGGACAAAATGTCCACTTGGCCATCTCTTTGCTTGAGGTAGGACTTTACTGCTTTACGATCATGCGAAGATTGCACCCTTGCCGTTGCTGAAATGATTAAAATATCTTTTTTATCAAATTCTTTCATGCGAACAATTAATAAAAAATATGATTGAAAAGGCTTGAAAATATGTTCAGTTGTACTTTGGTTCTTTATTTTAAGAAGCAGGCGCTTGATTGGAACCCTGTGCAATACTTCTATAACCACTGATTGAAGTGGACGGTTTAATAAACGGCGGGTGAGATTGCAAGAGAAGGGGTGTTATAAAATATTTGCCTCCTGAAGTTAAAACTGAAACTAGTGTTGTTAAACCAGTCTGAACGCGGCCTTAAATAGGTACGTCTTTTAAAATCACGACGTTTATTCAGTTTTGTGGTCTATTAGATAATAATTCTTAGTCTATAAGACTCCTTGAATGAAATACTGACCTGCTCGCGACTGTGCGCGTAACCTTTCTTGATCTTCCTGTATCTCTGTGGCCGTCTCGTGCATTTCATCTCGGCTCTCTTCGATAAATTTGAGCATCATCGCGCTCTCCTGCTCGTATAATAGTTCCACCATTCGCAGGAACGCATCCTGTAAAGTTTATTTAGAGGTAAGACAAAACTTAAATTTTTAATTTCAAATCTGCCCTTGAGAAAAAAGTAAGATTGAAATATAAGTTACAGATATTGAAAATTTCCGATGTTACTAAACAATGCTTTGTTTAATTATAGAAAATAATTTTTAGATTTCATCACATTTAAACTTTACAAAATAATGAAAATAGAATAAAGATACACCGGTTTCACCAGTCAATATCATAGTTTTACTTGTCATTACTGTTGTTGTTATTATTTTTATTATTATTATTATTATTATTATTATTATTATTATTATTATTATTATGTACACACACTGTTCAACAAAATGCCAGACCAGAGAGTTATATAATAGCCTTTACTTGCTTATTGCATTATTCTTGATAATCAATATCATTCCATACGTAGATTTTCCCGTTTCGTGCACCCATGCTACGCTTTGTTCATCCATCTTTGTATATTTATTCATCATAAATAATTTGATGAGGCATTATTCGCCGTGTCAGGCATTTGATTCAAGGCAAACGGAGACGCGCATTGAACTATAATGGATAATGAATCGGTATATAATGATGTGTATTATGTTGTGAATGCCCTGTAGTGCGATGGTACTGTGCATACTTTCGCTTAATGTGAATATGTGCGAATGGGCAACAATTTACAAACCGTCAATTAAAAATACAGAAAAGGTAGGCCGCTTAAGCCATATTCTAGTTTTATAATATTCATGATATCTAATGTTTGCACGTCTGGGATTCATATTGATGTTAAACAGAAAGAACAGGAAATAATTTGCTCAGTTGTTTAAAAAAATCTCCTTGACAAGCCAACCCACGACTACTGAATGCTTTCTTAAATAGATTAAACCAACAAAATGGATATAAGGCATATATTTTGACTTCCTATAAAACTGGACCTTTTGAGCAGTGAGTCATAATTCAAAATGCATGTAATAACCCCCTGGCACGAAGGGATAGTTTATTCACAGCAATTAAAACGCCATGTGCGTTAAACAAATCCAAAACTCGACAGCCAGGTGAGCGAGCTAGTTCCATAAAATAAACAAAAGTGGCGGTCGGGAAGACACAGCCTATTTACTTCGGTAACACTCAGCACTGTAATTTGTACAGCCTTAGATTCGCTTATATTTTAGAGCAAGCGTTAAGAAGTGAATGTGGTGAAGAACAACTATGTATAGGGGCTATTGCAACCCCACAAATCAATACTCCATCGTTTGTTGTTGTGTTGAAATACTGGTACATGTACTGTTATTTGTAGTTATGTTCTTTTAGATAAATTCACATGGTTTTATTCAAAATAAAGTGCGGCACACCATGGGCCAAATTCCAGCACAAACTTAATGTCTTTGTTTAGATTTATTTTAATGCATTCACTTAAATTTATTTTGCTTGTACTAAAACCCTGAAAATTGGAGTTGCGGATATGACATAAACAGGGAGGGAAGACATAGCACCTGTCACTAAAGCACTACACTGGCTGGCTGTTAGCCACAGACTATTAAGTTTTATGTTTTATAAAGTTCTCGTAGTGGTAAAAACACAGATTTTCACACCAACGGGGACGTTTAACTAGACACCACTTCTCTTAATTTACTTTCGGAACATTAAATTTTAGTAAAAAAAATTTTGTTTTATATTCAACGGAGTTAGGGAATACTTTACTACTGATATAAAAACTGCCAATGACTTTAATCATTTTAGAAAGACGTTTTACAATCGGTTTATAGTAATTGATACAGCTGATCTACAGTATTATTCACTTAATTCTTCAATATTTTGAAATCAATTATAATTATGAATATAATTTTTCAATTAATAATTTTAGACTTTTGACAAGCAATTTGTTATTTTGCCTTTATTTTGTATGGCGCATTTAGATTTTAATGGAATGTATCATGTAAAAATGAATTATTATAAGTAGTAGCATTAAGTTCACAAATTCTCGCACCATAATATTTAATTGTGCACAACGTAATATAGTCCATCGTAAGTAGGCATTTGGCATATTGGGGCATATTTGAATAGAAAAATAGCAACGATTAAAGAACAAAATATGAATTAATTATTTTTATTTGCAGATCTCTTAAAATAAAAATGATTAATAAATAAGTTTCCAAAACATCTACAATACCAAACAGACCAAGACCATAAAGATATGGCGATAATTGATAATGTTATATATAATTTTGACCGACCTCAAATTGTTTCGAATACCGTGTTTTAAATGAATCACCCATTCAAGGAATTATTTCGACAATGGAAAATATCCAAACAACATTATCATCACGCTTCAATAATGTAAGGTGTTATGTTTTAAAATGAATGAGCTTCTACGACATATCATCCTGAAGTGTCGCGGTATCAACTTTTGCAATAATAATCTGTCACTTTCATTATACGCCACCCCGACTATCAAATGTTTTATATTGATTTACACAAAAATCTATAAATGTTGTGAAATGGCTCATGGCTCTTCCAAAGGATTAGGATAGCCTGTCCATGATTACATGCTGTAGCTATCTAAACAGGTGATTTTGATATTTTTAAAGCCACCCTACACGTGTTTTACAGTTGGTCCAGTTGTCAAAGCTAAATGAGTACGAAACCCTGTGATTTGAAGCTAGAAATTTCCTAATAATTAAACGCAATGGCTTTGGAAGTGTTTGGATATATTCAATTTCAAAAATGGTTTTAAATCATTGGTTTCTTGTTCAAACAAAAAACTTTCAGCTTGACATTGCATATTGGAATTACATTTCCGATACCCAGCCTAATCGTGAACAAACACTTGGTACCTTTACGAAATGTTCTCAGATTCTCTTTGAGCTTACAGTACTATGTAATGCAGTAAACAGAACGAACAATGATCATGTACGACCTTAGATAACAAGTGTTTATCTGTTACTGTGTTGCTGTGGGCGCACCTAAATCATCATTCATTCGGATGAAAAACACACTGTCACATCATTAAATTATAAAGCTGCTCTTTGTATGAAGCCCAAGGGAGGATGTCCTTTTGCTTAAAAACTTTCAATAAAACAAATGTCCCTGTAGCATTCTGTGTTTGATTTTAACCATTTCTATTCAATGCAATATCTGAGTTATTGACATATGGTCTTGTCATGAATATCCTTGTTAAAAGACATTGATTTGATAGACGTTACACAATGAAGCATCTGAATATCCATATGAAGCATTGTGTAGATGCCACAATGAAAACATCACGATGACGTAGCCCTAAAAATAACACCGTTTTTATGTCCTACACACAAATTGAAAAAAAAATCGTGTTAAATGATCTAATCAAAGTACTAACTTCACTTGGACTTTGCAACATGAGTCAAAGACTGCTTTTGTTCTGGGGTGCCTCCCAGGTCACACATTGGGAATCAATAGGTTTAGTTAGTGGTCGAGGTGTAAAAATATAACAAAAAAACCAATTGCCGTACTATGACGGT
Organism: Lingula anatina; assembly: GCF_051362555.1. Lineage (NCBI taxonomy): Eukaryota > Metazoa > Brachiopoda > Lingulata > Lingulida > Lingulidae > Lingula > Lingula anatina. Next base: position 16,864,036 of record NC_141767.1, on the reverse strand, counting down.
GTTATCGGCTATTTTATACCTTATTACTGAAAGAAAATGTGGATCAATACTGCTACATTTTTATCCCGTTTTTTTTTTTTCATTAAATCAACTTATCATCAGTCGATAATCAAATAGGCTACGCACAGTTTTTTTTTTTTTTTTTTTTTTTGAAAGAATAGCAATTGGGGTTTTAGTTTAGGAACGGCTAAAACACAATATGAGCTTTTTATCTTATTTGATTATTTGTATCTTCATCTGTGACTATAAAACACATTTTACGATAGGAACATGCCCATAAGATTACTTATTATTATACAATGTATTTGATTCTTTCTCATGAGGCTACCGTGAGAGCGCTTGCAAAACCACTCTGGCGAGAAACATGGTCAGCAAATATCTCACGTTGCTGATCAAATATTAGCACTATGATTTTAATTTCCTCGAATTCTTGTACGATAAATTCATGCTCAACATTGATTATGACATATGTGGATAACCAAAGCAAAGCGTCAAAGGCAAAGGGTGGGAAATGGTAACTCGAAATAGTCTGTAAAAAGGATTTAAGGTGCGTCTTCGATACTTCTCCCTCTAGTCCAATGCCAGCGCCACCATATCAATTCATTCAAAACACTTTATCTTAAAGGGATAACAACTATTTGTAAAATTTATCTATATTATACAAAAAAATACATTGTGAACAATTGATAAAAATATAATAAATTCTATTTTACCACCAAAACGGCGGTTAGCGCAATTATTCTGGAATTTGTGCGTCACGTGACCTCCATAGATGGCTGCACTCTGTAACAATCTCTTAAAAGAATATTACAAACAAACAAACAAAAAAACTTTTTAGAAAAAAAAAAAACAGGGACTTGCTTTGAATGTGGGAATGAATTCGTTAACCCTTGATTAGCATGGGAAGATTGTCCTTTATCCCAGGAAAATTCTTTTTTTTTTTTTGGCCAAAATGAACAGTTGTTATCCCTTTAATGAGTTGTCCAGGTAACATTTTAGACTTCCCTCTCCCCGAAAGAAATCCATTGCAAACTAGGGCGATTATGAGTCTCTGTTTTCTCTTACTTTTTTTACAACCGAAAAAATGAAAATGATTGAGATGCAGCATATCCTAGTCAATCAATGTTCACAAAACTCTTTTTATTATTTACAAATGTTCAAAATCGACTCTATCCCTACGATACGATATTTGAGGCCTTTGTTTCAATTGAAGAAATGTCAAAAAGCTTAAAAAACAGTGTTTGGTCTAACAGGCAAATGACCATTGTTCAGAACAGAAAAAAGATGTTCAATCTTCAAGTAATATCATTCGTTTATACAGCAGCATATAGGGACCCACCCACAATTTTTTTCATCGACTTGCAGTTGATTGGCAAGCTTCTTTTGCCAATATCTGCTCTCAGATCAGTCGGTTCTTCGACCTTTTATAAAACCCAATACAATGAATTAAATTTGGTGGTATTAGATGCAAAGTCGAAGGTCACGAAGGATCAAGTTGATTTTTATATGATCGATCATTAAATTAGGCCTACCCCTTTAATATTCATATTGTTACCTGTGCCAGACAGTTTTATCAGACAGACACGTAATGGAGACACTGTCCACGTAAAAACTGTTGGCCAAAATCTATAACCAAAGTACTTGTGCACGCCCATAATTTGATTTATTCTTGGGCGTATAAAACGTTTGATTCGTCCAAGATATATTGAAGTATTTCAAGGCAGTATTAATGATAAATAACATGGTTAGTTTCAAACATCCACTTTACATGGGATTTTAAAAAGGATAGATGATTTGGAAGCTATATTTTCTTGTTCTTGCAAAAAGATTAGGGGTAATCAAGACAAGATTGCGAGTACGGGACAAACAGTATGAACTGGAACAGTTTTGATCTGGGAACGCAGCTGTTCGTTTGTAATTTTCAAAATAAAGACAGAGTTTTACGGCACTTTTGGTTGTCAAATTAGGTCAATATCAATCATACTTTACAGCCTGCATGTTCCAGGAAAGTGAGCTATTTAACAAGGACGATTAAAATAGCTTCTTGACTTCAAAATTAGACTATTGCTTGAGAGTTTCGCTTAAGCAAATCAACAATCTACAGTCAATAAAGTTTTACAAACCACGCGTTGGTCTCTTAGATTTTAATCTATTTTTCTTCTTATCTATATAAATCGAACTAAATCTTTGTTGTATGGGAGTTATATATTTGTTTAAGATGGATCCGTTTTAATAAATTTTGTTTTCGTAGAAACTCCCATCTTGGTCGCTATGCACGACACAGGAAGGTGTTCTCTTATTTTCATCTTTTTTATTGCCAGTCCAGGCATATAATACTCTCTGAACATTTTAAGCGTCAATACCATTTCTCTCCAGAATAGTGAATAAAATTAGTATTCGTTCTATCAGATGTGAATGATGAGAAAATACAAGGGATTGAGATAGTAACAAGGAATAAAAAGCCAACTTGGCCATGAAATATTAAAACATATCCAGAAGACGATGCTCTCTTTTGGCCGCAGCAAATCGAAAATATGAAACTGAATGCCTGCATCATTTTACACTAGAAAAATGGGAATTCAACGTCAACAATTTGTATATGAAACATATGAAGATTTTGTAGAAAAAAAAACACGCGTTCAGACCGAAGAATAATCGCAAATGGTTCATAAGAAGTGAAATGAATCGCTTTGCACTCCGTTACTGACAGGTGTGCGTGGAAGCAGTTGGTAAAGCGTTCCATAATCAGGCCCGTAGCCACGGGGGTTCGAATGAACCGCTCTTTTTAGCCAGGAAAAGGCCCACTCTTGGCAAAATTTGATCTATGTTCACGAAGATCTCATGGTTCTTGAGTTAAAGGTCTACTTTATCAGAAAAAGACCCCCTCCCCTGTGAAATCCCTGGCTATGGGCCTGACAATACACATGATGGTAACAGCTTATCAGCTACACCCGTGGTAACTTTCGGAAATCTTAGTCGCCTTCGCACTGTCAACTTACCTGCATTTCTGGCGTTAAATTCCTCAGTTTCTCTTGAATACCCTCAGCTTCCATTATCTCGGCCATGATTATTGCAAAAGTATATTTCAATCGTTTGATCGAAACTTTGCCTTAAATAACGTAGGTTGAAATTCTCAGTTAGGTCAGCTTGAACGAAGTTCTGTCCACTTCTATTTTCCTACATGTCTGAAACAAATCAAAGTCGTCTTATTCGCGAGGCAGATAGAACTTCCTGGCAACCTTTGGCAAGCTCGCTTGTTCTCCACTGAAATCCGACCCACCTATTCAACTAGACCGAACATCGTATGACAGCCGTTGTGTCAAAAATCGAAGCCTACTATTCACTTAACGTAAAAATCGTTAGCGTTGCCGTTGTCGCGACACAATATTTGTATACCCATAACTAGCCATTTTTATGCTAAGAATGATGAACTTCCAACTCATACACACGGTTCCTCCTGTTATCGATCAATCCCCTGCGTGCATTTCACGTCGAAGCGTTTCTTAACATTTAAAGTTAATTACCAAGACGAACTTGACGTCGAGGAATAACGAGACGCTTAACTTAATCGATACAGTCCTGGTAGCGTAGTAAAGACAATGGCGTAGTGAATTTCTTATTCAGACGCGGTCAGGTAATGCTTCGACAAACAGCCATTGGTTATCAAACCAGGTAGTATTGATCGCGGGACATGCGATCCATACTAGGTTTTCAAGTGTATTTAACCGATCAATGCGACCACATTTCCACCAGATGGTTTTGACAGATTCTTTACCTCCTTTTATCACTAGCTGGTTAATAGAGAGAAAACGGAAATAGACGTAATGTAATTTTACACTTGAAAACGTTGATTTAACTTCAATCCAGGTGAATTTCTTTTAGATTATATTTCAAGTATCTATATGGGGAAACAAAATGTATTCACACCTGGGATTTCAATGTTCTATTAGGCGCATTCCCATAAAATAAAATCAATGTGGTATTTTTAAATTATAACTATCAAAGAAACTGGAAGCTATCCCTTTCAGGTTGTTGGGTATGTAAGGTTGCAGACACAGTAAATCGTATTAAAAAAGGCAGCTCTGAAAATTTGGTACTCTGTAGTTTATTTTATCTCACTACTTTTTAAATGGTTAAAACCCTACTTAAAAACATAGAAACTGGAGAGTCAAGTTCAGAGAGGGGTGAAATAAACCTCATTTTTTAAAACTAAATTCCAGTGTCTAAAAACTGGAGTCAAGGTAGAACACAAATAAAGGAAAATATTCAACTCCGTCTTCGTCATCTTTTATTCACAGGACTAATTTTTCAGGCAAAAATTTGCGTTTTTCTTTGTTTCAGTAATGTGTTGTTTCATTGCATGCAAGTAGTTTTACTGCAACTTAAGAAATTAAAGAAATATACTAAATGAGAGTGTACACCATAAATCCATTCGCCATCTAAAACAACTTTATCACTCTGTCGGTTATAAAATAATTGATTACAACTAAGTCACTCTAAAAACTAGCCACTTTTATATTCATAGTCAACATCTCAGTCGCTTTCGTCGCCACTTTTATCGCTTGCGCCTTTGCCACTCCCGCCGCCATCACTATCACTAGCGCCACCTTTATCAGATCCTTCGTCGTCCCTTCCACTTCCTCTGCCCTCTGACCCTTCTTTCTCACTCCCACTGCCTCTGTTCGAACCTGCGGGGCTTTGGCTTCTACTCCCACTACGGCTCCGGCTCCTGCTCCTGCTGGGGCTTCTGCTCCCACTTCGACTTCCACTTTTGCTCCTGCTCCTGCTGCGACTGCGGCTACGGCTTCCACTGCCGCTACGACTGCCGCTGGGACTTCTGCTTCGACTCCGACTGGCACTGCGGCTGCCGCTGCGACTCCTGCTGCGACTGCCCCTGGACCTACTCTCGTCCCCGCTTCCCTTATTGTCCCCGGATCGGTTTGCATCTTCATCTTCACTCCCGGAGGAGAGAATGCGCCTTTTCTTGCCGCCTCCGCCTCCCCCACTTTCACTGCCGGAAGAAGATCTGTAACAGTTGAAAATAAAAATCTCAAATAGATTGCATACACGACTTCAAGTATCAGAAACATGAGAACATTCTTTCATTCATTTTATAATCGATTTCAAAAAGAGTTTTTAAAAATGTATTATTTGGCATATTTTATTTTTCACTTTTTTTTTACATCGTATAAGCTAAACTACCTTTCATCGATCTTGAGTCCTTCCTTATCAGAGTCTGAATCCTCGCTGGAAGAGATAATGGCCTTTGAAACCACTTTCTTTCTTTGCTTGGCAGTAAGTCCGTCTTCCCCAACAGCTTCCTTCTTTTCTTTCTTAGGCTTCTGGGCACGTCCCTTTCTGCCCTCACCCCCTTCACCTTTGGGCCTTTCAATAAAATCAGTGGTTTATAAATACTTTTAATGGCTCTCCTAAAGACTACAAATAATTTAATGCAATGAATTGTCAGAAATAAAAACACTCAATCCGGTTGATTTCTGCTACGGCACATCCTGGTAAATGAAGTTCGGTGCTTTATGAGCAAATCTTCAAATTTGGTATCTTTTTAAAATTTATTTTGTTGGTTATCAAATGCTGAGAAATATCAGAATACAGTTATGATTATGTTCCAATAATGGTTAAGTGTCATACGGAAAGTTCACAAACCTTCTTTTCTTAACTCTCTTTCTCCCTCTTTCCTCACCACCCTCGCCTTCAGATCCACTGCCGCGTGGACGGCGCTTCTTCTTCGGGGCAGCATTGTCGTCTGACTCACTGTCGTCAATGATGTCATCCTCCACTCTTCTGCCTCTCTAAAATATTATCACATCATATTTTCAGCCAACTTATCTTACCAATCTCATACACATGTGACACAAAATGTCAAAAACAAGTGAGAGTCAAAAAGTACGTAATATCATCTTATGACTCTAACAGAGATTTGAATGGGATTAAAACATATTTCCTTGAACTATATAACCAAAATAAACTAAAATAATTTATCTTGAAAACGATTATGCTTTAAGACATTCACTGCTCTGCAACAGACAGTTTTATGCTACAAACATCTTTGGAAGTTTTTGAAAAGATTTATAAGATAATATAAGTAGATATGAGGGACTAATCTTACCTTCCCTCCTCCACTCTTCTTGGGCTTATCTTCTGCTACATGATCAAACACCAGTAAATTCTTAGTCTTTTCAATGAACTGAGCTCTCTGTTCAAGCATACGCTGTTCTGTTTCGGTTTTCTGGCGGAGCTTCTCTTGCTAAAAGACAAGTTGGGAAAAATAACTTAGTTTATGTTACTTTTCAAATAATGGAAGTAATTCAGATATCTTAAATATTTATATTCTGAATATCTTATGCAATAAGTTACATATGGTAAAACATGTCAATCGAATTCTTTTTTTTTTTAATTATAATCAAAAATATCAGTAAGCTGGTAAGGACATCAAATTCATTATTTATTTTCTTAAACGATAAATATTAAGTTACTATACCTGTTCTTCCAGTTGCTTTTGTCTCAGAGCTTCACGTTCATCATCTTGCTTCTTTCTCAGTTCCCGTTCTTCCTCGTCAATCTTACGAGCTCTCATCACATGGTACTGCGCCTGACTCAGCAAATCAGAGCACTGCCTACAAATTAAACATGGACATCAGTGAGTAAGTCAATTATATTACAAAAAATGTGAATAAATTATTTCTAACAAAAAACTATCATTATGTTATGTCAAGGATGTTATGACAGAATGGTTGAAAATGGGAGAAAAACCCTTTCCTGAATTTCATATTTTTTCTGATAATTTCATACGAAAATCCAACAACTTTATAAATCCCATTTCCACATGTGAAAGAGGAAAATCAGCCAAAAGGAAAAACTCCATCCCCTATCTTTATCCTTATTCACCTCTTTAGGCAGTATGTATCTTAAATCTCTTCACATCATATTTACCTAGCTTCTATTGCTGCCTGTGCCAAGTCAAATTTCATTTTGTCTCCAGCATGGCTCAGATAACTGAAAAATCTGGAAAAAAAAGACAAAGAATAAAACTTCCATCTTAAAAAACTTCACTGATATTTGATTCTAATTTTATTTTAAATTTCAAATGTGCATGATAAAAATAATACGACCATGTTGGAACTTAGACACATCATCTCTTTGAAAAGGAAAAAGTGACAGTCTGCTAGGTGAATGAGAAAAAAAGACAGTGGCCTGAAAAATGGTCCTAACTTTTAGACAAAAAATCACTTTACTCCATTAGATCTAATCTATTAGCCACATCATTCTTGTTATAAAACATGGTGCAATATTTCATTTGAACTGAGTACCACACAATTATCTTGAATCAAAGTAGATTAATATCTTGGTCTTAATGTTCTTTCTGACTTAATTTTATTTGTGAAACAGGCCTCTAGAATCTCCAGGACCATAATGTTGGATAAGGTTCTTATAATGTGTAAGGTGAACATATGGCATTGAGTTGCATACCTATGAGCCAATTCCAGATCATGCACTGCACTCAGCACTGTCTTAAGGTTGCTCTTCTCATCTTTCAATATCTGTGTGGCCAGTTTTTGCATCACGAGGGCAATGTTGTACAGCAACACTGTGTCGTTTGGAGCAACATGGCGGGCCTGCAAGATGGGATTCACATCAAAGATTGTTCTTGAACCATTATCAAAATATATTTATGCTTAATGAAATGTCAACAAACACAGCAAATGTCAAAGAACTTTTCGTTAACATCAATATTAAGTTTGCTTTATAAATCACTTGTTGAATATTAATAATAAATTTGGTTGTTCAATAATGGGTCACGTACCAGAGAATAGATATCAATTTCCTAAGTGCAACAAACTTACCTTGAGTAGAGTCTGCTTGCATTCCTTTAGTTTACCACATTTGAAGTATGCTCTGGCCAAATACACCAAGACTTCAGTGTTGTGGTGTTTGTAAAACTTCTTTAGGCAGTTCTCATACTGAAATACAACAAGAAGATATACAGAATTCCCTTTGCCATTTTCTTCCAAATAAGTTTAGATCTAATAACAACATAGCCTTTACATAGAAGTGATATTTAAATGCCCATGTGAGACTACTTTAGTACTATATTTCAAATTATTCTTAAATATATTATGCAGTTTTCCATCATCTTAAAGCTAAAAATATAGCACTCTAAAGTAAAAAAAAACAAAAAAAAAACACCATTTTCAATCAGAAAAAGCTCACCATCTGGACGGCTGACACATATTGCTTTTGCTCCACATAAATGTGAGCAATATTCAACCAGACATCAGAGAAATCCGCTGTGGCTTCACGCACTTGTGCAAACACATCCCTGGCCTCATTTATACACTGCTTATGTGCTAACACACAGCCTAGAAAGGTAAAGAAGTAAAAGATACAGTAAGTGGGCTTATATTCTAATATAGCATACACATCCCTGTGGTGACTTTACCAAGATTAATATGTGAGAAAACACTTAAAGGGGACCAAGATGGACTGCATATTGGCAATAAATAAACTGAGTTCTTTGCAAAAGTTAACACACATGTGCTTGTGTAAGTCCTAATGTGTAGATTGACAAAGGGCCAAAAATGAAATAATAAAATGTTAGAAACAGGAATTAAGTTTAAAGCACTTATTCTACACTCTAGCGGTTAATGTCCTTTCCAATGTAAAGTCTACATGATAGCAGTTAAATCAACCACATCAGAAGATTTTTAAATGAACTTTCCTAATTACAAAAACTTTGCATTGTTGTCCTTACCAATGCCGTTAGCAGCCCAGATATTCTTGGAATCATTTCTGAGGACAGCTTTGTACATGGCAAAGGCTCTGTCCTGGTGACGCTTTTCCTAGAAAACAAGAATGGCATTAATCATTTATACTGGCCTGCCTTCAATTGTGAATTGTGCATTAGGCATGGGACCAGTGGCTAACATTCTAGACCATTATTTAGTATATGTATCATACCTTTTCTTTGTCTCTCATAGGCTGATGAAGGGTCTGTAGCCAGACATTACCCAGGGCAATCATGGAGTAAGCATCATCTTTGGTGCTAGGTCTCTGCAGGATTCTCTCAAACTTCTTCTGTCCAGGTCCCCACTCAGCTTTGGCAAGGTGAAGGTTACCAATCAGTGACCAGGCATCTGGGTGATCCTAAAACAGGAGAAAACATGTCATGTTACAGAAGTTTTAAAAAAGGTAAAAAACTTAACTGAATCTTTCTTTGAAACTTGGGTGACACGTAGCCAACGGAAATTTTATGTAATTTAAAAAATATTCAAATTTTGATGAAGATTATTAGTGAAATCCCAGATTTCTCCAATGTTTACCTGAAAAAAATTAACAAAGATTATTGATTTCTAATTGTTTTGGGCCTTTGTGGATTAAAACGAACCTGGTTAATCTGCAGTGCCTCTTTGAACCAATCAGATGCCTCATAAATCTGACCTCTGTCTCGAGCCATACATCCGAGACGCAGGTAACCTGGAATGAGATATGTTCATACCTCAACATCATCATATCTCCAAATATAGGTTTTAATATTTCTTTTTCTTCTTGTCATCCTATGGAGGTCTTTTTCCTGTAAAATTGCTAATTTTAGTTTGTACGTTTTAGAATTAAAAGTCGTCATATCTATATTGTACACAATGCTGAGATGAATGTGGAGCAGGGTTTTAAAAAACTCTTTATAATATAATTATCTATAAGAAGAAATACTGCCAGTTCCAACCATATTGACTACAAAAGGGAACAAGGACACTTGTGTGTTTAAAATAACAAACTGACTCACAGTCTACATAATTGGGATGCTCTCTGAGAATATTTTTGTACAATCTCTCTGCTTTGTCATCCTCATGTAGTGCCTCATACAGCCTTGCCAGGTTATACGTAGTTGTCACAGAGATGGCACTGTAGTAGGTCTCATCATTCTGGGCTTCCATCTTGGATCTTTCCAGCGAAGATTCATAGTATCTCTGAAAATAATATGCTCTATTAAAATATATATCATCCACAATTCCACACACACAATAGAAGTAGCAACACAGGTAAACAAATGGTTACCTTTTAGTTAGACATGCACACTTAGACATTCGGTACAGTTAACTGCTAGCACAGGGGACAATATCACCATCACACTCTGTCATGATTGCCCCAATCTTAAAATCAGAATCTGTTCTTACCCTGGCCTCCTGCAGATTGCCCAGTCTGAAGTGCAGGGCAGCAACATTGTTCAGAATTTCTGGAGGAACATCTGCCTCGACCTTCTCCTTCAGTAGCCTGGTAGCAGTCCCATAGGCTTGCAGGGCACCCTGCAGTTGACATATGTTGTATTAAAGAACAACCATCAGGTTTGGCACATATAATAATTGACTTCTGAAAATGAGTTCACTGTGCAAAGAAAACGAGTTTAAATTTTATTTTATGATTTATGTGTAAGCATACTTGTGTATGCATATGTGTGTGTGCAAGCGTACCTGTGTTGTATTTTTGTTGTTGGTGGTGATTGTGGGCAGGTGACTGAGGCTGGAAATGGCTCCATATTATATCCTTACCTGAATATCAGATTGTTCCATGATTTGTGCCAGTTCTATCCAGGCTTCTACATCATCAGGGAACTGCTCTGTAACTTTCTTCAAATGTTGCTGCATGAATAAGTCAGACAGGAATCAAGTAAGGAATCATATTAAATGGCCATGTTTACTCTGGTATATCTAACTTAAACGTTTTTGTACATTTTAAAAATACTGCTTTTTTTGTACTAACAACATAACCGTTTCCTAGGCATTTGTGGAACAAAAGAGTAGACACTAAAATTTACAGATTGCAACTTATTAATAACTAACCAACACTATCAGAACTTTAAAATCAATAATGGAAAATCAAAACATGCAGCACATACAAATATCTTTTTGATGCCGCTTTTTAATCACATTGCTTTAGACAAAGTGACTTTCAAATGCATTCTTTGCAACTTCACTTCAACTATATTCACTGATTAAACCAACTGAAATTTCTCTGAAATTTGTTATAGTTCTAGCACTAACCACAAATATCTTCTGAATACCTTAGCAATGTCTCTCTTTTCCTGCTGGGTGGAGTTGGCATATAGTGACCCCAGAATCTTCATGGTCTCATAGTTTCCAGGTTGTGCCTTCAGGACTTTCTCAAAACACTGGGATGCCTACCACAGAAAACATTATCTAGATTTGCAGACTGCATATTTTCACAATTTGATAATTACAAACTTTACAACTGCCTAATCTAAATATAAATTGGCACAAGAACATTCAAAATTATGTCAACATGACATGCTTAAAAAACCGGTTAAAACTAGAGGATCAGAGAGGCGATACCGCCTCCAGATATTGTACCACCAGCTGGAGTAAGCGCATTCGAAAGGACAATAGGCCTATTGGTTTTCCTTGAAATGAGTTATCAGTGTTGCATATATGCTGACAAAAGAGAAAACCTAGGGGCAACACTGGGCATATCTCTGCTAGTTTTGACGATGTCAGGGGCAAGAAAATATGCAAAGTTCAGTTCATGATGAAAAAGTAGGTCAATTTCAAGGTCACAGTATATGACTTTCTATTCAAGTTCAATAGTAACTATGGGCATTTCCTTGCCAGTTTTGGAAATGTAAAGGCCAGAAAACATGTAAAGTACAGTTCATCATAATTAGTAGGTCAAAGGTCAATTTCAAGGTCACAGTTAGATTGCCAGTATATGACTTCCTGTTTAGGTTCAATAGTAACTATGGGCTTATCTCTGCCAGTTTTGGAGATATAAAGATCAGAAAACTTGCAAAGTGCAGTTCATCATGAAAAGTAGGTCAAAGGTCAATTTCAAGGTCACAGATTACCAGTATATGACTTCCTATTCAAGTTCAAAAGTAACTATGGGCACATCTCTGCTAATTTTTGAGTATTTTACATTTTAATTTCACCACTGAATTTAGGATGTTGAACTTTTTATATAGTGCAATGCCTAAGCCGTATTGAAAACAAAAAAATAGACACCACCCCGAGTGTTGCCCTTGACAAGTTCTACAAAATGCATAAAACAAGAGGTCTCTAGCATTAACGGTACCAGAATTAGAGAGAGTTTTCAGTTTCGGCATCTAATGGCCGCTGCTACCATGAAAATGCACCAATTGACCCCAAACTCACGAAAATGAAAGATGACCCTAAGGGTATCACCTGCCCATAATATTATAGGTAAGATCTGTTTAGTTTCTGAAAATCGGCTGAAATAAAAATTTTCTCGCAAAAAAATTCCTATTTTTAGAAAATTTTGGCCTGTTTGACCTTGAAATAAAGGTCAAAGGTCAAATCCAAGGGCATATTTGAAATCCTCACATATGACTTTCGGTCAGCCATCTGTAGAAATTTTTCCCATAATTCCATCGGTTTGGGAGATATTTAGCATTGAATTTTCAAAAATTTTGACAAGGGTGCGTTTCAACGAGCGTCACGCCCAGGTCAATGCACCAACTGAGACAAAAAAACCTGGGTGTTCAAGTTGAGATTATATGTGACCTAAATCCAAGAGATGGGGACACAGGTCCTTGCGGTCTAAGAGGAGAAGCGGTAACGGTGACTTGTATCCCACGTCATCCTGCGGAGCCGCAGGAGCCGGCGGAGCTGTACGAGACGGGTCGGGACCAAAACCATGAGTACCGCCAGCGTACACGCTGGTGGTACTAATTAACAGTAACCACATTGGTTGCAAAAACTTACATTTTCAGTGTCTCCTCTATATATGTACATCTGTCCAAGTCCAAAGAAAGGCAGTGTGAAGTTAGGGGAAGAGAACTGGGTGGCCTGGTAGTAATACTGGAAAGCCTGGTCATAGTCTTCCTGCAAAGTAGAAAAACAAAATTAAGTAATTGATTTTTCCCTTTTCTGTCATTATTTACACCTGATACTGCAATGTGAACATTTTTATGTCTTATGAATAACTTATCCCTACCAACACACACACACACACACACACACACACACACACACACACACACACACACACACACACACACACACACACACACACACACACACACACACACACACACAGCAATCAACAACCAACAACAATATTTAGAAACTTGGATACTGTGATAAAATTCTTAAATCACATCAGACATAACATCTACATCAAACGATAATAAAACTCATCAAATAATAGTTTTGTTAATACTGACAGAATAATTCAAATTTCATGGATTTTTACCTGTACATGGAAGGCACGTGCCAGCTGGTAACAACTTTCAGCCCTCATTGCTTCATTTTCTGTGTTGTGAAAGGCATGCAGAGCAAGATGTTGCACTTTCTGGTAGTCCTGGTATAGAATTTTTTCAAGTATATCAGTGATATGCACATACATACATACATCATGGAGTTATACATTATTTTCATATTTAAGAAATGCAAATGTATTTTTCTAGAATTTCCGAAAATACAAGTAATGATATTTTAGTTTTTGGATCATGCCTGTTCAAATTACTCCTTAGTTTATCTGTAACTGGTAATTGCACTTGCAAAATTGGTGAAATCTTTAATTTTCAGTAAATGATAAATAATTATCCTTTAATGGATGGCAATAACCTTACCTTTTTGTAGAAGAAGTGATTAGCCAAATGGTTCAGTACCATAGGGTTTGTAGAATCAATAGTGTAAGCCTTGGAGAGAAGTTGGACTCCATTTTTTATTGATTCTGTAGACTTTGTGTTTAATTCGAGAATGGCAAGCCCAACAAGAGCACCCACACACTGGGAGTCTAACTGCAAAGCCCGCTCAAATGCAGCCCTGGAAAAATATATCAATCACACATTTATGACATATAAAAATTGAAAGAAAAGAGCAAAGCTGTTGAAAACTTTCATCAAACAAGCAATTATAAAAATAATTCTTACCAAAACAAACAGAGAATAAAGTTTAACTTACATCTATTTCAATTTAACACAAACAATAATTAAACAAACAAACAAAAAACTTTATTCCGCACATATATTGTATTTATTTACCTAGCCTTTTCTATTTTGCCTAACTTTACAAAGCAATGGCCCATGCCTAGGCGAACGGAGGCAGGACACCTTGGGTTGGTTCTCATGGCTTTCTTATAATATGCCAGGGCTCCTCTGTAGTCTTTCTTGTAGAATGCTATACAGGCTTTACCAAGCAAGGCTGGGATGTTATTGCTGGACTGGCCTAACACAAAGTTGAACTGAGCATCAGCCTGGTCCATCTTGTCCCCTTCCAACAAACAGAAGTAGGCTCTCCCCAGAAGATGGTTCTAAAAGCAGAATGAAAAAGTTCATAAATGTCTACACCAAAACCAACTGGAGATTTATTTCACATACAAACTGAGGGAACAGATCCTGTGATATATCAATGAAAAAGCTTTCACAGTTTAACTATACAACAGTTATTACTACAATGACCAAGTAAACTGAAATCGAAGAGAAAGATATGCCCATTGCTTGTTTTCCAAAATACCCCCCTTTTATCTGTTAAATCCATTTTTCACAAATCTATATCATCATACAAATTTGACTCAATAAAAAACTTTGTACTAGTACAGTGACTCTTAGACAAATTAAGTATATAAAACTTCCATACCTGGTCATACATAATGATTTTATCTGCAGTTGTATATAGCAAAGTGGCTTGAGTAAACATTTGTCTTCTTCTGTCTTTGTTCTTCTCTTTGTGGGCCTGCTGTACATAGTAAGCTGCCAGGCTATCCAGGGCACGCATTTGATCTTTCTCAAAGTTGTCATAGTTAATATTTGCATCACTTCTAGAGGCTTCCAAGATCTTTTCGAAGTCTTCTGCAAATCCTTGCTTGTAATACTCAAGCTAGAATAGAGCAATATTCACTTTTTATAACACAAAACTTATTTTTATTCTAATTACATCACGTTTGCATTAAAACTTACACAAATGCCATAATAAACATATAAAGATCTACACATGGTTTATTAATGAACAATATGATGGATAATCTGCTTCATGACAGGTATATATCTTAGCTACTTACTGCCAAAGTAACCCAAGTGTGTAGTGGGGCAGCCTCTTGTTTTAAAATACTTAACACTTCCTCGCCTTCTGGAAGCTGATCCAAGTCCAGCTCGATCACCTGCAAGAAGAATGTGCCACTTTGGCATTAAGAAGATGAAATTAAAAGGCAGGGGTCGGGTCAACAAAACGACCTTAGATGGTACATCTGTCTTAACTTAGTGTAGTCTGATTTCCGAGCTAAAGACAACCTCTTGTGTGAAACCGGTTCTTGGCATTATTAGCTTTTTCAGCATCAGTTTGCGTTATTTACAATATTCGGTCAGCATGTAGTAAGTAATTATTATATTTCCTCAGAGTAAATCTAAATACGGATAATATTTCTTAGTGCTTAGAAAAATGTCATAACGTTTAAACAAATAAGGATGTCAATCGGTTCAACTGAAATTGAGCACAAACCTCATCCGTGTCCCGGAGAGGGATCTCCACCGAACCCGACATGCTGCCTATTTGGTAAATAGCTTCAAAGTCGCGCCTGTTTCATGTGTCAAAGTTTTTAAGTATGTTTAAATAAAAAATAATTATTGCCGAAATAAAAAATGGTAACAGAGAAATATACTTATATAACATGAAAAAATGTGATTTATTATGGAATAGTCCCAAATAATGTATCTTTCTTATTTTCTCTATAATGCGATAGTTAGACAGTGCCATAACGCTTCACAGTTTTTGATGACATCATCGTTTTATGCTTCGCA
This sequence comes from Lingula anatina, assembly GCF_051362555.1. Classification (NCBI taxonomy): domain Eukaryota; kingdom Metazoa; phylum Brachiopoda; class Lingulata; order Lingulida; family Lingulidae; genus Lingula; species Lingula anatina. Next base: position 16,848,252 of record NC_141767.1, on the reverse strand, counting down.
GAAATCCGACATTTGTGTTGGCTTCCAGCAGCGGCTCCAAAGGTAAGATCTTCACGACAATAAAAATATATCTGCTTGACATTAGTTTCTGATACTTTGCAACAACCACGCTGCGTAAATACCATATTTTTAAATATAAAGTTGTTGTCCGGATGATGTGTATATTATTATTTGACATCAAAACGCTGGCAATAAATCTGAACAAATCAACACATTCACCTTCAAATCAAAGGGTCTAGCAAGAATTAGGCTTATTTTTACTTAGCTATTTAGCTACTATAGTCACTTTTACATTACTCTCAATGTTTGGAGTTAAGAATAAAATTACCAGTATAACACCAGTCTAGATATGATATTACCAGTATCCGGATTCGGTATCACAAAAAGATGGATCAGCGAGTTTTCTGATGCTATGATAATATATTTAAGTATATTTGTTACCCTATGCAATGAGATAGAGCCTAGTTGGATGGAGATTCTGTATGTAATACTAATCGAAAGTTTCTGATCACCATGTTAAAATCTAATTTTTTAAACTCTATTTTTAGATGGACGATCTATATGAGCCCTCTATTTTTAGAGGGATTAAAGTGGAAGAGAAATATGAAAATTTTACTGGGCATCCCATTGGAAGTCTGGTTATAGCTGGAGGTGCAGGTGGTTTCTCAGGTGTCTTAGCAGGGCCGACCAGCGTGATGGCCATGCGCAAGGCTTTCATCCAGACTCAAGGATACAATCCACCATCTATGTATTCTATGTGGCCCTATATACGTAATGTGACTGACTTTAAAAGGCGAGGTAAGATAATTTTTCTTATGTTAACTGCAGTATAACATTTGATACTGATTTGTTTTGCATTATTTCCACATCATTCTCACATAATGCCTTCTTTCCAAGGAATTGTGGCAAGAACTGTTTCTTTTGGGATTGACCTGTCTCTGTACAAAACATCTCAACAGCCCATATACGTCTCATTTTGCTGAAGATTTTAAGATGCAAATTTTTCATTGTGTATGTAAGTATGTGTAAGCTCGCATGCACAGTTTCTTAAAAGTAAGTTCTTTTCGCATTTCATTCCTGTAAGTAAGGATCAATTATCCTGACCATTTTCCAGGGTACTGTACCAAGCTGTTGCTCCATGACTACTAACTCTTGTTTTCTTCCTTTTTAGCATTATTGCCACTGTTCGAAGGAAGCTTTACCAATATGTTGCGATTTGGTACAAACCTTGGAGCTACCTTTGTAACCAGTGAAATGTTAAAGAGGATACGCCCTAACAGAGATACCAACGTGTTTGTCCATGTCATTTGTGGGGCAATTGCTGGAGCGGTTGGCCAGGCAGCAGCTCATCCATATGATGTAGCCCGCTTGAGGTTAATGTTAGATGGGAAAGCAGTGGTAAAAGGAGAAATTGAACTTACACCGCACCAGCGATATAATGGTGGATTAGTGAATGCTATCAAGATGGATGGTTATCACACCCTGTCTAGAGGAATTGTGCTCTCAGTTGCTGGAGCTGCCTTGTATAGGGGGATTCAGCTTGGGTTGTATGATACCGTCTTTGAAGAAACCAAGCTGGCTAAATACATGTCTACCAACCAAGATGGAATCTTCTTTCAGCACCCATTTATGTCACGCTTTGTTGTTGCTTGGGTAACTACATTTGTTGCACAAGTGGCAACGTATGAAATTGATACACAGCGAAAGCAGCAGATGTATTCTGGTAAGAGCTTGAGTAAAGCTAGCATTGGTATGTCACAGTTCCTCAGTTTTTTAAAAACATCACCCTTGGCTGTTCTCCGAACATCACTGGCAGGTGCCATTCCTTTGGCCCTAGTCTCTGACCTTCTCTACCACTACCACCATGGGATTCCATTGTTCTATCCCTTGTTTAGTCAGTACAGAGCACTTAGAGATGACTATTATAGGATAGATACCTTTAGATATGATGTGGAAAATCCCGAAGCCCCATGTTACTTAGGGAAGTAGACTAAAAGCTAAGGTGCATCATCAGATGTCTTCTTGGAGTTTGTTTTGACAGTAATTCAGAACTGTGCTGTGTGGATTGCATACGTTACTTGTTCTTTGTCTTCATAAACTTTTTTTTTTTTTGGTTATGCATTAACAGCAATGGACAAAAAGGGAAATTGTCACTTTTTTGGATTGCAAGGAAAGGTAGTGATATTGTGGTGATGCTGACTAAAAGCTGGTATTTACAAGGGATTTATGTAAAAAAAATGACATGAGAAGTATTTGACAAGCAATGAACAGTTTTTCAGGCATGTCGTCTAAAGAATTGTACCTTGGAAAATAGTGTGTGATACATGTATCACTGATTAATTTGAGAAAGAAAATGCTTTATTACTCCATTTCAGTGTTTGTTGTTAATTCTGATATTTAACATCTGGCACATTGGAAGATATGGCTCACAATTCAGGAAAAAAAAGATTTAGCAATGGGGTGGAGATGGATAATGGCAAAAATTATGCTCTGAAAATTGTACATTTGGTGACTGGATACACAGCCAGTGGATAAAAGAGCTGGCATAAACTTTTGTGAATGAAGGGACAAAATGAGAGATCGAAAAATTGCTTGGCTTGTATCATTTTGCTCATTATTATTATTATTATTATTTTTTTTTTGGGGGGGGGGGTACATACAATAACTGGGAGGAGCACATCCCTTCCAAACTCTAATAGACTTTTATAACGTGTATCGTATAACCAGTTTGACCAAGTGCATCTCAAAAGAAACTACACCACAAAGCAGACAAATGTACTTGTAGAGACCTCACACAGTTAAAAAATGATCTGATAATACCAATGTTCAAAAGAAATCTTCCTAATCATATACTTAAGTCACTTAAGATGAAATTATGGTAAAGCTTTTATGTGTAAAACATTACAAAAAGACATTTAAAAAATCACAAAAATCAGTAACTGTTGCAAATGATGATAATCACATCAAGTCAATTTTCAAAGGAAATTCTTGAACCAAATCATCATCATCATTCATCATTTAGAGCCTATAGTGTTCCACTGTTGGACAAAGGCCTCGCATGCTTTTTCCATTGTTTCCTATCCTGAGCCTCAGATTTCCAGTTTGGCCAAGGTTTCTTCTTCCAAGACTTCCAGTAGTCATCTAATTCATCCCTCCAGCGTTTGACCGACCTTCCTCTTTTTCTTTGTCCATACCTTTGGGTCCATTCTGTAAGCCTGATTGTCCACCTATTGTCCTTCATTCTTTTGACATGTCCTGCCCACCTCCATTTCATTTCTTTAACTGTGAGCAGTATGTCCTTAACTTGGAACCAAATGGTATTCAGTAAATTTAAAGCAAAACTTATTAGCTTTGGCAGTAACGGAATGTGGTGTCAAAGGTTGAAAGCGATAAGACTAATGGAAATGGTGATCAGAATAATAAAATAATCTATGAAAGAATAGAATGTGTGAGTGCTTGGTACTTAATTGCATACACTTTATTTAAAACTAAATCATACATAAATTGCTGAACTTTCATTCAGTGAAATCTACTGAGTGTTTAAGTTAAAGGGATAATGACTCTTCGTATGAGATCTATATTTCACAATAAAAACATTGTAAACAACTCATAGAAATATAATACATACTGTTTTACCACAAAAAAGGCAGTTATAGCTGTTATTCTGATATCTGAGCTTGTCTTCAGCCCACGTGACCTCCATTGATGGCTATACTCTGTTATAATCTCTTAAGAGATTTTAACAAAAAACCAAACTTTTTAGAAAAAAACCTGGGACTAACTTTGAATGTAAAAATGGATTCATTTACCATTGGTAAGTATGGGGAAATTGTTGTTTACTCCAGGAAAATCCATTTTTTGGCCAAAACGAAGAGTTATTATCCCTTTAAACATTCAATTAATTAAATCTTGCAAAAAAGTGATAGGACATAAAACCAGTTTTTAAAATCAAATCTGCAAAAACTACTAATTACTTATCTCCATAAGAATTTTAATTTTAAATCTATTCATAGAAATCAATTACTTGAATTATGAGGAAATATCTTAAAGAAATTAGGCCAGTCCATTTAAATTATATTTCATAATCTATTCAAAGGAGCAAATTACTCAAAGTAAGCAAACAAAAAATTAAGCCATAAATGTGTTCTTTTAGTATGTGAAACGGATACTATGAAATTTATGATGTTAAACAAATTGTTACAATAAATCAATAAAAATTGCTCTGTACAAATTAAATTATTTAAAATGAAATCTAATAATTAGTCTTTTCAAAGATGATAAAACCAGTTACGTAAAATCAGCAGAAAATTCATAGACCAATTAATATTTAAAATCTGCAAAAAATTAAGAAATAAAGTTTGTTCATGCATGTATGTATGGCAGAAATCTTGAAACCCGACATTAAATATTCTCAGAAATAAATTAATGTTTAAAGATTGTATAATCTTCTTAAAAACTACATCAGTTCATTAAAATAATCTATCCCAAGAAATGCATTATTTTAAATGAGTAAAAATGGCATTAAATCGTTCAAAAACAATCTGCAGACAATCAGAGAGGCCCCTGGGTATGTAACAGTAGATTAGCAAGTAGAGAACACACAAAATAACTGAAAAGAGCTATCATTTTTAATTGTTGCATGAAACGGCTGATACTCCCAAAGTAACAATTGTTAATCATCCACACAAGTCGTTGCTGAAAATCAGCAACACAATTTTTATACAGGGGATGCAGTTGGTTTAAAATTTTTTGTCAGACAAAAGTAAAATTTAGGACAGAGTGCAGGTTACTGTTGGGCTTGTCTTGGAACACCTGCGCACATCTTTTGCGCAGCAACAACAAACAGTAGATGATGATTCTAAGGTTGATATTTGAATGTAAATGACTGATAATATGGGCTGAACCAGACAATTCTTACGTCTTATAAATATAATACAACAGCGGTAAGTAAATGTTCTGTAAAGTTTTCATGGAAGTGATGAAAATACCAGTTATGTGCAGTTATGCACTGATTTGTACATAGTAACGTCGGGTACGTACGGATAAAATTTAGTCCCAAAATATTACACGTCCCTATACTCCCGTTACCGATAGATACATATAGGAAAAACGGAAAAAACGTCTTTTTAGATTTAAATACCGATAGATCCGATTTTTTTCTGCTGTCCTATATATTTGCGTTCCTATAGATATGACGTCCTCATAAACCCACGTCCTTTAAATCCGCATACCTATAGATCCACGTATTTTTAGATCCAAATACCGATAGATCCATTACAGGTACACTATTGCTCGAAATAGTTGGTATAGGCTACTACTCAGTACATAAAATTCACTTCTTTAAAACGGCAGTACGCAGTCAGCAATATATTATTCTACTAGATCGTTTTCACACAATACTCAGTGAAAGAACATAAAAAGAACAAAAGTGTGTTCTATATTTCACAACGCTTAATTACTGTTCTAGCGTCAGAACACTGTTTAAAGCGTTCTCAAAATGCAACATTCGAACACGTAAAAAGTGTTCTGAATTTACATGTAAATGTGTTCTAAACAAAACAAAACAAAAAAGAACATAAAAATGTGTTCTAAAGTTCACAACGCAAGTTGATATGGGCCTTTTAGCCGATTACGATGTCAGATAGATGGATCTAGCAGTACCTGGATCTAAAGATACGTGGGTTTATAGGAATCCGTTGGTGGATCTATCGGAACGTAAATTTAACGAGACGTAAATCTATTGAGACGTGTATGTATAGAGACGTATCTATCGGGGCGAATATTTTATTGGGACGTTTATCTATGTGGCGGACCCCGTAACGTCAAATAACATTGCATGTATCTTACGTTCTAACTACAACATAAATGCAGATGATAGATTGCAAGAACAATCAGTTAATGCAGAACACATATTATTTGTGTTTAATTGCCCTAACGCCCATTTTAAAAATATCATTGTGGTCGAAATAACATATCAAAGACCCACCATGACAAAGGGAGAAAGAGGAGAGGGAGGGAGGGTGTGGGGAGCAAACAGCCCCCCCCCCCCCCCCCCCCCCCCCCCCCCCCCATCGTGATATCCAGCACCTGCAAATGAAAATAAATATATTATATAGCTATAATGTTACTGAAGTAAAGCTGGATATTTTGAATCAAGGGGCTTATTTTGTTGTGATTCTAGTACATGAAATTCAGTAAAACTTAGAACAAATTTCACGTTTACAGACACAGAATGTCCAGAAAATCTAGCAGTAGACCCTCTTCAGGCAGGAGGGCTTCATCTGCAGAATCCAAGAAGGAAGATTTAATTTATGAATGCAAAGCGGCTTATTTTACTGTGTTTGATGACACAGATGATAAAATTACATCTCGAAGTAAACTCCAGCAGGGTGAGTTTTATTTTCAGTGGCAAAACCTATTTTATAAACTGTTCAGGTCATAATAAGTGTTTGGAAATTTGAAAAAAAATTGAGAAAGTGTTTTGCAGAGATCCTCTTATCATTTATTTAGAGGACATTTAAATGATAAGTAAAATACAAGTATGAATATATATATATGATATGTATATAAACTTTAAATAAAACCTATATCTAATGTGGCAATTTGTTTTTAGTTCTTCAGCAAACAGGCAGAAATCCTTCAAAGCGAATTTTGGATAAATATTGGAAAGAAGAAACAAGTATGGATCACTTATAATTCACATACATACTTAACTTTGCTCAGAATTCGTTTTCTGTTTTTAGTTTTTTTAATTATACATAACTTGACAAAAATCCATTTTAGAAAATAAAATTTAATTTGTATTGCATAAGTTTTTTTTTAATTATGAAAAATTGCTCTGAAAAAAAAGGATGTAGAGTGCATGCTTGGCTTTTCAGCTGCCTTAACATTTGATGACTTTTGTCACATTTGTGAGAAAATTCCTGTCACATCAGAAGATGACTTGATGAAAGCTTTCAAGAAGATTGACCTAAATGGAGATGGCTTCATAACACACAAAGAATTGCTCAAGGTTTTAACTACAGTAAGTTTTAATTGAATGAAAATTTTCATAAAGGACCTGAAAAATATATTTAGAGATTTTACATGTGGGTATTTATGAAATGTTGTTTTAATGAATCTAGTAAACTGTTTTGCATTTATACTGTAACTGATAAAACCCTTTACAGATTTTTTTGATTTCACTCACTTATTAAATAAAAATAATTCCTATCCCAATTTCACATTAGAAAGGAGAAAAGATGACAGAATCAGAGGTGAAGGCCATGATAGAAGAAGTAGATGAAAATAAAGATGGAAAATTGGACTACAAAGAGGTAAGTGGGCTGATGCTGTACTGTAATTTAAGAGTGTTAACTTACTGTATTTTAGACTGACAATTAAATTGGTTTTTAATAAATGGTTCACTGTTTCTTAACATGTTGTAGGGCTACTTCATGGGAATTCCCACCAAAATGGATTTAGAATTTCTTTCCATGCATTTGAAAATTCCCCACAGTCATTTTCATGTCCCGTAAATCTTCTTGTATTTCCTTATTCAGGCTATGAGGACAGTAAAACACTTAAGATAAAAATGTATCTGTAGCTTCCTTGGGTAGCCATTGCCAGCTCGAAACAACAGGGCTGCAATACAAAACACCCACCATTTTCTTGTGAGAAAACAAGGCAATGTGCTTGACAGGGAGGGGTCAGACAATGATTCTTGAGTAGGAGAAAATTGCTCTCCAGGAAAATTTATTTTGGTGGGAGAATCCCATGGAGTGTCCCTTTGAGATTTTGTTAGAAGAATATGAAAATGTTCTTCAAATTGTAACCGTTTGTGTGATAATTTTTCAGTTCAGCAAGATGGTGCTCTCAACCACGGAAGAATGTAAGAAAGTAGCCAAACAGAAGCTCGAGAGAAAAATGAAAAATCCAAAGAAATCAAGTCAAATGGCATCAGAGAAGGAGAAAGAAAAAGAAACTGGTATGAATACAGTTCAAGAATATGAAAAGGCAAAACAACCTTTATGATGGGCACTTTATGTTTTTTATTATTCCGATGGAGAAAATGGATGCCTTAAAATATTCTGGACTTTATGGTGTTTTTCAATTAAAAAATATTATATATTTATTATATTTTCATTTGATTATTTTTTCAAATACATAACACTTAGAATGTTGTGATTTTTATACACTTAATGAATTTTATTTATTTTATCAAAAAAAGTCGCTTTTTAAACAGTCAATTGAAGAAAATGAAGAATTATTGATATGCTATCAAAGAAAGATTAATTGCGATAGATTTTACTTATATCTTGTTTAAATGCAGCAATGATCTTCGATGTGAGTTAAGTTTTATTACCTTTTCAGCAATAACAGGAAACTGCTGAAAACCATCTTCACCCTAGTACTATGCAAATGTGTTTGGTCTTACAGAATATTTTTATCTCAAATATCAGTAATCATGTTTTGTTTTTGAGTGTGCCCCTCGTCAAATACCATGGTAAATCAAACTGCAAGATTTGTTTTAATGAGAAGACGTAGGAATAAACACCTATATTTTCAGAAAACAAATGGAAAAATCATGTCAAAGATATGCTTTAATATTATTTTATTATTTTGTGGATGTACGTCATTTTGCAGGAGAAGAGACAAAGTCTGTTGAAGACACAAACCATACAGAAGGCAGTACAGCTGAAAAAGATTCTGAGCAAGAGAAACCCAGAGAAGGTGTCAGCAATCAAACATTTACAATTATATATGATTTAATGTATATTAAACATGCAATGTATGTGAAAATGTTTTTTTTTTTTTTTTTTTTTTTTTTTGCAAATTTTATGTATTCCCTTTGTGTTCTTAGAACAATAAAGGTGGGGTGTAGTTTGCAAATGGCACTTACGTAAAATGTCATTATTTATCAGCCAGTCATTATGTGGTTCTACTAATTTTCTACTGCTTACTGTGGAAAATATGTTGGAAATATGTTAGGGTATATTATAATGCTTAGGGTATATTATATGTTTTTCATACATTTAATACCAAAGTTGAGAAACAGCCAGATGAGGATAATAAGAACCAGGAGATACCCAGCACAGGATCACAAGCATCACTTACGTCTTTTAAGGATGGCGTCAAGAGTAAGGGAATGATTTGAGAATATTTTTGATTTATTGGTGCATGATAAATTGTGACTTTAGAAAACATTTTGTAGGCAGTAAAGAGGACTAAAAGAAAAAGGAATCCATTTTTTTTTAAACTTAATGATAACTAATATAAAAAAATAAGTATTAAGATGAGGTATTGATTACTAGGCCCTGATGAAAATTTGCAGTTGTTTAGTTTAGAAAAATTCATGAATAAGGTGATGGTGATATTGGCTTTTGATGTCTTCTCCTTAGCTTGAAGTAAAGAGCAAAGACACTTTGTGTAATTTTTAGTTAGGGGCATTGGTTTTTACACCTTGGGGAAATTCAAAAAATGTTGTTTTTTTTAATTTGGAAATAGTTCACTCACTTAGTAAAGGTAAAAAAAGGTATCATAAAAACTCAAAGGGAATTTCTGGAATAATAAGGAATTTATAATTTTATAGGTGATAAAGAGGATTCAAAGAGGATTGGGTCCCATACCTCCTTAAAATCTCTGAGTCAAAAAAATGATAATGATAATACCAAGAAAATGGGATTACAGGTTTCACTTAGATCAGAAGAGAAGAAGAGTAAGGATGTGGCATTGAAAGATAAACACTATAAATTAAAAGGATCTACAATGGATCCTATCAGATGTGCCCATTTTAATTTTTGAAAAATATATTTTTTTTCAAATCCTTCAACCCAAGCATTAGCCCATAAAATAAAAAGATATATAAAGTAATTATTTATATTTTATTTCCATTTAAAATTTGATTTGGAATATTCATGAATGTGCAATTTTATAGGTGATAAAGAGGATTCACAGAGAATGGGGTCTCAGACCTCTCTTAAATCTGTGACAAATGGTGATAAAGTGGATTCCAAGGAAATGGGATCACGTGCATCAGTACGGTCTGCTAAGGGCGATAAGAAGAGTAAGAAAATAATGTGGAAATTGCCACTTGAATTTTTCCCACTTTCTGATTATTTTTTAACTTGTAATATAAGTCAAAGCTGTTAACAAGTGATCAACCGGCAAAAGTATTTCATAAATCTTTTTTTCAAAGCTTGCTTCATTTTTGTGTCACTTGACAGGTGAAGGATACTTTTCGGATTTTTTATATGATTTTGTCATTTTCGATAGAAGAAAAGCTATTAGTCAAGAAAAGTGGGTCCCAAACTTCACTTAGAAGTGCAACAGGAGATGAGAAGCGAAGTAGTAAGAAAAATTTTTTAAATCATATATGAACCCATATGTCATGTCATGGAAGTCTATAAGCTGGTATGCAGATTTTTTCCTTTTTAAAATGATTTTCACATCAGTATTGGATTTTTAATGCAGTATGCAGAGAGAAAGAATATCAGATTTTCACATAAATGGAACATAAACCAACCTATAAATTTACATTTACTTACAGAGTTTAGACATTAATCAACTTTTATATCTTGTTTTAGCTGGTGAAAACCCAGAACAAACTTCAGAGAGTAAGAAAACATCTTGCTTGACATTGCTGATTTTGCTTTTTTTGCAGTTTGTATATATCTGAGTTTTGCCTTACACTGCAGCCAGTTCTTGAGTGTTTTAAACTGGCTGTCAGACTGTCCATCACCATTTGCTTAATGTCACTTCTAGGGAGCCATACAGTGTGAGATAGTATATATATATATATATATCATTATTTATCAGCCAGTCATTATGTGGTTCTACTAATTTTCTACTGCTTACTGTGGAAAATATGTTGGAAATATGTTAGGGTATATTATAATGCTTAGGGTATATTATATGTTTTTCATACATTTAATACCAAAGTTGAGAAACAGCCAGATGAGGATAATAAGAACCAGGAGATACCCAGCACAGGATCACAAGCATCACTTACGTCTTTTAAGGATGGCGTCAAGAGTAAGGGAATGATTTGAGAATATTTTTGATTTATTGGTGCATGATAAATTGTGACTTTAGAAAACATTTTGTAGGCAGTAAAGAGGACTAAAAGAAAAAGGAATCCATTTTTTTTTAAACTTAATGATAACTAATATAAAAAAATAAGTATTAAGATGAGGTATTGATTACTAGGCCCTGATGAAAATTTGCAGTTGTTTAGTTTAGAAAAATTCATGAATAAGGTGATGGTGATATTGGCTTTTGATGTCTTCTCCTTAGCTTGAAGTAAAGAGCAAAGACACTTTGTGTAATTTTTAGTTAGGGGCATTGGTTTTTACACCTTGGGGAAATTCAAAAAATGTTGTTTTTTTTAATTTGGAAATAGTTCACTCACTTAGTAAAGGTAAAAAAAGGTATCATAAAAACTCAAAGGGAATTTCTGGAATAATAAGGAATTTATAATTTTATAGGTGATAAAGAGGATTCAAAGAGGATTGGGTCCCATACCTCCTTAAAATCTCTGAGTCAAAAAAATGATAATGATAATACCAAGAAAATGGGATTACAGGTTTCACTTAGATCAGAAGAGAAGAAGAGTAAGGATGTGGCATTGAAAGATAAACACTATAAATTAAAAGGATCTACAATGGATCCTATCAGATGTGCCCATTTTAATTTTTGAAAAATATATTTTTTTTCAAATCCTTCAACCCAAGCATTAGCCCATAAAATAAAAAGATATATAAAGTAATTATTTATATTTTATTTCCATTTAAAATTTGATTTGGAATATTCATGAATGTGCAATTTTATAGGTGATAAAGAGGATTCACAGAGAATGGGGTCTCAGACCTCTCTTAAATCTGTGACAAATGGTGATAAAGTGGATTCCAAGGAAATGGGATCACGTGCATCAGTACGGTCTGCTAAGGGCGATAAGAAGAGTAAGAAAATAATGTGGAAATTGCCACTTGAATTTTTCCCACTTTCTGATTATTTTTTAACTTGTAATATAAGTCAAAGCTGTTAACAAGTGATCAACCGGCAAAAGTATTTCATAAATCTTTTTTTCAAAGCTTGCTTCATTTTTGTGTCACTTGACAGGTGAAGGATACTTTTCGGATTTTTTATATGATTTTGTCATTTTCGATAGAAGAAAAGCTATTAGTCAAGAAAAGTGGGTCCCAAACTTCACTTAGAAGTGCAACAGGAGATGAGAAGCGAAGTAGTAAGAAAAATTTTTTAAATCATATATGAACCCATATGTCATGTCATGGAAGTCTATAAGCTGGTATGCAGATTTTTTCCTTTTTAAAATGATTTTCACATCAGTATTGGATTTTTAATGCAGTATGCAGAGAGAAAGAATATCAGATTTTCACATAAATGGAACATAAACCAACCTATAAATTTACATTTACTTACAGAGTTTAGACATTAATCAACTTTTATATCTTGTTTTAGCTGGTGAAAACCCAGAACAAACTTCAGAGAGTAAGAAAACATCTTGCTTGACATTGCTGATTTTGCTTTTTTTGCAGTTTGTATATATCTGAGTTTTGCCTTACACTGCAGCCAGTTCTTGAGTGTTTTAAACTGGCTGTCAGACTGTCCATCACCATTTGCTTAATGTCACTTCTAGGGAGCCATACAGTGTGAGATAGTATATATATATATATATATATATATATATAGAATGTTGCTAGTTAATATGTTCCCACCCATTGCCATGTGCCACTGTTTTATTGTATATTGCAGCTTTCAAGGATTACTGCCAACACTGGTGTTGCTTTCTTTTGCTATCTGTTTTGCTATGTGGATGATGCAGAAGTTGGAATATATATTTAAAAAAAGCGAAAATGATCCTGGAATATTGCAGGGTTCAGTATGTTCTGAACAGCAAAATGTCTAATTGCCAACATATTTCGCTTCAGTGTTTCATATTACTCTGCCATCTATAACAGTGTTTGGTTGTGCTCTTTTCGCAAATGAACGTTCTCCTGGTGTTTTTTTCTTTTCATCACTTCCTATTTTTCTGATTCTGTTTTTTCTGTAGGAACCAAGAATGTTAAAAATACGAGGCCAGACAGTTCCCCTTTAAAATCAAAACCTATAAAGGCAGCTATAGAGAGACCAAGTCAAGGTTAGGTCGTTTTAGGCACAGCTGCTGTTGCGGGAGGCTAGTTTTGCATGAGCTATAGCAAAGATTATTAATAGCTATCTTGCATGACTTACGTAGTTCTTTATTTGGTAGGCCAGAATTTAACAGACACAAATTGATTGTTTTTGTTGTGTCAAGAAAGTTTGGATTTTCTTACTGTTTTTATTTTGTACAATTTGGATAGTAGTCTTAGAAATTTACAGCCACTTAGAAGGCTTAAATTCTGAATTGATCCAATGAATTGGCTTTGAGGTTTTTTTGTGCTTAGAGAAGTAGTTAAAAGAAGTAACTTCCCACTTTTTTTATGCTTGAAAATGTCAAAATGTATATCGCAATATTAGATGTATTCATTGTATTAAAATCCATCTAATATGGTATTCAGGTTTACCCTTTTATTTCTTTCTAATGCCTAACAATTTTGCTTACTTTGTTCTATGAATATTTCACTTGTTTGTTTTTGAAAGTGGGTCTTGCAGGCTTTTGGATTATATAAGCTTTAACAAAGTGCTGTATCACTTTTCATGAGTGGGACTAATAAATTTTTACTGCACTTGATAATTTTTTTGAAATATTAGGTAGCTTTTCTGCTATGGTTCAAATTCACAATCTGAATTGGAAATATAGATGTCTATAAAATATTTATTTTAATTTATTTCATAGTTTGTCAGACAAATGTATGTTTTCTTGAGTATCCAAACCAGCTTCTGGTTTTTTAATCATTTTAAATTTGAAACAGTGTGTCTCAGGTTCATGTTATAGAGCAGACCCTGTTTACGCCTTTGTCAGAAGTTAAGTTTTATATTTAGGAATGACCATGAAAACCAATTCTTTATCAACATTTGTCAGACAAACTTATCTTGTGTTTTAAGGCATTTACTTGAGAAAAGAGTAATGTAGCATTAGGGTGTGTTCTCTTTAGGTGTCAGTGAGGCAGGCTACTCTGAAGATTCAGACAACTGTGACATTGTAGTGCCTGGAAAGCGTAAGCAGCTTTCTTTTAAATTTTGAAATTTGGAAAAGTTTCAATTTTACATACCTGTTGTCAGAATCATAGAATTCCTAACTCTTACCCCCAGTATGTAACTTTGGCTTAAATACTGAAAAAGTTTAAACTGTTTTATAAACTGTTTTAAAGCAAATTTCAAAGTTTTTGAAATTTTCTTTGAAGGTGGACCTAGAAAATAAAATATTTCGCATGAGGCAGTTAGGTTAGAGAACAGAATTTGAAGCCAAAATCGTAAACTATAAAAAAGAAGCTATATGTGGAAGCTTCCATAATATGATCACTTTTTGAAAATATTAATTTATAATTGTGATCATCCATTTTACCCCATTGTAGAGATGACAGTATATTTTAATTAATTCTTTCAGAAAACTAAAGAGATTTACTGAAGATTTTTTTTTCTCTGCATCTCAAACTGAGCTTTCTTAACTCTGTTCTCTACTTTTCTTTTCATGCTGTACCTCTCAATAAGTTTATTTTGTTTTAGGCTTGTTAGTTAACATAGGCAACATATTATGCATTCGTTCTCTCAGGAGAGTAACTTACAGTTTGTCCCAGCTAAAATAGATTTGCTTCTAATTGGACAATCAATGGTTAATCATATTCATTGTCACAATTTAAAACTTCCCCTCCTTTCATTAGCTTTGATACATATCTGTAGGACTTTTTCATTCTTTTCTATGTCTTTATATGTCTTTTACTATTATCTCTTTTAAAGAATCAAAAAAGGTTACCCCACCAAAGCCCAAACCAAGAAAACTCAGCCTAGACATGGCTAAGTTGGACTCTGAGCCCTCGACAGGTAATGCATGCTTTTCTTTGGGATGCACCTAAGCAGTTGGAACAAGGCGCTTAATTCTGAGATAAATTTTAGTAACACATTACAAATGATATCAGCACAGTAAAAACTGGCCCTATGCTATCACTCGGTCAATCCAGTTACCTTTCTGTGGGTTGTGCTCCGTACCTCATGTGGCTTACCCTCCACAAGATTATCTAACCACATTGGCTTTAGTTTTCTGTCTTATACTTTGCCTTAGTTTTCTCTTCATAACATTAACAGTTTTTTTTACTTTTTTCTGTCTCAGTTTTTTTTTCCAATGACCATCTTGCTTACACAGTTTCTGAACCCCTTTGATGAATTGCATGCCTAGAAACAGATAGGATAACTTATGTGCACAAAATCAATTGCACATTTCCATGATTATAAACTGATATATATATATTGAATTTCTGATATGATAAGAGACTGGCATATTATTGTGCACATTGATAACATTCTTGCTAATGACATGCTCATAATTTCATCTGATAGAAATAATGCATGCAGGTTGATATGTGAATTATAATCACTGATATGTTGCATAATCTTTTTTCTTTCAAATAATCTGTGGATTTTATAACTAAAAGAATTGATTTTTGCATGGAAGTTTGTTCAGAGAGATGCTTGATTTAAGTTCAGTTTTTTAACTAAAAAAAACTCGTGTGGAGATTTGATTAGAGAGTTGAATGACAGAAGCTCTACTTCACAAAACTTCTATAAATTTAACACATTTTTTAATTTACAGAGATGGATAAAATGAGTTTAATTAAGATAACTAATGGAATTATTTCTATAATCTTTTTGGCCGTATTAAGACCAGAATTCATTGCAGGTCAAAAGCCTATTTGCATTTTGAAAAAAAAAAAATCCCTGTGTGTACCCACACCATTTGCAAAAAGACCCTTTTGGCAAAAACTGCTTTGAATCATAGAATGATCGTAGAACATTGATAGAAATCTTATAGAATGGAAGAACAGATAGCATAAACACCAGACTCCTACAGTTTTATCAGCTTAGAAGATGGTGATGGTGAAGCACAATAACCCATTTCTTGGTGTTAATTTCTTTTCAGGTGTAATGCTTAACCCTTTGCCTTTAAGACTTTGACATGTTTGTAAGCTTCATATTGGAATTGCGTTCTATTGTCAAAGCTTTTCATTCCAGTTTGCACAAACCATCCACTAACTTTGCCAGCAAGCAAGTCAATATACAATCAAATAATGCTCTTACTAACAATCATTGTGAATATAACCAAACTGAATTTTTACTTTCAGTTATGATTTGCAACTTTTTCCATGATAATTCAAACTATTGTACTAAATCGTTATACTATGTTAATTATTATCATTTAATATATTCATTCAAATTAGTTATTTCATTTAGTGTTCTTCGGAAATTATAAATTTCATTAGAAGGCGTGAGAACTGAGATTGAATGTTATGTTTAATGAAAAATCTGAGTCTAGATTTTTATACAATGGCCAGTGATGTACAGGAGCAAAATTTTACAATTTCAGACCAACCTAAACCCTCACCAAGAACTAAGAAAGTAGAGGAAAAAACAATGCCCCCAGTTGCAAATCTGAAGACCAGACTGCAAGAGCCAAAGAAACTAAGTGTAAGTGTATATCCTGTAAGGTCCCACAGATCTTAAGTTAAAACAATGAAGTCTTGGTTAATATTGTGTATGTTTATTTCAGTAACCAGCATCAGATACGCATGTACTTGTAGTCCAGTGGTTCTGACTAAAAAAAAAAAAACATAATAAGTCTTCTTAAAATGTAGTGTTACAAACAATTTTAACTGCATTAAGAAAGTTAAACTAACTTCTACAACAAAACGGTGATAAAACTCACATTGCTGGCTTTCTGTGGATGTCAATTATTTCTTTTATCCTGGAAAGCTTAATGTCCTCCACAAAATCACTGAACATCTATGAGTAACTTGACGTTGTTATACTAAGTGGTGTCTGAACTGTCATAAACACACAAAGGGGTGTCACAAAAATGTCAATTCCTACAGAGTGCTAACTGCAAAACAGCCACACTGCTGAAGTGTCAATCAATTCTCTCCCCAATCCTACCTCCTCACATAAAAGATCACGCAAATTGGCCACTTAAGCTTACATTAGTTGAGATAAACAAATATTGGGTTATCCGATTCTTGCATATCCCTTTTTCTGTTTTCATAGCTAGTTCTCTTTAGGCAGTCTGGAATGAAAGGCTAATTCGAGGTATCAGTTAATAGTCAGTAAATAAGTATTAGGCAGGGGTATATTTGGCCAACTGGTGCTAGTTTTTCTAAGTCTTTCTTTAAATTTGTGCAGAATAGAGCTAAAAAAAAAAAAAAAAGAGCATTGCAGTATTCTTCTGAGTTGCTTTTCACATCTCTGTAATTTGAATAAATTATTTCAATGTCAGCTGGATACTTTGCAGGACTGGACCAAGTTACACAGCAAGGGTTGTTTCTTCCTTGAAGAGGATGGATCCATCATTAGTCATCAGTACACGCTCAATCTTACCTGTGAAACAAGTGTTTGGTTTACTATAGAACCAGTTGTTCTTCATCCAGATGGTGAGTTGTTTCTATGTATTCCGCTTTAAGCCATTCTTCACACAAAAATTTCCTAGTTGTACATGTAGTTGTAATAAGACAATTAATTTGTATGAAAATATAACAACATAGATTTGCAGGATTATGGACAAAGTGGTGATCCAATATGTCCTTCTTGGGTCAGACTTTTAATTGTAATAGATGTGCCTGTAAATTATATTTGGTATGATAGATTTGCCATATTCATTTGAATTACTTGGTAATATGTTTTTGAGCTTGATATCTGATTGTGGTACTCCATTTCCTTTCAGAGGACAGGAAGGGCCCCCCTGTGGACACGGCTCTGTTCATTCTTAGAGACAAACCTGACTCTGCTGGCCACAGACTGGTCACTTTTACAGAGCAGAGAGATACCAAAGGGGTCAGTTTTGAAAGGGGTTAATTCTTATTTTACAAGTAATACTTCACATGGCCTTACCTGACAATTTGTTGTCTTTCCATTGGCATTTTTGCATTTACTTATTTATTATCGGTTGAAAGGTATACTGGAGTTACGGAAATGCTTATTAATTGTTTCAGAAATACTGTGTGCGATGTGATTTGAAAAAAGGCAAGTATAGTTTACTGCCTTTCACTACTGGATGCAGGCTTAGGAAGAGGAAAACTGCCCCCAAAGCAGAGACCAAACTGATCAGGAAGGACCCGGATGACAAATATGTGTTGACCAAAGCATTTAGGTACGTCACATGTCCACATAATTATGCCTGATATTATCAATGAAAGACTGAATATTTGTTCTGCAATCTGTTGAGATGAGATGAGATATTCAGTAACTAGAACTTTCAGAAACTGCACCTGAACTCCATAAAAAGAATTTTGATCAAAAAGAACATTAAGATCTTTTGTTTTGAAAAAGGAAGATAACTAGTCTGAATTATCAGTTGCATATTGTTCAGATATTTCTGGGTGCCCACTTTCATGCAAGGCACCAGAAAAATTAAAATTCAGTCCCTTTGTAGTTGAAAATTTCCATTGAATGCTCCTTCAAGTATGTTTGCACATTTATTTGTTTATTTTTGTTTGTTTGCTCGTTTATACAGGGATGTTCTGTCTGACATATTTGAAATGGCTGATCTGGATGGAAATGGATTGCTAAGTCGGAGTGAGTTCAACTTGTATAACGTGAGGACAAGTGGTGAGGAGGTGGCTGACGAGGAGTGGGAGGTGGTGGAAGGTGAGCTGGTAATTCTATAATGAAAGTATTAGTCCCCATTCAGAATAGGGGACTAACTAGTCCGAGGGTGAAATATGGTGACCCACTACTAAGCTTGTTGTCTAATCTGCTAATAGACACCGAATAGATATCCTGTGGGGAAGTAATCAAATGGGTCGGCCATAGTGACCTTCAGACTAGTTAGTCCCCTATTCTGAATGGGGCCTTACATGAGAATTAACCGAAGTCAATAACTGCTGATATTAATTGTCTGTTCTTTTTGTCTTTGGTAAGTGCATGGCATGGAAAATAATTCAAAATTGTGGAATAAAATGGATTTACAAAATAAGGTGCTGTTGATGTTAAAAATTTCAGACAATGTTGAAATCAAGAAAGGAGAACTTACCAGAAAAGGCTTTGTTGATCTCAACCAGATGGAAGCAGATGACAACGAGGGTGATACGGAGGACTTGTGGGTAACCTTGCAGAGCATGGGATACAACAAGGAGTTAATTTTGGATGAGGTGAGTCTCTTTTAAAGCCAGTATGAAGAATGTAACACTGATAATTGGAAATACTGTAGTATGGCAAAGTAAGTGAATTAGTATTGTAACATTCATCAGTTCTCAAATTAAGGTGAAATAAGCAGTGATACTGCTGCATGAATTCGTTAAAAACAATGTAAAAAATTCTTATAAAAAGAGAAAGATATCTTTATAATTGATTTCATCTTCTCAACAGGCGTGTCCCTTTTTGATGGAAGTATACACAGAGGACTGCTCAGATGCAGAGCTCAAAGTGACTGGTATCAAAGATGGAGGTTCTGCATTAAATTCAGCTGTCTGCCAATCTGTTGTCAGCAAGGTAGATTGATACTCGTGCCCATCTGTGAGAACTTTATTTTTTACAAAAGTTTTGATTTTGCCATATTCTTTCAACCTTGCTTTCCCAATGACACCCCTAGAGGTTTAAGTAGGGGGTGAGATTTTTCCAACTAATGGTGGATTTCCGACTTTTTGGGTGGTGTTGGTGCTCACAACAGTAATAAGATTTTCCCAACAATTAGCAGATTCTGACTTTTGGGAGCCAAAAAGTCTTATCCCTGATAAGTGGAAAGATAAATAAGCGTTATCCTTCATGTGGTTTATCATATTGTAATTCTTCATAAATTGTCCCTCAAATGTATTTCTTATATTTTTTGTTTTTTATGTAGGGTGAGGCCAACAGGATCAAAAGTACGAGAGATGTGTTGGTCCATTCTTATACCAGCAATCATAGGGTGTCACTTGTGATAGAAAATAAGGTGAGACAGAGTTAAGGATTTTGAGGGAAGCTCATTAAATTCTATTTTGAACAGCATTGCAATAAGTTCTCTTTTAAATAATGGAAATAAAGTCATTTGAGCTCCTCAAGTTAATATTGGTGATAAGTCTTTATTTCTTTACTTTTGAAGACATCTAGCAAGACCTTGGTGAGGCTGGACTGCAGCAAGAGTACAAATAGCAGCACAGACAGGCCTAGCCTGGAGTGTGATATTGATGTACCAGCTGGACAACTTGTTGTAAGTACTATACAATAGGATATACAATTGAAGTTGACACAATGAGGACAGGTGGAGTCTTGAATGTTATGTATATATACCAGGATGAGAACTTGTTTCGAGTACAATATAAAAGGATGTACCACTATATATAAAAGTTGAAACGAACGCACACAGTCTGCAGTATAGTGTGCCAGAAAAATAATTTCACATTGAAAGAATCAAGTACAGCAATAAAGAAAAACTGACTTGTATCATTTATTTTAAATGTTTTAATGATCTTGTTATTATCCTGAAGGCTTTAATACTCTGGCATTTCTGTTTCATATTTGAACATAACTTTTACTTTCATCCTTCTCTCTTTCAGCATGGTCATCACATTCTACCAACAGATGAGAAGAAGGAATGGTTCTTTCACTGTGCCGAGAGTATATTGAAATAATCTCTTTAGCTCCATAGGACAAATATAAAAAACAAGGCAGCAAAGCTGTCAAATGTACAGACAAAAAACAGGGAAAAAAAAGATGCAAAATAGGTCATTTTGTCAATTTTGATGCAATAATATATGCTTATAATAGCACAGTCAGTCAACACTGATTTTTAATCATGCACAACAGGTAACATGGTCAATAACAGGAGCAGATCCAAAGATATTTTCTGACAGTATTCCAAAGTATCTTTGTTGATCCATCCTCCATTTTGATGGTCTTCCAACAGAAACCCGTAAATATTAACTTTAAAATCTGACTGTCTTCCAGGAGACCCAGAAAATGGTTTCAATCCACCCCTTCAATAAGATTACAGTTTCAGGACCATGAGAGTTAAAATTCACATGATGAAAGTCCCAATATATGAAAAATGATGACAGTGCATAAAATAATATTACAGCGTGTTTAAAGACATAAATACCAATACAACTGCTTATGTGGAAATACTGAAAATGTGCAGAGCCTCAGGTGGATGGGAGTTAAAAATCACATCTTAAAAATGCCAGTGTTGGAGAAAAAATTAAAAAGAAAACAACAAAAATATAATTCCAATGAAGCTGCTATTCACTGCTTCCTTATTATGGACAGTATGTTATCTAGCAGAGAGCTTAACCTTTGGGAGTTTACAGGGAAATATCAACAAGTGTGCTTTATGAAATTTCATTTAATGGCCGCTTAATTAGGCAAATGAGTTTACAGCCTAGTGAATACCCAAGGGGAATTTACAGACTGACCACACAAATTTGTCTATCAAAGGTCTTCAGGCCCATAAGTCACACCTTAAGAAAAGCAGAAAACAATAATGTACAAAATAAAACAGGAGACTGCCAATTCTGATGCAATAATACATTATGTTTAACTGCACAGTCAAAATCAAATTTTAATTATGCACAACGTACAGGCAACACTGATGAAATTAAAAGCAGGCTCCAGGCCCATCAGAGTTCAAGTTTACAATTAGAAAGTGCCAGAGTGAGAAAAATGAAAATTTCACAAAAAATTCATAAATTTAATAAAAATAATAATCCAATAGAGCTGGTTCTCTAATATGAGCTGTATGTCAATCCTAAGAATCATTTTTGTAAGAATAGTTAAAAAATAGAAAGTAACACTTTACTTTACATAATATTAATGGTGGCAGAGCACAAAGTAGGTTTTTTGTCAATTTTGATGCAACATTACATAATGATTAACTAATTAAATACCACCAATTTTAAAATATCTACTATTAAAAACAAGGACATTAAGAAAATTTGATTACCACTGGGCTTCATGCCCAAGGGAGCTCTAAGTCCCACATTGAAAATTGCAACATGTGAAAGATAAAAATTTTCACAAAAAACCTGTATTACTTCCAAACAATTAACTAATGAGACAATTTTTCAACTGAAGCTGTATTTCAGTCCTATGTTTCTTTCCTGTAAGTGTGAGAAGAGCGAGTGACATGGTTTTCCTTTCACCGCCACTACAGAGGCAGTGCCCAGAATAGGGTTTTGTTCAATTTTGATGCAATATTACACAATGCTTAACAGCATAATAACCATAATTTTTTTTATAATAAAATAAAAGTATCATAGATATTCAGAAAATGTGACTAGCCTATAGAGTTCAGAGTCATACTTTGAAAATCCCAAAATGTAAACAAGAGAAAACTGTATTGAAAGAGTTTATTTCCATTTTCAACACCTTTTTTACATAAAGCAAAATAATCAATTTACTGTCATTTTTATATGATCAATCAAAAATATGTTGTCAAAGCAAAAATATCAATAGAACAATTATAAATGTCCAACTTGCTCCATTCTGAAATTCTGAACATAGTGAATGGTTGAATCTGACAAACTGTAAAGATATTTTTTTTCCATTTTTGACACTTTATTACACAATACACGATAACAGGTTTACTATCATTTTTACAAAATCAACTAACAATGTTGTAAAGATGCAGGAAATGCCAAACAAACACTTTTACGTATCTTATTAGTTAAATAATGAGACTGTTAACATGCCTAAGAATTGAATGTGAGGAAATGTGAAAAAACAGCATAACTTCTAAAATAATGGACCGATTATGCTGATTTTCCAACTCAACCTTCCTTTTAGTAAGATTGGCCACTCCTAAGAGTATTATGACAATTGGCCTATCTGTTTTTCACTTATCGTGTTATCAGTGTTGCATATATGCTGAAAAAAGTGAAAAAATAGCCTAAATTCAGTAAAAATGACCCAATCATGCTGATTTTCAAACTTGACCTGCGTATTATGAATATTCATCAGTTCGGTAAGTTTCAAGCCAAAAGGTAAAATGGTTTTCCATTTATGGTGTTATTGGTGCTGTATATATGCTGAAAAAAGAGAAAAAATAGCCTAAATTTACTAAAAATTACCCAATCACACTGATTTTCGAACTTGACCTGCGTATTATGAATATTCATCAGTTCTGTAAGTTTCAAGCCAAAAGGTAAAACGGTTTTCCACTTATCGTGTTATTGGTGCTGCATATATGCTGAAAAAAAGTGAAACGAGAGTGCAGACCTCTGCCAAGGTAGCAATTGTTGATTATTATTGATTTTTGTCCTCTTTGGCCCACTTCTGACAGTTCCTGAAAATTTCCGCAAAATCGGTCCATAACTTTTTGAGTTATGTTGATGACAAACAGGGGTGAAAATATAACCTCCTTGGCAGAGGTAAATATAATTCCAATGAAGCTGCTATTCAAACTTTTAATCTTTCAGTTTGATATATATATATATATATATATATATATATATATATATATATATAAAACTTATTTGCAATATTAAACAAAATTTACCTGCATAATTATCACTGCTTCCTTATTATTAATCTAGCAGAGAGCTTAACCTATGGGAGTTTACAGGGAAATATCAACAAGTGTGCTTTATGTAATCTCAAATCACAAGTGTGCTTTATGTAGCCTATCAATTAGGCAAATTACTTTATAACTGAAATTAGCGAAGTGATACCCAAGGGAAATTTATAGACTGACCCTCTCAAAGGTCTTTCAGGCCCATAAGTCACAACTTAAGAAGAGCACAAAACAATAATCCACAAAATAGGAGACTACAACTTCTGATGCAATAATACATTATGTTTAACTGCACAGTCAACATCAAATTTTAATTTTGCACAACAGGTAACACCGATGAGAGTAAAAGCATAAGGCTTCAGGCCCATCAGAGTTCAAGTTTATACTTAGAAAGTGCCAGAATGAGAAAAATGAAATTTCACACAAAATTGCATTAAATTCAATAATAAATGATAACCCAATTGACCTGGCTTTCTAATTTGAACTGCATGCCAATCCTAAAAATCATACTCTTAAGTTAAATATAATAATAAATAACACAGTTTTCTTTTCATAATGTTTGCAGTAGCAGTGCAAAAAGATTATTGTCAATTTTGATGTAACATTACATAATAAATTATAGAATAATTATCACCAATTTTTGATTATTGACTATAAATAGCATGAACATGTAGAAAATTTGATTACCATCCGGCTTCATGTCCATGGGAGCTCCGAGTCCCACAATGAATATGCCAAAAAGATAATGAATATTTCACTAAAATGAATAACTTCCAGAAAAAGAAGCCCATTAGACTGCTTTTCCAACTTGGGCTGCATTTTAGTCCTGTGTTTCTTTTTTGAAAGTTTGACAATCATAATGAACACGGTTTTCCCATCATGGTCATCATGGCAGATGTGGATGATTGAATCTGACAAACTGCAATGATATGAGTTTATTTCCGTTTTGGACACTTGATTACACAATACATGATAACAAGTTTACCATCATTTTTACATAATCAACTAACAATGTTGTAAAGATGCAGGAAATATCAAACACACACTTTTACGTATCTTATTAGTTCAATAATGAGACTGTTAACATGCCTAAGAATTGAATCTGAGGAAATTTGAAAAAACAGTACAACTTCTAAAATAATGGCCTGATAACACTGATTTTCGAACTCAACCTGCATT
This sequence comes from Lingula anatina, assembly GCF_051362555.1. Classification (NCBI taxonomy): domain Eukaryota; kingdom Metazoa; phylum Brachiopoda; class Lingulata; order Lingulida; family Lingulidae; genus Lingula; species Lingula anatina. The sequence goes on along the minus strand of NC_141767.1, from coordinate 16,823,468 downwards.
TTTGTAAGATTGACCACTCCTGTGAGTATAATGACAATTGGCTAAGCTGTTTTTCTTATATTGTGTTATTAATGTTGCATATATGTTGAAAAAAGTGAAAAAACAGCATAAAAAAATTAAAAGAAAATGTAAAATAAAACATAAAAAATACCAATAAAGCTGCTATTCAAACTTTTAATCTAGCTGTACAATTACTAACATGATATGAATAACCCTATTGAGTTTGAGAATAATAAGGCACTGTTATTCATCTTTAGCATTAATGTAAGCGTTACACAAATTTTTTTTTGTAAACTTATTTTCCATATTAAATAACATTTACCTGCATAATAATCATCGATTCCTAATTATGTGACACAGTTAAGAAAGCTAAACCGATGGGACTTTACAATGAAATCTCAATGTGTGTTTATGTAATCTCATTTAATACCCACTTGAAAATTAATTAAGCAAATTATTTTATAACCCTGAAATAACTTGAAAATCAATTAAGCAAATTATTTTATAACCCTGAATTAACTGCCTACTATCCATATACATTTATTGCACCAAATAGCACTGTACTGCATTGCTTTCAAAACAGAAAACAATTACGATGGTTTTCCAACACAAGCTGCACTTCACTCTTTTCAGTAAGGTTGATTATCATAAGTAACATGGTTTTCCCTTAATCGCTATCCTGGCAGCAGTGTCCAAAATAGGGTTTTCTTTAACTTTCATGCAATATAACATAATACTTAACAGCATAATGACCATCAAATTTTTTATAAAAAAATAAAAGTATCATGGATATTCAGAAAATGTGATATGGAAAGGTCTCCAAGGACATGGAAGTTAGGGTCACACTTTCAAAATGCCAAAATGTTAACAAGAGATAACTGTACTGAAATGATTTTCTTTCCATTTTCAACACCTTTTTTTACATAAAACCATCATAACTGTCATTTTTAAATGATCAACTAGGAAAATTGTTGACATAGGAAAAATATCAATAGAACAATTTATAATGTCCAATTAGCTCCATTTGGAGATTCTGAACAAACTGAATGATTGAATCTGACGAACTGCAATGATGAGTTCCTTTCCATTTTTGATACTTTATTACACAATGCAGGATAATAGGTTTACCGTCATTTTTATATAATCAACTAACAATATTGTTAAGAAGCAGAAAATGTTAAAACAACACTTTAACATATCCAATTAGTACCGTTATGAGACTGTTAACATGCTTAAGAATTAAATCTGAAGAAAAACCACTTATATACAAAAAGGCTAATAACTTCATCAAAACTTAACTGATCAAGCTTATTTTCAAACTTGATCTGTATACTGGTCAGATTGATCACTCCTGTGAGTTGCAAGACAAAAGGCTGATTGGTTTTCCTTAAAATGCGTTATCAGTGTTGCATGTATGCTGAATAAAGGGAAAAAAACAGCATTACTTTTGTAAAAATAGTCCAATCATGCCAATTTTCAAACTTGACCTGCGTATAATAAATATTCACCAGTTCTGTAAATTTCAATCCAAGGAAAGGAAAAACATTTTTACACTTATCATGTTATCGGTGTTATAAAAGTGCTGAAAAAATTGAAAAAAAAAAAAAAAAAAAAAAAACAGGATAACTTCCATTAAAATTGCCCGATCTTGCTGATTTTCAAACTTGCCCTGTGTATTATGAATATTCATTAGTTCTGTAAGTTTCAAGCCAAATGAAAAAACAGTTTTCCACTTATTGTGTTATCAGTGCTGCATATATGCTGAAAAAAGTGAAAAAACAGCATAAATTCCCTAACAATAATCGAATCATGCTGATTTTCGAACTTGACTTGCGTATTATGAATATTTATCAGTTCTACAAGTTTCAAGCCAAAAGGTAAATTGGTTTTCCACTTATGGTGTTATCGGTGCTGCATATATGCTGAAAAATAGTGAAAAAACAGCATAAATTCCCTAAAAATGACCCAATCATGCTGATTTTCGAACTTGACCTGTGTATTATGAATATTAATCAGTTTTGTAAGTTTCAAGCCAAAAGGTAGGATGGTTTTCCACTTATCGTGTTATCGGGGTTGCATATATGCTGAAAAAAGTGAAAAAACAGCATAAATTCCCTAAAAATGACCCGATCATGCTGATTTTCGAACTTGACCTGCGTATTATGAATATTCATCAGTTCTGTAACTTTCAAGCCAAAAGGTAAAATGGTTTTTCACTTATCGTGTTATCGGTGCTGCATATATGCTGAAAAAAGTGAAAAAACAGCATAAATTCCCTAAAAGTGACCCGATCATGCTGATTTTCGAACTTGACCTGCGCATTATGAATATTCATCAGTTTTGTAAGTTTCAAGTCAAAAGGTAAAATGGTTTTCCACTTATCGTGTTATCAGTGCTGCATATATGCTGAAAAAAGTGAAAAAACAGCATAAATTCCCTAAAAGTGACCCGATCATGCTGATTTTCGAACTTGACCTGCGTATTATGAATATTCATCAGTTCTGTAAGTTTCATACCAAAAGAAAAAACAGTTTTCCATTTATCGTGTTATCGGTAAAAGTGCACGGCGACGGCGACGGCGACGACGGCGACGGCGACGACGGCGACGACAGACGCAGATGATAGCTATATGTACAGACACATCTGTGTCTGTACATAAAAAACAGCAGGTCTCAATTATTTAGCTTCAGCATTTCTCCAGCTCAAGTTGATTTTACCTGAGGCAGCCTTGATAAGTTTTGTTGAAGATCCTGAATTGTTTTGTTAATTGTTTTATTTTCAGTCAGATGGTAACCCACCTTCATTGTTAATGTCATTATAATATCATTCAGAATAGTCAATACATATTTGTATGTGTATGACTCTGTAATTGGCATATGCTTGTGTGCTATGTTTTTGCATATTGCTCAGTCTTAGAATCATCCCATCATGACATGCAGCACATCTTTTATATAGGAATAGAGTGAATTAATAGCATTAAGAGGTGGTTATGTAGTTTTAGCTTCATAAACCTGGATGGATATCTGGAAATGAAGAAGCTGTCACACAGCAAATCTGAAGCTCATGGCTTATATATTTATATATTTGTGACAAAGGAAATGTTCTGCTGCAAGTTTCATGTTACACCCAGCATGTATAAATCACAGAAGTGTTAAATAGGTAGAAGGGGGAACCATAGCTTTAAATGCTTGTTGACCCATTAATGGACTTCATGACTGATTTAACTATGCTAAATGCACATAATTAACATATTTTGTTTTTCACCTTCAGTGTTACTTTGAATTACATTGTCAGACTCTGCAATTTGTTTACCTTTAAAAAGGACTCAGATGGTTCTGCTTTTTGTATTAGGTGCAGAAATTGAATGGTACTGGAGTAACAAATGTAAGGAAAATTTAGTGCGTCATTTTATATTTGAAAGTATTGAAAATTGGAAGGTGCATATTTTCTTCCTAGGATATACAGTCATAAAGGCTTTGAATCTTTTCTGGAATTTTTTTTTGTTTTCACTCTTTTGTAGGAGTTTCAGTACATTTTGGTGTAAATAAACTATTTTTACCACATGACGTGTTAAATTTTTGAATTAAAAAACATTTTCACCCATTCTATTTCCATTTGAGATGGCAACCATTTTGAAAAAATGATAATGGCTACCTCTATTATGACACAAGTTTTTGCTTGACTTTGTATATGTAAAACTTTATTATTATTTTTCGATGCTAAAATATTGGCAGTTTAAAAACTGTCTCTAACAAATATGTATGTAATAGGATAGATGAGCATAATATGAAGTTTCATCTTTAAACTATCAGGCACCTGTTTTTTCACAATGTTGCACTTGTACTCGTCTGTACATCACCTAACAATCGTACAATAAATACTACATCATATTATCACATTACAATGATCGTAACATAAATACTTTTCAGTTACTGAGTCAAACTTTTACAGTGCTCCATTTCCCACAAATTACAAGGAGTAACAGGACAATCTTACCTCCTCATGTCAAATTAAAACATGATTTGCCCTTAAATACCATACCTATATCACTAAATATATAACATGAATGTGAGCTGTGAATTCTGAATTCCTTGGTGAGTGGTTTCTACACATTTGCATGAAAGAAGAAATTCACTTTTGACTGTGCACATGCAATGCAGAATATTCCAGCTATCATATAGTAACTAATAATCTGACAACTTGGATGCCTAAAATTACAATGCCATAGCAATAATGTTACTGCAGTATTACTATCTCCCAATGGAGTTCTTGCCATTGTTGGGAGTAGCTGACAAACTTACTATACTGTTGCAAGTGTTTAATCATTTACTTCATTTATTTCACGAAGGGTTTATTATTTCAACCTTTCTGATCAATTTTACAGTTATTTGAAATAATGACAAACTGAGCAAAATAATTTATCATAAAGTGAGATTCTGATAAAGGAAATCAGCATGTCAGTGAAGACAAAGATGCATGGAGGAATTGCTTTGTTTTTTCGACTAGTGTTTGACAACAGGTTTTGAAGAAATTACGTTTAAATTAATTAAATAAAATATGTAAATCTAGAAAGATAAGATCATAATTTTTCAAGAATTTAGGACAAATCATTAGAGCAAAATACTAGCTGAAACATATTTTGATTGTTTTTAAATTTTTCTCTTAATCCTTTCAATTTCGCACTCAAAATGGGATCCTTGTGAGCTTACAGGACCATTCCTCTCCACTTCCTCTGTCCCAAACTAACTTAATTACAATCTCCTGAGAGTGATTTCTATTGCCATTTTATAGAATGTATGGCATCTAAGTGCTAATATTTAAATCATACAATGTTAATGTCACAAAACTAGTTTTATATTGATGAAAATTTTAGCTTCATGCTCCTATGATGTGAAAAACTTTTGATGACCGGAACAACGATACCTGAAATTTGTGGAAGGTGGGACGAGTATTTAAATTTCAGCAATGCTAGATGCTTTTCCTAAGTTTCCAGTGTAGCCCAAGTTCTACATAATGACTACTTATTACAATGCATTTCTTACAATTGTTTAAAAAGATCATAGACGCAGCTGCAAATTGGAAAATAAAATGTTGGGTGAAATGAATACAGATGGACAATCTACATCTGATATTTAAAATAAAAGAAAGGAAAGTAAATTACTCATGTAAGAAAAAAAGTTATGAACAAATTTGCAGGAATCAAAAATTAATAAAACACATGAGGACAAATGAATCATATAATTACAAACAAAAAAAAACTTGCACATGCAAGTTCCATGCTAAGAGTGAGATCTTCACATTTAAATGCAATTAATAAAACAAAAACAGACATAAAATACATTATCTACTGTTCTTGCTGCATGCTTTTACAGGTCTCAGACAGTTAATAAAATGTTTTCTTCTTCTTGCATGCATCATGCACCTTGTCAATGTAGACATCATTTGCTCCATGCTCAGTAATCCACACACTCACTGAAAATATCAAGCAAATAAAAACATTTAGTCAAACAGACAGCTTCATTTCAACTGCTTACGAGAGGGGATGCCTGCAGACATACACATTTTGACAAAGTTGGACCTGTCCAATAAAGTGATTTCAATATGGTCTATAGGTCTTATATTCTGATTACAACAGCACCTTGCACTAGTTAAAAAATTATCCAAATATCTTATATTATGGCTCACTGTAGCATGATATATAACTAGTAATTATAACGCCTTGCTGTAACAACCAGGAAGTTCTTGGTGTTTTTTCTTTTTCAACTAATGCAACAATCAGCAATCATTCCTTATTTTTTCAATAGGTAGAATCTAAAATTATTTTAACTGCACATGAGGGCTAAATATGTGCTTTCTGGTGTGCAGATTATGTATTTATAATTTAATGCAGTATTATAATTATTTCCTAGTAAACCAGTATGAATTCATTATTCATACTGCCATGTTGACTCCAAATTCTTCAAAGATTACAACCTAAAAAATATCCCATTATCAATAGGTCAAATACTTCGAACAAAATTTTAGATTTCAGACAATACACATGTATTTTCTGTTTACCATCAGAAAAATATCTTGCTTTCAAGACATACTGAGGGTATCAAAGTGGAGAACAATCAAAATATAAAGCCTGATGGACACAGTTTTAAGCCTTAGTCGGAGATCATTAACTTCACATATTTGGACACAATATCAACTGGACATGTTATTTTGTATCCTGATAAAAAAGAAAAGGAGGCTTTCAACAGATGAAAGATTTTAATCTTCAGCAGTATTGTCTGTGTAATGTATAACATTCACCTGGACGCATTGGGATGTGTTGAAGCAAGGGATTGGGTACGTCTTGAATGTGCTTGTCTCTGCCTTGCAAGGAAAGACTGTCCTGTGCCAAAATTAGTTAACCTCTCTTCTGCTGCCTTTCTGTGGAGCTTCATTCCCTGAAAAAATGTGAACAATACAGGACATGATCTTATATGTCATTCTGTGCCATACCATGTAAAAAATTTGAAAGATTTTTTTTACCTAGACCCTTATATCTCTGTGAATATACCATGATATATGACGTAAATGAAATATTGGTAAGAAATGCAAACTTTTGAGTTATTTCTGTATAATAAAGTTAATCGCAAAACTTAAACTGGTATTACTTACTACTGGTCAATGAAGAGGATTTGTATTTTACAGTTTCTTTCTCATTTCCAAGTTCACTTACCAAATTATACCAAGCTGTTACTATCAACTTTTCTTCTTGCTCTTTGACAGCCTTAGAACGCTCTTGATCTTTCTGCAAATTCAAATCAGAAATGTTTTATTTTAAGTGAAAATCATATAACCATATCATGCAGTGTCCTGGTTATATTGGTACATCATCCATATCATAAACTTTTGCTTAAAGGTAATTTCTACTCACTTCTAGATGTTCTATTATTCGTTCCTTCTCTTGTAGTTGATTTTTCAAAGCTTGCACCTCTGCGGATGTTCCCTGATTTTGTTTTGGATCCAAGGCCCGAATAACCTACAAAATATATTTCCACATAATTCAGAATATCAATTTCTGAGGTTGTACTAAGTGTTGGCTCATCCAGTGCAAAAATAATTGGTAAAATGTAATGTGTCTTCTAAAAGAATTCTGTATCTATTTTAACATTTTAAAAGCTGTCTCTCTATCATAAAAACCAAGCAGTCAAATACTTCTTTTAAAGCACCAGCTTTTGATTTTCCAACTCTGATTCATGTTCAGCTTACACTTTTGGCCTTATCCAGATATTTTTTATATCTTTCTTCCATGTGTCTCATATCATCCTCTTTTTTATTAAGGGCATCTTGCAACTGCTGAATCTTCTCATTACTGGATGCAACGCGTGGCTCAAGTTCATCTAAATGCAGGCGTTTCTTTTGAACTTCCTGCTCAAGTTCTTTATTCTTTTGGATTTGTTCATTAAGTCTTTTCTTGTATTCTGTGGTATTGTCCTCTTTACTGCTGGCAGAACTGGCTGCATTTTCTCTGAGATCCTCAATCTGGGCTTCAAGCTCTAAAATCCTCTGGTTTGCTAGTCTGGAAGCAAAAGATATTTAGGATGTACAAAACAAAACTGCAGTTATATCGGTTCAGGAATGATGCATACCTTCCTCAAATCAAATCTTTTTAAATTGTTATACTTAACACAGACACAATTTTAAGAGCAAATTAAAAACATTCTCTCTTTGATCTAATTCCAACGAGTAATTATTCCACAGAGAGCAGTCTGGTGCCAATACCTGTTTTCTGTTTCCAGTTCATTGTTTCTAGCTTTGGTGTCTTCCAGCATTGAGGTGACCAGCTGGGCATTCTCATCCTCACTGCCCTCTTTGGACAGTTTCAGCATCTTGTTTTCATGTTGTAAACGAATCAATTTTTCTCTAGAGAAAAAAAAAATGGACACAGAATGAGAGGCATTCAATATATCATAGCAACTGCTGAATTATGTCCACACCTTATAATAAAATGAGGATAATTCAATGTGATACGTGGCACATACAGATGGACTCTTACTGGGCAAAATAAATCCTTCAAATAAGAAAAAATTGTGTTGCAACAAAAATTTCTCGAGGAACTTGCTTTTAAATTCATCTATTTAAGAAAATGACAAGTCTTATCCATTGTTTTTCTAACAATAAAGATTTATACATCTATCTAAAATATTTGTGGAATTTTTTATCAGAACAGATACTTACTTAATCTCAGGAGGTACACTCAGCATATCTAAGCTGCCCGGTGATGTGGAACGGTCTGATGGACTGCCTGAAAACTCCTCACCTAAAACACAAAATTAAGAATTTTTCATTCTCACATCAAAACATTTCTTGATTGTCCCTTTCTGCTTATTTTGTATTATCTTCATTTTTAAAGAAAAAATATTGCCATTTTTGAAGATACTTTATTAGACAAAATACTAACAAATTCATATCATAGAGAGAAATAACTTGCTGGTCTATTAAAGATGAAATAACTCATAAAACAGCAAAGATTCTCACCTGTATGTAATACATTTGTTAAGCTCAGCTCTTCATTTGTTTCTCTCAGAGAATCTCTCTCTGTGACTAGCCTCTGAAAGATGATATCATGACTTTGATAGCTGACACAATCATAGCTCAGCAACAAATCCTACAAAACATCCTCAATTACAAATACTGTAGTTCAAAATAACTGCCCCCAGTTAAAAAAAAAAAAAAAACTCAAGTCAGTTTCAGTGGCTAACATCTTTGTTACCAATGTTACATGGTCACATGCACACATCTTACCCTATCAAGAACAGTGTTACAGCACTCTGATGGACACATGCACACGCCCTAAAAAGGGAACTGACACTGATGTCACTCTAAAATCTTACTTCTTTTTCTCTCTGTAATGATGCCATCTTTTCTTGAGTTCTTTTGGCCTCAAATTCTGCTTTGTCTGCCCTCTTTGTTTCTTCCGAGCTCTTGATCTGCAACTCCTGGACCTGCCTCTTATAAGCATCCAACTGGGTCTTCAAACTAGTGCTCTTTCTCACCTCCTACATTTATATAAAAAACACAGTTTAACTTTTAAAAAATAGCATTTCTAGAAATAAAAAAAAAAAAAATGCAGGTTTAACATTAATAACCTTAATTTTTAATTTTCAAGTGAAGAAGCTAAAGAAAATTTATATGAAAGTCACACATAAACCATGTTTAAAAATGTGGAAGCATTATCAATTTTTCAACTTTTTAATGAACATTCTCAAGAACATTTGTAAAATCAGATCAAAATTGAAGCCTATTATAGTAAACATGCAGCCAAGTAGTCGATAACAGAATAGTTGCTGATATGATATGAAATCTGATGATCTTTTTTTACCTCTTCCAGATCTAAAGACATCTGAACATTGCTCGTGTTCTTTTCCTCCAGCATCTTGACCTGTCTTCTCAGGTCACTCATCTCCTCTGAAAGTAAATTTGTGGTTAGATAGAACTCCATGTTTTTACTATCAAGACACTTCACTGAAAAATACTTTCAATTTCAAAACAAAAGAACATACAAGTCAAGTGCATGTTACACAGAAAGACCACTCCTTAATTCATGGATGCTTTACAAATATTTATGGAAACACATAAATAATGTAACATAACGAAGACACGCAGGTCTAAAGACATCTTAAAAATGGCAGTTTCTACTTACCTAGTTTTTTCTTGTATGATTCTATAGTTGTTTCATATCTGATCTGTAACAAGCAAACAGAAATATGCAATGTAATTACACACACAAAAATCTATATTTACTTTATTTTGTGCCTTATATTTGAAATATCAACTTAAAAAGGTATTATTTAGATCTGCGATTTTACATTTCTCTGACAAACTTACCACTTTATCAGAAGTGTGCCTGAGAACATCTAGCTCATCCTTCAGTGTCCTGGCTTCTTCTGCCAAAGAACTCAACTCATCATTCTGCAATTTCAAAAATAAATAAATAAATAAATAAATAAATAAATAAATAAATAAATAAAGTATAATAAGCAAATGTGACACCTCTCATCATACTTAGACAATTTAAATTTCTTTTTGATACAACAGTGATATTATATTGAGAAAAAATATGATAAGGAGAAATGATGATTCAGGAACTGCAGACTATGTTCAAAGTAACTTGCCTTCTGTTTTTGGTCTTGCAGCTCTTTCTCCAACAGCTCAATTTTAATCTTGTGGTCATCTCTCACTGTAATTCAGAGCAAAGATTCACGACAAGGTAAACAACTAACCTTGTTTAACTTCCAATTTTAATTTAAAATTATTAAAACAATAGTAATAATGTGTGTTTATAATGGTGCTGGCATTTATACACCCTATTTTCAGTGGTTATCTTTCTTCACAGATGAATAGATTTTATTTCCTACATTATTTTGTTTAATTTGAAGCTTTTTAGAAGTGACAACTACTGGCTAACCATTTTAGAGGTTTGTATTTTTAGGAGTATAAACATTACAACAGACAACAATTCTGTACACAAAGTATACTTCTTAAAAGCTAAATATACATTCAAAAATTCAATAATAAACCAATTAATTTGAAATCTTTTAAACATTTATAAGTGCTAATTGTACTGCAGAATAAATACCTGTTTCTGCTCTGAACAGTTCCTCCTGAAGTTGTTCTACCTGGTTCTGAAGATTCTGGAACCTTCTCCCAGCTGGGGTGCTGCAATATACATAGAGATCTTTATAAGTTATCTTTGTATCATCATGTGTCATAACATCCACATTCAATTCACCATATTATATAAAATATTTTAAATACTCCACCTTTTCAAAATCTTTTAAGATCACTTTCTGGCTTAAGTGAAAATGATACCCATAATACTTTTAATTACGCAAATCAGGGTAACATTCAACTACAAGAAGTATGCTGTAATTTAATAAAATTATTAACTGGCAAACATCTAAATGGGGTAAATTTGTTATGTGTGTAAGAAAGAGTTGATGGTCCTGGTAAAAGGGATGGGGTGGATAATTGTAAGTGGAAGTAACATAAAAGAAAACAAAGTTAAACTCTACTTCAAGTAGATGATCTCACAAAAAGTTCAGACCAACATTTATAAAAGAAATGAGGGTTGATATATGAGAAAAATGTGCATGAACAATGTGATGCAGTGCTTGGTAAAAACAAAGACATTTCCGTTTTCAAACTTGTGAATTAGAATATGTTTATGTATTTTGATGTCTCTAAAAGAGTATCTTTCACATACAATAGGAAATTGATTAACACCTAAAACGGATTAAATGACTGAAAAAAGGTGGCTTTTAGGTTTCTCTTTAGAGCCCCTTATTTCCACTCTTAACTAAACATCTATTTAAAATGCTGTCCCTCTTTATTTGATACTGAAAGAGATGAACAAAAATTATACTCCACCCTTAGTTGTGAAATATGTCAGAGTATTGATCATTGTAGTAAAGGCAATTCTTCTTGTCTCTTAATTTGCAAAGCTATTTTGTTTTAATTTGAAGCTTTTTGGATCTGACAATTATTGCCCAAACACTTCATTCTTTCAGCCATCCATATTATATATTCATATGGTTACCAATAAGCAATTCCAATGCATTTTGTTAATCTCTGTTAAAGATCTCTGTTAAAGTTTTTATTTTTCAGAGGCAAAACTTTAAAAACATTATAGATATGTTAGGTTATACAACAAATATTTGAGTTCATTCACTATGTAGGAGAGATAGGGTAATTTCACTGCTACAGCAACCTATGCCCCCCCCAATTAAAGAATACATACATAAATACAAAACACATGGTAGACTATGCTTATTACTCCTATAACAATTTGAACACTAAACTATGATAATCAAATATCAGTAATTCTGTTTATAGTACAATTCAATGATCAATGATAAAAATTCACACCATTCTTTCTTGACTACAAATTCATGAAAAAAAAAATTGATAAAAGGCTGCACAAAAAAAAGGAACATAAATATAAGATAGCATTAAACATAAGCAAATCAAGCTACTTTTATCTAACACAGTTCTCTAAATTGAATCTGTTTGAACATAGAAAAGCAAATAATTACAACACCATAACCATCAAAAACTAGTAAAGTCTAGTAAAGTTAACAAGGTCTAACAGTAAGTAAATGCATCAATACAACAATGATTTGGCAAAAATAAAAATTAAAAAAGAAAAACACAGCTGATACATGATATGATCATGCAGAATGAAGAAGCACACAGTGATACTACCTGGTGTCTAACTTCCACAAGGAGCTAGATTAACAAACACAATACAATATATAACAACTGATCACAATGACTGGTACAATATCATACATACGTCAGTTGAAAGCTGGTGGAAAATATAGATTATTCAAATCATTGACAGAAACAAATGGGAGTTGTCTGGTTGATTCAAGGAATTGATGGCAAAGAAATGGGAAATCATAGAAATATTACTAAATCACAGATATTGCAATACTTTGACTGTGGATTATGTATGTTTGCTGGGATAAAATAACTGATTAAAAATGAATTATTTGATTCAATACTCTTTCAGTATATAAAATATAATGATAATTATTCACATAAACATCAAAGCAATCAATAATAATAATAACCAATAATAATGGGCAAATTTCAATTGCAAGTTTTAGGTGGGCCTTCTTAAGTCTGGTTGGAACCCAGTTTTTATCAATAGTTGTATACCTGAACTGAAAACCAGACTAAAAATGGACTAAAACCATGAATGTGAAATCAGCCCATTATTTGTTATTATCTTTTTCATCAGACCTGACCTTTCTCCATTGCCCTATTAAGGTAAAAGAGGTACTTTCATTGAACTACTATTGTAACCTATTTCTTTAACATCTGTTTTCAATAAAACATCTACTTTTGGCAAAAACCTTGTACTGAAATAAATGTTTTTAGCTGTAATAACTTTACTCTTGCTGTGTATGTTGCTTACCTTGGATCTTCCAGGTTTTCTCCTCTGTTGAGCTTGTCAAGTAATCTCTCATTTTCAGCAATGATGCTGGACTTTTCTTCTTGCAGTGCTGCCACCTATTGTGCAGAGAAATAATTAATTCTTTATCATACATTTAAAATTTGGCAAAACAATACCATGGGTTGGTATTTTCCTTCAATGGAGATATTCTATCATTCTCCTTACTTAAACTACTTATCTTTTCACATTTTTATTTTTACAAAACTATTCCTGCATCACTACATTTGCCACAGTTATACATATCAATCGTTCTTACCTGAAGGTCTAGCTCATGGCACCTTTGAGCCATTTCTTCCTTAGCCTCCATAACGCTGTTTAACTCTTCAACGGATTTTTTTAACTGAATGAAAAGGTTATTATATTTAATTATCATGAACAAGTTAACAATTAGATAATAATTTATAAACAAGATGAATTTTCATACAAAATAGTACAAAGCTGATGCCATTGCATTCAGCTTTTGAAGAGCAGATTGAGAAAAGTTTACCTGCATGATTGATATAAGAGTTACAAACATAACTTCTGTTTTCTATCATTATCTCCCCAGCAAATACTTAAGTGTCTTACTTGTTCTGCTATCTCTGAGTAAGCTTCTCCTTGGCTGGCAGGTGTCTCTTTCTGCATTAGCTGAAAGCAAAATCAGAACACAATAACACCAAGTTACATTAACATATGAAGTGAAAAAATATTTTAAAAATACAAACAGCCTGTTGCTACTCACAGCTGATAGAGCAACACACAGAACTCAATATCATACCCAGCATAATATGTGCTACTAGCATTGACTCATCTGACTGCCTAAGATTATACTGGAACAAAACAGAAATAGTAGCTCAGTGCAGAAACAGTGGTCAGCAACCTACCAAACTGACAAAATATTACAAGCCTGGAATAAATTTTGGCAAATGACTAGTGGTAATCATCAAAGACTGGCATAATCCCGTTCAAACACAACCTCACACCTAACGCAATGCTCACCTCCTGAATAGCATTCATGACCACATGCTGTACTGACTCCTCCATGCCCATAATTCTCTGGATGTATTCCTGCTTCTCCTCACAGTTGACAGCACAGCCTAGGATCAGCTGTAATAGCCGACCAAGTTCCTTCTCATCTGCTCGCTCACCTGAAAGAAATTTGATCAAAGATATTGTAACCATCTTTTTAGCAAAAATATCCAAAATTTGAAACAGAGATTGAGATTGGAGATAGAGATTGGATTGAAATTTTTGTGGTAGGAGATATAGTAATTAAAATATTCCACGATCACATACACACACATAAACTTTATGGTGTCAATTGTAGGGCAAGAAAATAAAACCAAACAAACAGGCCATGGTAAAAAAATAAAAACAGACAAACAAAAACACCAACCTGAATGCTCATATATATTACATTCAAATGCATGGTCAGGGGCAAATAAATAAATAAATAGCAGGTGTTAAAATTTTGTTCATGGATTATGAATGTGTGCCTGCCTCTACCCATCTTTTATCCAAAATCAAAAGAAACCAATAATTTGAATTGATACAGTGTTCTTACCTATTGCATTGACATCTGGCATGTGGAAGTCTGTGATCTGCTGCCCTAGCACCTTAACAAGAGAGAAATCATGATATTATTACAGGCTGTTGGTATCTCTGCAGAGAGTTAATATTTACATTGAAGACATAGACAATGAAAATACTTCACACAAATAATTGTTTAGGATCAACCATGATAGTTATTAGACTAAGAATCATTAATTCATGTATCCTGGTAGTTTGGTAAATAACAATAATCCAAATAAAAATCTGGATTAAAGTAACTAAATGTACTTCAATACACAAGTCTAAATTATACCAAGTTTAAACTTGTTATCCATAATAATAACTATTTAGACCCGCTTAATTATCTGCTGGTATTCTCTGATTGACAAAGCATGAATAAATATACTCAAAATTCATGATCATCATCATCTTACCTCTGCATAGTATTCCAGTATTCCTTTGAGTATTTTCTTGAGATTACTGACCTGGAGTGATAACAAAACAGGAAATTGAGAATGTAGCATAAGACACTTTTGTTTCAAAACAGAAACAGGCCACACCTAATCAAGGTTAAGCTGTCAATAAAGATTTTAAACCATGAAATTTAAAAATACTGCTTTGAAGTATCCAACTACTTTTATTGAAGTGCATAAAGTGATAAATGGAAGTTTATCATATGATAATGAGTATTAAGATATTGATTGATTTTACCTTCAATCTCCAATTACTTTCTACATCAGTTTTGATCTTTGACATCCATGTCTCACTGAAAAATGCTGGGGCTCTGAAATATGAAACATGTTATGTTAAGGCTATAAGATGATACACTAATTTTTCAAAGCCTTCTGAACAGCATAATATTCCTTTTCATTTATACATTTTTGTACCCATTCATTTTTTAGTATCACTCTAACCAAATCTACTTTGCTTCATTTCACAAGTATAGTCTATTGCTGGCATAACACACCATCATTTTAAGAAATGCAATCAGTATATCACAAATACTTACATTTGATGTAAAACATGTGACATGAGCACTCCATCTGTCAGGTCAGTGTTGGGGACATCTATATTAAATGTTCGCACCTGAAAACAGGACAGAGACATATCAAGTTATTTTATTAATACAATTATAATAAGCTATTAATTCAAATGTGGCTCTTATGCATGGCAGTATTTCGAAGATCATACATTGCACTGTGTATAGATCTTTATTAAAACTATAACCAGACCAGCATAAGTCCATGAGTGGCCAACAACCTCACATAAGTGACATGTTCAATCAATAATAATAACAAAATTTATTACTTGTAACTACATCATAAATATAAAATAATTTACGAGAAAATCAAATATATACCCAATGCTTTGAAATGGTACTTTTTTTCCAGGACGCGTATTGACTTATAAACTGCACCTTGTCACTCTCAACCACTGGCAGAGTGGATATGTAGAAAGTTGGCAAAAGTCGTTTGTAGCACTGGCAATGCAAATCGACTTAATTGATATTCGACACACCCCACGTATGTGTCTTCTGGTGGTGACCAAATTTATACTTACCCAAATTGAAAGACTTTCGGATAGATGCTCCTTGTCCATGGTGGAAATTAACAACTCCAATCAATGAACAAAGAGTTTTAATTATAAAAACAGATGTAGTTTTTCCACAGGCAAATTCTTTCAACTGACAGGAAATTCACTAAATGTGCTATAGCGCATGTGCAATAGATATCAAGTCGAGACTACACAGTTTCCGGTATTGTTCCTGGAGCCTTTCGTTTTCAATTTCAGAACCTTTTGTGTCGCTTCTATTGCCTTTCTACGCAAAGGATAAGTACTTTGGATGGATGCAATGGCAGATGACGAAGATGGCGTGACTAAAAGCCCCCCTGCCTTGAATGACAGGGAAACAAATGAAGCAATTGAACACCTTGGGCCGGGCACAATTATTGAAGGCATTGGAGACGATGTTATGATGGGGATGTTTGTGTTCATCGCAGTTGTTAGTGTAATTGTCGGCTATGCAATGTACTGGTAAATATGAAACTCCTTCTGTTGTATTCAAATGTCTGTCAGGTTATATCTAAACCAGTTGTCAATTTTTGAAAAGAAAGTTGTTAAAACAAAGTCACAGTTTTTATTTCTGTTTAGTAGTTGATTTTTATCCATTTCTTTTTCTTTTTTGGTGGGGGGAGGGGGCAGGGGGATGCACACTTGAAGTGAAAAAGGGGACTATAATATAACATGTCAACATATTAGATAACAAGTAAACTGTCATGTACCAACTCCTTTTGGTACAAACAATTTGAGGCAGTGACAACTGTATACTGAGTATAATAAGAACAGAAACACAAAATGAGCAAGAATGTTCATTAGCTTGGTAGTTGGATATACATGAAAATTCTAAAATACAAGCCTAAAAATTTCCGTACCATTAGCTTATGACCAACCTGTTCAAAGGCCTTCTTCAGACCAATGTGAGTAGTTGTTCACACTCACTGACTGCTAGGTGGTATAGTGGTATGGACATTTTTAGGCTTGTGTTTTAGAATTTCATGTATAGAAACAAAAAAATTAATAAAATGGAATATTAAAAGTTTTGATAAATATTAAAGAGACAACAGATATATACCATTAGATACATGCTATTAATCATTTTCTATCTGGTAACAGGTACAGACAGAGAACAACAGTAAGACAGACAATTCACCCAGAGAGTCAGCAAAATGTAGAAGATGCCAGACAGAGGATGCAGAGACAAAGGCTACGAGATCAGAACTGGCAAGGGAGGAGAAGTGCAAATCCTAGGCAAGGAGATATTACCTGTCCTATATGCCTGAATGATGCCAACTATGCAATAGAAACCAACTGTGGACACACATTTTGTGGTATGGATATTAATAGTGGTGTATTTAGATAATTTCTAATGACACTCAAGTTAGATTAGTATACTTTTTTCAGACATTTCAATGTAAAATTCATCAGTTAACAAAATTACACCAAATATTATCATTAAATGCACACATTTAAAGAAACCATTTATTTTATTTTCACAACATTGTTATTTTTACAGGACAGTGCATAATCACTTATTGGCGCCATGGTTCATGGCTTGGTGCTGTGAGATGTCCAGTTTGTAGACAACAGGTAACCAAGTCTTTATTATTATTATTATTATTATTATTATTATTATTGTTTTATTGTTGTTGTTTTTTTTTGTAAATATTTAAAGTTAAGTGTCACTGGGAATCTGTGTTAGGATAGATGTCTTCTTGATTTGTCTGACTCTATACTTTCATCAGCTTCATTTTCACATGTTACTATTGTAACAGGTATGTCGTCAGAGTTTCTTGTACCTTTAGTAAGAAGTTGTTTTCAGTCTTTAGCTCTCTACAGCCCTGATCACTTTGCCAGATCTCTGACCTTTGTCCTTAAGAGATGTTTTAATTTCTGAGTCTTGTTACTTCAGGTGACAATATTACTGTTCTCATTCAGTGAGGCAGAGGTGCATCAGGAGGTAAACGAAGACATAAGGGAAATCACTAGTGAAATTAATTCTTATAATAGAAGATTCTCAGGAGAACCAAGACCTGTAAGTTAATAGACAACAGTCATTTTTATGTTGTCATTTTAACTTTATTATTTTTTTCTAGTTTTAAATATTATGAAAATTGTATAAAAAGATCTCAGAAAGTAATTTTTTACCTTTTATCTAGTTTCAGATGTGGTTTTGTGCATAAATACTCTATTTGCTTTGAATGAATCATGTCCTCTGCTTCCAAACTTTCCTCAAATATTCGCAGTTTAATATCATCATCAAAACCATATTGAGATTATTGAAAAAAAAAACCAATTTTGTTTGTATTCTTATATTTCAGTTGATGGACTATATCAGAGATCTTCCAACTCTACTCCGCCATGCATTTTCAGAATTCTTTTCACTTGGAGGACTAGTGTGGATGTTTCGTCTCAGAATATTTCTTGTATTTGTAGCTGCAATTTTGTATTTTATTTCACCACTGGATATCATACCAGAGTCTGTCTTTGGATTTGTAGGCTTTTTAGATGACTTATTCATAGTTTTGCTACTCATGATCTATATAACTGTCATATATAGGAATTTTGTTGAACATAGAGCTCAGCAAGCTCAGGCTCAGCAAACAAGGTCACAATGAAGTGATGTAGCACTGTAAAAGATACATATTCAGGCTTTATTATTCAAAATGTTTATTCTATGAGCTCATGTCTCTGGATGCATATTATTATTAGTATATGTCAATAGAAACTTCCAAAACACCCATGCTCTTTGAAACCACGTACTCTTCAGGGTGCCAAAGTTGAAAGTGTAAAATTTAAAGTTAGGTGTTAATCTTAGTAGTCTTACTGAATGTCATTAACTTATTTGGTTAAAAAAGTAGTTTAGAAAAAATGCTACCATTTTTATTCAAACTGAGGTCTGGAAAGTGAAAAAATTTGTTGTTAAATAATGATATTGTGCAGCACTATATTTTGTCACATATGCCCATGTGCTTGATTTTTCATTGTTAAGTTTACATTTGAAAGATTTTTTATTATTTATAAGTAAAATTTTTATTTATTATAAGTCTATATTTTTGTTTATTTTATTATAATTATTAATTAGTATTTGAAATGTGTCCTCCTGAAAATAAATATGAAGTTGAAGTCAATATTTACTAGTCAAAGGATAATATAATAGATGCTGTAAAAATAGTTTAAAACCACCAGAAAAATTTCCCATTGCCTGTTCAGAGTCTGGACTAATCAGGTTAGTTTTAGACTTAAATTGTTTTCTTGCCTGACATTGAATCTATTTGTTTGCAAATGCATGTGCTTTATGTATGACTATTTATTTACTAGTATATTGCTAAGTGCAATTATTTTTATTTTCCAAGACCTTGGCCAGGGAAAAATACATCACCATTTGTCATAATGCTTTCAGGTTTTTTTATTCATCTGAAATATAATAAATTTGAATATATGTATGACACTTCATGCATAATAAAGAGTTTCTTGTTTTTCTCTTTTAACCTTAAGTCTTTTTAATCATACAAGTAATTCCAAGGAAATGCATTAAAATTTACTGAATAAATCTATTGGTCAACACCACCGAGCCATCTTATGGTGAATGTTTTGGGGGCAAAACGAGGGGAGAATTTGGCATATGGTGTGGAAAAGTAAAAGTTTTGTAAAATATTGGTAGACATATCTTTATTTATTTTATTTTAATTAAAAAAATGGTGCGGTTCACATTGCAGTGCGTCTTGGAACCTTGGTTAGGGCATGTATGTAGTATCGACGCAAAGTTTTTTTCTTTTTTATTACCTGGAAGAGCGAAGTTTGAAGATAGTCCAACTTTTATTCGTTGCAGTGGAAGAAATGTTAAAATGGATTGATCAGGGAGGTACGTGTCATTTTGTTATAATTTTATACATCTTTATATGTTGTATATATGAATTTTTAGAATGAAGGAGTCCTCAAATTCAATTGCACCGTCACCAGTGTCATTCATGCCATCATGGTGACGTATTTTGATGTCACCTTCGTCATAAATAAATTTCTTTACTTGTGTTTGTTACTAAGAAAGCAATTCAAGTCAATTAACATCCATTTGTCAACACGCTTTCCACTTTGTATCCTGTACCAGAAAAATAATTGAAGACGTTGCATTAGTGGAATTATAATTAACATTATAACAAATGCTGAATGTGATTTTGATAACATAAACAAGCTCTCTCCAATAATGTATGAACAGCGTGAGGTTGATTAATTTCAAAGGTTGCACTGCAGAAAACACTTTAGATCAATATTTAATCACCTGAGACCTGTCTGCACACACTCCACGTTATCTCACACCACATTCTAATTCATTGATTTCTTATTTCTGATTCAATATCAAATATTTATAACTAGCAAGCTATAGTGTTGTGGTTTTCAGAAAGTTGGGCTGTTAACACCATCCTTTGAATTGTTTTTGAAATATTTTCATTGTCAAATTCACAATGTTGTAGGTACGAAAGAAAAAATATAACTGCATGTACATGGGCATGGATAAAAAATAAATGTGCATACATTATACATATCATGAATAACTTGATAATAAACTGTCAGTAAATACACCATATCTTCCCAATTGTAGAGAACACTGCAGTTGGGGCCTGTAAGGAAGAAGCAACATGGCAGACTGGACTTCTCTGGGTAGACAGGCGAGCCCAGGGACTCAGGATTTCCTTGCCCTGTATGCCAGCAAGTCAAGAACTCCAGCACATCTAATGAATGGCCACCAATCGTCCCCTGATATCCCATTACAAATAGGCATACATGCCAAGTCTGGAGCTTTGAAAAATGGAGCTGTTTCAACTGGTCCAGCATTTTTTAATGGCAGAGGGGATAAGGTTGATCCTTTTTTGACTCTACCACAGAGGTTTAGCACTAGTGGAAATGTGGTGTTTTGTGACAGAGATAATGTGGACGACTGCATTTCGTACCTGAATCAGGTAAGTGTTGAGCTGGTTTTGGATATAGTTTGTGACCTAAAGAGCAATGTATATTGAAATAGGGGGAGATACTGAAACAGTTTATCTGTTTATTTAAAATAATTTTATCAGTTTTTCTTTATAACATGGGAAAAACTTGATTTCATTTTAATGTAGTCTAAGACCTCGGGTATTTTCATATGAGGACTGTATGCTTTAAAGACTAACATTGCTTTACATTTTGAGCAATTTCTAAATAATATCCAAATAATGATTCTTTTATAACAGAGTTTATAGATAATCAAGCTACAGTAGATAAATCAAGCTAAGTAAGATAAATCTCTCTTACAAATTTACACCTGACTTATTTTGACCTAGGAAAACTATTCTCTCTCCCAAATAGAGCTATGTCCACCCACTAGCATGCATCTCATGTTGCAACATATTTGGTCAACATAGTTCTTTATGTGCAGGAATCATAAAATTGCAATTGACTAAGCTAAATTTTCATTGATTGTGTTTTGTGGTTATTGGATATGCTTGTGATAGAAAAGTGATAGTCTCTGAGATATAAAGCAAAAATTAATGTCCATATCAAATGACAATTTTTTATACCTGGGTAAACATGTTTATTTGCTATTACATTTTATGGGGTAAAAGCAATGAGCTGCATGCATGCTGCAGTGAGTTTTTTGGTCTTCCCAAAGCTGTGGTGATAAGGTCTTGACTGAGCCTGAAAGTGAATGCTTTCAGCAAATGATACATGTACCCTTGTCCTTGAGTCTTATGATAAGGTTTGAATAACATAAGTGAATGCCGATCTACATAATGAATGTTACTTGCTGTTTTATCACAGTTTTGCTGTGGTTTTGAGAATTTAGTTTTTGGACTTCACGTTAACTCTTTTTGTTATGTTCTGTTTTTATGTCAGCATTATCAATAATTTATGGTTTTGTTGTTAAGACATGTCTAGGAACATTCTAGATTGATACCCCGTTCACACTACGCTCAGTTATCCGGATAAATTGCGAATTAGGTCACAATTCGAATAAATGCAGTAGTGTGAACGCAAGAGGATTTTTGTAATGCGCATTTTCAAAATCCTGCAAGCGAGGTGGATTTCTAAGCGCGATCCGGATAACTTACCGGAATCGACACCTGTACAGATCTAACTGCGCATATGTGCAGATAAGTGCGAGTATCTATGAACGCTTGTTTATTACTTTAGCGATTGCACCAAACGTATTTGGAGGTCAACACTCACTACAACATGAGGAAATAAACTTATTTTGCCATCTTATACTTCTCAAGAATGCTGGAATGTCTTTAGAGTTGCATTTGTCGTCACAAATTTTTGTTGGTATTTTAAGATTTCCTGTGCGGCGCATGCGCGAGTGTTCAAAACAGGAAGTTAAACCTGAAAATTTCAACGTGTAATTCGGTTTCGCTTAGCGTGTGTGAACGCAATACCGAATCGAATTCCTCACGAAAAATTCGGATTATAGAAATGCGCATTTTTGCAACTGTAGTGTGAACGGGGTATTAGAGTAAGTTCAAAGGCACTCATTCATTCAGCTTGATACTCAAAAAAAGTCTTTGCTGTAGTTTTGGTTACAAGCTTTGTTTTATTGGTAAAGTGTTACACTTAATGTGCAGCATTCCATTTAAGCTGGCCCACTGTAGTTCATTTGTATGTGGTGTTGTCATGGTAACCCCAAAATATACAAAAAAGGAGGACAAGATCTAGTCCACAAATCACACAATGACAGAATGATTATTTTTAACTTGGGGTAAATTGTAGAAGAGCACGATAAACCAACATTTAAATAAGAAAAGAAGTTTTGAAACTTGAGAGGCCTCCCTGGGTCTTAAACTATTGAATTTAGAACTGTGCTGTTATTGTGAGAATGCCCCTGGGAGTTCAGGTCAATAGAAGTAAAGCAAAATTTTCTCATTTAAGTGATAAAAGGGGTCATTTGTTAGTTTTTTTTATAAGTAAAGCAAAATAAATATTTTTTGATGTTCTATATTAAAGAATTTACAGAGTAAAGTAGGTTTAAACCAGGGCATAAAGGAAAACTAAAGAAAAAGATTCTAGTGTGGTTGTATCTATACACGTTAATGTTTGTTGTCCACTATCTTTGATGAAGTAGAACGTCCATTTCATTTTTGCTTCACGTTTCCTTAGCTTATTACCTCATTGCCCCAATTCTTTTTTTCATTTTCTGAAATCAAAATATGATTCAAAGCCAAATTGCTTAATTTTATTTATTTTTTTTTCATTATTTATTTATTTATTTATTTATTTTTATTTTATTCTATTTTTTTTTTTGTAGATATTTCATCCATTATCTCAAGTGAAAGAATTTCACATAAACCTAGTTTAAACCTAGTCCATAAAAGTAGGCTAAAATGAGGGTAAAACTCAATCAAAACTAGACAGAATTCCATGTGTCTATAAACAGTACTTTGTGTAGTCTAGGTAACTTTTCCTATATTCTTCAGGAGCTGACAACTCTCGGTTTCCCTTCCTTATACCATGAAACCTCTGACACGTTTGATATTGTAAGACTGGTGAACAACACATATGAACTGTTGCAACTGCAGCAGAAGAGTTTGAGAGTGAAAGAACAGTTAGAGGACAGGTAAAACATTTTTTTAAATTTCTGAATGGGAACTCTTTACATATGACAGAATGGTTAAATATTTCTAAAACAATGTATATTTAAATTAAATATGATTATTTAAAATATGCTATAAAAGAATGGGTTTTGATAGAAATCTTAAATACTAAATTCCTGCATTTGTACACATATGTTTGTGTAAATAGCAGTCTGTCTGACAGTTTGAATATGTTGTTTGCAAAGAAATCCTCATCACCTGGGGTAATGTGTCAATCCACTTGTCTCTAAAACAGAAGATTATGATATCATGTCACTTGAAAGAAATATAAAAAACCTTGAATGATTATGCATCAGCAATCTAAAAATCTGAATCTCATCAACACAGCACTGACACATTTCTGAATAACAATCAATAAGTTATGTTTTTTGTGTTTTCTTTTTTTTTCCAGACAACAGAGGTCAGAGAGTGACCTGTCCCACCTCCAGTCCACCCAGAACAGACTGAAGGACTCCCTGGAGCAGTATGAGAGGGAGATCTCCCAGTCCCAGGAGAGGGAGAGACAGCTAGTCAGTAAAAATAAGGTGCTTAGCAAGAAGGTGAAAGCAGAGAAGGAAGAGGTGAGTAGATAAACTGGGAGTTTTTATGTACAGACACAGATGTGTCTGTACATATTGCCATCACCTGCGTCTGTCGTCGCCGATGGCGATGCCGATGGCGATGCCGATGGCGATGGCGATGGCGATGCCGGCGCCGTGCACTTTCCTTGTAAACACGATAAGTGGAGGGCAGTTTTACTTTTTGGCTTTATATTTACAGAGCTGATGAATATTCATAAAACGCAGGTCAAGTTCGAAAATCAGCATGATCGGGCCATTATTGTAGAAGTTATGCTGTTTTTTCACTTTTCAGCATATTTTTCACATTTCCTCAAATTCAATTCTTAGGCATGTTAACAGTCTCATTATTAAACTAATAAGATACGTAAAAGTGTTTGTTTGACATTTCCTGCATCTTTACAATATTGTTAGTTGATTTTGTAAAAATGATGGTAAACTTGTTATCATGTATTGTGTAATAAAGTTTCAAAAATGGAAATAAACTCATATCATTGCAGTTTGTCAGATTCAATCATTCACTATGTTCAGAATCTCAGAAGGGAAGAAATTGGACATTTAACACTGCTCTGTTGATATTTTTCCCATCTCATCAATTTTCTTAGTTGATCATATAAAAATGGCAGTAAACTGTTAATTTTGTTTTATGTTAAAAAATGTTGAAAATGGAAAAAAAAACATTTCAGAATAGTGCTGTCTTGTTTACATTTTGGCATTTTCAAGTTGTGACTTTGAAGTTCCATGGGCCTGAAGACCTTTGCTAGTCACATTTTCTGAATATCCATGATACTAATATTTTATTATTAAAAATTGATGGTCATCATGCTGTTAAACATTATGTAATATTGCATCAAAATTTGAAAAAAACCTATTTTGGGCACTGCTCCTATGATGACCATTTAAGGGAAATCATGTCACTTACTGTTCTCAAACAGTACAGTAAATATATATAGATGTGTCTGTACATATTGCCATCACCTGCGTCTGTCGTCGCCGTCGCCGTCGTTGCCGTGCACTTTCCTTGTAAACACGATAAGTGGAAGGCAGTTTTACTTTTTGGCTTTATATTTACAGAGCTGATGAATATTCATAAAATGCAGGTCAAGTTCGAAAATCAGCATGATCGGGCCATTATTGTAGAAGTTATGCTGTTTTTTCACTTTTCAGCATATATGCAACACTGTAAACACATTTCAACAAAAACCGATAGGCCTGTTGTCATGAAACTCACAGGAAAAATTGATCTTACTAAAACGCAGGTCAAGTTCAAAAATTGGCATGATCGGGCCACTATTTTAGTAGTTATGCTTTTTTTTCTTTTTTCAGCATATATGCAACACTGTAAACACAATATAAGAAAAACAGATAGGCCAATTGTCATTAAACTCACAGGAGTGGTCAATCCTGCTAAAACGCAGGTTAAGTTCAAAAATCAGCATAATCAGGCCATTAATTTAGAAGTTATGCTGTTTTTTACATTTCCTTAGATTCAATTCTTAGGCATGTTAACAGTTTCATTATTTAATTAATAAGATATGTAAAAGTGTTTTTTTGACATTTCCTGCATCTTTACAACATTGTTAGTTGATTTTGTAAAAATGATGTTAAACTTGTTATTGTGTATTGTGTAATAAAGTTTCAAAAATGGAAATAAACTCATATCATTGCAGTTTGTCAGATTGAATCATTCACTATGTTCAGAATCTCAGAATGGAAGAAATTGGACATTTAACACTATTCTATTGATATTTTTCCCATCTCATCAATTTTCTTAGTTGGTCATATAAAAATGGCAGTAAACTGTTAATTTTGTTTTATGTTAAAAAAGTGTTAAAAATGGAAATAAACCCATTTCAGAAAAGTGCTGTCTTGTTTACATTTTGGCATTTTCAAGTTGTGGCTTTGAAGTTCCATGGGCCTGAAGACCTTTGCTAGTCACATTTTCTGAATATCCATGATACTAATATTTTATTCTTAAAAATTGATGGTCATTATGTTGTTAAACATTATGTAATATTGCATCAAAATTTGAAAAAAACCTATTTTGAGCACTGCTCCCATGATGACCATTTGAGAAAAACCATGTCACTTACTGTTCTCAAACAGTACAGTAAATATGTACAGATGTGTCTGTACATATTGCCATCACCTGCGTCTGTCGTCGCCGTCATCGCCGTTGCCGGCACCTTGCACTTTCATTGTAAACACGATAAGTGGAAGGCAGTTTTACTTTTGGGCTTTATATTTAAAGAGCTGATGAATATTCATAAAACGCAGGTCAAGTTCGAAAATCAGCATGATTGGGCCATTATTGTAGAAGTTATGCTTTTTTCTTTCACTTTTCAACATATATGCAACACTGTAAACACATTTCAAGGAAAACCAATAGGCCTGTTGTCGTGAAACTCTAAGGAGTAATCCATCTTACTAAAATGGAGGTCAAGTTCGAAAATCGGCATGCAGCCTGAGTTGGAAAAGCAGTCTAATTGGCTTCTTATTCTGGAAGTTATACATTTTCAAAGTGTGAACTTGAACTCTCATGGGCCTGAAGCCTTATGCTTGTTACACATTTTACTTTCATTGGTATTACCTGTTGAGCATAATTAAAATTTGATGTTGAATTTACAGTTTAACATAATGTACTTTTGCATCAGAATTGACAGTAGCCTATTTTGTGCATAGTAATTTCCTGCTTTTTGTCTGTACATTTGACAGCTTTGCTGCCTTGTTTTTATTTATATTTCATTTTATTTAGTCATCTCATTATTTATTTATTTATTTTGATATCTAACAAGTGGGGTAATTACAAAAATATTGTATAAGTTGTTTGTAACATTTGCTGAATCCAATTCCTTTGATTATAATTCATCAGTTAAACATTAACATTTAATAAGATATTTGTTACTTCTATGTATTAGTTGTAAATGTAATCATCAACATGTTACTATGCTCTATTTGTTCCATATAGGTTAAAAAACTGCAGTCTGCGTTAAGTCATAAAGATGTGCAATACAAACATGAAGTGAAGAAGAAAGAAAGGGAACTTAACAGACTGAAAGACAGACTGAACCAGCTTCTCACCGACAGAAGCCAGGAGAGAAGAATAGGTAAAATGTTTAACCAGGAAAAGTATGGCAAGTCATCAGTGATTTAACAATTCTCAAGGGTTATTGTAATTGCTTTTATGGAATGGTTTACAATTGCATCTTTTCATAAATCATTAGTTTTAGGAAGAATGGACACTAATGTCAAAAAGATGTTTACTTTACATAAAACCTTTAAATATGTTGAATATATAATTTTTTACTTTTGTTGTACCTGTTAAATAAATTGCAGGAATGGAAATTTTGAACTCACTCCAAAGAGCTGATGGCAAAAGAAGTACATGGAAAACCAAAACCAGCAACAACAAGTATGCAAATGAGAATTTTTGTTTTTCTGATCCCATTTTTACCATTTTTAAATTTCTTTAAAAGAATATTCACAACTGTAAAGCAACAGTAACTGTTGCTTTACAGTTGTGAATATTCTTTTAAAGAAATGATTTTGATGATTTTTGAATATTCTTTTAAAGAAATGATTTTAATGATTTTTGTTCAAAATATATTTTTGATTTACTATGCCACAAGAAGGATATTTATTAATCAGTAATATTACATTATGGGAAAATGTTGATTAATCAGATATTTGATGACCTGTTCCAGACACGAAGAAGACATGTACAGACTTATAGTGGCTAACTATGAAGACAAACAGAGAGAACTACTGGTAGAAAATGGTCAGTTACGGCAGTGCTTGAATGACATGCAAAAAGAACTGGTAGGCCTGCTCAATGGACAGCCATCTCCCAGGAAAGATCAGGTATACATTCCTCTGAATTTAATCCACTTGTTTAAGTGCTCAATTCTTAATTTCTTTTATTATTATTATTATTATCTATGAATGCCCCACGAAATGGTTATAGATAAGACTGAAAAAAAAATGATATAGGAAAAATGGTTAGATTGATATGGATATCATTGTCATTCACAGACAATTAATTAGTACCGCCAGCGTGTACGCTGGCGGTACTCATGGTTTTAGTCCCGACCCGTCTCGTACGGCTCCTGCAGCTCCGCCAGCTCCGCGTGCTGGCGCCGGATACAAGTCACCGTTACCGCTTCTCCTCCTAGACTGCAAGGACCCATGTTCCCATCTCTTGGATTTAGGTCACATATAATCTCAACTTGAACCCCCTGTTCTTTTTGTCTCAGTCAGTGCATTGGCCTGGGCATGACGCTCGTTGAAACACACCCTTGTCAAAATTTTTGAAAATTCAATGCCAAATATCTCCCAAATCGAAGGAATTATGGGAAAAATTACTATAGAAGTGTGACTGAAAGTCATATGTGAAGATTCCAAATATGCCCTTGGATTTGACCTTTGACCTTTATTTCAAGGTCAAACGGGCCAAAATTTTCTAAAAATCTTAATTTTTTGCGAAAATTTTTTTTTTATTTCTGCTGATTTTCAGAAACTACACAGATCTTACCTTTAATATTATGGGTAGTTGTTACCCTTTGGGTCATCTTTCATCTTTTTGAGTTTGGTGTCAATCGGTGCATTTTCATGGGAGTAGCAGCCAAAACTGAAAACTTTCTCTAATTCTGGAACCGTTAATGCTAGAGACCGCTTGTTTTTTGCCTTTTGTAGAGCTCATTAAGTGCAACACAGAAGGTGGTGTCCATTTTTCCTTTTTGGATTCGGCTTAGGCGTTGCATTATATATCAATAAGTTCAGTATTCAATATTCAGTGGTGAAAATAAAATGTGAAATATTCCAAAATTAGCTGAGATACGCACATAGTTACTATTGAACTTGAATAGGAAGTCGTATACTGGTAATCTGACTGTGATCTTGAAATTGACCTTTGACCTACTTTTCACCATGAACTGCACTTTGCAAGTTTTCTGATCTTTATATCTCCAAAACTGGCAAAGATTCGCCCATAGGTACTATTGAACTTGAATAGGAAGTCATATACTGGCAATTTACTGTGATCCTGAAATTGACCTTTGACCTAATTTTCACCATGAACTAAACTTTGCAAATTTTCCAGTCCTTATATCTCTAAAACTATCAGATATACGCCCATAGTAACTGTTGAACTTGAGTAGGAAGTCATATACTGGCAATCTTACTGTGACCTTGAAATTGACCTTTGACCTACTTTTCACCATGAATTGAACCTTGCAAATTTTGTCACCCTTATATCTCAGAAAACTGACAGAGGTAGGCTCTTAGTTGCTATTGAACTTAAATAGGAAAGCATATACTGGCAATCTAACTGTGGCCTTGAAATTGACCTTTGACTTACTTTTTATGATGAACTGTATTTTGCATGTTTTCTGGCCTTTATATCTCCAAAATTGGCAAAGAAATGCCCATAGTTACTATTGAACTCGAATAGGAAGTCTTATACTGTGACTTTGAAATTGACCTTTGTCCTTCTTTTTCACCATGAACTAAACTGCATATTTTCTTGCGCCTCATATCTTCAAAAATAGCAGAGATATGCCCAGTGTTGCCCCTTGGTTTTCTTTTTTATCAGCAAATATGCATTTCGAGTCTAGAAAATCACAGGAGTGATCAATGTGAGGAAAATACAGGTCAATTCGAAAATTGATAGGACCATTTATACAGTTATGTTTTTTTTTCTTTTTTTCTTTTTTTTTTTATTTTTTTTTTTTATATTTTGAGAATTCTTGTTTATTGCATTTTATGGAGCTTGTCAAGCACAAGACTGGTAGTGGTCAAACACAAGACTGGTTCGGTTTTCCATATGAATGAGCTTACTCCAGCTGGTGGTACAATATCCAGAGGTGGTATCACCTCTCTGATCCTCTAGTTTAGATCTTGTCTCCTATTAGTTCCTACACATTAAGCTGTCCTTCTGCATTTTTGTCGCAGTGTATTTCCAAAGAAAGATTTATGTTGGAAATTTATATTTTATTCTATATGCAAGTCAAATATTAAATTGTATATATACTGTTATGACAGCCTGGTATGAATTCCATTTGGTACTTAAATATGAGTTCTTTCAAGAAAAACATAATGTGATAATGCATTTTTGTTTTATAATTCTTGGATGTCTTTTTTTAATTCTAGATACACCATGAAGACTCTTTGGAAGATAGTGAAGATGACAAAGCATCAGTTGGCACTACATCAGAGTTTTCTGATGGTTGGTAGTCTGTATTATAAATTTGTTTGAAAACAAATTATTTTAAAAAATATTTTTTTTAAAAGAATGACAACATGAAAGAATTTGTTTTGAAAAGATCTCAATTTATTCATTTTAGGCTACTTTCAAATGCCCTATGAAATGGTGAGAGATGAGATTGAGAAAAGTTTAAAAGACAAGTGGACACAGCTAAAGCAGAGAGTAAGAGACCTGGAAAAAGAACAGAGTAAGGGACATAAGAGTTTTTTTATACAGAGATTGATATTTATGGGTGAAAGTTCAGGATTATGCCTGATTTTAGGATTTTTATTCTTCATTTTGATATTTTTTATATTGTGTAAATGTGATGAAAAATTGCAAGCCAGAACTTGTACCCATGGATTTTTAAAGAGTTATTTTCTTTTTAAATTTACTTTTCATTAATTCAGGAATCTTTAAGAATCTACAACCAAAATGTACAGAGTGGGCCTGGAAAGAACCCTCAAAATTTTTATATTGTGATTTTGATACTTTTGAATTACCAAACATTATTTAACATGATTTTCCAGTACCCTGATGTGTGTACATCATGAAAGTCTTGAAGTTTGAAATTTGCTTCAGTTTATGTATTATTATTATGTGCTCTTTTTTACCTGATGATAATGCATTATTCCCTCATTTCAGCTGACAGAAGACTGAGTTCTGAAAGTGAAAAGAGCAATCAAGAAGTGGAGAAGCTACAACAGCAGATCCTTGAGTATCAAGAGGTTATCAAACAACAAGAACAACTTATTCAGGTAAAGTTATGTGTGTTATAGCAGACAGTGTGAGGGAATAACATAATTCATTCTCTTGCATATCTTGGTAGACTGTGTCATTGGTTATTTAATAAAGATGTGTATTGGAGTGGGGTCAGTGGATTAGGCCTACTGTCTTCCAAAACAAAATAAAACAGCAGGTTCAATAGCCATCTTGTCTCAGAATGGGAGAAATGCCACTCTTCCGGAGCCTTAGTAAAGTTTTTACTTAAATTTATTTACAAAAATGATATTATGCTACCCTCCTTTTTTTTCTTGCTGTCCTGAGTCAGCCAGTATTAAGGGCAATTAGCATTCAGATTATTTATGAACAATAAACAAATATATTCCAGCAATCAATGCAGAATACTGACAATGATTCTGCCTTCCAAGACCCCTGTCTGCTCGAAGAACGTGAAGCTCTGACTGCAGAGAAGAAGCTGTTCAACCAACAGAAAAAGCATTTTGAGGAAGAAAGGAAAAACTTCACTGAAGCTGCAATCAGACTGGGGAGAGAGGTAGTTAATAAGTTCATAGTAAAACTAGTTATCCTTCCTTAAGAGTATAAAAAAGCTCTCATTACCAGAAAGCCAGAAGCAATTGGCAATTTATAGTAAAGTTTCTTATGGGATTTGTTTTTCCCAGATATGGTATGAATCGATTATCTTGATATTGCATATTTGTGCCTTCAGAATTTGAATTGGCTTACTTTAAAACTAGTTTCACCTTCACTTTAGAAAAGAGCCTTTGAAGAAGAGAAAGCCAGGCAACTGAGGGACCAGTTCATGAGCATGACTCCATTTGGCTCCATGGACAAAAGTGTTTCAGTATTGGGTTCCCATTCCTACTCAGGTAAGAAAATAAGCCTTTGACCTTACCAAAAATATTGTTATCCTCAGAAAATGAGTATATGGAACATCTGCCACCTGTGTATGAAGACTAGACATTTGAAAACATTCTCAGAGATAAATTAAAATAGATTGGTGATAGTTATCGGAACCTTTAATTTTCTATAGTACCTGACATGGCCAAGCTGACACCAGCCAACCCCGTCTTCTCACCACTGCCTGAGAGAACTGAAAGTCTCAAGACGCCATCTACAGTTGATTTATACAGGACTATTGGGCTGATACATGACCAACACAGCAGGTAAGGCACTTTAGAGTTCAGGTTTATTGGTTAAATGAAGTATATTGTTATCACTGAGGCCTTCATGTTGTTGTTCTAGATGACATTTTAATAATAATCCTACAAGTTTGCCCGTTTCTTTTGGCATGGTTCACAAAAGCCCCAAATGCTGGTAGACCTTTTAATAGATTTGTTTATGTTATTTTCATTAAGAAATCCTCCTTTCAACTTGTTTTAAGCATTTTTTCTTAATTTGTAGTAGTTCAACCACATCAACCAAGCGCTCGCCCAGTCCAACTAGGTCACGCGATTCCAAAAATTTGAGCAAATCTCAGTCCTCCTCCACCAGACGCTCCAATATATCGTCCAACGGAAGATCTTCAGAAGCCACCAACAGCAGGCCTTCCTCGGACTCCAGCCAGAGGATTGCGGAACATGTTGCCAATGTGAGACTGGCTCTGTTTAACAAGTCTGGGACAGCTGGTATGTCTGGGACAGCTGGTAAGTCCGGGACAGGAAATCACAGGAAAGGTGGACAGGGAGAGGATGGAGGCAGAAACAGTTGGAGAAAAGATGACAGAACAGGGTCATATGGCTTTTAATGGGACCAATGGTGTATATTGATTTGATGTGAGAGATTTCTATTTTGGGTAATTTTATATAAAGATTTTTTTTTCCTCAAATGGGACCAAATGTATTGATATGTGAATTTCTTAAAAGATATACTATAGGACCAATTCTTTGTTATTTTTCCCCACAAAAGGGACCAAATATGTTATATGAATATTTTTGAAAATATATTATTGGACCAATACAAAAAATATTGAAATTGTCTGGGTAATGTTCGAAACTTAAGATCTGGGCATTCTATTATAATGGTTGATTTTTCAAAAATATGTTCTGCGATGATTCTTATTGTTGCAACTTGAAGTACAGTTGATTCAAGGGATAAATGATGCATTTAAGATGGGACCAAATGGTAAAAATACTCTGTTGTGATGGGTAAGATCTCGGCTTCAGATGCTAAAAAAACTTTCAGATTAACTTTGAGTGTAGTCGATAACAGTTCAGCCTTTGTGATATCACAATAATATGTACTTGCTTTATCAATTAGTGTTACATTCTGGTGATATTTGAAATGATAAAAATTGCTGCATTTTGTGATATTAGGACTAGTATCAGTGTAGAGATGAAAGATTCTTCAGGTTGTGAATATTATACAGTAAGCTCAGAGCTCATTTCTTTGTGTACATACGTGATGAATATATCTGATTATGTTAGCATTGCTGCACCTTTTTCTGTGCATGCTGTACAAGATGTAACACTGCCAGTTATGAATCATAGATTTATCAATGAGGTTTTCATAAAGCGAAAAACAAACAAGAACTTTCAATATTGTTTTGTAATGTATCTTTGACATGAACATAAGATTTCATCATATTCCTCTCAGATGACATGATAAAAAAAAGTTAATACTGAATTTTAATTATGAATTTTTAAAATTATATCACTGTATAGTGATGAGGAAATCTATTACAACCAAGCAGAGTTATCTGCCAAGTAAACAGAAAACATTTGCTTGCAGAAAAAAATCTTTTCACAATGATTTATGTGCATATATTGGTGAAAAGTAGTATGTGAAACAAATTGCTGGATGTTCTTATAACAACTGGTTGTGATTAATTCGTTATTTAAATATATTGTGGAGAGAAGTGAAAGCTAAATGCCATTACATTCCTTCAAGCATAATCCGCCCACCGTAATGCCACTTTGTGTACTTGAATATTTGATTTATAATGACCAGACTTCTTTGATATTGCTATTTATTTGTTTATACATATCATATTGATTAAATTAGGATATTATACATATAGTGTTGCAAAGTCATGCTAAAAACTTTGTAACTCTAGCATTATTATTATTATCTCGTGTATTTTATTTTTCTGTTCTATTTTCTGTGTACTTTTGTTCATTTTGCGTTATCTATGTATGTGCCAGTTATTGGAATTTGGATAAGGTTAAATAAAAAAAAAACAGGAAAAAAGTTAAAATTGTTTATTGATTCTGAGAAATCCTTATATTGACTTTTATTTCTCTTTTAAAATGCTTTAATTAAAAGCAACAATATCAAAGCATTTCAACAGTGAGACAAGCAACTTTGGGCACAAACATCTGTTCTTAATTCCAAGTGACATAAACGTTTAAATAATCCTTAATTTTATAATAATATTATAATTCTATGAAAATTTACTTTCTGCCAAAATAGTGTCACAAAAAAGTCATTAATAGAAATGATCCAACCTGCAGTCCATCTCTTTTCCACTCATAACTAGGCAGCCGCCTAATTCACAGAGCTACACAGCGATGGTGCATTATTTTTTTCATAACGTACAGTTTTTAGAATATCTGAAATTCATTCTTCTTTAAATTCTTTACTAAATCTCCAATAACTTCTACAAAACCAGGAATAATCCTTGAGTCTTGTAGAGTAAAACTTACAAGGCTGTGATTATTCATTTATTATTATTTTTTTTTGTTTTATTTATTTATTTTTATTTTTTTGTCTGTGTTTATGTGTACATCCATTTTATCACCTGGAGTCACCGATCCTTTACTAATTGTCTCTTACATATCCCATGATCATTTTTTAAAAAGCGTTTTCATAAAATAAAATATGAATAAATTAAAACGAAACAGTCAACCAAAAGTTAACACGTGAAGTCATTTAGAAGGCATTTGATATATTAAGAGGGCATTGATCGATCGTCGAAAACAATTAGTCACATAACATATTATTTACTTGAAAATCAATATTAAACTCGAAAAAATAAGTTTTATAGCTCGAAGAGGATAAGCAAATAAGTGAGTAAGTAATTAAGTAACATATTATTTAATCATAATTTATTTATTTTATGAACGAGTAAACCAAAAAACTTGCGAAAACTTGATTCGCACGTCAGCGATGTGCACGTGTGAAACAGAGAACGACCAACTTCCGCACTAGCAATGACCTAGTTGGAGAATTTACTAGGTCATTGTACTGGGAGTGTGTCTCATTGATGTCAACACTGTGTAAATTGTGTTTTACTGCAGCTTGGATTTAGCTTTCTTCAGTATATGTGGTTGCAGTTTTTTGTTGCTCTTTAACAGTGATACATATTATAACATGTTTTAAAAGGCAATTAGCAATTAGCTAAAGGAAAAGGTCGCGAGTATCTGAAGACTGAAGCCTGAAGGCTCCACAAAAATAACTGCATTTGTAGTACATGTAGTACTAGTATACGGAAGTACATGTACCGATACATGTAGTCATACTACCACCGCCAGGTCCTTAAAACTCACTATGTTTCCCGAGCCAGACGTAATCACAGTGACGGTATACATTCTTTCCATACTGCTGGGACTGGTTTTGTACCGGTTTATGGTATGGTATATGCAGATTCTGGTCAAGGTTGCTTTTATTGACCAATTCCCTGGACCTCCTAAACATTGGTTGTGGGGCAATTTGCATCAGGTAACTTTAGGTCAAACGTTTGTGTGCATGTTCTTTAAATGACTTTATATTCAACAAAATACTATAGCCTGCAATCGGCATCTTCACAATCATTCCTAGGACCCAATGAACAAGTTGAGTAGATCCTAGATAATTCTTATCAAATTCCCAAACTACAAAGTCGTACTTATTTATCAGTTCATAAATTATAAATTCCATTCCAGCACCCAGGCATGAATGATGCCTGTTTGAAGTGGATACTGGCGCTGACAGAACAACACAAGACTGCCTTTCGTTATTGGTTTGGCCCCTTTAAAGCGTGTGTGGCTGTGGTCCACCCAGACACTGTCAAAGTAATACTGAATGGCACCGAGCCCAAGACTTCCTTGGGAGGATATAACCTTATGCGGGACTGGCTAGGTATGGCATTGTATTAGCTGAAGAACTGTAGAGTACATAGAGACTTTTCAACCCAGAATTATTGAATACCACTGGTAGTATATATAGCTTTTCTCTCCTAATAAGTTACGAAAAAAGTTTTTTCTACATTTAGAATCTTTTAGTTACACACACACACATACCCCTCCCCCCCCCCCCCCCCCCCCACACACAAACACAAAAAAAAGAAAGTAATTCGTTTTGTATTGTTTGTGATAATTTTTAATAAATTTATTTGACTCTTATTGTTTGCTATTGTTGGATCTTATTATGAATTAATATAATTGTTTGTTTTCGAAGGAAATGGCCTCCTGCTTAGTAAAGGAGAACTGTGGCATCGTAATCGCAAGTTGATTTCTCCTGGTTTTCACTTTGATGTACTAAAGCCATATGTTAACATTTACAACAGAACAGTAGAAGTTTTTATGGTAAGTTCTTGAGATGTGAGTGTAAAAGATGCTTTATTTGCACAGAAATGTCTTTAGCTTCTATGAACATGATGCCTGCATTCTTTCTTATAATGTCCAAACACAGTGATCTTTTTCAGTTGCAAAAGTGATTGACTCTAGCTCAAAAGGGGAGCGTGCTTGGCCCGCTTAAGTTTTGTGTTTACACGTTACCCCTTGGAGCAATTCTGCATTATCATAAGATAGGTTACCACTTTTATGCCAATGATACCCAGTTGTACACATCTTGTAACATCCATGATCCAGCATTGTCTGTGAACACAATTGTTGATTGCATATCAGACCTCAGAGGTGGCTCATTTCAAATAAATTGAAGATAAATGATGGAAAAACAGAATTTTTAGTCATTACTCAACCCCACAACAAGGGCCTTGCTCATAACTTGCAACTTAAAATTGGAGCTAGTATGGCATTTTCCTCCCCCCATGTAAAAAATTTAGGAGTATACTTTGATTCTACACTTTCAATGGACAAACAGATCTCCAACATCACAAGGTCTTGTTTATTCAACATTCGGAATATTGGCACCATAAGGAAACATCTGAATCAATCATCTGCTGCTACTTTTATACACTCATTGGTAACTTCCAGGCTAGACTATTGCAATTCTATATTATATGGATGTCCAGATGATAAGATCAAAAGATTACAACGCATCCAGAATATCTCAGCATGGCTTTTAATGCTACAGCCTAGGGATTGCCATATCACTCCAATTTTAAAGCATCTGCACTGGTTACCAGTTAGGGCCAGAATTTTATTTAAGGTTTTAGTTTTTACACATGCTGCTTTTTATAATCTAGCTCCACCATATATAACTGATCTAGTCAAACATTATAGCCCTCAAAGATCCCTGAGGTCTGGTGACAAACTTTTACTGAAAGATCCAAAATCAAGGTTAAAATCATATGGTGACATATCATTTTGTGTAGCTGCACCAGTAGAGTGGAATAAGTTGCCAATTTTTATTAGACAAATAGAATCACAAGAATCTTTTAAAAAGGAATTAAAAACTCATATTTTTAAGACATTTTATTCATGAATCTTAAATTTTACAATTTTAAAGAAACCTTGGATTTTTTACTTTTAATTACTGTATATTACAATTAAGTTAGTTTAGCTCTTATTTATATAAAATATGTCTTAACCATTTTTATCTATAAACTTCTTTGTATTTTATGTTGCACAGTCTATTGAACATTTTATGGATTTTAGACTTGAAATAAATATATTATTATTATTAAAAAATGAAAAAATTAAAAATTACTTCGGTAAAAATAAAGAAATCTGGCTGGAACTAAATATATTGAAGAGCAATTAATTTATAAACCTGGGTGCTCTGTTTAATTCACATGTACATAAATTCTTTGATATTTATCTTTTGTTAATAATTTCATTTCATTGTATCAGGGGAAAATGTCAGCAGCTGCCAGTCTAGGTACCAGTTTTGAAGTGTCGTCACCTTTAGGACTGTGCACCCTGGACACCATGTTACAGTGTGCTTTTTCTGTTCAAGAAAAAATTCAGGAGCAAGGGTAATTGTTTCTGCACTGAAAAAAATCTTATTCCCAAGCACACTGCACACAGCAAGTGCTGTCTCAAATCAGTAAAAAGGCATATAGAACCTAAGTTGATAATCCCAGAGATTTCACAAATTCACCCTTTGTTACCTAGGTGTTCTCTATCCAAAACTATCAAGAAATTTTTGATCTATAAACATGTTTAGTTTTTAAGTACTAAGGGTACTTGTATATTATATAGTTGTTAACAACTAACGGACAAAAATGGAGGAGAGCCATATGTGGGAAAAGGTCCAACTCTGTTCATGCAGGACTGAAGACCTGCAAAACCGATGATGATGATGATTAACCTCTCTACCAGTGGATAAAATTCACATTTCTCTCACTTTTCTTTCAGTGACTCTCATCCTTTCAGTAAAGCCACTGCTATGTTATGCAGACTAGTATTAGATAGAGCATTGTAAGTTATACTTGGATAATCATCATGTATTCAAGTGTCTTCCTTGACTTTTTTAAATGCTTAATTTTGAAATAAAGCCAGAAAGTTTTTTTTTTATTATTATTTTATTATTATTTTTTTTTTCAATTAAACATTAAAGCATAAGAAATTTAAGAATTTGATCAAGCCTTTTGACTATTTCTTTGTGTACATCAAGCCAGCAACTTTTGTTTTCCACTTAACATAAACTAAAGGGAAATTAAGAAAATGGTGAAGCCCTTTGACTATATATGCTAGATAATACACATTTTTTTCCCAGGAAACCTTACCTGTTCAATGATTTTATCTATTCACTAACCAAAAAAGGAAGAGAGTGGAAAAGAAACTGTCAGTTTGTCCATAAGTTTGCAGACCATGTGATCCAGGAGAGAAAACAGTTATTGGTATGTGTAAAGTGACTGATGATAGTAATAATCTTTTGTTCATTTTCTATTTCTATTTATTTTCTATTACTTTTTTATTTCCTTTCATTTTAATTATGATTGTTGATTTCAGAACATTTCGTAAATATTTTAATTGTACCACCAGCGTTAGCGCTGGCGGTACACATGGTTTCGGTCCCGTCCAGATCGTTCCGCCGGCTCCGCCGGCTCCGTTGGCTCCGCCGGCTCCGCCGGACGGCTACCGTTACCGCTTCTCCTCCTAGACGGTAAGGGCCCCCGTACCCATCTCATGGATTTAGGTCACCTATAATCTCAACTCGTTCCACGTAAAATTTGGGCTTTGTCGGTATTGGGGTCTGGGTGTGGCACTCATTGCAATGCACCCTTGTCTAAAAATGGCAAAATTAAATGCTAATTATCTACCCTACGGAAGGAGTTATGGGAAAAATTTCTATAGACGGCTTTCCAAAAGTCATATGTGTAGATTTCAAATATACCCTTGGATTTGACCTTTGACCTCTACTTCAAGGTCAAATGGGCCAAAATTTTCAAAAAAATGAATTTTTTTACGAAAAAAAATTTTTTTGCCCTGTTATTCAGACACCACACAGACTTAACCAATAATATTATTGGAAAATGTTACCCTTCAGGTCATCTTTCATCTCCATGAATTTGGGGTCAATCGGTGCATTTTCACGGGAGTAGCGGCCATAAGATACCGAAACTGAAAACTGTCTCTAATTCGGGAACCGTTAATGCTAGAGACCCATTCTTTTTTGTATTTTGTAGAGCATGTAAAGCCCAACACTGGAGGTGGTCTCGGTTTTTTTGTATTCCATACGGTTTTCGAGTTACGCTGTATCAAAAAGTACATATTGGTGGTAAAAGCAAAATGTGCAGTACGGTAATGGATAATAAATTTTGAACTCTGGAAAAATAAAACATAAGGCTTGGCAAAGCAGACAACTTGTGTTCAAAAATGACATTATTTCATCAAATTTGAACTTCTGAAACTTCAGAGCACCTCCTATTTCAAGAATTTTGACCAAAATGACATTT
Source organism: Lingula anatina (assembly GCF_051362555.1). Lineage (NCBI taxonomy): Eukaryota > Metazoa > Brachiopoda > Lingulata > Lingulida > Lingulidae > Lingula > Lingula anatina. The sequence continues at coordinate 16,783,225 of NC_141767.1, read as the reverse complement.
TTTTTATTTTAATTAATTTTTTCTGTACAAAATTTAAGGCACATTATGGTAACTCCAAAATTATAACATCCAGTCCCTTATATCTCCAAAACTGGCAGAGATAGGTCCATAGTTACTATTGAAGTTGAATAGGAAGTCATATACTGGCAATCTTACTATGACCTTGAAATTGACCTTTGACCTACTTTTCACCATAAACTGAACTTTGCAAAATTTGCTTCCCTTTTATCTCCAAAACTGGCAGAGATAGGTCCATAGTTACTATTGGACTTGAATAGGAAGTCATATACTGGCAATCTAAATGTGACCTTAAAATTGACCTTTGTCCTACTTTTCACCATAAACTGAACTTTGCAAATTTTGCTTCCCTTTTATCTCCAAAACTGGCAGAGATAGGTCCATAGTTACTATTGAACTTGAATAGGAAGTCATATACTGGCAATCTAAATGTGACCTTGAAATTGACCTTTGACCTACTTTTCACCATGAACTGAACTTTGCAAACTTTTCTTCCCTTTTATCTCCAAAACTGGCTGAGATAGGTCCATAGTTACTATTGAACTTGAATAGAAAGTCATATACTGGCAATCTAAATGTGACCTTGAAATTGACCTTTGACCTACTTTTCACCATGAACTGAATTTTGCAAATTTTGCTTCCCTTTTATCTCCAAAACTGGCTGAGATAGGTCCATAGTTACTATTGAAGTTGAATAGGAAGTCCTATACTGGCAATCTAAGTGTGACCTTGAAATTGACCTTTGACCTACTTTTTATCATGAACTGAACTCTGTTTATTTCTTTCTCTTTTAACTTCAAACTTGACAGAGATAGGTCCATAGTTACTCTTGAACTTGAATAGGAAGTCATATACTGGCAACTTAAATTTGATTGTACCATATGTATTTTTTGCAATAGTTTAAAAATTCTTGTTGATTGCATTTTTACAGCTTGTCAAGCACAAAACTGGTGGCTGTGTCCCTTATTTTGTGTATGTGGGGGTCTATACGAATGCGTTTGCTCCAGCTGGTGGTACAATATTTGGAGGCGGTATCGCCTCTCTGATCCTCTAGTTTAATTTAATGTTTTAACATTGCACTATTGATTAAAAAAGGAGCTGTGTTTTATTTTGTTTTTATGACATTGTCATCTGTTGTTTACAGAAGTTAAATGTTGTTTTTATTTCATGTGTTTTGTTTTTAGAAGCAAGATTCCAGTATTTTAAGCAATAAAAAGCATCTAGATCTCCTGGACATATTACTTGGTGCCAGAGATGAGAATGGTGAAGGGATGACTGACAAGGAGATTAGGGATGAAGCAAGCACATTCCTTTTTGCAGGTTTGTCAGTTTAACTTAAAAGAGCACAAAATGTTTATGCATTGTATATGTATATTGTATATGTATTTTATGTATTACGAACAATTGGTTTCCTTATATACTGTATGTAAGTATTGGTAACACCTGAAAGGTCTTACTTATAGATCATTATCTGTTAATCTACATCCTTTTGTCCATTATCCTGGGTATCTTTGCTTGTTTTGTTTTTTAACTTCTGTGAAATGAATTGATATTTTAGTTAATATGTTTTCATCTTCAGGTCATGATACCAGTTCTAATGCCATTTCTTGGACGTTGTATTCTCTGGCCAAACACCCTGTGTATCAAGATAAAATCAGAGATGAAGTTGATGAAATACTTCATGGGAGAACAAAGGATGATATATTGTGGTGTGTAAAAAATAACATGATGAACAGAAATCAATTGGAGTGCAGGGTTTGAAATACGACAAACAAACAAAAAAAAAAAAAGTTTGAAACATGATGTTCAGGTTCTTAGAGATAATGAGTCAATGATTTAAAACTACATGTATTGAACAGATATCATTTTTCCATACTGCCTTTGTGTGATTTGCTGCATTTACAACTTATCATCCAAAATGTTTGTTTTAAAAACTCTTACTCTGAGACAAGAAGGAACTGCTAAAATCACAGCTAGTAGACTTGGATCATAATCCATTCTGTGATTGAGATATTCGTGTTGTTTCCCAGATTTTCTTTATGCAAAATTTAGTAACCATCAAAACACATTTAATTCAGATCACTTCTGTCTTTTCTATCAAGGCAGGACCTGCCAAAGCTGGAATACCTCACACTGGTACTAAAGGAATCTCTACGCATGCATAGCCCTGCAGTGAACATAGCCAGAGAGACTACCCAGGAGTGGGAGATAGATGGACTGAAGGTCCCCCCAGGGGTTTGTATTGACATCTGGCCATGGGCAGTCCACCATAACCCACATGTATGGGATAATCATATGGTAAGTGTGTGTGTGTGTGTCCTGAAAATTGAACAAAATACATAAACTACAAACAAATTATTTTTAACTTACTGTAAACAACAAATGACATCTTGAAAACAAAATATTAGTTTATATGCTGACATGTTTTTCAACATGTCTCATGTGAATGACGAGAGAGAGAGAGAGAGAGAGAGAGAGAGAGAGAGAGAGAGCTAATTTAACTTCACTAACTATTAACCAAATGTGGCAAGTTGGAAAGCTTACTGTTCTGTCCACTCTGTTACATGCTTTTGTAAATTTTACCTAGGAATTCCAACCTGAAAGATTTTTACCTGAAAATATGGAACACATGGACCCCTTTGCATACATTCCATTTTCTGCAGGTCCAAGGTAAACAGTTTATTTGGGTATAAGATAAGACTGCATTCCCACAGATTTTTAGATCGATCTATCCCTGTGGGGAGTCTCACTAGATTGCTGTCGGCTTAGCTGGCTTGAATGTTTGTCCTGCCTGCTAAAAGCTGTAAGGGGTAATTACCTTTCTTGCACGCTCGGCTGACAGAAATTTAGCGTGAACCCCCAGGGAGTTAGGTCGATCCAGATGGATCGATTGAAATCTGTGGGAATGCAGTCTTGGGCATCTTTGCAATTTTTCTATAAAAAAGGTGATGTTTTAAGTTACTGTATGTTAAGTTATGGTATATTTTTGACAAGCAATCAGCATTTGATAAAATAGGACTTATTAATAAAGTAAACTTTGAGGAAACTATCGGCTTGTCATTTCTATGGCTCTGCCAGCTTGTGTCTGCATTAGGAAGTTTTGAATTGCCGCTGTAAACTATAAGGCAAGAGCTCAGTATCTGACATTGATGCAGGCTTTGTCATTGTTTTGTTTGACTACTATGATTGCAAGCTTGTCCAAAAAACCTTCAATGAAAAGAAGCCTGTAGATTCTACAAATTTAAAATATTTATCCATTGTAACACAGGAATTGCATTGGGAAGCACTTTGCTATGAATGAACTAAAAGTAATGGTGGCAAGAATAATACACAGGTAAGTTATTTGTGGATCTCTTTCATATTTGAAACTATGGCATCATTGCATACTGTGTACTGTGTTAAAAAACTATATTCAAAAGAGGTTTATTTATACCCATGTGTAAATTTAGTTATCGTAAATCAGATTGCTTGATCAGTAGGAGGGTGTGGTTTCTTTCACAGATTCAAACATATGTTCGCTGGTTCACTATCAAGTTTCTAATTCTTTACCATAATCAACTTCTTGAATAAGAATAAGAGCTCTACTGATTAAATAGGGTACATAGTTAGTAGATATAATTTCAATTTTTGTTTCTATATCTTAGATTTCATTTGGAGTTGGACCCAGATCATGACTACACTTACCAACCAGATGCTGTCTTGAGAGCAAAGCATGGCATTAAACTGTTTGTGAAAGAGAGGAAAACATAGTGAGTCTTCTTTTTGGTGCTGAATGACTGTTGTGATTTATCAAGTACTATCCGTCAAGGACTATGGTATGTTCTCGTCTACATATTACATAAAAAAGATGGATTAAAGGTACGGACTGGTGGATGTATGTTTACAGACAGATATTGACCTACACAGGAATACTATTTATTACTTTCCTGACCAGTGTAAACTCCTAATCATAATGATGAAAAAGAGTGTTAAACAGAAGCAGGCTGGCAGTTAGCAATATTTGTTGCAAGAAACTATTTGTGTTTTGGTACATAAATGATAAGTAAATAACATGTAAATTTCCCAAAGAATTGGGAAAGGTGGTTTAGCATTAACAAGTTTAACTCTGAAACAAATTGAACTTCAGAAAAATTAGATAGAATATGTGTACTGTGTGAAATAAATGGGGCCCTGTGTGTAAATGCCCCACAAATGACAGAAAAAAAAGGGAATGTGAAATGTGAGACAAAAGATTCATGTAGTAGACAATGAACATGGTGAGATAGAGAAGAGAAGACCAAAAGGCTCCATGTAGTAAACAATGTTTAACATTATTTAAAATGTTTTGAAGTATTAATCACTGAATACACACCTCATCACTCATAACTTCCATCGTTTATGGAACATTTATTTCCAAATACACAAAAATACAAAATCTTCCTGTATCTTCATTGTGGTTATATATTTAGCAAGATTTTTACATTTTACTGACAAAGCACAGACTTTCATTTGATTTTTTCAGCAATGGCACCCTATGTGCAAACATTAGACACCATTCCCTCAACAATACTCAATTAATTGTGACTATTCCGTGGCTGTAATAAAAAGAGACACTTTCAGTGAGTCAATTTTCTTTAAATAAGGCAATGAGGCCAATGAAGACTTACAAGTCTGGTGATTTACTTTTTAACTTGTTTAACATTTTGAACTTAACATCATTAACATCACATGGGTCAAAAAAAAGTATAATTTGGTAGATACATTGCACATTTCTATTTATTTAACATTTTATGAGTAACAAACAGACATGACATAAGTTGTTTACATTGATAGCAAGTCCTAGAATATCATAATTTGTGCAAAATATCCTGACTTGTACAATATGAAAAAACAAACCATAACTGATGACAAAAAAAACTTTTGTCTCGCCTGTGCATTTTTAATGAAACTAGGTATACACAAAACAGTGACACTCCTTATAAAATTAACTTCCTCAGATAACTTGGAACAAAAACTAACATTTAGACAGACTAAAAAATACATTACAAAGTATAGTGGACAATAATACATATTAATACTGCAATGAAAACATTTGTTCAAATGCTGAAATGGCACCAATGTATAAGTCTTACTGCTGCAAAAGTCTGGATGCATTTCTAAAAAGCTGAGATACTTTAAATTGTAAAATTATCATTATAAAATACTAAAATTAATTTGTGCAGCTGAAAACCTGTATCAGATATCATTTGCAATTAAAGATAAAAAACTTTTTTAGATAAAAAAATGTCTCAAGCTGACATTTTCTCAGATTCTTAACAGAAAAACACATTAAAAATGAAATAGAAAGTATTTACATGATTAAAAAAACATGCACCTAATCAACTATGAACCCAGCATGTAAGTATTGTAACACATCTTGTTTGGATCACGTGGCTAGCACGTTGCTACCACATTATACCACTTGGTACCAACTTGATGTGTCTGCTGGGAAGTACTGTTTGCATCACAAAGGTGACCAATACCCCATTCACACTACAGTTGCAAAAATGCGCATTACTATAATTCAAATTTTTTGTGAGGAATTCGATTCGGTATTGCGTTCACACACGCGAAGCCAAACCGAATCCCATGTTGAAATTTTCAGGTTTAACTTCCTGTTTTGAACACTCGCGCATGCGCCACACAGGAAAACTCAAAATACCAACAAAAATTTGTGACGGCAAATGCAACTCAAAACACATTCCAGCATTCTTGGGAAGTATAAGATCGCAAAATAAGTTTATGTTTCCTCATGTTGTTGTGAGTGGTGACCTCCAAATACATTTGGTGCAATCGCTAAAGTAATAAACAAGTGTTCATAGATACCCGCACTTATCTGCACACATGCGCAGTAAGATCTGTACAGGTGTCGATTCCGGTAAGTTATTCGAATCGCTTAAGAAAATCCAGCTCGCTAGCAGGATTTTGAAAATCCGCTTAACAAAAAATCCTCACGCGTTCAGACTACTACAATTATTCGAATCGGGACCTAATTTGCTATTTATTTGAATAAATAACTGTTGTGTGAACGGGGTACAAATGGTTACATTACTGCTTGATGGTTACAATAATTTTTAAAAAAATACTGTATAATATCATCTAATAATGTTATTTTAAACTCTCCAACTTACTCTCAACAAAACAACAGTTTAATTGGCAATATCACAACTAAGTCTAAGCTAGAGCTACTAAACTGATTGAGTAAAACCTTCATCTCTGTATATATATTGGAAGAAAGGCAGCTCAGGGATTTTTTATGGGCCCTGTCAGCCAAATGAAAGTATACCTTTCAAATAGTTTTAATTTAATTTTTGGGTTAAAGATAAAATTGCCCTTCAGTTTAAAAAAGATCACTCACATGATTGTATTTGCCAATGTAAGAAACTTATTCCAATTGACGTGAATGAAATTATCTCCAGAAAGGTTTTTTCTCCTCAGGCAATCTTCAGAAAGATTTCTAAAATATAGTTGGCAATTTTGGTACTCAAATAATATTTTTTTCATTGAGGTTGATTTGATTACAGCTACTGGTGCTATCATGCAGCCTCTTATAATATTCTAAAGTCAAATTATAAATATTTTCCATGAAACTTCTGTCAAACTGGATCAGTTTTTGGAACTTCCACCAAAGAAACTGAGAAGATTGCTTGTGAGTGTGCTGAGACTGGGACTTCCTGTGACTGTTACCATGACATCTTTCTGATCTGTTCTCTCTGGTTGATTGTAAATCACGTTGTGCCTTTCTGCTAAGAAAGTCTTTGCAGCATCATCCCATGAAACTCTTGCTTCCATCACCTAAATGATTAACTCTTATTAAATACTGTATCATTTTCAGTATTTTTGAATTTATACAAAAAACAAGCAGTTATTATTATTATTAGAACTAGGATCATATTTTAGGTTTTCATGGTATTTAGCATAAAGGGCAAAGGGGGAGGTTTTAAAATAAAACCAGTTTAGAAAATAACATTCATGAATACAATTTAATGAAGAATAACAAAAGTCTCTGGTTTTTTACAATATCTTTTCAACGCATAATATGCAAAATTGAAATGAAATTATTTACCTTAAGCTCCTGACAATGTCCAGTTGGTCTCAGTAGTGACCTTATGATGACTGGCTGGTCCTCCACATGTTCATTGAAGGCCATGGGGTTAATAGAGGATAAAGAGACCAAGACTTCTCCAGCAAAGTCATCTGCCACTAAGCAGTCAAAATCCATTATGGTCATCTGCAGGCAGGCTCCAGGTTTTGACATCATGTCCTTACGAATACCATGACTGAAAAATGTGTACAGGAAAATGATATTTCAGAATATAATATATAAATAATTTAAAACCATTTTCCATGTTATTGGATTTCATATAGGTCCTGTTTGAAGATGCCAAGTTACTCCTTTCTCTATAGCAAGTAAAATTTATTTTATTCACTAAGAGTGAGAAAACCACATGAAAAAATTTCCATCTTAATAACAACCATCTTTCCGATATTTTTTTACTGAAAAGGCATGATAAAATTAAATACTTACAATACAAATATTTCATTGTAAACTGGGTTGAGATTAGCCATCACTACCCGTGTTTTCTGGGTTTTCACCTCTGGGAACAATGTTCTTGGTTGGAGATCTAGAGCTACATAGGGGTCACTTAGTCCATTTCTGTCCAAACCAGGCAAGTTTGTGCAACTTATTACTGGAAAGACATTATGTCAACTTAATTTCTGTGTCAACTCCATTGGAAACACAAGTTGCTTTTTAGCAGATGTCCATTTAACAGAACGCCGTCATTTAGGCCACATTAACGTATCAGTAATCTAATTGCATCCATACAGTTATCAATCAATTGTTCAAAAAATATTGTTCCTTTTCATTTAGAAAAAAATGTAGCATTTCACTTTACATTATTTACCTTAAATATTTGCTTTAAAATACAATTTTAATCTTTTAAATATTAGCCTTATCTGCTAAATTGATATTTTAATTTTTTTGGTTAAAGAGAAAAATTCTGTACCTTTGACAAACAGTGTGACCACCCCATGTGTCTCCTCCATATATCCCACCTTCATGGCTACTTGACCATAAGATTCAAAGACAGGAGTGCTCTGATACCAAAGTAATTGGGATAAATTAGTTGCCTTCCTAAATTGCAATTCAAATTGCAATTGAATCCTAAATTCACTGTATTTAAAGAAAATCACTCTTAAATTAATTAAGTAAATTTCTGATAGGTAATTAACTCTAAAATTATTAACTCATGGGTTGATAAGATAAAATATATGTGCTCCTGTTACTTTTTCCATTTTATGAAAAAAATGTGTCCTGTCCAGCAGAACTCACCACATCATCTGCCAAAGATTGAAAGTGCTGCAGTATAATCTCCTCAGTAGAGCAGGAGTTCAGCTGCAGACGATCTCTCAAGTTACCATAGCAACCATCTATGTCTACATATTGCATTCCATTTTGGGTGAAGTAACTGTGAAGAATATCAACATACTGAAATATAAAATGGTTCATTTGTATGAATTCCATTTAATTGGGTTTTTGAAAGGAGAATTGTGAAAAGTTAAATTATTATTATGTTTATGCTTGAAGAGAAACTACTTTCTGTTTAAGCCAATGGACTGGAATTTTTCCAGACTTTCATAAAATAACTTTAATCATATATATATATATATATATATATATATATATATATATATATACTGACCTTTTGAATTTGGGTATAATAATCTGGGTGTTGCTGAAATAAAAGAAAAACATTAATTAATCAATTGAAATAAAGTTTAAGAGAAATATACATGCCACCCTTACATTAGCATTCAGACTTTTTTCAGTTTGTAAATACAAATTCATATATGAATACTGCAGTTACTTAGTTTGCTATATTGTACTAAACTCATTTATAAAAATTATTTATCAATTTTTGATAGCATTGTCATTACTATTATACATTTTTGCTGAGATACCAATATCACTTGAAATGCTAGACAAAAAAAGCCAAAACAGTCAAATAAATTATTAAACTAAAAACTTTAGGAACAGAGGCAAAAAAGGGAGCTTCATTTCCACCCCCAATGTATAGATAATAAGTCATAAAATCTCACCCCATTCAGCAAGTCCTCATCAATGCAGCGCACTATGACCTTCCATATAGCCGCCATTATGTGAGGGTACACTGATGACAAAAGGCGTTCATACAGAGTCTGTAAGTTGCTGTCGATGTACAGGAGGAGAGAGTCTGTAGCATGCTGGATAGGATACAACAAAAGAAAATCATAAATGGCATTGTTTTGCACAATTATATAGAATTGATACCTATCACAGGTTTACCACAGTGGTATCTTGGGGAAACTGAATTTGACACTGAAAGATACTTATACATGGATATTTTATGCTTCTAGTGTTTCGAATGAATTACCAGGATGCAAGCTTGGTTATAGAGTTGTGATTCTACATAATCAATATCTTTATTTTTTTTAAATTTTCTTTCATTATTTTTCTCTTAGTGCAACTTACACCACTATGTGGTTTTTCTTTCCCTTTCTTGTCAGTCTCTGTAGTGGGAACATTTGTGAATACAGCAATATGGCGCCTGATATCTGAACTCATTCGCTCGGCTATCTTCTGTAATAACTGGTCACTTTTCATCAGCAAGTCACTGCTTGCTGTTTTCCTTAGCCTGTAATCAAAATCACAAATATGTAAAGTCAGTGATAATAAATACATAAAGTTTAGATTTTTCCTTGGTTGAGAACCATTGGTCATATTACCTTTATGTGATATATATCCAGAGTTTCAAAGTGGATGTGTTCCAGCTTTTTCATTTTCAAATCTCCAAGCTAATCAGATAACATACATGGAAATTTGAAAGTAAAGAAACTGGACTACTGTGGGTCTGAAGCTCAAGCTAGTGTATTTGTATGTTGTAAAACCAGGGTCGGATCCAGAGATATTTTCTGACAGTCTTCCAAATTATCTTTGTTAATTCGTCCTCAATTTTTGACCGTCTTCTGACAGAAAATATTAGATACCCGTCAATGTAAACTTAAAAATCTGACCGTCTTCCGGAAGACCCAGAAGACGGCCTAAATCCGCCCCTGGTAAAACATCATAATTTAAAAAATAAGATACCGTTGGACATACCGATGAAGTGTGCGCTCAGTTTTTCTGCCAATAGAGTCAGACTCATGTTTTAGTGAGACAGCCTCCACAACCTCTGTCCAGCGCAGTAACGCAGGAAGTTCCTTCAAGTACTGCCTTACATGCTCTATGTTATTGAGAGTGATGCAAAGCTGTAATAAAGAACAAAACAATCAAAATGTGTTAAATTGAGATATAAAATGTAACTAGGTAAAAAAATTATCTCTTTATTTATTATGAATCCCATCCTCTTCAGTGAACATGTAGAGGACCAGCTGGCAACCATCAGGCCACTGCTGAGACTAACTATGGAGTTACTACATAGTTTATGTTATTGTACGTTTTAAAAAGTTTTAAAACAATATCGTGGTCATTTATACAAGCATGACTGATTTTCGAATTTTGTACAAGAGACAGAAAGCTTTTGCTTTAATTACCTGATCTGTAATATCAAATGCCTCTCTGTCTTTGTCATAATAACCATTTCTCTCTAATATGCAGCTTATTTTATCAGCATATCTTCTGGCTCCATCACAAATTGTCTAAATAAAAAAACAGTTCATGAATAGATTTTAAACTGTAAATTTTATGATTATTTTGTACAGTCATAATGATAAATAGAGACAAAGTGATGTAAGAACACAATGGATGATGATGTTTATGTCCCAGACCTTTGTGCTCCTTGTCAACACAATGTTTTTATTCCAGTGGGAAGCTGTTCTTCATGTTATCAGCCTTATTGTGTTTTTTTTATTCTTGAAAGTTATAAAATGCTGATCTTTTTCATCTACCTCATAAACAAACCAACCTTAAATACATAAAACATTGGTCCTTTGTGCTATTTTGCCTTTTAAGACAGCATTATATTTTGGTGTCATAAGTTTTTTTCTAACAGTACTTCTAACAAAAACAACTAGTAACCTAAGCCAACTTATTTACCATGGTGGATGATAAGAACAAAAGAACAGGATGCAGGGTATCTGGGATACACAGACTTCAAGCATGAATGCGAGTTACATCACATCAGGGCCCTTTGTTCCTGCCATCTGCTAGATATAGGTCAGAAACACTACTACTCAGCAAGGTGTATGTGATATACACTCTATGCTTCCTGCCCCCCCCCCCCCCCCCCACACACACACACACTTGTGCATATCAAATACACCACCCATACGTATCTGTTACTTACATCTGTGATCTTTGTCACTCCCATCACAAAGGAATCTGCATCGCCAAAACATATTTGGTTCCACTCTGCAGTAATCTAAGAAGCAAACAACGGGACCATTAAAGTCTGCGCTGACTGAACTACATGAAATTCTTCTCATAGCACTGTGTTTTTGCCATAATGTGTATAGAGAGATTATTGTGTAACCTTTGACAAAATAAAATTAATTTGATAAAATAATGAAGTAATCACCTATGACACCTTTAAAGCAGTAAAATCAAACTGTGTAATCATTGGGTTGGCTAAGAGTAAAAACATTAACTGTATCTTCTTTGATGGAAGATGATTTGATGTCTACAAGTGATATTGGTTTACCTTTGCAAAACAAGAGAGCACATCCACTGAAGAGTTGGAATATTTCACAAGAGATGTAACAGGGACAAACTGAAATATAACAAAAATTTAGAAATTAGTATTTTTCAATTATGATCTCAGTGGCATGTATATGATAAATTGAAATGGGTAGGAGTTTCTTAATGTTATAATTATGCATCCTTTTTATCTTTAAAATATTTTAAAACGTACAGAAAGGAGCTTTGTAATTGCATAAAGGAGTTATTATAAAACTACAACCAAATCCATTCCTAACTTACATCTCTGTCTATTTCCAGAGATTTTTCTATTCTTTTGTCACACTCAATTTTAAATGTCTGCAACCAAAATATCACAGCATCCTTGAACCATTCAGTATAGTCCCTCAATGACATCTTGAAAAGATCTCTGGAATGAGAAATGTTTGAATAAGAGGAAAATGATTAGCATAATTATGTTGTGCACATTAAAAAAACACCATCACAAACTCTGAGAATGTCTGTCCATGAAGTATATCATACAATTTTTACCTTCACTTATTTTTTTCAAGAAGTATTACTAGTTCTTATAACTAGGAAAAATAAAATAAAAATATTTTTCCAAGTCTCAGTGAACAGCTGAAAGAATTTGTACAGAACTGTTAATTTTTTTGCCATTACCTGCTACTGCAGTTGCTTTTCACTGACTCATGTAGTTTTTTCAGGTGCAGGTACAACTTGAGGGATATCTTGCTGGCCCTGTTCACATTGTCTGCAAACTTTTGGTATCGAAATAAATACTTATTCATCTGTAGCATCAATGCTTGTGCCTTACAGGAAAACTGAAGAGAAAATGAATTTCATTAGAAACATGTTTCCAATATTCATTGAGTAAATTTAAGTAATTTTTTTTTTTTTGTAAAAGTTTTAAATAATTCTAAGAAAGACATAAAATCTTATCAAATCACTTTGAACTGAAAATAAATTTTAATCAAATGTTGATTACGAAAAAAATCAGCAGACACACAAACTTACGATTCTATCCATTGCCAGGGACACATGCTTGAAATAGTCAATGCCCATACTGAGAAAAAACTCTTTGTGAGCTGTTGTAGGAGTTGACAAGATGCAAGCCTCATCTATGAGTTCAACCAGACCTGCTGTCTCTGGTATTACACTATCAATCTGATCAGACCTGATTTCATCTGCTTTCGCCTCGATCCAAGTATTGACATCAGACTAAAATATGAAGTCAGGTTCAAGTTACAGAACTTCACAATCATTGATCTGTAGATAAGTTATTGTATTTTATCCATTTAAGATTTATAATCACAAAGAAAGTAAAAAAAATATTATTACCAATTTTGTAAAAGAAATATTGCAATGTCTGCTCACCAACCTGTATTTGTGCATGGATACGATCTTTCAGTGGTGCAAAGGCAGATCCACTGCTGTCAATTTTTAAATGGATGAGTCTCAGTATTAAACTGAAAAGGCAAACAATACATATCATTTTACAACACTTTCTTTTATTTTTTTATTTGAACTTTACATGATGTAAAACATATTATAGATTATTCTGATCTTGATACATAAAAAAGTTGTGATAAAAATATAATTATCACATCAAGATGAAATAATAGTGAAGTCTTTTAAGATGAGTCTTTGAGATTTTGCATTTTTAGCTGTCTTACCTGAGCTGGGCTGCCAGTTGTTCAAAGTGCGCAGTGTCTGGAGGAAACACTTGTGGCAATTGTGCCAGGGAGTAAAGATAATGCTGTGTGTAGGACTGGCAAGCTCTCAAAAACATAGACAACTGAAAAGATTTACAGATGCAGTTATAATTATTTTGTCTAATATGGTATCAGAACTCGTGTAATATTACAATAAATATTAAGTACATATAGACCAATTTCTGTATATTATTTTCAAATTTGTGGGAAAAAAATAGACATCTAAGAAATGTATGCATATCTTACCATATCCTAAAGTTACATGCTGAGATGCCATAAGAGTATTTTAAAACCTTCTTAAATTTGCATGTCATCAGCCACAGAATGTTAAAAGATGTGATTGCTCACAACAACACAGGTGTTTTGGAACAGTGGCTGTTTTAACGTCTTAAGATTTTAATCAAAAATATTTCTCATCAATCCATACCTCTGTCTCTGTACAAACTGCTCCCAGCGGTCTAAGCTGAATCAAGGCTTGTTCCATTGAGATCATGGCACCAGAAATTTGGCGGTCAGTAAAACTGGGCTTTTCACTGGATGCTGTCCACTCAAGAAATAATACCAATTCTCTACAATCAAAAGAAGTTATTATCGATAATGAAACATTTAAACATGTCAAGTGCCAAAGAATATTACTGTTGTGGGACATTGTGAAAGGTTTTTAATTATTTTGTTTAAATATCACTTTGGGCACCATTTTCCAACATATAAATATGTTGACAAGAAGACTGTTAGATGGAGATGTTTTCAATCATAGACAAAAAAAAGAAACACGAACAAATTGAAAAACAATGAAATAAATATTGTCTATAAAACAACTGACTTACATTAGGCATTGTGTCATTCGAGAGATATTATTCCTATCTGCAAACTTCTCTAAAATTTTCTTGGTTGCTGCTGAGAGTTCTACTATGTCTTCTTCATTCTTGTACTCAGCTGCATGATTGTACATTTTTTCCACTACCTCATAATAGTCTTCTAAAGAGCACTGGTCATCTTCTCTCTGAAAAAATACACTAAAATAAGTCTTATCTTATAAAATTTTGTGTTGGTCACTTATGTATCAAGCTTTGTAAATCTCACCATTAAACCAAAAGGAGAGTTCAGAGTAAACAAACAAACAAACAAACAAAATCCAACAACAGTGTAATAAAATAGAAATGTGAGGGCTATGATGATATTTATCACTCACATTTTTTCACTATATTTAGAGGCCTACAACATTACAGACCTGTTTAATGTATATTATGCGCATAGCTCTTCAGATAAATAAACCTGGTTTACTTCCTGATCTTAACAGAGCACCTTCAGAGATACCCAAGTCATTCATGTCTATACAATAAAGCAAGATAAGTGGACTTGATATGCTGTATATGGCCCCCTTCCTACTTGATAACTTTATTGATTCAAAACATGACTCGAGATTTTTGTCCTAAATCTGGCTGATAATTGATGAGGTGTGCTATGTTGTTCCAGGATGCTACCTGTGTGGGAATAAGGTTAAGCTGCAGTCGAAGGCGGCCATGCTGGTTATTCTGTGAATTTCCATGCTTCTTCATGTCAAACCACCTATCAATGGGAGTTGTGCTCAAATCCTGAAACAGTTGCCAATTTTAAGATAATTCTCAATGAAATAGTTTTACAAGATTCTCATTTTAATATCATCAGCAATTTTTTTCTTTATAGATAATATACATTCTATAAATATAGGTAATGCCATGGTATCAGATGCTCATTCTGAAATTATTATATAGTAATATGCTGTAAAAAAATTCAAATCCAGTCATAATTTTTTTTTCAAATTCAAAAAATAAATAAAATACCTTGAGTGGCACTGCCACCATACCCATGAGATCATCAAAGTGATGGCTGTTTTCAAGATTGTGCTTGATAGCCTTCAAGAAACTAAAAAAGAAAACATGATTTTATAATAATACAAATCTTATTTCTCAATATTACAAAATCTGGGCAGCTTGATTCCCAAGTTTTAAAATGTGAATCAAAAAACAAACAAAAGAAAAAAAAAGCAAAATCACACACTTGAAATTCTAAATATTTCTTTAATGTTAATTTATGAAATAAAATGTTGCCTTAAATTATCGTCTTACAATGGTTATTTGAAAGATTAAAACTAAAAAGTAGATGCTCACTTTTTGAATCCTGAAGGTTTTTTATGACACGGTGCTTCACTTGAGCAGCAGCGACAACCTCCATCATGATTCCAAAGATATACATGAAGTTCTTCTTTGGGCAAATTATGAACTGGGCTGAAATTAAATTATTCTTTATTGCTTTTGATACATACACCATTTTCAGCATATTTGTGATAGTGTTATTGAAGTGAAATGAAATTTAAACACCCACTCTACTTGATAAATAAGCTGCTATTTACTACTGTCCAGAAAAATATTGTCCTTCAAAGTACTCTCAAGGTCAACTGGGTTACTTTGACGTTTCATGGTATAACTGGTATTTGACCTTGAAAACAGTTTAATTAATAGGTTTGTAATTCCATAAAGAATGATTATTGGTAAATAGAGGGATAACTATGTTTCTAGGTGCTAGGTGAGGTATCCATGTAATTATGGTTGACCTCAACACTGATGAAAAATGCTAACCACAACAACGCACGCACACAATGGTGACCACAGTTTGAGGTAGGGCAATAAAAGAATGACATCTAGGGTCCATGGTAACCTTGTAACTTAATATAAGCCCAAAAATTTGTTTCAGAGTATCGAAAAGCACATCTTGAAAAGTGTTTTGTACATGTCTATATGAGTGTTAAATATATTTTCAACTGGGGAAGGGGTTCATTTTTGATTGAAGATGAAGTTAATGAGGATCTTTTAAAGCAGCAAATCAGCAATTTGTTAGTGAGAAGGCTTCAATTTTCATAAAATCCCAAAGTTCAAAACAAGCCCAATTTTGCACACACACCTTGACATTTTTTTTCTCTTTTTTTTTTTTTTTATTGAATTTTTCCAACTTACAGTATGAATTCCTCATTCCACCTGGGTGACAAGGTGCCCTTGATAGTTTGCGTCTTGTAGGCATCACTGCATTCCAAAGAGGGCTGCCTTTGTTTTAGTTTACGAGAAGGAAGTGGGGAATTCTTTGGGGACCCCTGTGCCCACTGTTCTTTATCTATATCAAGATTAGAGGACCCCTGTTGGACTAGACCTAGAACGCAGTAGGGGTCATTGCTTCCTGGAACAGAAAATAAAATCAGGTGTCAAAATTTATTTCATTCACCTGTCTATACTTTCTGATTAAATTGGCTACCAATTTTAATTTATTCCTCTCTATCTATTCTTCTAAGTACCTATCTATTTACTTGTAATGATTGTCATTTAATAGTATTTCTTGATCATCTCAACCCTCCTTTACCTTGGGCCTCACTATTAAAAAATACTTAATTAAAACGCTAAAGAATTTACTATTATGATGATTTTTGTTAAAATTGCGTATATTAACATATTTCTCTCAAGACTGTGGTGGAAAGCAACCAATCACAAAGACTGATAAGCAAGGCTGTCACATATTAACTTGATTAAAAAGTACACAATGATATTTAATTCCAATATATTGGGCCATGAGACCTCATGAGATGAGAGTAATGCACCTGATATCTTCTCAATCACTTTTAATTAGAATTGCTTATCTTGCCATATATATTATACAGTATCACTACAGATCAAATACCTCTCTTTCTCTCTCTCTCTCTTTCTTGTAGGCTTACCTTTTTTATCAACCATTTTCAAGTTTGTAGCCTCGACTATCACGACATGAACATTTGCCACAGTTGCCTGTATGAAATAAAAAGAAGAAATAACTTTTCAAAACTGAATTTTATGTCTAAAAGATGTGGGTAACAGCTTTTCTGGCTTGTCCCTATGCACTGTAAACAGGTGGATAGCTGGGCGTCTGTCCATTGCTCTCTCCCAGACTATTGCAACATCCCACATAAACTTTTTTAATCAAACGAAAATATGAAAAAGCTATTTTCTCACCAGGTGCTCATTGTGAGTTGTCGTCTTCAGGCAGTTCAATTTTCTCATATTCTTCCTTGCCTATGATTTCAACAGCTGAAACCTTGGCCTTTTATTTCAAAACCAATGCCATTCAGTAAATAATATAAGATCAAGTTAACTGTTTCTGATCAGAAGCTAGTTATTTAATACCACTGGTCACTTGCGCACATCCCTTAACAATACTTGTTTACTGCATTTACATGTCCCATGGTGGATGTTTCTTTCCGCCTCACGTTTCCAACAATAGATAATTACCAAACTGCCATCCAAAAATAGATGCAATTCAGGTGTGGTAGGAGTGTAAAAGTTGTCTTTCTTCTGATGATTTAAAAATGGGTTATCTGCCTGGAGGTTGTATGATTTTTGGTCCAACTATTATCTCTCTGCCACTGTCTAATACCAGGATGTCACAAACTTTCATAATCTGTCCGATTTCTATTGAAATGTGGTAAGTTCATATGCTTGAGACTACAATAATAACTTGAAAATTTCGTGGAAAGACGATTTTCCACCAGTGTAATTTCTTTCACTTTGAAAATTGACAGCAAATTTTCTTTATAAAAAGTCATTCATCATTTTCTTATGAAGTGATTTGAATTTTTGTACAGTTTAAAATACCCTAATGTTCTACGAGCTATAGTACAGGTAATTTTTTTGTGTCAGATATACAGGTAGTAGTGAATTACGAAGGTATATGAAATAAGGAGACCAATCAAAAGAGATTCCAATAAGGAAGTAGTTTAAAACTTTTTTCTAAGAATTTGAAATACATGCTTTCCTTTAACATTATTGTCTTTCTCAGATTAATGTAGCACCCAGTATGAACTTTTTTACTGAATGTAAAATGTGCCATTTTCACACTAGATGCTCTTAGGCATATTTATTGGTGATTTTGGTCTTTCATTTAACTTTAGAATCAATTCTGATACCTTTCAAATTGGCATTGCAATTTGTTTTTTCCTTTTTTTGAAAGGGGGTGGGGAGTTAATGAAATATGGATCAAAAGATTTTCCAGCCAGTAAAATTACTTTCACTCTTTACAAACTTCACATACCTGAAATTCCATCTGTAGTTCTTACATAATGATAAAAGCTCAGTGAAAGTCTCCTGATCACACTGACCAGCAGATGACCATTTACCTGACCAACAGACTGTCCATTTATCATTCAGTGAATTTTTCTTGAATATAAACTCATAAAGAGATACAATATACAGCAGTAAAACTGAAATCAAATCTGCAAAAAGCCATTTCACTTAAAGCTATCAGTTATACTTCTTCTATGGCATCTATGTGGGTTAATTTATTTACATGTGCAGTGATTCATTCTAAGAATTTTATTGTTGTTGTGTGAAACTTGCACATTGCACATTAAAAAACACCAGTTGGTAAGGTTTCATTTGCCCATCACTTCCTGCAATACCTTGAAAGATGTTTATCTGTTCATTTATCTGTTCATTCGCAGTTTTGCAAATAGACAAATATTGACAGTACTCAAGATATTTCTTAATGACTATACAATAATTTTTTGTATGACATTGCCGTATGTTATGCAATACACATGGAATCTAAGAGTTCTTTAAAACCAGAAAGTACTAGTGTATGTGGCACTTATAAAAATGACCAAAACATAATCTACCAAAAACCAAAATTCACGATTTTTTAACTGAATTCCTAAGGTTTATTCTGCAGAAACCCCCAAATATTTTTTTCTAAATGTTTAACAGATTCATTAAAAAAATTTTAAATGGCACAAGCACTATTAAATATTTCGAAAGTCTGCACGCATACCTTAGACCTGCACATAACAAGAGAACAATATATATATATATATATATATATATATATATATATATATATATATATATATAATCCATACATGCATAAACCATCTTAGCTTATCGCAAAATAAATACTCACATATTAACTAAGGCCTGGCAACAAGCAATATTTCTCTTCTTCTCACTTGAGAAATCAAATAAAATCTCAAGAAATGGGCAACACTCAAGTATAGTTCTGGTAGTTATAGGTTACACTCAAGTATTTAATGGGAGCAGGCAGGCCGCTCTATGTGTCATGCAAGCAATTGGATTCAAGACAAGTACTTCTGTGCTTTCGTCACATTTCTGTAATGGTGCACATTTGTTTCTATTATCGTCACTGCTCTAAATCAAGCCTGATATTCTATACATACATGTATTAGTCAATATATCTAATGCAGGGCAGGTCTTCCTATAAATTGCTGCAAGTCTAATGTTTTACTTAATTACTCATAAGCTGACAAAGGCATGTACTTTAAATTAAATTATGGACATTAGTGATGTGATAGTATACATGAGTCTGGAATTTAGGAAGTAGGGTGTATCCAGACAAGGCTTTTTGCAGATGAAAAAAAAAGTGAAATGATTTATAAAAGATGTAAACATTACCTTTCTCTTTCCATGTTCTTCCATGCTGTCTAAGCTGCTGCCATGACTTGAGGGAACTTTTAAAGCCTAGACGAAAAATATAACATGATTCAGTGCACAAGCCTCAAGTAAAAAGTTGATATTATCAGCGTTATTTATTTGAATCTCCTTCACCTTACTAGGCGCCTACTGGGCTTGTCAAATTACCGGGCCAGTATAAACACATTATTTACTTTAAGACTTTATTCAATCAGAAATAATAAATGATGAAAGTATTTCAAGTTTAGCCCTTGCTATCTTGAATTTATGTAGTGATTGCTTATAATAACTCTTTTCCAGTTTAAATTAAAATTGAGCAATGATAAATTCCTTATATGCTGTCTTAAACTCGGCTGTAAACTTAATTCATAGTATGTGGACTGGTTTTGTTTCTTCATTGCTCAACCCCCCTCAAGTGCCTTTTTTCAATCTAATCTTTTTTATTTGAAATTTTTTCATTGTGTATGAAACAGTATGTAATAAATCTCAGAAATGGCAAGACTAGTAGAGAACATTAAGTTAATTATAAACAACTCTCGATAATTCATTATCCACTGCCTGGTACATATAAATATTTGGGCAGTCTGACATTAAGTCTTATGTTAATGTGTTTTATGATGTTAATGAGGTCTGTCAAAAAATAGAGTGATTAAAATGCAATATTCAGATTCTATTCAGTCTACCTACTCCAGGACTAGTTCTTGAGACATGGTTATCTGACACCAAAATAAATATTCTGGAATAGCAAAATGATTCATTTCTCTAGGGCCTATATTTCCTGTGACATAGTGGTGACCTAAATAAGTTCATGCTATTCATAGGAGGCCATTCTGTGTTCACCCCACCTCCCAACACCAATACTGTAAGTTAATAAAAAATATGCAATTAAAATATAAATGTATTTTATTCTGTTGTTACTATGTTTGTCTTTCTTCTCCCAAAGAATCAAACTTGTTACTGTAGGTTTTGCAGTTTAACCCCCATTATTATCAGTATTATTATTATTTTTTTAATAATGAAAATATTGCAGAAATTTCACTTTGGAATGAATATATATCAGTGGACATGTCAATTTTGAACTTAACAACCCAACATACATGTAAATGAAGAAAGCCTTTATATATGTGTGTGGTAAACATTGCCATACAGCTAGCAGTCACTGTTGGCACTGTTGGCAAAGTTACCCATGGCATAGTTATAATGCCCCCTATAACCTCCATGCTAGCTCTAGTCAACCCTGGCTTCACTGCATAAATAAATGATGAAAAATCATTTTAGCAAAGCTCATGAAAATCAGCTATAAATCCAGAAAACCATACAATACTCAACAGATAGTGCCCCCTCCCCACCCACATGATACATGTGTTAATCTGAATCTTTTATAAATTTTTTGTCTTGCTGTTACTCCTTATGAAAAACCTCAATAAAACATATATATAAAGAGAGAGGTACACTCCAAAGTATTTTTTGTGCATGAGTGACAGCTTTTCTCTTTAGTGAATTCCTTATCAAAAGAACATATTATCATACAAAAGAAGTTTTAAACTTTAAAATAAGCATTAATCAGCACATCATATCAACTTTCTTCAAGTTAATTCGTAAGGATATATAAGGGAAAAAGTTTCATGGTTGAAAATGATGTAACGGAGGGAATGGGGGGTGAGCATGACCCCACATATAACAAAATACGTGAAAATCCCCCTGTCAGAATTAGCCAAACAAGTATTTACCTTGTCTTTCTCTGTGCTTCTTCCATGAAAACTTCTACTGAACTTGTATTTCATTGACCCCCATAGAGTTCTTTTCCTCCTAACTGACATGTTTATGCTATGTTCACTGCTAAAAGGCAGTCTGTTGCTTTTCCTTATGTAAATCTATACCCTCTATACTAGTGAGTTCACAATCACTCGGCATTTATGTACTGGGTATCACATGTAACTACATTACAAACTTGATAAATTTAAGCACATGCAAATTTAACTTTGGACTCTTCCTTGGGATGGGGTGGGTCAGATTGGTTATGTACACTGGAATTAACAATGCAAAAAAAATCACTGCAAGCAAGGACAGCCTCTGTTTCCGGAGATTAAATAACTAACAGAACGGTGGTGCTGATAACTCCATAAGGAAATAACTGATGCCAAAAGAACAGAAAAATAGGGAAAAAAAGCCAGCACATTGGGAATTTGGAAATTGGAAAGGAGTCCAGCTGCATCCCCTTTCTTTATCAGTGTTATGATAATAATAATAAAGCTGCTGATGAAAATTCTGCCCAATCATGTCTACGTGATGTTTACTTCTCGACCACATACCTGTAGTTCAAAGCAAATAAAGAGGAGGTTTCAAAAGAATTGTACACACTGTGTTGATATTAAAGCATTTGAAGGGGCATTCCATCTGCATTTCATCAGCATCTTGATTTTTCTCCATTGTCAAACTGTTTTAAGAACCAGAAGAGTATTTTGAGAATGACATGCAAAAATCATGTTTTTCTCTCCTAAAATCTATTTTCCCATCCTTGCAAAATTTATTATTCTGAGCTTTTTACAAATATCCATTGATTGACTCAAACATTTTTTTTTCAAAAATTTTTTTTACACATGGAGAAACTTTGTAAAATCTAATTTCGCCAAATGTCAAGTTGATTTCAAGTTGTCTTTAAATAAATCAAATTCCAATAAAATTGCTATTACCAATATATAACTCGGCCACGTTCACTATATAAGTTGCATTGATACCTGTAACATTTGAAAATACACAGTGGCCCAATATTATTTGATGGACATAGTACTTTGGTGTCATTTTTTGATAAATTAAAAAAACAAATTGGACAATGGACACTAAGGGGCCATTCAGAATGAGAAGAGTCGAGTGCTAGCTGGTCCACAGCCCAAATATGGCGGACCTTCATGAAAGGAAGACTGCTTAATCTTGTAATGGTCTCTGCGCCTCTAGCAGGCCTCCCTAGGTGTTGTCCCTCGTCCGGTCGCATTGAGACGAGATTTAATTACTGTGCCCCTGCAGGGATGACATGTGGGGAGGCGTGAAAGAGGCAGATAGACCGTTACAGGATTAAGCGGTCTTCCTTTCATTAGGTCTGCCATATTTAGGCCGTGGACCAGGTAGCACTCAGCTCTTCTCATTCTGAATGGCCACGAATCTTTGTTGGACTTAGTGAGAATCCCACAGGAGTTGGACCATCCCAGCTAACACGACATGCGAATCTGAATACGCCCTAAGATATTTCAGACTGAGGTTGAGATTGGTCAGACAGTGCTGATACAGTGCATATATACTGTTCAGTAGACTCCATATAACTCATCCTGTCAGGGAAATTATACTATTATACTATATTATACTTCATCTTTCACAAATTTTATGGAATAAAATATTGTTTTTGTCTGTGTGCACGTAAGCTGAAATTAATCTGATCATTGCCTACCACGAATCTTTGTTGGACTGGAATAAGTGTCCAAGTCTAAGTCTTGATTTTAACAACATGAATTTGTAGAACAAAATTGACCAGTACTTACCCATCTTTTACAACAATTCACACCTCCCATTATACAGATTATAACAAATCTTTCTTGATTTACTAGCTATATCATCTTACAAAGTTCAACCACAATATCAAATTATGTTGTCAAAAAAACACATTAATTTTCATATCTACATGTATGTTGAATAATCTCCTGACCTATCTGTCTAAGGGACCGTTCACATGAAAAATCTATTTTCTAAAAATCTAAAAATCTGTTGGCGGTATCTTGTGATCACGGTCTGTGCCCTGAATACCCCACAGCGTAATTACTGGCAGCACGAGCCAGTTACTTCTAAAGCTGTAATTAATTCTCGGCTGCGGAGTTCATCAGTTTAGTTGTGACGACTCAAGCATACAGACGCGTAATATGGCTAGTGATAGTGCTTGTTGTTGCACAAAATTGACCAACACATTTTTCAAAGCAACTGCGACCACCATTTACTTTCTAACTTCCTACTGCGCATTCGTCAAGGGCACAGACCGTGATCACAAGATACCACCAATATATTTTTAGAAAATAGATTTTTCATGTGAACGGTCCCTAAAGCACTTCCGATGGTGAAAAAAATTATATTGCATTATTATTGAAAATATATTTGTAACGGCATTAGCCTAACAGAACTATTTTTTTCATTATTTAACTGTGACCAATGCAAGTGACCATCAAAGGCATCTGCATCAATTGTTTGTTACAAAATAATAATAATAATAATAATAATAAGATTTACATATACTGCACTTGTGGCCACCCTGAGTTTGAGAGGACACTGGATATTGGCAGAGGCACTCTGATAACAGAGAGGTGAATTCCCAGTGTGACTGTGTCCTCTGAATATCAGGGTACTTGTGGTTTAAACTGCAGTTCTAAACAAC
This sequence comes from Lingula anatina, assembly GCF_051362555.1. Classification (NCBI taxonomy): domain Eukaryota; kingdom Metazoa; phylum Brachiopoda; class Lingulata; order Lingulida; family Lingulidae; genus Lingula; species Lingula anatina. The sequence continues at coordinate 16,758,907 of NC_141767.1, read as the reverse complement.
CCACAAGATCATCTTGCATGTCAGACCGCATTCACAACGATTTGAGCCAGGTTTTACAAATCCTGAGACTAAATATGGCGGACGTACATGAAAGGAAAACCGCCTAATCTTTTAATAGTCTCTCCGCCTCTCACACGCCTCCCCACACGTCGTCCCTGCGGGGTACAGTCATTAAATCTCGGCTCCGTTTGCCATGCGGAAGCTACCTGAGAAATATTAAGTGCGCATGCTCATCAATTAAACTCGAGGTGAAGAAAGCATGGCGGCTGGAGGCGACCGAAGGAAAAAAAGCTTAAGCTCTTCTGTTCTATTATCTCTCAAAACAGAGACGAAAAAGAAATGAATTGGCCCGTAGAGCAGCAATGAATCGGCTATCTATGGAGATAATGTCACCAGAGATATTCACGGAGATACCCAGCCCCAGTAGACGGAGGAGGAGGAGGGCAGAATTTTTGCATATGCAGTCTCGTCAGAGTGCGCAGTTCGTTCTGATGCTGATGTTTGCCTTAATTGTTCCCTACGCCTGATCGAACTGGAAGGGGGGTGTTTTCATGATTTTGATCCCGATTCATAGCTGCTCTAATAGCCATTCATTTCTTTTTCTCAGGTAGCTTCCACATGGCGAACGGAGCCGAGATTTAGTGACTGTACCCCGCAGGGACGACGTGTGGGGAGGCGTGTGAGAGGCGGAGAGACTATTAAAAGATTAGGCGGTTTTCCTTTCATGTACGTCTGCCATATTTAGTCTCAGGATTTGTAAACCCTGGCTCAAATCGTTGTGAATGCGGTCTCAGAATAACAATTAATGTATAACAAAGGTGAATGAAGGTGTTAGTATGTTATTTCTCCTTGCATGATCAATTAACATTACCTTTTCATCACACACTTTAAATGGCATACTGCATGATGTATTCTTGAAACATAAGTGGTTCTTTCAAAGGCCTTAAATGAAAAGATTGTTATCTTCAGCTTTAGATGCATAAACTGCTTAGACCACCTTAGACCCACCTGTTGGGAAATAGAGCCGCAACATGGTGACGCCATTCTGTGCTCTTTTGCTAGTTTACATGCCTTGTCCCAAAATATGATTATAGTGTATATTTTTTGTTTATTATAATAAATATTGAATAAAAGAAGTCTCAAAACATTACACTGTGCATGTTTAAAATGAGCAGAGAAAAATTTGCTCTTTTACCCATCACTGAGAAAAGCTCCTAACTCGGGTAAACAAAAAGACATGCCCTGAGCAAGTCAAACACAGTCCTTTTTCATTCCAGTTTCGATAAACAACAAACTTAGTGTACCTGTTGAAATGATGCTGCTGATTCCATCTCATGTGACAGGGGTTTGGCGTCAAAATAAACCGAGATAAAGTGCAAAACCTCAGCAGTTGTCTCTGAAATCTAACATTTACATTGGGCTATCACCGTGTCAGCAGATGTTTACTTATGGACATGAAGAGTTTGTACCTATTGTGTACACAGTGTCTTATCTTTGAATTAGCCGTCTTATAACACAAATCTTGGCATCTGTTGCTGTTTTTATGAAATGCTCATTTGGCACTTTATTAGAAATTTTTCTCATGCAGCTTTTCATGAATTTACCACCAACATCATCCCCTGTAAATACACACCACAAATACAAACCACTCTAAGCATTAATATGGCAAGCATCATAAATCTCATAAATATTACAAAGCTTTTAATAATATGATAATGTGTAAAATATAGCTAATCTTTAATGTATTTTTTGTCATGTTTTGAAAGTACATTTCATGAGTGTGATTACCTGAAAGGAGCTAAGTTTACATGTAGTAGGTCTCAACTCCTTCTTTACTAATATCTTTGTCTTAATTTATATAGTTATCAGTGAAATCAACTACTTTGTGTCTAAAATGTTCATTCAATCTTTATTAAACTAAAATCACAACTTGGCAAACATGTAAACCACGTTTACATTCCCATCTGAAATATCTGAATGTTTTAATTTCAAATTACAGGCAAAATTGATTGGCTTTTTTGGCCACAGACAGCAAAGCAAAACCGAATCACATCCGGGGTTTTTCTGCCTAATCTTATTTTCCTTAAATTTTTTTCTGCTACTTATGAATCTATGCTCAGTTGGTCCCTGCACTTAGATTTGATGTTTATACCTAATATTTCTAATTAACATAGTTCTAAATGATTACCCAGTCACTTAGTAAATACTTAGGCTTTCATGTCTTTCTGTACATTTCAAAAGAAAATGTTGAAATCAGCTTTGCAGTATATGACTTGAGGATAATTTCTAATGCAGTTATAACCTTTAAGTTACTTTATAAATATACATGTCATAAAAATATACAGAAGTCATAAAAAATAAACAGAAGTCACAAATATATATAAAATCTCCAACCCTACTCTCTCACACTCGCAGGTAACATTTCCTTAAGTACTTTTGATAAGTGATTCATTTCTACCAGATCAACAATGCTCAACTCCACAATGTTGTTGTTTTGTTTTGTTTGGTTTTGTTTAAGTAAGTAGTATTTAACATTTATTAAGATAAACATACTTGATGAAAACCCAGTTCATCAACAAACCCGATCACTTTTGGCTGATTTCACAAAAATAATTATACAACAAATTTGGTCTGCCGTTTTTAACCAAATTCAAATTCATTGCAGGATAATTCTGCAGTAGTATTGGTCTAAACCATTCTAGACATGTCTTTCCTGTACTGAACAGACGTAGCATTTCGCTTTATAAGGATATCTAAGTCAAAGTAAAATAAAATCTTATTCTAACAATTTCGACCGATTGAATGTCTGAATAACTTATGTAAAACAAGACCCTGTGCATGGCTGGATTACTGGAAAATCCACCGTTAATTATAATGTTGAATGCAGCATGCTTTCTGCGATTAAAAGTGTTTAGTTTAAATGGAAAAAAAAGCAGTTTGAATACTTACATGTTTAAACTGATGCCATGGGTTTGTGGGCCTTTTCGATATTTCTCCAAAGGATTGCATGCTGTCTGTCGCAGTGAAAAAAAAATCCAGTAGTTCTCTTATCTATGAATGTGGGCGCCTTTAGTATAAATGACAGTATCACTCGTTTCACCAGCTTACTCCATCTTCCTGAATTACGTGCACCTAGATCGTGTGGGTCATTTTGGCAAACGAACCCATCCTTCCTTACTGTGCCGTGTGAACAAGGAGAACATCCTTCTTTGCCGCATGGGGTGTTTGAGACGGAGAAGTTAAAAGTGGTGTTTACACTGCCGCATTTTTAGATCCTCGTTCCGTGCGAGCCTTCTGCGCCACTAGTTGAAATCACGTTATGCACGTAATTTAAAAGGCTAACTTTTCAGTGCTCCCACATAACGTTTTGCATCTCAACTTCTTGCTTAAAATTGTGTATGGACCGATACAACCCCTTTTTGTTCGTTAATTGACTGTGTTGATCCTGGATCGATTATGTGGCCATACCAGTAAGTTTGGTGGACGCCCGGGACACAAAACAAAATAACACAGAAGGGATGCATTCACACGGTTACATAATGGTAGACATACGGTGTTATGTACGAGACAGAGCATTGTTAGGCTTCTGAGTCAACCTTTTGTTGCCTCCCGGTGTCAGGCTGACCCACGTGTGATTAACGGACACATATTATTATTATTATAACAACCATGCATAAATTGGACAATTGCAGTCTTTGTATTAGCACTGTTGGATGCAGGTGAAAGGAGGAGCGCCTCCAACCTTGCTGTAACTAAAAAGAAAAAATGCTACCAAAGCATTTTGCAGAGTTTAGTACATCAAGGAGTTATAACTCCTTGAGTACATGTACCATAGGAAACGCTTTATTTGTCCAAGATGAAATACGCTTTTTTTCTCCTCTTTTTAGCATTAGCGTGGGCTGTATTGTTTTTTATTTTTATTTATTTTTTTTCTGGGGGGGGGGGGGGAGGCAGTCAACACTCTGATAGTTCTCCCCTCCAACTTCGTTTATTATAAGTCAAAAGCTGGTGCGGTTAAGCACATGTGTTTCTCCAAAAACGTATTTTCAACTGCGCAGGAGACATATTGGTGAGCAGATTCGCCTGTTGTTTAGCAGGTGCATGACGTGACACGGGTAAGCAACATGTTTCATTGTGACGGCGGATCCTGGGGGGCTTTCCCCTTAGCTTCGGAGGAATCCTTTTCTTTGACCTCTCATTCCATTCTTCCAAATCCAACCACCAATAAAAAAGTTAAAAAGTGTTTGATGGGTTCTCACTTCAAGTTGGTCCAAGCTTAGTTGCAACTTGTTTTCTTTATGTTTTTTCTCTAATCTCGTGCCTCAGTCTATTTAAATGAAGAACAAATACGTGGACTTGGTATAAATCTTACACGGTCTGCCACTGCCACTATAGTCTAGTCTCACACTCCGTGGCCATTTCTCAGGATTTTGCAAGTTAACAGGCCATCCTTTTTGTGTATTTATAATTGCAGTAAAAAAACTTAAGCGGGCTCTCAGGCCTTCCCAACTACCAGACTCGGCACCTACGGGTCCAGTATAAACCGGTTTATCAGACCACACTACCCGTTTTCAAGGTGTGTGTCAGATCGCATTACAGAGTATCAGCCACCACACCGATTTTGCCTGGTGCGCGATGTGATAGCAATGATCCTAAGCGGGGTTGGAAAGTAGTGCATCTCATCTAGATTCATGCGCTGCTGCAATTTTCTCTGTTTATGCTCAAATCTGACAGTACCGCAATTTTTAACATAAAATTTAGGTTCGGACATAGCCATTGATGTTTTGTAAATAAGAACTTGCAAACTTATATATTAATTTAGAAAAGTATACCTAATTTTGATAGCAGAAGCATATTCTGTCGGGGGTTAAATGTTTTTGTGACTACCGGGATGGACGAGATTGAGGGCAGGGGTAATCCTAGAGAGGGGTGAGAAACGTCCATTGTTCTCGTCAGCGAGGCTGTCCTTTTTCAGGGTTTGTACGCACGGACAGAAAACTTAAGTATTGTGGGAACGTTACTAATGAAGCCACTGGTAGTACTAGTAGATATCAGCCTGTAGTCTTGAACAAGCGCCTCGATGACGAGTGAACAGTTGTCAAAAACAAAAGACCCAGGTGTGGTAGTTCAACTACTGTTGATGCGTGCCGTAACGACCAAACCTAATTGCTCCTCAAGGTCACAAAACAATAACCGGTACTGACGGCTAGGCTCGTCTTAATCATATAAGTAGCGCGTTTCCACCCCCTGATTGAGGGAGTCGTCTGTTGTATTCATGCGACTCCTACTTGACGAAAACGAGGCGCGATACCCGGATGACAGGTAGGCTTACAGAATTTGTGATAGGGTATGATACTCTTTTATGCGATCTGACACACACCTTGAAAACGGGTAGTGTGGTCAGATATACCGGTTTATTCTGGACCCGTAGGTGCCAAGTCTGGTAGTTGGGAAGGCCTGGCTCTGACAATATTCTTTTTAGTGTGATAAACATTTCTGCTGCTTTTACAAATCGATGGTGTATGTCTCTTTTTTGTCCAACTGAAATTCAATTTAAACGCCCTCAGTCATTTCTCCGGCTATTTCTATTATGACATGTGTTACTATTAAATTACTGTATCATTTATAAATATGCATATGTATATACATACACATTTTAATTTTAATTCACATAAACCTTTAAAACTGACACCCAGTGCGCCATTTTTCATTAATTATCAAATTAACACCCGCTGCTACGAAACATTTTAAAAGCCGAATAAATATCGTTGGCAGCAGTTTGACGTCCGACGGTAGCCTGAGTACCTGATATTTCGGGCAAATGAGATTCACCCTGTGCAATATCTTTGTCTGACAATTTTTGTCGTCATACAAAACCATCGCAAACATTTTTATGACACCTGCCATCGTTTTGATGGATAGCAGTATATATACATGTATCATTGCTTTGTTCAATATTGCTTCATTTGGTTATAAATATATTGATTTTGTCTATCATTATGCACTTTCAGAGACCGGTTTTACCTAAGACCTGGGGAAAATTGGTCTTAACTTCTAGACCAAAAAATGGTCTATTTAGGTTTAAGATTAATCTATGTAGTACATCATCACTAAATGAAGTAAGTGCCCTTATGATACATAAGCAAGGTCTTCTTTGTCATAAAACAGGCGCAACATTTTTATTCATTGGACTACCGATTCACGTAAGATAAAGACAGACTAAACTTAGAGCTAAAAGGGCCCTATTAGGTTTGAAAGTTATTCTTAGGTTTTGTCTGTAGGGATTTATAATGATAAATCATCCTGATAAAATCTGGCATTTATCTACCACAAAACCTTGACCTATCCGTTATATTTCACAAAGATCACAGTCGCGGTTACTGTGTGAAAAGACAGTGACAGTTAAGTTTTAAGACAATCTGTATAAGTAAGAGACTTTGCAAGTTAAAAGATATATTTAATTCTGCGGTGCTCTTGGCCTCATTGCATTCACAGTGCGATGTTACTGTGGAAAAATCAAACAATCAAAATTGTGTGATTTATTTTTGCGCAAAACGATTGCATACGTATAACCAATATTCAATATACGTCCTTGGTATAACTGCCAGAGAATGTGTTTTGATATTTTTTATTATTTATTTATAATGTGTGTGTACATTTAGGAGCAGAAACAAAAATTATCCGAGCTAAATATGAGATTTGATATATATATTGTACGTCTAAAAGCATCCGGTGCCATTCAGATCATGTTTAATAAGAATTGTATATAATGAACTCAACCGCAAAAAGGTCCATTAAAAATTTCAAATATAGATGTTCAATCTGTGTCTAATATTTCATACTAATAATTGTATGCGTAAGATGGGTTGGGACGGGGTGGTGTCATTATACTACAACCTTCATTAAACTATAATCTGGGGAATGGAGAAATATTGAGTTTTCACAAAAATCGCAACATAGCACGTTACAAACCAACACAATAATAGACCAACGGCTGTTCAACGCAATTGGTTGTGAATTGATTGTGCTAAGCACACCTACCGCAATACTTTATTCACACTACCACAATTTCCCTTATCTGCGTGTTTGCCATTGTGTGATGTAGATTATGTAGATCTTTAGATCGAAAACCTTGTATATATATATATATATATATATATATATATATATATATATATATATATATATATATATTGAAGCGGTCTGCATAATAACTGATTTAAATGGCTTGATGATAAACGTTTTATGTAACTTTTTCTTCAATATTGATGAAAATTAGATATATGTTAATTCCAAATTGAGCATTAATTTTTTTTGAAAATTCCCCATTTTTTTCTAAATTCATTTATTATATACTACTTTTTCTACTACTGCCTGTCAAAGGATGAATTATAATTATCGTGCAGTGATTTGCACTACTTTTTAATTAAATGACATTCTATGCCCCTTTTTGTAGCGCTAATAGATAAATAAATCTCTCAGGCGGCCTTTCTGATTTACCTAACTTTACAGTGACCTAATGCACTATGAGGTCTTCAGCGTGGGTGTTGAGTTAGAATTGGACTATATGGCGTTGGAGAGGACTGTTTATTTTCGGAATTTTTTTGGGCCAAGATGACGTCAATTTGATTCGTTGTTACTGAATTACAGAATTGTTACTGAATTGGAATTACATCATCGCTTGTATACCCACAGTAACTTACTGGAAGTTAAGGGACAATACATCGCCAGAAGGTTACCGCATTACCAATCGCCAATCGCGCAGTGACCCCATTAAGAAGGGCTGGGTGTATGTAAGTGCAAGTGTTTTCAGAGAATGATTAGGTACCAAAATCAAGAACTTGTATGCTGGGAATGATATATAAATATAGTTGGCTTACATGATTTTTGGCTAGTTTTTCAAAATTCAGCCTCAGAACAAGTTGGGCTGTTTCTCACGACACTCTGTCAGAGTTAAAAAAAGAAAATAAATTTTGGGCATCTGAACATATCATTTAGAAAACGCGCTTCAATGAGAAAATGGTGCCCCTTAATGAGCTGCACTTAAGTTTTCATTTATTCACGAAGATTTGGCATATATCACACACATTGCTGATGCCAGACAATAATCACATTATTTGAATTACTGATTTGACTTACAAGTCTCCCTCCATTCATACCAAGTTTCCTCTTCATTACGCCCGTTTCCCACGCCACTCTTTTGTGCACGTTGTTTCTTCCACCGTATCGCGACCGAACGAAAATCCCACCGACCGTCAACACCAAGATTGGCGGAGATCTTCATTCAGGAGCAATAGGTGTTAGATCGGCGTGGTTCCATATTTTGGTCTGCCCTTAAATCGCAACGATGCTCGGGATTCGCCTCCATAAATCTCTGATCTATGTGAGAAGAACAAGAACCGTCCGTTTACAGTTGATTCTTCGTTATCTAACATCCCGTGATTTTTCGATCCAGTTTTGACGATTCAGTAGTTTTCTTTTTGCCAGAAGCCTGGTTCTTCTCATCAAGAATCTACAACTTCTTGTTCTCCTCATGGTTGGTTTCCCTAGAGTCTGGTGCTGCTGCTTTGTTTGTCGAAAGCGCTGCTCAGTATCCTTCGAAATTCTTTGAATAAATTAAAACCCTTATGCTTAACCTCATACAAATCCGTTCAAACACATAAAATATTCAAATCAAGCCATATTACACATCTAAATTATACACACGTCAATGGTGTGTTAAGCATTTACATGATTTTTAAAGTTTACAGCTTTAACGATGTTTCACAACAGTACACAGTGCTGTCCGTTGTACATCTAAATCTAATGGAAATGAAAGATAACAAGAGGTCAAGTGAATCCTTATCTCGCTATCACCATCTGAATATTTGAAGAGCTTCGTTAACAGCAACCATTTCATAAAACTGGCGACTCTGCAAATACGTATTCAGCATATAGTTTTTTGTCGAATACAATAAAAGCTTTACTTACATTTCATACATCATTTTAAAGAATACTGAGTATATTCTGAACAACAACCTATGCACCTTTCTTGACTGAACGTAGAAATGGCGTTTTGCAGAGAATGTCTCCTACCTGAGATCTAAAAAATGGCGGGATTCTCCCAGTGCCAGGTCTCATGTGATTTCACCCACGGTTTGAAGCTCCAACCAACCCTTAAAGCTAGTTGTAGGAGCATAATCACCTGTCAGGTGAACTAGCGTGCCACCCAGCGTCTATTGCCTCTGACCCCTCACTGTTGTTCTAGGGTCTCGTCTCTTACTTGTATGTTTTACCCTTTCACATTATGTCAACGGATTTGAAGCGCAATCGATTATAATTTTACGATCAATTGGTTAAATTTTATACAAGCTCGCTTAATTTGATACAGACATATTGAAGGGGAAAAGAAAGCACGTCCCCCCATATAATTTCGCTATGCTCTGCATACCAAAGAGAAAATATGAAATATTTTTAGATTAAACACATTTGTATGGACTGTTCAATATAGACCCGCCTTGTAATAACATTATAGAATTTCTTACATTTTTGACGCTACTTTATCAATTCAGTTAATAGAGAACCAATCATAACTTTCCAATTGTAATTCAATGTTTTTATAACACTCATTATGCGTGGAAGTCAAAACTGAAGACCTTTGGTCAATGCCACCTGCACAAAGTACATACTTTCACACTCCAGGACACAGAATGAAATTATGCATAAGAAAGAAATGATACACAATGCCGAGTTCAGTTTAAGTATGAATTACAAACAATCGTAAGAATCCTGTAAACATGAATGGTTAGTATAACAAAATTCAAAGATTCCGAAACGGATTGCCATGAATGAATGATTAGAATTTATATAATTCTACTTTAAAGGATTTTTTTTCGCATATTTACATAACATCAAAAATTTGCGGCCATATCCAAAACGTTCATCGTTTTCATTCGTACTATGAAATTGAATTTTTCTTAATCTATTCTTATTTTTGTCTTCAGACAAATAGGGTCTTCAGAAAGAGATGCTATAACTTACATAAACAATTGAAACTATAAATGTGGATATGGAATGATATAATATGTTTTAACGATTTAAATGTAATTAGATCTTAACGCTCAAAATATTTACTAATTCTACAAGAAATTAAATGTTTCATATTGTGTTTAATGGATCGTAGTAATTATGTACACACGTTCGTAGTTATCAAATATCTGTAAATGTCGATATCTTTACCTGCTTTAGAAGCACTGTCTACATAACATGAGCACCAACTGATCCTCTGTTTCACCTAAGATGAAACAACAAAACTACAACAAAGCTTCACCGTCTTTTCCTGGCAATATATCACTGAAACCAGCTCCTCTTCGTCCAGTTGTAGTGTTCTGACCGTCTGGTGATCTGTAAGTGACTCCCCATCCGAGAGTTTCCACCTCACTACAACACAAAACGCGTGGCAGGTGACAGCTGGCTCATCCCGCGTCTTAATGACGCAAATCGCGTCGTTTCGATAGGGGAACCAACGAACAGATTGCCAGAAAAATGACAGAAATTAAAACCTCTGTTCTTCTTGCCTACAACCGACCTACTAAGCAGACATGAACAAATATAGGTTTGGTTTACATAAGGCTTTAAAATAATCACTTATTTTTAGTCATATTATTATATATAGTTCATGCAAATATACGCCTTGTTGCCACGTATAATTATATTAACCGCTTTGAAAAATTCAGATGATCCTGGTGGTTGAATATTTCATGGGGCTGTCGAATTTATAATGGTTCTGAGCAATGTTCAGAATCTGATGACATGTCACTCTGTATTAAGATACAAACTAGAACATAAATTAGACACGAGTTATTTAACTTTCGTCTACTGAATATTCCTGTAAGAATACAAAACGGGCGAATCCAGAAAACAGTAAACGCCCCTGAAAAAGTACTTTATTTCTGTTGCCATTTGTCACAACTATCGCAATCTGCACAGGATCTCCTGCAACATTTGATTGTAATTTGCAGCATTGGAATGAGTGTAATAGAATTATTTTTAGTCGTCTGATTATGAAATTGCCTGTTCCTTTTCCTACATCAGAGTCGTTCGCGTATGGGGTGCATTTCACTACGCATACTGCTGATATGCCATCAGTATGCATAGTGAAATGCGTAAGGTGCAAAGTTTAACTTGAATGAAAGGGGTGGAGGTAGCAAATTCAAAAATAAAAAAATAAACGGTGGGGAAGTTCGGGTGGGGCTGGTTGGGTGAGGTGAGGTTTCCCTTGACGCCTGAAAGAAGTGGGGGCTAAGAGGGAGGGGGATGCCTGTGTGAAAGAGACGAGAACAGGACAAAATCATCCAGTACATCGGAGTGACGAGAGTGACGAGACATGCCATCCCATCTCCAACCCTACATGCCACTGCCTCATATGCTAACTACGGGCTTGAACATTATACTGAACGTTCTTTGAGTCAAGTGCAAAAGTCGTTCACATTATATCTGATCTCCCGGTAATTAACTTACACAAATACAAATAATAATAATAATAAATGTGGCATAATTGTAACGTGTTACTTTCTATTAAATACATGATGATAAAATATAAACTGAAATGTAGGGGAAAATTCAACAATATCAGTCTCAATGAAGCCATCATACTTGACATAAGAAACAGATGTTGCGACATATGGTGACTAAATGTGGTTAATCGTTCCAAATATCCCAGACATCTTTGTCGTCGCGATGTTACTGCATTACTCGCTCCCGGGAATATTTTTGCATATGGTTCTTTTTTAGTGCAATGGCCAGAAAGGTGGCTAGTGGATTTGTTTACCCCGAGAAACATAGTCTATTTTGAATTCTTCCACATTATCAGCATATATTCTGAGAGATATATATACTGGGCGGAGGTCAGTCGCTATCAGCTCTCTGAGATTCAGGATTTCGTGACTCGCCGTCTGGCTACATTATAAAAACGGTCATGTGCGAGTTGCATTGATTTTGAGTTCATTTATGTTTATTATCCAATTATCATCATGGCTGTGATCTCGAACAGTAATTATTGACGCGGCACATTAGTAATGCATACTAATTCAATCATCATCATCAGTGAAATTATTGTTAAAAAGAACCAAAAGAATTATCCATTGTATCATCACGCTAGAAAAGGCCACAATCGAATAACCTCCAATATTGGTAGTTTGTATTTCATTGTAATGAAAATTTAATTACTCTATAAAATCTGTGGCTGTGTGATGTTTTTGTACAATAGCTGTTCCGTATTGATTTTAGGATGTAAGTCGTTACGGTAAATGTTTTTGCGATATATTTGCCTTCTGATTCATCCGTTTGGGTTTCAAGACCAATACTAAAGTAGTGTTTTATGATAATCTTCCTGCAAGCATCTACATAATCGACAGATAAGTGCCCATCATTATAGACTCGTATAAAAACCGAAGATCGAACCACACAGTCTTACAGATATGCCTGCTTGTGTTTTCCCTACGAAATGACAAGATTTGCATCACACAAAGGGATGTTCTGGAAACTTATTGGAAATCCTGTCATTTCATCAATATGTCTTATTTGGAGCTTTAGAATAAGGTGCAGCTTCTAGTCGTGGAGAATTTGTCAGTATTTGATTTTTCCAACGGGTAATCGATGTCAAGCATATAGCATAACACGCAGCGTTCTCGGCATGACTTGAGAGTTAAGGTATGTTGGGGAACACCGAGAAAGCTGGTCTTCTCGGAGAGTTGGACTAATTATTTATCGACTTTCAGTTTCAGTGTCTTTGGAGTGCATTTCATGTATTATATGTTGTTTGCGGATATTGCGAGACGCTGAATAACCGGTCGGCACAGGAAAATATCGACACAATCCATTAGTTGATATAAAACTGGTAAGTTTTTTTTAGCATTAAATTAAATTGTATGTCTGTACAGGGAACAGGTGACCACACTCAATGTTATGAACTGTGACTTCCGTGAACTCTGACGCAGGGTTATATGTCATTATTATCAAACCGTTATGGACACCACATTAGAGATTTCTCCTAAATTTGCCTTAATTTGTACATCAAATATTTGCGAAATTGATTCTGTGCCCTTTTCGCCATGCTGAGTTTTCATCTCAATAATGAGGTTATGTAAAGTGTTTTGACAGAACGACTGTTTTAAAGATTTTGCTTTTGATATGACGGAATTCTGTATCTTTAAGGCGTGTCTTCACTGTGAGCCAAAAACATTGTACTTGCATTAAAAAATCATTGTCAGGAAACGAAGTATTAATTTATGGTCGTTTCCCTGTTGCATATATTCTGGGCGCCTCCTCGCGGAAACATGGCCATCCTTGCGACTTAAGGCGACCGGATTCCGTTCAGCCCAACATCCCGCGCGAGCAAATAATCTCTCCCAAAGAGACAAAAAGCATAATACTTTTCTTGGTGGCCGGACACATTGTGAATAATAAAACGCTGGACCAGACAGTACACAGTGTGTCTGTTAGAAAGCACACTTGGGGAAAGCGTGTATCGATTGGCAGCCCACCCTTTTGCTGGAGCAAGATCAATCGCCTGCCAAGTCTAAATAGGTAATAGTATTGATAAAATTAGGTTTGATGAAGAAGATGTCAAAAACAAAAACAGAGTTCTGCGCCACTTAAGTAATTATTGTCTGGCGCCAGCGACTTTCAGGTGAGTATTTTGGACGTGTGACAATGCTAAAAGCTACCTTATTACTGCATCACTATTTGATCAGTAAATTGGCACTTTTTTTTTTTTTTTTTGGGGGGGGGGGTTATTTCTGTTGTTCATATGCACTCACCGATTAAATCCGTCCGGTTATCTACTGCTAACTTGATATCGGTCCCTTCTTGTGAGGCACACAACTTTTCAATATAAATGTTATCAAATTTAGAGGGACGCATTTAGAGTTTATCAAAATTCCTTTATCCCTCATATCGCCAATGGAATTCTTAAGACCATTTATATCCCTGACTGGTTCTCTGAACGCGTCAAATGAAGGTCGTGCGCTTCATCAAGAAACAATGATAAAAATAACATGCCCCTCGGTCTCTTGGTATGCCATTTGATATCATGGTAACTTTTTGTGCATTATTTCATATCTGTAAAGGGGCATATAAACCAATGTTTGTGAAGGAGGACGCGATTGTACAAAATAATAACCACTCTGTTGATACACAGGTGTGCGTGCGTCACGAGAGCAGCCAAGAGTTTTTAAAATATTTTTTATGTACAGAGGAAAATGGAGAAAAAAAAATAGAAAATAAACAAACGTGGTCCATTATGAGCTGTGCTTCATCGAAAAGTTAAGATTTTCGTAGTTTAATTTAAATACCTGAAGTCCGATGCTAATACATTAAACCCGTTTTGCAAAGCCTTGAATTTAACTCATAGTTGCATAAGTGAACGTAACCTTCCTTGAAAATAGGATGTTTACGGTATTCCATACTTAAGGGGCATTTGCCGTCTTAACTTTTACACGGCGTCTTTGAAAACTGTCAGAGAACTTCTACCGTACACCTGTAGTCAAACATTGATTGGGATCGATATTCAACTGTGAAAATATTGTTTCGCAAACATGTGTTGTTACATTTGAAAGACATCTTCACGCAGATTTGTTCTTTTATTCAAAACATTCAATTCCGTGAGTGCTTACTCATAAAGGAGTGCTGCAATAGAGAGCTTTCGTGCTACATATAAATAAATTCATTTGAGCTAAATGTTTTGGTCTCATTCAATGCCTTTAAATCGATAGAGCTCAGCGATTGATTAAAATGAATTAAAGGGGGGCTTAGCCTGGCGTTTCCTGCCCAGTTAAGCATAACATGCAACACGTTAAGCGAGTTGCGCTAACAGAATGGAGCTTGGGCTGAAAGATGGAGGACGGAATTGTTCTCTGTAGAAGGTGAGTTTTCCTCTCAATTCGTGCTTATTTACCCACGTTTTCATGTCCCTAAACAAGATGATCGACAAAGGATTTTGTTGACTTCGTGTCTGGTCCAATATAGAATACCGGTTGACACTGAATACATATTACGGATTAGGTCGTAACAGGGTAAGTAAAGCGTGATTTTGACAGCCAATTGCTTCTTGGTTCGTCGGAAAGGTTGGTGTAGAGTATAGTATTAGTTTACCCGTTTTGAAATGCTCATATTTCTCACACAGGCTCATTTCAAGCCTTTTCTTCGTTTCTGTGTAATATACAAACGCACGTACTGTGTTATTTTAAACAGTGATACAGTCATATGAAGTCGTTCCTCTCGTTCATAATGTATTGTGTGCAGACATCTCCAGCTTGCATCGATTTTTTCGCCATCCATAGGTTGGAGATATAATGAGGGTACATGTAAAGCTCAATGCAGTGCTTGCATAGCGTAGCAAGGAATGTTACACTGTTGAATTGAAGCTTAAACGTGATTAAACGAAAATGAAGCTTAGTATAGCATAAGGACATAGCTCCTTTTACACTTCACAATGAGAAATGAGATTGTACCGAAAATACCCATGAAAGGTTTGAAATGAAAATGCCTCTGTTTGTTAGTTACTAGAGAAGGACTTGCCTTGCCTTTATATTAATGGCAGCATGCTATTAACCCCAGACGTGAAGTTGCATACAGTTGCAGAAAACGCCATTGAGTCATGGGGTCAGTGGCTAGATACTGAACCGATTACAGATGCATATACGGCACATTGTACATAGAGAAACGTATGAATTGGGCAGAAAAAAAATTGACTAGGACGGGAATGTCTAAAGTTGTGTCCATCGCAACCAGCAACCTGGGGTACACTGCTGTCTTTGACGTGGTCTTATTAAGTAAGTGGATACCCCAGTGGTGGTGGTCAGGAGATGTTCTGGACACGCTGTGAGTAAAACTAGATCTTCTCTGATGTGAACTGACCATAAGTTAACGCCGTCGTGTTTTTTTATATCCCGAAGTCCATTTCATTTCTTTTTTATTGATTTATTATTATTATTATTATTATTATTATTATTATTATTATTATTATTATTATTATTATTATACCGTATTGACTTGAATGGGGCACCATAAACCTGTGCTTCATCAAGTATAAAATACTATCCCGGCTCCCTTAGGGTATATTGGCGGCAAATGTCCCCAACGCTTTTAAACCGTAACTAACGTCCGCTGTTATGTGACGAAAATGATAATGAGGAAATGAGCCTCATGTCAGATCATTTATCTAGTGTCATAATGAGTTAGGACACTCGTAGATAGTTGGATGAAATCCAGATTTGGCAGGTGATACGCCTAGAAATGACACGCTGGGGTATATCTTCACGAGTAGTGTTTATTAACTTTATTAGGTTTTAAGGGCGATTAAAACTTTTGTCAACCTGGCTCGGCGCCCTTAATGTTCGTAGTGGCGTTGAAAGCGCAAAAAGGTATGTCCGAAAACACGCGACACGCTCGTAAGGGATCTTACTTTTGTCTACTGAGAAGAATCAACAGTATCAATTGAGCAGTGACAAGTCGTTATTTATGAAACTGCTAAATGACAACTTAATCTCCGAGTTTGACGTGCATCCGAAACTAGTTTACGAGTTTTAAGCGGTTTTGTGTGGATTCAAGACGCTTGTGTTTGACTTAACTCTTAGATCTCACCCTTGATTTGAGGCGTATCTAGCTCGACTAAGACAGTTGTCAGCGTCCCCGGGTTGAACATAACCTAACAACCGGCCCTGAGGTGAGTGTATTGACGGAGTACAATTTGGGGCGGCAGAGATAGGTGTACGAACTGCCACTGTGAAGTAGGGACGATATCATCAGACTGTTTAACCCGTGTCAACAGATCTTGCCCGGATTAAATTTTCTACGTGACACTTGTGACTTATCTGTCAGTAGACATGGCCATATTGGAATTATACACAATGTAACATCGCTCAGGATTAACCTGTAGACCCGGAATATTTAGGTGATCACATGGAGAGGATTCAAGAAAAAAGATGGTCCAGATAGGATACACTATATAGGATGAATTAGTCAGACAGTGCTACATGGTAAGGTTATATCCCGTAGATCGTATAAAAAGCAAGGAATCTACCAGGCGCTGTTTGAATAATGGTCGTAGGAGCAATATTCTCGTACGTAAGATTGCTCATGATGAAGAGTGCTCCGGTAAAGATGCCAGTGTAACGAGATTTATGTTGTTCGTCGGAACCACTTTAAGCTACACGTTTGTAATAGTTCGCGTTTCAGAGATGTATTACGACTTTCTTGTTTGAGTTGAATTATAATTTATAAGATGTGGTTATTTGAAAGCGATTTTTACACAGTTTATGTTTAAATATATAATCAAATTTCACTACCAGGCCAAAGTGGCTTGATTATCTTTTTTTTTTTCAAAGTCGCACATCCTCAATTGGATGACACTCAACGGACTTAAATGTCATTCTTTTCCTGTTGAACATGATCATTTTCTCTTCCCGCTCAGCACGGACAATACAAAAAGCGACTTTTAGCAACGCTAGCAGCAATTTTAGGATAATATCTCTCTCTTCACATGGCCTCCACGGTCTGAGTATTTACTATATACCCCACAATCATAAACATCCTTCATATGACTGACCAACCGCCTTGTCAGTGCCATCTCCTTTTACACGCGTATTTAATAATTTATCTTTTTTTCATCACCAGTTGAAATTAAAAGAAAAAGTTGAGCTACTACCGTCTCCCATTTCAGCGTTCTGACTTTTACTTATCCAGCAATATTTTTGTACGGAATGGGCATTAGTATTAGCTTGATTCAAGAGAAAGGAAGTATATTTCTATTTGTCTAAAATATGCCCCCCCCCCCCCCCAACAACTTTTACCATCAGTATAGTTTTCCTCTTGTCCTTATATTTCAATGTTTACGTTTATGCTTTTAAATAACGTGAAAATCATTTTGAAATCTGACACACGTAAGGACCTTTAATTGCCTGTGCACTTTTTCAATTTAGTGTGCAGGAAACTGAACCGACGCAAGAATAGAAAGGATGGGGCGCCGAATATCATGATTAACAGCCGCCCCAGGGCAGCAGCCACACCCTTCATTGTTATATTCGGAATATATGATGACATTTACCAATTTGATTATAATAATTTGTGAGTTTTGTACGAGCAATATAGGACAAATATAGAATTTTTCTGCCGATTGTGACAAGTAAAAGTTGACCGTTGATGGCCTCACCCCACCATCACCATGTGTATTAAGTCAGTTCAACATATGCCATGGTCCTTTCCCTTTTCTCTGCCTCTCTCTCTCACACACACGCAGACAGTGAAACACACACATTCACACACACACACACACACACACACACACACGCAGACAGTGACACACACACACACACACACACACACACACACGCAAACAGTGACACACACACACATTAACACACACACTCAATCACACATACAGAGAGAGAGAGAGAGAGAGAGAGAGAGAGAGAGAGAGAGAAGGGGGGACTAGGGGCTACAAAGCACTGGTTTATAATTGGAGGCGTTGACGTGCTTGTCATTCCTCACTACCAGTGAAGTGTCATCTATCAGTGTGAAGTGGACCTTGCATTATGCACAGAGACGATAACAAATGACAAGACAGCGTAACCTGACAACTACACCCACTTAACGCCATGTTACATCGCATTACACGGCGACGACAAGCTTAGGGTATAGCATAATATAGTAGTAGGGCCAAGCGTGTGATTGGAAATTTGATTAAATTCCTATTAGCCGTGACAGGTGCCATTTTCAGAGGACTCTATCCCCTGATGAGGGCTGGTCCAAAATTTCTATATATATATGTGTATTGAATAGAGATCTTTATAATGGTAGGTACTGATAGCTCACGCAGGTCGATATTGGCTAGATATTTCGAACTGATGCATCTGATAGGTTAACAAATTTTCAGACATTTGCTTTACAAAATTAAAAAAAGAAGCAAAAGATATCTCGAGAATACTGTCGCAATCGGCTGCAAATCCTATTAATAAATTGAAAAACACAATGAAATGTTCACTGGTGGCAGCTTGCCAAAGTGACAGAAAAAAAGCATATGCATAAGGTTCAAAATCATATAGTCGCCAGGTGTAAAGTATACAAATGTGTATCATTATCCCTATTATAACCACGGCGGCAATACGAAAAGCACAAATTGTACTGCTCCATCTGTATGAATCCTCTAATAATACATATTAAGGAATATATGGTTCCGCAAGATAAAGTTCACATCAACTGAGATATACTTGACCGTAAAACTGAATGACAAAGGCGGATGTAAGATGTACTGTAAGTGCCTCGATTGCGGTCTGAAACATCGCCACTAAAATTGTGCGTCACAATATATTCTGAGACAGTAGTCAGCCGAGTACTGGAAATCTACTGGTTAGTTGTCCCAATAAGATTGTAGATTAGCTGTGAGTAATTCAAGTGTACAAAATAATTATCAGAACAACATTCGACGTTCTTTTTTTTTATCTAGGACCCATCTGGGTCCTGGTTTTCATGTGGCTAAGTTTTGACAACGATACTAGTAGTCAAAACGACAATCCCGCTTGTAGATACCGATTTTGTACGTTGCCACGTTAAAACTGTCACCTTTTATAATGCTTTCAACTTTGTTACTAAAAGGGTCAAATAGTTTGCTGTAGACATGTTAAATATTTAGCCACAGTTTGTTTTAAATTGCGCTTATTTTAATTAATGCACATACTAAGTAAAGACAACGAATGGTAATGCTAGTTTTACTTGTTTTATTACTCTACTACCGGACCCTTATTTATATTCCCAATCAGTCACCTGAAATTAATGACGTCATTTATCGCAAATGCCATTAAATTTTTGAACAATTATTTTTCGCTTTTTCAGGATTCGTTGCTGCACTTTGACAAACAAAACCCCTCGGTCCACATGCAAAGAACTTTGGAGTTTCACAAACAATTAGCGACTTTTATGTAAGGGAGACAAACAGCTGGTTGCTGCATTTGAAGTTATAACGGGGCCTTACTGTCGAAACATTTTTCAGTTTTTTAAGAGACGCCGAGATCAGTTAAGTATATTTAAACTGCTGGGAACAAGCACGTAGCAGTCTACATATCATGACGATATCGTGACCGCTTAACTGGCCTCATTGCGTCCCACTTAAAACGCGCGTGTGATAACCTTAGGAAACATGCTCTAATCAAACACCATGTATGTCAGCAAGCAATGAGACATAGGAAACCATAAGTCATGGCTCACGAACGAAGTGGTTCCATGGAAATAGATTCCGATGAGATTGTAAAGTTAGAACCTCGCGCCTTCAGGCCCTTCAAAACCAAAGATGAGTATTTATATGCCATGAAAGAGGATTTGGCAGAGTGGTTTAAAACCCTCTACGAAGGTTTAGAAATTCTGGTAGATAATTTCTTCGAAGTTTTGGACACTGGTGTTCTTCTGTGTAAACATGCAAACAACGTGCAGCAGTACGCCAAGGAATACGAGAAACAGCACCCCGGATCTCCGAACTTTGCCAACGTGAAGTTTCCACGCGGGGAGGTCCAGTACCGAGAAAATGTGAAACCAAAGTCATTCCAAGCCCGTGATAATATCTCTAACTTCATCGCCTGGTGTCGGGGCCTGGGCATCATGGACGTACTGCTGTTTGAGACGGACGATCTCGTACTGAGGAAAAACGAGAAGAGCGTGATACTGTGTCTCCTGGAGGTGGCTCGTAAGGGGGCAAAGTTTGGGATGCTG
Source organism: Lingula anatina (assembly GCF_051362555.1). NCBI lineage: Eukaryota > Metazoa > Brachiopoda > Lingulata > Lingulida > Lingulidae > Lingula > Lingula anatina. Next base: position 16,738,168 of record NC_141767.1, on the reverse strand, counting down.
GCCCCCATCTTGGTCCAGATGGAGGAGGAGATAGAGATGGAGATAGCAGGTGAAGAGCCAGAACCCTTCAGGCAGATAATTTACAATGATCATATGTCATTGGACGATATGGTGAGTAGGAGTTGTACATTTTATATAACCCTTTGGTCAATAACTAAGTCATATCATAGAGAGAAACAGAAATAGAGAGTTGGTCAGATAATTTAACCTCAGCCAAATATAGAATTGACAGCCATTGAAATATTACTCAACCGATAAAAAATGTTCATCAAAACACTTCTTGGAATCATATAGCTTGGCATTCTTATCTTTTGATGGAAGTTGCTCTGTAATAAAAAGCAAGAAAAGGCAGAGCGCCTGATGCTTAAAATTCGATTTATTGGTATCAACATGGGTATAGCTGGAAAAATCGCAGAATAAATAACTAAATAAAATAAAACAGAATAAAAAACTAATACATGAGAACACGACTTAGATCAGGAGAAAGGACAGGTGTGAACCACGATTCACAAACACCTGCTGACGGTCTCACACACAGGGTCATGACAGGGAATTTGGTGCACGTATTAGGTAGTGACGGTGATGATGTTGGGAAGGGTGAGGGTGAGGATGAAGTCTAAAATACAAAGTGAATAAATATTGAACGCTGCCGTGGTAACAGAAGTTAATGTTGATTGCGTCCATGCGAACGTTGTTAAAAGTAATCACAGACAGCTGTGACGTTCATTGCGTGCAGCTGCTTTAAAAAATGGTCGAAGGTTCTTTTCCTCCCCAGAGTCCGCATATGTGTGGATCAAAGATACAAGTTATTCCAATCTGTGACAAGTGCACACGTGAATGCCAGTGGACTTAGTTTAGGCGTCAACCCAGTTTGCAACATTAACAAAACTGGAACAGTTTCAGGCGTCCACTGGCGCAATTAAGTGAGTTTATGTAAAGTAATTTGTCATTTCTCTAAATGGCTTGCCAATATATGTGTATTTTGTAAGTGAAATCTTGTGGTTTACTAGGACCACAAAGTGACATGATATTAACTTTCCTTTTTACAAGTTCACTTCCTTGTTTCATGTTGCTGTTCATTGTTTACATCGTCATATCCATGTGAAACATGACAGCAAATGCCTCGAGCCTCAGAAGGATACAAACTTGCAATACTTATGAAAAGAAAGCTTCTGGGTAAACAGTTGTTGTCCTATCATTTTCTATCGGTAAACTTTGATAGTGTACCGCATTAACTTCTACGGCATAAAGACTTCTGCTCAAATATTGGGGCACTGATTAACGGTCAATAGCTGTGCGATATCAACTGCCACTGGGCAAATACAGACTCAGAAAGGAAGCATTGTACCGCTAGAGGCCGTGTGTCAAGACGAGATAAGACCCCCTGAAAATATGATACTTTAAATTGGTGACCCAATAATTACGTTTGCCAAATAAACAATACAGTAACAATATTCGAGTAGTTCTAGAGGCTGGTATTGTAACACGCCCATTAACTTAAACCTATAGGCTCAGATAAGTGAAAAGAAACGAAGATTACTTGATAAAGAGGTCTCATGTGGGATTGGCGAGATTCCCAGATTCTAAAATAAGCTCAAGCTTTTTATAGATTTTATGGGCACATGCTGTATATAGATTTACAAAAGGGAATTGCACAGGTGCAACTTGCCGAATTGAATACCTTCACACAAAGATCCAAAATACCTTAATATCAATAACACAAATGTGACGATAAATTTGATTTCATGTATATGATTTGATTTTAACTTAAGTAATAAATTTGTCGTTTTATTGGGTTAGGCTAAATAGGTCATATTAACTGTTTACATTTCTCAATATTAATTGAGTAATGTGTAAAAAATCAAGTAGTTATAGAATTTAAATTATGGAATCAAATAGTTAAAAACACATTGACTTGTTCAAAATAGATCAAAACACTTTTTATTAATACAGTTTTTTTTTATTTTCTTTCAGGTGAGCGCTGCTCTTAGCGTCTGCTCCTGTCCGTCTCAATTTCCTATGGTCCGTGTGTCTGAGGGAAAATACAGAGTAGGGAACTCAAAAACACTCATTTTTGTCAGGGTAAGTACAGCAACATTTAACGTTATGTTCTTGATATAGGTGCACTTAGGGAACAGCTTACTCTTTAAATTGGTGGCGACACGTGGAAGGGCTTAGTTCTAACCATGGCATTGACAAGCATGATGCTATTTACACCGGTAGATAAAAAACCTTGTTTAATTGCCATACTCTTCGTTACTAAGTGATTCTGTCAATACAATACATGTAATTGGAATATTATTTCTTTCAAACCATTTAATCCGATCCTTTACAAAAGGTTTGAAATGATCTGCTTCTTAGCCACGTCGGCTCAGTCTAATACTTTCATCGGGTTTTGAGCTGCTTACATTGACGACGGTGTCAGGCAATAAACATTTCACGTAAACACAGAAATAAACACTGTACCGTGTTATCTGCTACATGTAGTTATACATGTAAACTGTTCTTCCACAGATTCTCCGTAACCACGTCATGGTTCGTGTTGGCGGTGGCTGGGATACTCTACAGCACTACCTGGATAAGCATGACCCCTGCAGGTGCAAATCTCTAGGTAAGACATCATTCCGACTTGATAGATCAAGACAGGAACTAACACAGGCAGACACATCAGTTACTTTTAAAGATGGATATATATCTGTGTTGGTTTTGTCCGAAAAGCAACGATTTTACCATGCACAACATTTTTCATTTCATTCATTAAAGTAATGCTTATTTCTCACATTTTCCTGTTGTGTGCATTCCTGCCCACAGAATATGTTTAGTCAACTGCCTTAAAATTTGATATAAAGATATTTCACTGTGCATAGTTTAGCCATATTGCTATACAAATGTTATTTGTACTTTAGGCCACCGCATACCGCCTCAGCCATTACCGCCCAAGCGTCGCAGCTCTTCGCCCGTTCCGGGGCCACAGCTTTCCGTGTATCAGCCTCGCCTCTCGAATGGCGGCCCGTCTGCCACAACTGTAAATCAAAACCAAAGGTAATCAATAAAGTGGTCTAATTTACATTATCGTCTGTGCATAAGGTGAACCCTTGGTGAAATAACGTTTTTAACGTAGTCTGTTATAGAGGTGATTCAGACGGGCAAAGGGATATTTAAGATAAGTCATGTTGTCTAAAAAATAAGGCTCATCCTTGTAATTGCAAGATAAGACAGTGCCTTACTAAAATGACCGCCAAGGTTCAACTAGTCCCTTTTCACAAGCACGGTGCTTCACCTATCGAAAAAATGTTATTTTCCTCGTTGTTCACACATTGTCCGTACAGATCAATTGATATTGCAGAGGTTAGGAGAGATCTTTGTAAGGAAGTCTGTGAAATAGCATCTAAGTTACAAAATCCAAGTTATTGTGTTTTATCATTTTCAGTTCTACAACCAGGCGGTCGTCTGCCACAACCAACCGTCCACAAACACCAACTCTACGTTCTAGTCAAACTACACTACGCGCACAAGATAGGAAGTATCGTAGCACCGAAAATTTGCTGTCCAGTTTATCGGGTAAAAACAAGCCTCAAGATTCAAAAGGCAGAAACTTTCCAAAATCAATGTCGTCTGACAAAATCGGACAACAACAACAACAAACTAGACGGCGCTCCGATTCGGCAAATCTATCTAGACCGGAGTCTACGGAGGATTTGAGGCCCCACAGAAGACTTGGGTCTGGTCCTTCGCCAAGGTCGATGTCCCTCGCGCCTTCTGAACCCAACACACGGCGGTCTCCATCTCGAGAAGAAGCTTCTCGCCAGAGATCTCGCTCAGCCGCCACAGTGGAACGCATGCGACCCTCCACGCCCACTTTCAGCTCAAGCAGGATAAGATACTCCCCACGGCCCAACGAAGAGGAAAGACTCATCATATCAAGGAACTCCTCAGGAAGACATAATTTATCAAGAAAATCTGCAACGGAATCTGAAGAACAATCATCGAAGAAAAGTTCAGACATTAAGCGTAGTATAAGCAGCAGCAACTTACTGGAAAAACAAAAAGCAGCAACCAGCAGAGAGGAAAGACCGCCATCTAGAATCCGCCCGTCCACGCCGCAACCAGTTAAGGCGTTGGCGCGCTCGCCCAGGGACGAAAGTGGCCAGGCAGAACTTTACATTACGCGAAATCAAAGCGGCTGCCACGAAATAAAAAGAGACATTCCAGACAAGCAGGAAAATAAAACAACACCTAGACGTGGGTCTGCTTCTGGAATGGGAAACGCGTCAACATATCGGTCAGGTCGCCAAACTCCAGTATCCATGGGCCATAAAGACGGAAGCAGCAATGTTGGACAATCACATGTACGATCACGCACACCAACTCCAATGGTAAGACAAAATTCCTTGGATCAAGAAGACACGCAATCACAAGCAAAGCCAGTTACCTCTCCTAGCACCAGTGAACCGGGGACGATATACCAACGTCGCTCTCGACCGAGCACCCCTGAACCTGCACAAAGACAGGGAAAACAACCAGTTACACCCAGGGGCAGTCTGCAGGGGCCTATGGGATTTGTGAAACGACCAGAAAGTGGAAGAAAAACTCCAACATTTAGTAGAGAAAATTCTGAAAACGAACTGACAGAGATCATGGCAAACGCTACTAAAGTAAACCAAGCCTCTCCTAGAACCAGTGAATCAGGGCCATTGAGTTCAAGAAGCACAGATAAAACGCCAGTCTCCGGAAGAAGAACGCCAAATCTTCGACGAGGGAACTCCGTTGAGAAAGATCTGAAAGATTTAGCATCCCAGAGTAACAAGTCATCGTTTTCCGCTTCAGGCACCGTCAAATCGCCGCGTAGCAGGAGCTCCAGCAGGGAAAATGTAGCTGAAAATAACTTTGGGAGTTACGATGGAAAAAATTCTACTCGGAAGACTGCGGGTCGAAACAGTTTGAGCACGTACAATTTTGGCAAGCCATTAACACGTTCCCAAGAAATAAAACTTGCGTGTTCGACATTTAATTCACAAAACAGAAGGTCCCATAGAAGAAGCCAGTCGATTACTGACCCATCAGAGCACGATGAGATAGTAGACGAGGCTCAAAGACAATTAGAAAAAGACTACGAAGAAATGGAAGCCCTGTTTCGAACCTACCGCGTCGAGGAAAGGGCTCAATCTCGAAATGGGGGCACAGGGATGACCCACTCGAGTTCTTGTAATGAACTCTCTGCTTTAGAAGCTAGTGATGAAAGATATGCAACTCAGAGAAACGAACTATTAGATTCCAAAGAAAAAGAATTCCTCTCCAAACGGAACGCTTCTGTGGGTGATTTAACAAACTTCTCCTTAAGTCCAAGGATGGCCAGTTACTGTTTCAGTATAGCGAAACCCAGGCGAGATGATCGAGGGGGACCTCCTACACGGATTCCGACCCCCGTCAGAACGAGGATGGGGGCCGAAGGGAGGCTGCTGAGGTCGGATTCGGGGGTGGAAATTAACTGCGCATCTTCAGATACGTACTGTGATGACATGGAAACGAGACGATCCACTGGGAGTGATTCTGGGATAGAGTTCAAGGCCTTCAGCCCGTCCGGTGACACTGTGACGCCAAGGAAAGAGAGAGAGTTTCAGAGGCAACAAGCGTCTCCAGCGCAGAGCCCAACAACGAAAGTCACATACACCTTGAATATTTGAATCATGTCATGCTTTATTCCACAGACTTTGCTTGGAATTGTTTTATATGCAGTGTTCTAAGAGAAAATCAGGTCTAGTTTATTTGTGATTTTATGGAGCATTTACTGTATGTCACTGGTCATAGCTTTAGCTGGGCATTGTTTCTGCAGCGCTAAAGTTTTATCTGCCTGTACATGTATATTCAATTTCAAAGTGGCCTGATTTGTACAGTATAATTCAATTCATAGTTGAAAATGATCCGCTTGATGTGAAACCATACATTCCATGTTAATTGTAAACCTTATTTATAAACCGGCCGCTGACAAAATTATGTACATATGCATATGAGGTAAGGCACGGATGAAGCTGAACTTGCTCAATTTGTAATTATGTCTCACGGCATCAATATTTGCATTTTAACTTATTGTGATTTCTGAATAGTAGCTGTAGTAGAACGGTTGCCCGTGAATGGTTATTATATTATCTGAAACAGGAGATTGTTCTGAATACTAACTACAGCTATTTTGGCTTGGTTGTAAATTGTTGATATTAAATCCAAGTCTGTTGAATTAAGTCAGTGTATTGCGAAATCGACATCATGCTAGATTTTTCATTTGAGACATTCCAGTTAATTATTTATTTATTTATGGCCACATTTGATGGTTGAATTGTGCTTTTTTCTTTTTTGTTTGTTTGTTTATTAACAGTAAATGGTATTTTGAACCAAGAAAGTTGATTTGTTCTTGTAGTTTAGCTTTGTGTCTTGTTAAAGAAAAATATCTTTAATCACAGTGAGTATGTGACTAAAACTGTTGTTTAATTTAGATCCATCCAGTAAAAATTTTCATTCAAAACGATACCTGACATACGTTCTCGAATGAGTCCTTGGGTTCGAAAGGACTGTACATAATACATGAAGGCTACAGTGATATATTAAGAAACCCCGCGGTGGCCCAGGGAGAGGGTAGTCCCGGGAAGGTGTTTTATACATGGGTATACATCCTCGAAAGGAAATATGCAGGCATATTTTGAGGTAAAACTTGTAATTTCCGACCTCAGTGACTGATAATCTTTTTAAACGTTACATGCGTACGTGCAGGGGCGGATCCAGGATTATTTGAAAGGGGGGGGGGGGGGCGCATATGCAAAGCCGAGCGCCCCCCCCCCCCCCCAACCCGGTTGGCGTGAGGTTCCCCTGACCCCCCTCTAAATCCGCCACTGTACATGTAAGCCTATATGAATGGATTTTACTGGTTAACATTGACCCCCCCCCCCCAACCCGGATGTGTAAATCACTTTATTTGAAGAATCACAACCAGTTTTGTTTTTTTTTTTTTTTAAGATAGGCCTATCATGAAGTACATGTATGATATGTATTAAGATCTGACGCAAGGGTAGGCCACAGGAATTTTGTTTCGGGGTAGACCTATTTGCGTTGAGAAATGTGAACGATGGCAGTGAATTATCAGGAACCAATTTAAAAACAATTCCTTTGCATATTAATAAATAACACCCCTCTGAACGCTTTTAATTTTTCTAAAGAATGACAGACAGTGCAATCTTCTTAGACCCTCGTGCTAGTAATAACTATTCGCCGTCGTGTTTTAAGGTCTTTTAAAATCATTTCAACGTTTTTGTAGTCTATGGGCCCTTGCACTTAATTTCAAGATTTAAGGATAACATAACATTTACTATACAACATATTTAGAAATTGATGTTGAGCTCAGCATTCTGAACACATGGGGTTGCGCTTCGTGCCGATTGTCAGTTGCATCAGAGAAGCTGCGCGATAAGTAGTCTGCGCATGAACCCAGTTACCATGTAAACTTCCGGGAAGGATTTCACGCAAAACATGTAGACTAGCAGGCACGGGGCACAATATTTAGCAATCACATAGATTTAGAGAGAGTAACCTAGTTCACCATAACTCAGCTAGTGGTAGGAAAAAGCAACCATGTCAAAACCTGGTCGCTCGGCACTCGGCATTGATTTAGGCACAAACTTTTCCTGTGTGGGTGTGCACCGGCATGGAAGAGTAGAAATTGTTCCTAACGATTTCGGGAACAGGACGACGGCAAGCTATGTCACTTTTACAGACAACGGACGATTAGTAGGCGATTCTGCTAAGGAACAGGCCATCATAAATTCCAGTAATACGGTGTGTGACGCAAAGAAATTGATCGGTCGCAGTTTCAACGACGTTACCCATCTCATTGATCGGTGGCCTTTCAGCGTGAGCAACGACGATGGGAAACCAACGATTCATGCGAAATATAAGGGGGAACGACAGACCTTTGCCCCAGAGGAAATCAGTGCTATGGTATTGGCTAAGTTGAAGGAGTCTGCGGAGGCATACTTGGGACAGGCGGTAACGGACGCCGTGATCACGGTCCCTGTGGACTTTAACGAGGTCCAGAGGCAAGCCACTTTGGACGCTGCGGTAATAGCTGGGCTCAATGTCTTACGTATTATCACTGAGCCCACTGCTGCAGTCTTAGCTTATGGCTTACCTGATAAACTGCACGACCCTGACATAAAAAATGTCCTTGTTTTTGATCTAGGTGGTAACTCATTACAGGTTTCTGTTTTATCATCCCAGAAAGGAATATATAAAATTCTCACCAAGTCAGTTGATGCACATCTTGGAGGGGAAGAGTTTGACAATAGAATGGTGAATTATTTTGTGAAAGAATTTAAGCGTAGGTATCAGAAAAACATCAGCAAAGACAAACATTCCATTCACCGCTTGCGAATAGCATGTGAACATGCCAAGCGAGTCCTGTCAAACAATATACAGGCAAACGTTGAGGTTGAGAATCTCTTTGAGGGAATCGACTACTTCACCATGATAACAAGATCTAAATTTGAAGAAATCTGCATTGATCTTTTCTTTGATGTTTTAAAACCAGTAGAAAGAGCTTTAAAAGACTGCAGGCTTGACAAGTGTGACATACATGATATCATTCTGGTTGGAGGCGCCACTCACAACCCAAAGATTCAGCAAGTACTACAGAATTTCATGGGTGGAAAAGAGCTTAAGAAATCCATCAGTCCAGATGAGGTGGTAGCACACGGAGCCTCCTTACAGGCAGCTCTGCTAACTGGTGTCAAAGATGACACCACTAAGGACTTGACACCAGTGACAATTGACCTGGTGCCTTTGTCACTTGGTATTGAAACCGCTGGTAGAAAAATGACCAAGCTAATCCAGCGTGACAGCATCTACCCCATCACTGTCACCCAGATCTTCACCACAGATTATGACAACCAGCCTGATGCTTGTATCCACGTGTACGAGGGAGAGGAGGCCATGGCAAAGGACAACCACCTCTTAGCAACATTTGAGTTGACTGGGATTCGTCCAGCACCTCGTGGAGTACCAAGAGTTGAAGTGACATTTCATATTGATGAAGAAGGTCTCTTGCATGTCACATCCAAAGACATCTCCTCTGGTAGTTCTACAAGCATGGATGTCAACATTGACAGAACTTTGTTGTCTAAAGAAGCAATGGGTAACATGATGACAAAGGCAGATAAATTCTTTGCAGATCATGACCAGTCTGTTGATAGTAAGAAGTACATGAAACCATATGTGCTTGGTTGTAAAAAAGCTGTTATTTCAACCATTAGAAAAATAACTTCTGAAGTATGAGCATGGGATGATCTCCATTGCTTTTTAAAAAAGCATTACTGCTGTATGAAAAGGCAATGTTTGAGTAGTACAAAAAGAAATTAAAACCAGAAGGGCTGTCAGAAAAGCTTTATCTGGTTTTACCAGAGTATGAACTGCTAGTTAAATATCAGTTGGAACTTGCTGCTTCAAGAGAAATTATTTTGTGAATGACTAAAACACTAATCTTGTGCAATAGTAAAGGAGTTAATGTGAAGATAATTGTGTTGAAAAATTTGTGTAATGGCTTCAAATCTGATAAGATATGTCAGTCCAAATTATACACAATTTGAGTGTAGCAAACTAAAAGTAAGCGAATTTCTTTGTGTCTGTGTGTGTTTGATAAAAGTTAACAGACTATTAGACTTGAATTCTGAATAAATTGATCTTTCAACATATTTAAATGTGAAATAGTTTCAAATATCAAATTCAGGTTCACCCTGCTGTCAAAACATGAGATACAAACATTTCTCTATAAACATTTTCATTAAAAATTTTCATTTAAAACTTAATTTATTCCAATTTAATCCACATTACTGATATATATAATATGTACATTAAATATTAAAATTCATAATTTTACACAATGGTAATTGAACACTACATCTCATTTTAATTTTTGCTTGTGCACCATTGCACACATACATTTAAAAACAATGCCTCATCATTCAAATCAGTATTAAATGGGTTCTGCGTATTATCTTGCTTGGGAAAAACAACAGACCATTTACATGGTGAAAAATGCTTCATCTATTGACAATGATTTACAAAGGAAAACCATTTCCTCAATAAACTGAAATGTGGTGATGTATAATTACATAGCACAAATGTCTTAATAATGATTTCAGATAACATACAGATGGGTCTCAGAAATAGACCTTCTTTTTCAATTTTAGAGGCATTTGTCATCACACCAAATAATCATTTAACTTCCAAGTATGTTGATTCTACAATATCTTCATGAAAAAATAAGAATTTCTTTCTTAGCCATAGCATTAAATATGAATATGTTCATCAGCTGAAAATATCTGTATAATATTCACTGTTCTTTACGACTTTGGTGGGGTTTAACTTTTAGAGATACACACAGTGACAGTCTTAATTGGCAATGTGCATTTACCATAAGTCCATTTTATAAATCTTTCAGAGCAGCAAGCTGTCTTTCAATATCTTGATCTGCCTTTGAAGACTCTCCCAATTTTCCTTTGTGAGCAGAAGGAGCATCTGCCATCTAGAAGTAAATAGAGAAAAAGTGTCTGAGGAACATGTATCTACCAGTAACTTACGTATCAACATTAAATATGAACATTGACACTGACATGAAATTTTGTGCACAAACAGTGATGTGAAAATTTTATAACCTCCTTGAATGAATAATATTGACAAAAACTTGATGTTGAATCAGTTGCAGGGTATATTCAACATAAATTTATTAGGACAAATTTTGATGTATCTTGTTTCTATACACATTCATTGGTAATGAAGTGATTTGCAGCAGACCGAAAAGTATTTAATCATTACCTTTCCTGATATTTCAATTCCAATTTCATCCAGCACTTGTGTAACAATTGCATCTTGTTCCTCTTCATCTCCAGATTCATCAAATATTTCATCTAAAGTGTCATTTACTGAAACAAGAAATAACAAAATAAGAACTTGAGTACAGAGTATTAATTATCAATCTAAGAGGAAATTTTCTATGAAAATATATATCTTGTTCCTGTGTGGTATCAGACAGATATGATCAGGGTTTACTTTTCAAGCTATTTTCTATCTATTACCCACACCTAACACACACAAACACACACACTAACAAAAACATGGTTAACAAAAATGTACCTAAATCACAAGTTTATATCTTGAATGTGGAATATAATTTATGGGAAACCAAGCTAAACCACAAAGTTTCTACTTACTCATCTCTTCTGACATATCCATCTTCATGGATTCTTTTGTGAAGTCCTGCATCGTCTTCATAGTTTTCTGTGGGTCCATCACTTTGTTCATGGACTGCATGGCCTGCAAGAATAAAGAAACCATGAATTTGGTAAATTTGCAAGGGCTTGTACTGTAACAGTTTTTTTTTCAATGGAATGAAATTGCAGTAAGTTGCACTTGTCATGTTTTAATATTTCCAGTCATAAATAGGAAAAACTACACATAACATCCTTATATTATAAATAAATAAGGTAAACTAAAACACATACCTTTGTTGTTGAGCCCATTGCATTTGCCATTTTCATGTTCGAATGCATCATCTGAAATAAAATAATACATTTTAAGTAATTGCTATTCATATTTGTGCAATACAAGGTGAAAGAAAATAACATCCATCCGAATGCAGTGACATCCTTTGTTAAAAACTATAACAACTGCCTTGTTGTCAGGACACGTGTTTATTAGAATCAGCTCACTGAGATACACAATGACCTCCCAGGTCAATACACACATCATATAGGTGGCGCGCTGCACAATATGTGACATCTCCCCTTTTATGAAGAAACAGGCACTGTACAAGACTTTAACTTTAAACTTTAACTTTGTTAGAAATAGTGGCTTGTGTGAACCATTCAAAGCAGTGCCTGACTAAAGAGCAACAGTGAAACATTAACTTCAATTAACAAACTGCATAAATCACTGTTCAAAGTTTTCAATAAACAAGCTGCATAAAGTCACTGTTCAGTTTTCAATAAACAAACTTTCAATAAACAGTCTTTTCAAAACACACACAAAATTTAACTTACTAGTCTACAAAACACAACACCCAAAGGAATAACTGATTATAAGTGTCAATGTTCCTTCTGTTGATAAACTGTCAACTTTGTAACTCCAGACTAGTAACTTTTCACAGAAACATAACACAGTTGAGGTTAATGAACCATGAAAGTACACATGCACTGAGATGTCATCAAAACAAACAAACAAAACAAAAGGCAGAGGTTGCTAGCACATGCCTTATTTATAGATTAAGTCTATCTGGAGGTTTACTAAGCCTTCCGGACCTGGTATATTTCTCACATTGAACTCCAGATTTCTCAGTGCTTTCCTGGTGTTTCTTTTGATGATATTTTTTAAGTGGCGACTCAGATTTACAGTCCTGATTAACTGGTGACTCGGATTTACTTGTTTCATGGAGATCAGGTATTTCCTGCAAATCATTGGAAAATTTGAAGTTCCCTTTTCTGAGGTGTCTTCTGTTCCTCCTGAATGAATGACCATTGTAGCTTACTACATAAGACCGAGGATGTGCGTCCCTCTTTACAACTGATGCGGGCTTCCATTCTCCCTGGCACTGAAGACCGACTGATTCTCCTGGAGTTAACTCGGGCAACTCCTTTGCTTTTCTGTCATATATTCTCTTGTACCTCTGCTGTTGTCTATGTAGCTGCTGCTTTGGAAACACTACTTGTGGTTCAAGTAGCTTGGTAGCTGTTGGAATCTTAGAACGTAAAGCTCTGCTCATTAGCATCTGGGCTGGGGAAAAATCCATTCCTGAGATTGGAGTATTACGATACTCCAGCAAGGCAATGTATGGATCTCTTCCATCACTCATGGCTTTCTTCAGGATTTTCTTAATAGTCTGAACTGTTCTCTCGCTCTGTCCATTTGACTGAGGATAGTGAGGACTCGAGGTATCCTGATTTATTCCCCATTCTCTTGCGAAGTTTTTAAAGTCATAACTCCCAAATGGCATATTGTCAGAGACAATTGTCTCAGGAATTCCATGTCTAGCAAATATAGACTTTAAATGTAGTATCACAGTCTTGGCCGTTTTGTCCTCTAAGTAAGAAATCTCTGGGTATTTGGAATAATAATCTACCACAACCAGGTAGTCTTTACCCTTCAAAGTCATAATGTCCGCTCCAACTTTCTCCCATGGCCTGTGTGGTATCGCGTGCGGAATCAAGGGCTCCTTTCCGTTGCTTGGACGAAATTTACTGCACACCGAGCACTGGGCAACTATCAATTCTATGTCCGCTGACATTCCTGGCCAGTATAGTGAAGATCTCGCCCTTGCTTTGCATTTGTCAGCACCCAAGTGGCTTTCATGAATTAGAGACAACATGTCTGATCGTAACTTGGCGGGAATTACGATGCGCTCTCCCAGAAGAACGAGGCCTTCTGCTATGTGTAACTCATCCCTTACATCCCAGTAGGGCTGGACGTTCACTGGCAGCTCAGACTTCCTGTCAGGCCAACCGCGTTTTATAACTGACTGAAGTCTTAGTAACGTGTAATCATCAGCAGTGGCTGCTTTAATCTCCTCCAGTTTGTCTGTAGAAGCAGGGAGACTGGTAACTAGGCTGTGTACCATAACTTCAATATCCTCTGGAGCACCACACTTGGACTCATCCTGAATATACGCTCTAGAAAGCGTATCAGCTACATGCATGTACTTTCCTTTTATGTATCGGACAGAAATGTTGTATCTTTGTAGCTGTAACATCATACGTTGCAGTCTTGGAGATGCCTTAACGATAGGCTTCTTCAGAATAATTTCCAATGGGCGGTGATCAGTGTGAATCTCCACTTCTTTGCCATACACATACTGGTGGAATTTTTCACAGGCAAAACAAATAGCTAGAAGCTCCTTTTCTATTTGAGAATAATTTTGTTCTGCTGAAGTAAGAGCTCTCGAGGCATATGCAACAGGTCTGTTTCGTTGGAGTAAGCATGAACCCAACCCACCTTGAGAGGCATCTGTTTGAATGGTGACTGGCTGTGTCACATCATAAAACTGCAGAACGGGCTGCTTGCTTAGAGCTTCCTTTACTTGCTGCATAGCATGATCCTGCTCTGGTCCCCAATGCCATTCAATATCCTCTTTCAGCAGCAATCTGAGAGGAGCAGTTAGGCTTGACTCATTGGCTATATATGGTGACAGATATTTCACCATTCCCAAAAAACGCATCATTGAAGCTCTGTCTGTTGGCTGGGGCATGTTAATGATTGCATCGACTTTGGCAGGATCAGGTTTAAGTCCTTCTTCAGATACAATATGACCCATGTAGTTGACTGACTTCACTTTGAATTGGATTTTATCCTTGTTGAACTTGACATTCTGTTCACGTGCTCGCTGCATGACCTTATGAACTATACTATCATGCTCTGCCTCACTGCTACCTGCAATGATCATGTCGTCTGCTATGACGTGCACCCCTGGAATGTCACCAAACGCTTCCTCATTACGCTTCTGCATCACTTCACTAGCAGAGGATATTCCGAAAGGCATGCGCTTAAATCTCTTTCGGCCCCATGGGGTGTGGAAAGTGCAAAGATATGATGATTCTTCAGATAGTTTCACGTGCCAGTAACTATCCTTCATGTCAACAACTGTGAAGATGCATTTACCTGCTAGTCGGCTCTGAACATCAGCTGGCGTAGGTTTCTCATATCTCTCACGCTTTATGGCCTGGTTGAGTGGCTTGGGATCGAGACATAGCCTAATGCTACCATTGCGTTTCTCTGTAATCACTAAATTGTTCACCCAGTCAGTTGGTTTGTCAACACTTGCAATGACATCTTGCTTTTCTAGCTGAGAGAGAGCCTCCTTCAACTTGTCATGCTTAGCAAAGGGTATCTTACGAGGAGCTTGCACCACTGGGGAAACACTTGGGTCAACAACAATATCATATTCTCTCTTATATTGTCCAAGTCCAGTAAAATTGTCACCATACTCACTCAATAGCTTGTCTTGGGTCAAAGGTACATTTGTAGACTGGACTATGTTCACAGGTACACGTTGTATAAGCCCTAGTGAAGCACATAACTGACGTCCAAGAATGGCTGAATAATCTCCTTCAGTCACATAGAAGGTAGCTGGCTGAGGCATAAGAGAGGGCTTGGTTGAGACTGACAGCTGTGCTTGACCCACTGGTTTTATTGTAGCATTTCCAAATGCTGTCAGAACAGCTTTAGTGACACGGAGAGGTGTCTGGCATACTTGCTTATAGGTACCCCATGGCAGCACATTGACATCAGCTCCAGTATCCAACTTAAATGTCACTGGCTTCTTGTTAATATACAGAGTCTCAGAATACTGCGTAGAACAATTGCTGCTTGTGAGACTACCAACAAACAGCCTCTCACCTTCATCACTGCCAACATCCTCCGTGTCTAGCTGGTGTATCTTCTTTGATGATAATGGTTTCTTTCTGAAGCCTCCACCCAGACAAACAACGGCAAAATGATTTAACCCCGAACATTTCTTGCACTTCTTACCATAAGCTGGACGGCGACTTGCGTCGCGCCAGACTTTTCTCCTAATTCGCATGCATTATAGTACACCTTGAATTGCTGCTCCCATTTACGCCAGTTTGTAGCCACATTTCCACTCTGGAAATTAACGTGTGCAGGTGGTTTCAAGGTTTCCATTGAGAATCCCACTTCTGACACCATATAACAACTGCCTTGTTGTCAGGACACGTGTTTATTAGAATCAGCTCACTGAGATACACAATGACCTCCCAGGTCAATACACACATCATATAGGTGGCGCGCTGCACAATATGTGACAAAAACAATAAGATTCTAAGTCTGAGAGTGTACTTTATAGGTGCTCTGTTACCTTTGTCTGATGTCCTACTCCCTGTATTCTAGAGCCTACAGCAAAACTCTTTGTCTTTTGTTTTCTCAGCTGGACTAATTGTTTTGCCAGAATTGTTGCAGTCTGTTTATCTCCTCTTTTGGCTGCTTTCTTTATTTCCATTTCCTAAAAGTGAACAACAATTAGCAGTCACTGTAATGACAAATTTTAAATTATACAGGCAAGTCTTTAACTCTTATAATTAAAAGTATTAATGCAATATTCAGTTACAAATTGAGAAACGCAAATTGAGAAAAAAACATTTGTAAGTAAAACGAAATATTACTAGACATCCTGCTCTTAGGATGCTAGATAATAAATAAGACACAATGTCTAATGTATGGGAATAATATCATTAAGTTAATTAAGAAATACTAAACCAAGTGGACTAGTGGTATTGCAATCATAGGAATCTTTTACAAAATGTGGATGGTTTTCACATTCATTCAAAAATCAATACAGCCAAGGTTGGGTCAGTGTGAGGAAGTTACCGAGATACGCAACTGTCATTTATGAGGTCAATCATTGGTTGAATTGATTTTATGGTGGCTGTGGATAGCAGTTGTCATGACAAACCATGTGTATACTTACTATTTGTTTTTCTTGTTTTTCTAGCTGCCCTCGGTCTCTTTCTAAATCTCTCTGTGTTCTTCTTATTTGTCTGTCATTCTGTCTAAGTTGTTCTGTAACACATTTATAATTACTATTTACATGGAATTGAAAACTATCACTATATTGTTTACGGCATTTTTCTTAAAATAAACTGATAACAGCCGCAAAAATGGCCAACAAAAATGTTCATTTAGGAGTGGAGCATAGTCCAAACTATTAATTAATTAATCTATATTAGGTATATCACAATCCGCTAGGGGCGCTACAGTCGTGACTATCCAGGGGCAGTGAGGTGTAAAACTGATATCGGCCTGCTGACAGCTCGCCTATGGCACCCCTTTTTTAAATCTCTCTTTAAGCGCCGCGTAAAAAAAACTAATACAAGCCATTAACTAAATAAGCTGTAAATCAAAAAGTAAAATCCGATCACGTGATTTTCCCGTGTTGCAGTCTTTGAGAAGTTTCAGTTCAGGGTGTTTGAAGTTTTGCCTCAACAAAATGCTCAAAAATGTCAGTTAAGTACTGGTTTCACCTTTTTGAAATTTATATCAAGCAAAGTTTATGAAATTTGCTATATTATGTAGAAAAATCATGAAATTTGAAGGTTGCGAAGTATAGTTAATTTAATGCGCAATATTTATAGTACATGATCTGCACGGAAGCCATCCCAGCCATGTGCTTGTGTGGTCGCAATTTGGGTTTGTTTCATTAGATTAACATACAGCCATAATTGCCCTAATTGGTCACAAGCAATTTGAGCTGCAGCTACAGCTGAGTGATCACCGCTGGTCAGTAGTGACAGGTTTTAAGCTGAAAAGTGTGGACACTTTTGGTGAATTTTTGCCGTTAAAAAACTTCAATATCTTTGTTGCTTGTAGGAATATTTAAAAAATTCCAAGTGATTTCATCCGGTTTTTGCATTTCCTTTCAGATGATATAAGTAATAGAGAGTTTCCGTTGCCGGTGAGATACGCCGGCTAGATTAATACGTCATCGGTTTGTGCACACTTGTGACGTTCACCGCATTCATATACCGTCATCCCATCTAGTCTGCGGAATACAAGCGCTCCTATCTAGCCAGTGCGGAAGATTATTGAAAATAGTTATTAAAGGTTATGTTTGCTAATTTATATGACTTATATACTTTTTTACAATAGTTCAAGTGTACGTTCATGCAAATTTTGACTTTTTAACAGAGAGGAGCCGCCAGTCTTGGTTTTTCAGGCACGTAGTCGGGGGTTGATCGTGGGGTTCTTACGAACCGCCATTTTTGTCGGGAAAAATTGCACTTTTGGGTAATATTTGTCTCCTTTTTCATAAAAAAGAATCCCCCCTCCCTTGGAAATAGATGGCTACGGGGCCGTATATTGTTATTATTACATTGGAATGAGCGCCAGCATTCCGGGACATTACCGGAACGCGAAGAGAGAAGCGCGTTACTGGATACATTAGAACATGATACATAACAATCTAGCCGTCGTATCCCAACTGCACCGGAAACTCTCTATTATAATTTTCTGATAAGTTTGAAAATTTTTCTGATATACATATCTATATACTGTACAAGTGAGACAGACATCCATTCATGGCATTTAACTGTTAATGACAAAGTAGAATACCGGTGAAATTGTTGTTTAGGAAGGCAGAGTTTACTGAGTATATGTAAAAGTTAAAACTAATAGTACATTCTATACGTAAAAAGCAAGGAATACTTGAAGTTGAACTTACCTTGCACAGTTGGTTTCTTCTTAAATAAGTCCATTTTGTTTTGTCTATATTGTTTCTGTTCCCCCACTTTCCAAAATTAGATATGTCTTACAGGTTTTGTGTATTGTACATCTGACGACGGCCTCATGTGATTCCGTGTTTTGGTGACTAATGAGTAATATATATTCAAGTATCAGTACGTCAATGCAGAAGACGGAAGTATATTATTCACACAATGTTGCGCATGCGTTTCTCACAAAGCTAATCATCACCGATATTACTATTAATGCAATATTCCTGTAATTTGTGTAAATTTCGTCTTAAATATACTAGAAACCTAAAAAATTCGGATACTTGAAATAAAAAATATAAAACGATTTCAATAAAAACCCATATTTCTCCAGAATGCTGACGTGTAATGAAGCTTGTCTTGCAGTAACCCGTAATCTTTAAAGCATCTTAGAAATATGGCATCCGTTCGCCAGACACCGCTGACTTGCAGTGGTCATACCAGACCTGTTGTTGACTTGGGCTTTAGTGAAATCACACCCCATGGGTATTTTCTCATTAGTGCCTGTAAAGGTATAGTATTCACTGAAATTAATATATTTTGTTATTTGAAAATCGTGTGCAAATTGCATATCGTCCAGATCGTCGGCATGTCACTTCTATTTTATTTTTTTACTATTAATTCTACAGCATAGATTCGATAGAAAAGTAGAACGTTTTCAATCAGAAAAAATGGATGCGATTTGGAATAATGAAATCCATCCAATGGTGTATTCAGGGCAAGGCACAGCTCTTTCTTTAGCTTCTGAGGCACCCTTTTGTTCCCTTCCAACTGGCCCTGGTAGAACGAGAGAAGTGTATGCAATTTTCCATAAATGCATTCATGTTCCCTATATATTTAAGTTTAGTGTCACCCTTGTACAGTTTTATATTTCAATCCTTCTACCCCCCACCCCATAGCATTAGTCTTGGCTTTACTAGAGTATGAGTGTTTGAAAATTTATATTTTATTGGTATAGGGTGATACATGTAGAACTTACTTTATTAAAAGTCATTAAATTTAAGTTTTGTTCATTCTACGAGAATTCATTAATACTGAATTGGTTTATATATTTCTTCTGTTACAATGAACAGAATTAAAATAAGCCAACCTAAAAAACAAACTTATTTTCCTTTAGATGGGAAGCCAATGCTGCGCCAGGGAGACACAGGAGACTGGGTAGGAACATTTGAAGGTCACAAAGGAGCTGTCTGGGGAGCTACTCTAAATACAGATGCCACCAAAGCTGCAACTGGAGCAGCTGATTTCTCTGCGTGTGTACATATGTTTTTTGAGAATTGTATTTGTTGCATCAAACAAAATTATTACTAATTGTCTTTTAATCAAACTTTGAAAACATTTTTTCCTTTTACTTGGTTTTCAACTCTTTTTTTTTTTTATCTTATCTTGAATATGAGATTAAACTAGTACCTTAGTGAGGCATTTGAACTTTGGAAACTTGGGTTTTAATATAAGGTAACCTTGAAGTGTTTGTTCAAGCTTATAACTTTTGTATTTGAATGGATGCATGCATAAAATAAAAAGTAAGAAGTTTACAAAAAATGTGATGCATACAGTAATTACTTGATCTTTTCATCGGTAAAAATTATCTAACTTTGAGATACATAACTTTATAATCACAAAATTATATTTCTATACAGCATTTGTGGTGCTTATACTGGATAGAATATAACTATTGAGTTGCTTGCTTTTTGATTTTGTTGCAACCACTCAATGGCAATGTTCTGATTTTAAGATATTATGACTGTATTTGTAAAATTCACAATTTTTCCCATTGAAAAGATGGATTGATTACTGTATATAGTTTGATTGAAAGCTTGCACCCTTAACTAAATATGTAATTGCTTTTATAGGAAAATCTGGGATGCAGTAACTGGCGATGAACTCCAGAACTTTTCCCACAAACATATTGTGAAAAGTGTTGCCTTCTCTAAAGATGGAGGCCATCTTTTAACAGGGAGTAATGAAAAGTTGCTGAGGATCTTTGATTTAGCAAGGCCTGATGCAGGTAAAAATAGATGCTATAGAAGTTTTTGTTCATATTTTTACCTGCAGGGGCATATAAGTCATAAAAATTAATTGTTGGGGGGA
Organism: Lingula anatina; assembly: GCF_051362555.1. Classification (NCBI taxonomy): domain Eukaryota; kingdom Metazoa; phylum Brachiopoda; class Lingulata; order Lingulida; family Lingulidae; genus Lingula; species Lingula anatina. Next base: position 16,717,769 of record NC_141767.1, on the reverse strand, counting down.
GGCAATTTCAACAGTTTGTTCAGCCATAAGATAAGTCATCTGCTGCTCGAAGAGGCCATTCAAATGACAACTGAACAGCATGCTAGCTAAACCTTCTATGTTCAGAAATACAATGAAATAATTGTGTATACATTTTATCATAGATTGAAGAATTTGCATAAACTTCTAATGCTTTCTTTTTATTAAAAATCTTTCTTTTTATGTACAGACACAGATGTGTCTGTACATATTGCCATCACCTGCATCTGTCGTCGCCGATGCCGATGCCGGCGCCGTGCACTTTCCTTGTAAACACGATAAGTGGAGGGCAGTTTTACTTTTTGGCTTAATATTTACATAGCTGATGAATATTCATAAAACGCAGGTCAAGTTCGAAAACCAGCATGATCGGGCCATTATTGTAGAAGTTATGCTGTTTTTTCACTTTTCAGCTTATATGCAACCCTGTAAACACATTTTAAGGAAAACCGTTAGGCCTGTTGTCATGAAACTCACAGGAGTAATCAATCTTACTAAAACGCAGGTCAAGTTCGAAAATCGGCATGATCGGGCCACTATTTTAGTAGTTATGCTGTTTTTTCATTTTTCAGCATATATGCAACACTGTAAACACAATATAAGAAAAACAGATAGGCCAATTGTCATTTAACTAACAGGAGTGGTCAATCTTACTAAAACGCAGGTTGAGTTCGAAAATCAGCATAATTGGGCCATTATTTTAGAAGTTATGCTGTTTTTTCAAATTTCCTCAGATTCAACTGTTAGGCATGTTAACAGTCTCATTAATGAACTAATAAGATACGTCAAAGTGTTTGTTTGACATTTCCTGCATCTTTACAACATTGTTAGTTGATTATGTAAAAATGATGGTAAACTTGTTATCGTGTATTGTGTAATAAAGTTTCAAAAATGGAAATAAACTCATATCATTGCAGTTTGTCAGATTCAATCATTCACTATGTTCAGAATCTCAGAATGGAGTAAATTGGACATTTAACACTGTTGTATTGATATTTTTCCCATCTCATCAATTTTCTTAGTTGATCGTATAAAAATGGCAGTAACCTGTTAATTTTGTTTTATGTTAAAAAAAGTGTTAAAAATGGAAAAAAAAAACATTTCAGAACAGTGCTGTCTTGTTTACATTCTGGCATTTTCAAGTTGTGACTTGGAAGTTCCATGGGCCTGAAGACCTTTGCTAGTCACATTTTCTGAATATCCATGATACTTATATTTTATTATTAAAAATTGATGGTCATTATGCTGTTAAACATTATGTAATATTGCATCAAAATTTGAAAAAAACCTATTTTGGGCACTGCTCCCATGATGACCATTTAAGAAAAACCATGTCACTTACTGTTCTCAAACAGTACAGTAAATTTGTACAGATGTGTCTGTACATATTGCCATCACCTGCGTCTGTCGTCGCCGGTGCCGACACCGTGCACTTTCATTGTAAACATGATAAGTGGAAGGCAGTTTTACTTTTTGGCTGTATATTTACAGAGCTGATGAATATTCATAAAACGCAGGTCAAGTTAAAAAATCAGCATGATCGGGCCATTATTGTAGAAGTTATGCTGTTTTTTCACTTTTCAGCATATATGCAACACTGTAAACACATTTTAAGGAAAACCGATAGGCCTGTTGTCATGAAAATCACAGGAGTAATTGATCTTACTATAACATATGTCAAGTTCGAAAATCGGCATGTTCCACAGGCTTGAAGACCCATGCTAGTCACATTTTCTGAAAATCCATGATACGTGTATTTTATTATTAAAAATTAACGGTCATTTTGCTGTTAACCATTATGTAATATTGCATCAGAATAGAAGAAAACACAATTTTGGGTGCTGCTGCCAAGATGACCATTATGGGAAAACCATGTTACTTATGATTGTCAAACTTTCAAAAAAGAAATACAGGACTAAAATGCAGAGTAATTGATCTTACTAAAACGCAGGTCAAGTTCAAAAATCGGCATGATCGGGCCACTATTTTAGTAGTTATGCTTTTTTTTATGTACAGACACAGATGTGTCTGTACATATAGCCATCATCTGCGTCTGTCGTCGCCGTCGTCGCCGTCGCCGTGCACTTTTACCGATAACACGATAAGTGGAAAACCATTTTACCTTTTGACTTGAAACTTGCAGAACTGATGACTATTCATAATACGCAGGTCAAGTTCGAAAATCAGCATGATCTGGTCACTTTTAGGGAATTTATGCTGTTTTTTCACTTTTTTCAGCATGTATGCAGCACCGATAACACGATAAGTGGAAAACCATTTTACCTTTTGACTTGAAACTTACAGAACTGATGAATATTCATAATACGCAGGTCAAGTTCGAAAATCAGCATGATCTGGTCACTATTAGGGAATTTATGCTGTTTTTTCACTTTTTTCAGCATATATGCAGCACCGATAACACGATAAGTGGAAAACCATTTTACCTTTTGACTTGAAACTTACTGAACTGATGAATATTCATAATACGCAGGTCAAGTTCGAAAATCAGCATGATTGGGCCATTTTTAGGGAATTTATGCTGTTTTTTCACTTTTTTCAATATAAATGCAACACTGATAACACAATATAAGAAAAACGGATTGGCCAATTGTAATTATACTCACAAGAGTGGTCAATCTTACTAAAACGCAGGTTGAGTTCGAAAATCAGCATAATCGGGCCATAATTTTAGAAGTTATACTGTTTTTTCACATTTCCTCAGATTCAATTATTAGGCATGTTAACAGTCTCATTATTTAACTAATAAGATGCCTAAAAGTGTTTGTTTGATATTTCCTGCATCTTTACAACATTGTTAGTTGATTATGTAAAAAACATGGTAAACTTGTTATCATGTATTGTGTAATAAAGTGTCAAAAATGGAAATAAACTCATATCATTGCAGTTTGTCAGATTCAATCATCCACTATGTTCAGAATCTCAGAATGGAGGAAATTGGACATTTAACACTGTTCTATTGATACTTTTCCCATCTCATCAATTTTCTTAGTTGGTCATATAAAAATGGCAGTAAAATGTTTATTTTGTTTTATGTTAAAAAAGTGTTAAAAATGGAAATAAACCCATTTCAGAACAGTGCTGTCTTGTTTACATTTTGGCATTTTCAAGGTGTGACTTTGAAGTTCCATGGGCCTGAAGACCTTTGCTCGTCGCATTTTCTGAATATCTGTGATACAAATATTTTATAATTAAAAATTGATGGTCATTAAGCTGTTAAACATTATGTAATATTGCATAAAAATTTGAAGAAACCCCTACTTTGGACACTGCTTCCATGATGACCATATAAGGAAAATCATGTCACTTACTGTTCTCAAACTTACAGGAAAGAAACATGGGACTAAAATACAGCTTCAGTAGGCAATGCAGTCTGTTTGGTATTTTATTATTTTTTTTTTATTATTATTATTTTTTTTTTTTTTGCAGTTAAACAGTTTTTTGTGAAAATTTAATTTTTCACATATTGGCATTTTCAAGGTGTGACTTTAAAGTTCCATGATCCTGAAGACTTTTGCTTGTCACATTTTCTGAATGTCCATGTTACTAATATTTTATTAATAACATTTGATTGTCATTATGCTGTTAAACATTATGTAATGTTGCATCAAAATTTGAAGAAACCCCTATTTTGTGCACTGCTCCTATGATGACCATTTAAGGGAAATCATGTCACTTACTGTTCTCAAACTTACAGGAAAGAAACATGGGTCTAACATACAGCTTCAATAGGCAACGCAGTCTGTTGGGTAAATTTTTCTGGCAATTTTACCTTTTGACTTGAATCTTACAGAACTGATGAATATTCATAATATGCAGGTCAAGTTCGAAAATCAGCATGATTGGGCCATTCTTAGGGAATTTATGCTGTTTTTTCACTATTTTCAATATAAATGCAACATTGATAACACAATGTAAGAAAAACGGATTGGCCAATTGTAATTATACTCACAGGAGTGGTCAATCTTACTAAAAACGCAGGTTGAGTTCGAAAATCAGCATAATCGGGCCATAATTTTAGAAGTTATACTGTTTTTTCACATTTCCTCAGATTCAATTATTAGGCATGTTAAAAGTCTCATTATTTAACTAATAAGATGCCTAAAAGTGTTTGTTTGATATTTCCTGCATCTTTACAACATTGTTAGTTGATTATGTAAAAAACATGGTAAACTTGTTATCATGTATTGTGTAATAAAGTGTCAAAAATGGAAATAAACTCATATCATTGCAGTTTGTCAGATTCAATCATCCACTATGTTCAAAATCTCAGAATGGAGGAAATTGGACATTTAACACTGTTCTATTGATACTTTTCCCATCTCATCAATTTTCTTAGTTGGTCATATAAAAATGGCAGTAAAATGTTTATTTTGTTTTATGTTAAAAAAGTGTTAAAAATGGAAATAAACCCATTTCAGAACAGTGCTGTCTTGTTTACATTTTGGCATTTTCAAGGTGTGACTTTGAAGTTCCATGGGCCTGAAGACCTTAGCTAGTCGCATTTTCTGAATATCTGTGATACAAATATTTTATAATTAAAAATTGATGGTCATTAAGCTGTTAAACATTATGTAATATTGCATCAAAATTTGAAGAAACCCCTATTTTGGGCACTGCTTCCATGATGACCACTTAAGGAAAATCATGTCACTTACTGTTGTCAAACTTACAGGAAAGAAACATGGGACTAAAATACAGCCTTAGTAGGCAATGCAGTCTGTTTTTTTTTTTTTTTTTTTTTTTTTTTGTTTTTTTCAGTTAAACAGTTTTTTGTGAAAATTTAATTTTTCACATATTGGCATTTTCAAGGTGTGACTTTAAAGTTCCATGATCCTGAAGACTTTTGCTTGTCACATTTTCTGAATGTCCATGTTACTAATATTTTATTAATAACATTTGATTGTCATTATGCTGTTAAACATTATGTAATGTTGCATCAAAATTTGAAGAAACCCCTATTTTGTGCACTGCTTTTGTGCACTGCTTTTTCTGGCAATTTAACAGTTTTTTTTTGAAAATGTAATTTTTCACTTATTTGCATCTTTATTTTCTGTTTTTTTTGTCTGTACATTTGACAGCTTTGCTGCCTTGTTTCACTTTTTTCAGCATATATGCAGCACCGATAACACGATAAGTGGAAAACCATTTTACCTTTTGACTTGAAACTTACAGAACTGATGAATATTCTTAATACACAGGTCAAGTTCGAAAATCAGCATGATCGGGTCACTTTTAGGTAATTTATGCTGTTTTTTCACTATTTTCAATATAAATGCAACACTGATAACACAATATAAGAAAAACGGATTGGCCAATTGTAATTATACTCACAGGAGTGGTCAATCTTACTAAAACGCAGGTTGAGTTCGAAAATAAGCATAATCGGGCCATTACTTAAGAAGTTATACTGTTTTTTCACATTTCCTCAGATTCAATTATTAGGCATGTTAACAGTCTCATTATTTAACTAATAAGATGCCTAAAAGTGTTTGTTTGATATTTCCTGCATCTTTACAACATTGTTAGTTGATTATGTAAAAAACATGGTAAACTTGTTATCATGTATTGTGTAATAAAGTGTCAAAAATGGAAATAAATCAATCATCCACTATGTTCAGAATCTCACAATGGAGGAAATTGGACATTTAACACTGTTCTATTGATACTTTTCCCATCTCATCAATTTTCTTAGTTGGACATATAAAAATGGCAGTAAAATGTTTATTTTGTTTTATGTTAAAAAAGTGTTAAAAATGGAAATAAACCCATTTCAGAACAGTGCTGTCTTGTTTACATTTTGGCATTATCAAGGCGTGACTTTGAAGTTCCATGGGCCTGAAGACCTTTGCTAGTCACATTTTCTGAATATCTGTGATACAAATATTTTATAATTAAAAATTGATGGTCATTAAGCTGTTAAACATTATGTAATATTGCATCAAAATTTGAAGAAACCCCCATTTTGGGCACTGCTTCCATGATGACCATTTAAGGAAAATCATGTCACTTACTGTTTTCAAACTTACAGGATAGAAACATGGGACTTAAATACAGCTTCAGTAGGCAATGCAGTCTGTTTGTTTGTTTGTTTTTTTTTTTTTTTTTTTTTTTGCAGTTAAACAGTTTTTTGTGAAAATTTAATTTTTCACATATTGGCATTTTCAAGGTGTGACTTTAAAGTTCCATGATCTTGAAGACTTTTGCTTGTCACATTTTCTGAATGTCCATGTTACTAACATTTTATTAATAACATTTGATTGTCATTATGCTGTTAAACATTATGTAATGTTGCATCAAAATTTGAAGAAACCCCTATTTTGGGCACTGCTCCTATGATGACTATTTAAGGGAAATCATGTCACTTACTGTTCTCAAACTTACAGGAAAGAAACATGGGTCTAACATACAGCTTCAATAGGCAACGCAGTCTGTTTGGTAAATTTTCTGGCAATTTAACAGTTTTTTGTGAAAATTTAATTTTTCACTTATTTGCATCTTTATTTTCTGTTCTTTGTCTGTACATTTGACAGCTTTGCTGCCTTGTTTTCACTTTTCAGCATATATGCAACACTGTAAACACAATATAAGAAAAACAGATGGGCCAATTGTCATTAAACTCACAGGAGTGGTCATTCCTGCTAAATCGCAGGTTGAGTTCAAAAATCAGCATAATCGGGCCATTATTTTAAAGAAATGCCGTTTTTATGTACAGACACAGATGTATTTTACCTGTTGAGCATAATTAAAATTTGATGTTGAATTTGCAGTTTAACATAATGTACTTTTGCATCAGAATTGACAGTAGCCTTTTTTGTTATTTCCTGCTTTTTATCTGTACGTTTGACAGCTTTGCTGCCTTGTTTGAAATACTTTTTTTCACAAAATTTTTGTGTTCCTGTATACAGATATGTAACTGCTGCTCATATAAAACTTATTGCAACATTCAATTTTTATTTCACGTAGCTCTTTGTCTTGATAAATTAATTAAAAATACCACTTAACTCATAAAGGTGTTACATATTTTTGCTATAGAACCAAGTGTATTTAGTGGTCATGGATCTCACATTCGAAGTGCAATATGGAATACTGACAGTACATTAATATATAGTGCATCAGATGATAAAACAGTTAGGTAAGTAACTGCTATCACAAAGCGACATATAATGGCTTTTTAAGTATTGTGGTGTGTATTATGTCTCATTGAAAGAAGCCATAGTATTTGTGAAAAAAGCACTTAAATACTTGATAGCTGTTAACATCTTCTTTTGTGAATTTTATCATGTCCAAGATCCCACACTTCAATAAAGTAAAGCATGATATAATGAGATTTTATATACAATATACCACTTAATACTGACTGTTTTAGAGTTTGGGAGGTTGCCAATCAGACAGAGACAAAGAAACTGGAATTCCCTAACAGTCCAACGAGTCTAGAACTTTCCAAGGATGGTACCATATTGCTGATCACTTACGGCAAAACCACTAGTTTTTGGGATGCTCAGAAGTAGGTTCTTATAGCTATATAATTGCCTTTAAAAATTCAGTTGAATGTGTACTATTTGAGGTCTTTAGTGTTAAATGCTGACAATTGTGCCATTTTTAGATAATTGCAACAAAAAATAAATTAAATTGGTTGCAAGTAAATTTATTTCTTTTTACAGTTTTTTTCCTTTTGAAAAGCTTATCTGTGTTTGTTTTCTCAGACTTGAAAAGATCAGGGAGTTTGAGCATCCAGGTCCAATCAACTCTGCCTCTCTTCACCCTGACAAGGCTGTGTTTGTCTGTGGTGGAGATAACTTTATCATGTACAAATATGACTATGAAACTGGACAGGAAATAGGTGAGACAGTAATACAGTCCATCTTACAGATGTATGCACTTTGGTCCAACCTGTAGATGTCACTTATGTATAAACACATTGAATTAATATATTGCTCGCGTTTCTTCGGATTTTTTTCACGTATGTTAAGTCAGTAATTGTCACTTAAATGTGAACACTTTTAATTAAAACTTTTTGTGATTTAAAGTGGTAAGCCTTGATCTTCTAACGTAGAATGTTTACTGCACCAAAAAATTTTGAACTCAATTATTTTAATAAATCTGCTGCCTTCTGCTGTTGTAGAATCTTTCAAAGGCCACTTTGGTCCAGTCCACTGTGTCCAGTTCAGTCCTGATGGTGAGCTGTATGCTAGTGGCAGTGAAGATGGCACCCTAAGATTGTGGCAGACCACAGTGGGGAAAACATATGGACTCTGGAAATGTGTACAGTCTGAAGATATTGTTGAGAACTCTGACTCCGCTCCACAGATCAAAGCTGAAGATTGACGTTTTAGGTTATCCTTGAGAGGAAACCAGTGTAGGCAGAATGACAGGATATTGGAATTGTGTCCACTCTCATGTTGACACTGCCACATAAATTAAAGATGGAAATTATTAGATGTTGTGAACTTGGTCAGTTTGTATTGTATTGTCTCATTGCCACACACTATTTGCTGTATGGCCTTCATTTGAAGTATTGTGGAGAATTCAGACACTGCCATCAGTCAAAGTTGAAGATAAATTACTAGATATTTTCAGAAGTTAACCAATAAAGGCAACCCCTAAATACTTTGGAAATAAATCCAGGCAGTAATTTTGTCAGCTGTGCTATGTAAAGTTAGAATAATTGTAGTTTCTTCTCAGGTAGAGGCCACTATAACACCTGTAGTCTTGTTCCCTGGTTAAAGTGTCTTGGTAGACTGATATTAAAGTGGTAATAACCTGAAATTTCACAGTTGTTTGAAGAAACTGTCATTTTAACTTTGAAATTAAGATTTAAAAAAAACATATTCAGTTTACAAGTATTGGAAAATGGAATTTGCTGCATCATAATTATAATGGTGTAATAAGACTACCCTGTATGACTGCAGCCATGTGCTACACTGGTCAATATGTATAACTGAATACCATTAAGGCCTCATTGGATTTTTGTTTGACATATTTGTAAAAAAAAATAAAATAAAATTGGAAGTCAGCCACTTCGTATTTTAAAATAGAAATCCACATTTCAACACTGAATGAATGAACTTCACTGTGTTAAGATCATAAACAGTTTAAATTTGGATGAAACATTCCACATAAAGGTTACTCAACTTTTTTTGAATAACAAAGGAAGTTCAAACATCCTTCTCCTGTTTCTGAGTCAAGTTAGTTGCTGCACTTTTGGTCAAAACAAAAAAGAAACTTTTGAAACCTGCAAACTGAGTCCTGACACAGAAACACAAGTAAATAGCCAGACATATTACTTATAATTGTTTTTTTTTCACACAAAAAACATGCCAATGTAGAGTTTGAAATATAGGTTGGCTCAACATTATAATAGTGAAACCTTTTAACTAATAACTACAACTTTTAATGTGTCATAGTGAAAAATTTATAACCTCTCTTTTTTCTAAGAAGCACATTTTCAAGTATTCAATGCAACAAGTTTTAATCTTAAAATATTTCTTTTTGTCATTGTCATATTTGAGAAGAAATGATGTGGCTAATGTGAAGCAGCTGTACATGTGTTAATGTTCTCTTTTAACACTAATTCTCAGTGATAGTGAATTATGAGTTATGAGTAAATGTACATTATTGCTCTACTGTATCCATTACTGTTCAAATGTATCATTCCAACAAAAAGAGACATTTTCTGGTGATATATGCACAGGTTGAATAGTAGTGATGAAGCAACTAACCTTGGAAAAAAGGAGTTTCTTAGGCACAATGACAACATATGACAGGATCAATGTCTTTTGTTATAAGCTAGAGATGGTTTCATCTATTCAAGGGTCATGATAGGGTGTAAGACAAAACTACAATGCACATTCATATTTATTTAGGCTACATAAAAAAGCTGATTTTGTTCTAATTTCCAGTCAGTTGAAACTTCTGATTATGAGAACATGGTTAATAAATGCCCACTTTTTTTCAACCCCAGTTTAAATAAACCTGTATATTAAATATGTACGGATTAAATCTCATCCCATAAAAACATGTCGCACACAACCAAAACTGTAGTTATTGTCTTCAAAAGTTGAAAACATGCAATAACATTTTTATGTAAGAAGGCTGCTATCTTAAAATTTACGACTTACATTACTAAAAGAACATATCCATACTCCCTCTTTTAATCTTGGTAATCTAACCAGTGGTTTGAATATTTGCCTTGACTCAAGTCTGAACCAAAATAATGTTCAGAAGAATTGAAATTTTGTTTAAAAATAATAACAATAAAATAAAATAAAAAAAAGGTAGAAATCATGACCGTTCCCTGCATATGGCAGTCATTCAAATACAAAATTCTCAGATCTGTTGGCACCTTTAAATTGTACCTGCTTTACGTTATTGTTGCCTTTTCGATCACCACCCGCTGGCCCGTAGAAGCTGACTCAGCGCTGGCGATGTTTTGTGTAGAATTGGTTTCTCAATTAAATCTGGGGAAATTCCTAAAAAAAATCAACGATTGTATTTATTTGTGAAATGAAACCTCGATAATATTATAAAAATAAGTAAATATCACAGCCAACCTAGACCTTCTAGTAATCAGCGTTCGTACTATGCGCCTGTTTGCCTTTTCTTCGGCTCGAGCAACGCGCATGTGTGAAACGAAACTCAATATGGTGGATCAAATAGCAGCCGTCTCAGCTTACAAGTCAAAGTTTCTTCATCCCCGTCGATATTATTCGCCCAGAGCTGAAACGGGCATTATCAGGCTCAGCCATGGAAGGAGAAGGAGCAGCAGCAAACTTGAAGGAGAAGGGGAAAGCCGTAGTTGTTGTGAAAGAAGAACCGAAAGATGACATCAAGGTAAACATCGTCTGCTAGCAGAGTAGAGAACAGCAGTAGTGTAATATCACGGAATCGAAAACATTGCGCCACAAAACGATCGACTATCTTAGGAGATGAAATGATCGCGGTAGTAACATGTAGTCAGGTGCTATAGGAATCCTCTAACCGGCGGTAATTCAGATATGTTTCTTGTAGCTAACCTAAACAACTGATCCCTCCAAATTGCATGTTCAGAATTTTAAATGAAATGCGCAGAGTGAGCAATTACACCAGCGAATTACCCATTCCAGAATGTGTGAAAGCATGAAGGAAATATATACGAGAGCTACACGTAAATGACATTTATTTTTTCATAAAATATTGATTATAAAAACATTTTGTGCAAGAAAAAAAGGAAGAATAAGAAAGCGTTTTCATTGTGCACCAATTCGTGTGTGTGTTTGTGTGTGTGTGTGTGTGTGTGAAAATGCATGAATACACATGCTTACCAATATAAGTTAATTCTTGAAGAAATATCAGTTATGTGAAACAAACATCACAGTGATGATATAGAAAAGAGAGAGAGAGAGGGTATAAAAGGGATGTTTTTACCAGATTTCAAAATTTATGAATATATTGGTAGTACATGTCTTGCCCTGTTTGATTAAAGCTTGAAAGTTTCTAAATTTAGAAATAAGGTCAAATTCAGATTATTTAAATTATTTGTTATAAGCCACTGCCAATTTATGCATTATTATGGGCCATTGGCAACATGGATTCATTAACATAAAATTCCTTGGTAGTGTTGTGTGATCAGTTTCTGATTTACTTTTTTAATTTATGATGATAAAGAAAATTTAACTTTGCTTGAAGATGAATAAATGCCAGGGTTTTGGCAAAAACTCAAGTCTGAAGATATTTGGAATTTGTTAGAATATAATTTTCTTTAGACCACAGTGTAATGCATCTGAGTTATGGTATCCATAAATTGTGAACTGGCATTAGTAATGTGACTCTAATATCCTATCCTTATATTTTAAGTATATCAGTCAGTATTAACAAATAACTGTTCTTATAAGGTACGTATCAATTTGTTTAACTTGTTAGATTTTAGATAAAAACAAATGGAGTTTTAATGCATCAAGATGAAAGTGGTCTAATATCCTGAAAAAGGCATGATAATATCATTCTTCAAGTTTGTTATGTTTTACCTGACATGGTGTTTTCAGTGGTAAAACTATACTGATGTTACAGACTTGAGAGGAAACTGTGTTCATAACTGCCTCATGTCTGAAGCAGGAGCCAAACACATACACAAGGCGAACCCTGTCTGCTGCTGTTTCCAGGACTGGTTACTTGCAGGCATTAGTATTGCAGGCTGTTTTCAGCTGCTGCAAAATGATATGGGTTATCCACAACACTGCTAGGTCAGGCCACTGGAGCAGATAGCTTGCTGGGGTATCAAATATCTTCCTTCTAACAGCTTGAAAGTCTGCGTTTGAAGTTTTTTTCACCATGCAGATTTTAGATTGAAAATTGTGTGCATTTGTGCCAGAATTGGTTGTTATGAGGTGGATGTGGAGTCACCGATGATATGGTAATTCATATTTTGCTTGCATAATTGTTGTTTTAATTATCTGCTTGATGAGCTTATCTTTCAATTTCCTTTCATTTTAGGTTAACAGAAATTATACCTTTTAAATGGCAGGTGCATTTCAAAAAGGAGTCATTATAGCTGTTGTTTCAGCAATTGAAGGGACCACTGGAAAAATTGCGTGTGTAAATTTTATACTGTTCTGTGTAGCTTTTACCAATTTCACCATTCATGTTTTCCTGTCCTGTTTTGAAGATGTTGTCATGTCGATGTAATGTTGTCTTTATCTTAGATTAAGAAGTACACAAAGCTATTGTACATTTGAACAATAAAATGTACAAGAACTGAAGTCACCTGTTACTGAATTTGATGCTGTATTATATATTTCTGTTTAATCATTAAGGAGTTTCAGTGTGGTGATTGTTGTATTTTACTGTGTGCTCTTCTGGTACATTCAAGCTCAAACAGCGTGAAAGTTAGTTTTGTCAATACCACTTCCTTAGTGAATAATAATTACAGATATTTACCCATATCAGGTAACACCACCCAGGTGGAGAGCCCATAAAACATTTACCTTCAGACACTTTTACACCAGATCAGTATGAAAAGGAAAAAATGTATAAAAAATGCCTTATACGTGACTTTTCTATATTGTTGGAAGAAAACTTATCGTTTGATTATTAAAAGGATAATAATTAATTGTATTGAAAACATATCGATGACTTTTGTATTGGTAGACATTGGGGTTTTAATGGGTGGTTAACCAAGTTATGTATACATGTCTTTAAAGAGGCAAAATGTTAAATTTTCTGTGGTTGAAAGTATATCTGAAAAAAAAAAGAAAAAAAAAAAGAAAATCTCCCAGGCAGAAATGTGTTAATCAGTTCTAGTTAGCACAAAATGTGGTCTAGATTTATGCACAGATGTGTAATTTTTTCATTCTGTATTCTTTTGAAAACTGAGCCAGTGGTCTTTCTTCTCTCTCTTTTTTTGTTGTCATCGAATCTAGTTGTATGAAAAAAGTTAATCTTGGCAGGATCAGCTTTTGTAATGCTGAAATTACATGCACAAGACTACCCAATATGAAAGCTAACCCTTCTTTGTAGAATGTGTTTATGCAATAAATGAAAGTCAAAATCCATTTGATGTTACCTGATCGCTTGAGCAAATGTATGTAATTTGATAATGTGTGGCGTCAAATGGGCTTCAAACCATCTATTTATGCAGTGTCTTCTTGCATCAATTTTTTCCATGCCGGTAATTATGTTTACCATTTGTATTTGTCTTTTAGTAATTTAATCTCAGCATTGGAGTTGTGCTTACAGATCTGTCAAAAGCCAGAATTTTTAGCCATTTCCTCACAGCGTCTGCCTCCCTAACCCTCCCTTATCCAATTTCAGCTAGGCCAATCTTGAGACTGTTTGCATCCTAGATTAACTCATTGAATTAGTCATAATTTTCAACGTGTTCAAAATAAGTCTGAAAGCACTTCACAGCAGAAAAGAGGTGCAGCGCAGTGTGCTATCATGGCAGTGCTCTAAACCCAGAGAGTCAATAGGATTATATTCTGTGTTTGATGACAATTGCACACCACCCATCCTTTTCCCATTTTGTAGTCCATTAAACTATCAGTTGAAGTGAGTTAAAAATAAGTAACTGAACCTCTGTGCTCTGGTATCAGAGGCCCTTAACCTGGCATTTGCTTGCTTTTAGATGAAGGGTATCATTTTGCAAGGGAAATGAAAATTCAACCAGAGCCAGGATCGCAAGCTCCTGCTGTGGTGTACTGCCCACTTACCACATTATATCTTTTATTTGCAAGGTCTTTGGGGATGCATGCAGCAGTATTGTTTTTCCCATTTTCTTTGCAACAATATTAGAAAATGGCTCAGCCTAAAGGGTTGGTTTCTCTAGGGTGAATGCATGCATGCTGGAGCGCACTGCGACAGCAGAACGGGGACTTCACTTGGGAGAGTATAGAGATATTTTTTACACATTTAATCAATACCTCCAGAAGCTTCCTTGGCAGTTTTAATTTCATCTCTTGGCTGTTTGAAATCTATGGGCTCTGATTGCAAATTAAAAACAGTTACTCTCGACATGCCAGCTTCTCTTCTTACCCAGGACAAATAACCTGCTCTGCAATGTGATACTCCTGATTTCCTCTGCTTCAGTGTTGCTTTCCTTTTAAAGATTAAATGTACTTTGAAAAGATCTTTGATATTTAATGTAATCCCTACAGCTTTTGTGTTTGGTAGCATTTTGTGAAGATATTATTAGTTTTCAATAGCATTGTGTAATCAATACAGAGAGATTGAATATCAGCAATTTCCTCTGACAGAGTATACTGCTCACTGCAGTGGGTTTCCAACAAGCATTGAGGGAAATTTTACTGCTTCAGAATTGTGATCAGAGTATTCGGTTGTTTAAAATTCATCTGCATTATCCAAATATGTCTTCTTGATGGGCCCGTCTTGATAGTCCTTTGTTTTTCAAAACTGTCTTACAAAAATGAATTACATTCATATGACTTGACAGAAGAGAGAAAACTTATTCCTAGAAAGTTCAAAATATAATTGAAAAAACTTAATTAAAAAGTTTAAAGTGAAGAAAGAAAACTTAATGAAATAAAAATATTAAAGACCTTAAACATTGAGATAATTTTTTCTAAGTTTGGTTTGTAGTCTAACATAAACACCTTAATGGATTTCATTCTAAATGCAGCTCCTATTAGCATATTTGTAGATGCCTTCTTGTGCTTGTTCAACAGAAAGTGATATGGAAAAGCTTACATTTATTAACAATCTCCGATTTCTTTCTACAGGTGGCATATTGAGTTATGACCAGTAGGTAACATGTTAATGACTGACTGTATATCACTTTCAGTAGAAAAAAAAAGTACAGTTTTGAAAAAACAGTTCATTTTTCTCTTGCAGGTAATTATTTACTTTGTTGCAGAAAAGGATTGCTTGATGCGTTTGTTGTTTGATAATGCATTGTTTTATATCTTTAAAGAAGAAGTTCGCTTATATGCTCACTTTGATTAAAAATGCATTTTTTGCTTACTTAGAATTTGTCTACAATCCTTTTTTTATGACAGCACAAAGAACTTGTTGACATTTTTGCATTGTCTGTCCATATGTCAGCTTGAGCTGTTTATTTTAATGTTATTTTTGTGATATATACCCCATAAGTGTCAAAACATATTTTTGTTTTACCTGAAATTGCTAGTAGACTTTGTTTAGTATAAAGGTAAAATCAGCTTATTTTGTTAAAATCATCTGTATATTTTCAAGCTTTACTGTCCAGAATTTTACATTTTCGCAAGTGTAGTATCTTGTTTAGTTTTCTGAGAATCTAGGATATGTTTTTAATACTGCAGTTGCTTGTGGTAATAGAACTTACTATTGGCATTTATTAAAGTAATATGGTAAGACTTTTTTCTTTTTCGTTTGATTTTATATTAACATAAAGTATGAAAAAAGACCAATTTGACTTAAGGAACTGGTCAGAAAACAAGTTTTCGTATAATTTGTGATTTTGAAAATGGTGTCTAGATAATTAGTTCCAGCAAGAAAGGAATCTTCCCAGAGTTTGGCAACAAGACTTGTATGGTAATTCAGAACAAATTACATGTAAGTTGGTGTCATGAGGTAAGTTAAAATACTAGTTGCCCAAATAGGCAAGTGACTTTTTTCTACATATAGTTGTCAGACTTTTACCTCACCTGACTGAGGTTGTCCAAAAATAAGAATAAACAAATAAATAAATCAACAAATAAATTAATAGCAATTTAAGTACAAGAGTATTTGGGGAGGGCAAACCAATGTCAGGGCAGGTCAATTCCCATTATTAATTAATTTCATTCTCATTATTTATTAAAAATGTATGTTACTTTTGGATTAGGATGTAACCTAACAAACCAACAAAGGCAAAAACATATACAACCACCTTGGTGGAGGTGAAAATAAAAAAAATCTCCAAGCTAAAAAACTTGCAAGCCTTTATTTGTGGAAGGGGTGCCGCAGCAAGTGAATTTGAATAAAAGTTTGGGAAAGCACTTGCCCAAAGTACAAATGCCAAAAAAAATGTTACCGTATTGCTTATCCCTTCTTTCTTTACCTGTTTGACTTACCTACAAACATCAGTCAAAAACTGTTAAAGTGTAGGATTTAAAGTGCATTCTAAGTGTACAAATAGCTTCTTGTTGAACTTATCTGAGGGCAATTTAAACTTTTAAAGCATAAAATGACAGATAAATGGCCTTAATCAGTATTACAAAAAATAATCATATTCACTGTCCACTGCGAACCTTAGTAGTCAGCCATCTTAACACAGTTTGTAAATAGCATGGTTCACGACACGAGAGTCTCATGATATCCAAATATAATGAAATAAATAAATATGAAGGTACATGTAAGTGTAAACAAGAATAAGCACTCTTTCCTCCTGAAATGGTCAACGTTTTTTGCAAAATTGTATTTAGATTGAAACTTGATGTAGGTTGTATGTGTTTTGTCATCAAAACACTGTTTTACTCTAAAGTTATTGATAAAGCCATTTTGAAAACTATTTAAAGCATGTTCCCCATGTTCACAGAGAAATAAGAAGGAATAACAACTCTGTTTACTAATCATTGTAGCAGTTTATCAAATTGCACCTTCAAAGAAGATTTTGAATGCTTTTTATCTTCACTTTGGCAATGAATGAAGGCACTAGTAGGAAGTATTCTAGAAATAAATGAATAATTTTTTCTGAAATTGTTATGTATTTTTAAAGGAAGTCTGTTATAGTATGATATATATTAATGAACAAATTCTTATCGTTAGATGATTTCCTGGGCAATGCAGATAAATTGGGAAAATATTTTTTTGACAATGACCCATTTTCTTATGAAAAGGACAGCAGAAGAGAAGATGGAATGACTGTCCTCTGAGACTGCTCCACTGAAATGAATCCAACTTGAATAGATAGCTGAGTCCGTATTAATTTTGTTATTAAGTTTCTTATTTCAGATGTATCTTTTTACCATTTGAGCGTGAATTTGGCATTTTATCTCATTACACCATGATTGATTAGGGTATAAGCTTGGCATTTGATTACCATTTGCAGTGAGCCTGTCCCACCAAGATGACAGTCAGAATTTTCCTGCAGTCATTGAATATGTTACCACGCCCCTTAAAAAATATGTCAATATTCACAGGACTATAATTTGGTTATGAAGTGTAACTTGCATGCAACTGTGATAGGAATTTAATGCTATTGCAGTTATGAATTATCAGTATATTCAAGGGTGACAAGTTAGTTTAGAAGGCTGGTTTGAAATGATTTTGTCTTAACATGACGCTTAGCTTTAATAAACTAAATTTAGATAGTATGGGAAAGTGTACGTTTGTCTTAATGCCATGATCAAGAAATATGAAAAGATCAATTAAATAACTAAATGTTTCTGAGGTTAATTAGATAATGAAGGAAATTTATGATTATAAACAACAATGTGCTGTATATATTTCTATACATGTATACCTCATTTGTGACAAGTGTATTTGTAAGACACACACTGTAATAGCAGTGATAAACAAATAATAAAGTTTAGATTGACAAATGACCTTTATTGACACAGCATTGGTTGCAGGATTACATATTTATTAAACAAATATCAATAGCTGATGGGATTTAGAACATGTTTACTTAAATTTGCCAAGCCTTAGTATTTCATTCAACACATTGTCATGATTATCAGAGGTGCTAGGTGTTCAGACTGACTAATTAATTTTTACAAACTTTAAATTTAAGGGTTAAATGTTGACTGGTATATTCAAGTGTCATGAGTTGCAGTCTGGGGTAATGCAGTCAACTGATGAGGGTTTACAGAACATTTCAAGCTGTGATGGCTTCAGCGAATGTTTTGAATATATATAATTGAAAAAAAAAAGCAATGATGATATAATACCTTTGTTATCTGTTATTTTTTCAGGACTTTCATGTTTACAACTTTGGTGTCTTATGTGCCCACAATAGAGATCCTGACCTTCTGAATCTTAACATATCATATTCCAGCAATGAATCTCCTTTGTGATTTCTCATGGTGTATGATTTCTCATGGTAGATATCAGTATTTGTAACGTCTACCAGGAATGGATAGCTCTTTGTTGTTTTTTCATCCACAAGGTGTATGATGCATATTGACATTTTCAACTGGTTCGAGAAACTTAATAATAAAAAACCTTTGCTGGTGATGCAAATAAGTTTCTAACTGTTCTGAAGATCAAACAATACAAAGATATGAAGCTGATAAAACAGTGCTTTGATAGGGTTATTATATTCTGTAAAGTGAAATTTACTGTCACTTATTGTTAGAATTCTGTGTGCTTAATTGATCGTGTGAGGAAGGTCTAGGATTGAATCACCTTGAACTATCCATTTGCTCTGAAATATGATATCACAAATAAATAATTCAGGCAGACATGCGTCTCATATTTAAGCCTGTTGGATATTTGGGATTCATTTAAACTATTTTTGACTGATTCTTTTGCAATTGATTCCAATAGTATTTATTGCATTTATTTTTTTTCATTATTGCAATTCTTTTCGTGCTTCCTTTGTTGCAGTTGTTGGTTGTTGGTATTGATAACATGTGTATTGTGACATGAACATTTAAATACTCTGTAAAATATAGTATTTTCACGAGGTAGTGTCTCTTACATTACCAGTGTAACATTATCCCTAGAGTGTCTGAAATATATATAGTCCAAAATCAATCTGTAGATTGCCCTGGATCATGTATAGCTAGTCATACTCTGAAAATGAATGAAAGTACATTATGTACGTATTTATCAGTCCAATCATATACATATGTACATATATTATTGAACATATTTTTCTCCATGTCTTCTTTTGTGTTTGTGCGTGGCTTGTTATAAGATGGACATATTCTGAAGAGGTTTTGTGTTTTAAACAATGAACAGAGGTTAAATAAATCATTTTGGATCATAATTAGATTCAAAACTCTTCTTTGTGAGATCATTTAAGAGCAATTGAAGAGATTTGAAACCTAATCATACACCAGGTAAGTGGTTTAAAATTTAGTTTTCTCTTCAGAGTCCATCCGCCAATATTTGTGAAGTGCATCAATTTATCTGAAACTAATTCACTCTTACGTGTACTTATTTTTTTGACAATATAATTGTCTTTGCAGAATTTTGCTGAGAACACCATGAATGAGCTCCTTGGTTGGTATGGGTATGACAAGGTGGACAGCAATGACACTCAAGCCCTTGACCTGCAGAGGTTTGCCTCAGGCACCCCAGGGGATAATGAGAGCACCTGCAGCAGTGAAGATGGCAGCGAGGACAGCAGGAGGATACGAGGAAGAGGAGAAGGAGCAGGTACATGTATAAAAACAGAACTTTTGACCTGGAAAAAGGTTTGGAAAAATAAACATAAGTGGTGATCAAAGTCAAAAATAGTTCTCCATTTTCTTGGGCATAGTTTTCCATTTGTTCTTATTTAGAAGTACAAGATCCTCCTGTGACACTCCCAAAATAATCTTATTAGATGTGTTGCATTGATATCAGCTCATGGTAATGAGACATGTATGGCAGTATGTACATGTTATTTATGACAATGGTTAGTTTACTTGCTTATAATTAATGTTTGCCTACAATATTTATATGTGTGTGTTGTTTTTCTAGTCTCTCTGCATTCAGACTCCCTGCTCGCAGCTCAACACCAGAACTTGGTTTCTGCTCTAAATAAAGCAGCAGCAAAGCAAGCCAAAGGTGAGTTAAGACGTCTTTCACTTGTTGAACACAAGAGATGTGAGTCATAGTGGATGAAAAAGTGAAAGAAAAGGCACTAACCCCTTTGGTTATGATTATTATTGAAGTGTTTTATGTTATGTTGTTGTGTTGTGTTGTGTTCTATTCTATTCCATTCTATTCTATTAAAGTAGTTTAATTTTTGTTTTGTTGAAGTGATTAACAAAAAAGGAGAAAGAAATGTAGATAACTTGGACATTTTAATGCCACATTATGAATCAGTTTTAGACCTGTTAAGGAAAAGTTTATGAGAAGTAAGATCATAAATGAGGAAAAATTCACTTTGATTTTATTCAGATCAAGAACATGCCAACGATTTTTTTAATGCAGGAGTCAAACTCATCATTTCAGGACACAAACATTACAACATTTAAAAGAATGCTAATTCCAGTTCACAACTCTTTTTAATTTTTTAGTCTTTGAGAACAGTGGAGTATCAAGTTTTTTCAAACGCCTAAGTGGTTTTTGTTTGGCCTTCACATGATCAGTTGGGGGTATTTCTATATAGCATGTCATTGCATGCCCCAATCAACTTCTATCATAGAAAGCATCTGCAATAGAGAAATGTCACCGACTACTGGAGCAGCAATTATGCCGAAATCAAACAGCCTTGCAAGTAATGGTATAGGTATCCTACCCACATGTGATATCCAATATCTTTTGTGTGTTGCTGTTATCAGCTTGGTTGTGTGGAGATTTTGAGCTGGAATTACACTTGGTGAAGCATTCAATAACCATACACCTGTTCTCTGACGAGACCCCAGACTTAGGTTACCAACATCTATGGATTTCCAGAACAGAACTATGTCAAGATCCTGACAGAGGGCTAGTGTATCAGATTAATTTTGTTTTTCAAGAATTTTTATCCTATACCTCTTTTTCCATATTTACTTGGGTATGTTTATCTGGAATGCTCTGGGAGTTACATAATTTTCCATTTGCTATTTATGTTTATAGAGATGTTTCCTATCATAGGTTTTTGGTTAGATATATATAAACATGCCTAGACTAAGTGGTTCTGTTTTTATCCATCGAGGAAAAATGAAAATTTCACTATAAAAGTGTTCAGAAAACGAGGAACTTTTAGGACTATTTTTCAGAACTTCTTTTCCTTTTGAAATAAATATGCCATTTTTCAATATTGGTATGATAGATGCATTTGATATATTACTTAAATCTTTTCCAATTCTGATTCTAATCTTTTTGACATGTATTCTCAGAAAAAGAAATTATCATAATGAATTTTTAAGAAAGAGAAAATAATAGCTTTATTACAGACAAAAAGGGAAAAAAGAGAACCTCTGACATACTGTGTATGTCTTTTACCTTTTGGTGTCATGTTGAATCTGACATGTTTTGTCAAATAAAACAACTTTAAGGTCCCATTTTAATTAACTAGGTTTACCATTAATCAATGCTTCCATTGTTTTTCTCACTTATACCAGGTAGAGCCATAATCAGAAAATTATATAAGGGGGAATTCTAAAGTGCAGTTATGGACTCGTCAATAGAATAACCTAGTAGTTTAGGGACCTTTTACTCTGCATTTTGTGATAATGAAGAAGATTTGCATTCATCAAGGTTTAAAACAAGCTTGGGTGAATATAACCATTCTTTTGTCCAAAAAACAAGGCAATAAAATTAGAAACCAGATGCTAATTTGAATTGAGGCAAAATTTGGGACTTCTCTGGCAAATACCAGGTGCCAGTTTTGAAATAGCAAAGTGGGCAGTTCTTTTGAATCCAAAGAATTCCCCCTGGTTATGTGCCTGCCAAAGAACAGAATCTAATCTTCAGTTCTGGAAAATTGGTGACCTTCAGGCTTGGGTTACACTAGACACACATTACATTTGCAAGGATACAACACTTTAAAATATCAAGTTTAACATTTGGCCATGTAGTCTTTTACATGAATGTTTCTGCTTATATCTCTGATTACACAACTAGCTAGACATGAGAAGCCAGGCAGTCTGCAATCGAGGGATATGGTAAATTTTTACAGAAAAGTTGATAAGATTGTATTATACATTGATATTTAGAATTTTATTATCAAAAATTCTGCAAAGTTAACATATTTGTCAGAACTTATAAGTTATTTGTTAGTAAAATAAAGGGAAAAAATACTGAAGGACAACTCCGATAAAGTCAGATATCAAAGTGCAAAGAAGTAAAGAAGCAATCTGAGATACCCCTCTAAACCAAATACTTTGATCAGCATTTTCAATGACCTGTTGCCATTTGTAACTATGAATAGATGTGACATATTACCTGGGTTCTTCAACAAGTCTAAGAGGTGTGATGTGACACAGCCAGAGTCTTGTTCGGTTGTTTCAGTTATAAGAAAAACAAAAGTTTTATGTTCAGTGATCCAGAAATATAGAGAAAGGGTTGGAAAAGGGGTTAGAAAGAGGAAAAAGACTTAGTCCACTAAATTTGAAAAGGGCCTGAGGCAGAGCTTTACTCTGAATCAGCATTTTAACAATGTCATATTTTTCACTTGGAGCCTAATATTAAATTGACTTTGTAATTATGTGATATGTTTATTTTGAAGTTTTTGAAAAAATTAGTTTGCACTGTTGTCAGTGCAATATTTCATGGACTTACTGTTTTTAAAATTAAAGGAAAATTCATAGAATCAAACAGCCTATGATACATGCACACACAATATACTTTGAAGAGCTGTATGGTAATTACTTTGTTTTATGGGCATTGATGGATTGATTAAGTAATTAGTCAGTTAATCTGTTTCCAGTTCATATATTGCTGTCAAAAAGTTTCATGAAGCATAATGGCAATTGCTAACATTTCACTGATTAATTAACCCCTTAGGGAGGGGGAGGGGGAGAGCTGCATGAGGAAAAAGACTACCATTGAAAAGGTTAGAATCTTAGGGTTGGCTATTTTTTCCTCTTAAAATTTTACAAAAAAAAATGGGTAGGGGGTTGTTTTACCTGATGAACACATTCTGGTTGTATTTTGTTGCTTTTGATCAGTCACTGACAACTTTTGCCATGATGTAGTATACCCATAGATGAGTTACACATTCAAGATATAAAACACATAAAGATATAAAAGATACAATCAAGTTATAGAAAGTTTACCTGTAGGTCTTTTCAGAAAAGCAAAAAGCAGAATAATGTTAGAATTAAATTTTTGAAGTATGAACATTAACAAAAGTTTCCTGTAAATATTTCAAAGGGGGGGGGGGGAGGGCATTGTATGGTCTTAATGAGAAAAAGGGTAGAAATCTATCTGTAAAAAGTACAGGTCAAGGGTAAGGTTACCATTTTTGAGTCTGTGTACCAGATCTGTCTTCTTCCTAGGTATAATCTCACAACTAGGGAGATGCTATGATGTATGTGTGCATGCCCGTCGGTGCATACCTGTGTGTGTGTGTGTGTGTGTGTGTGCGTGTGTGTGTGTGTGTGTGTGTGTGTACCCTAACTACAAATTGCAAGCTCAGTAGTAGAATGAGGTTACTGCTGATTAAGACCAGCAGTTTGTCAAAGAGGGATGATGTGAAAGAAGGATGATGCTTAACAAACTGTAACAGGTCTACAGAACATTCATCAGCAAACTTAAACATCTGCCCATTGAAAGTTTAAAAAAATCAGGAGCTAATTGAAACCAGCAGAAATATAAGCCATCTTTTGTAGCTTGACCTTAAAGTACAAAAGACATCACCTGATCTCTGCAAAGTGAAGGTGTTATGTTCTTCTGTTGTCTTGGTTTCCAATAAACTCATTTACAACTTACAAAATATTGCTAAGGTGGATGATGCATATGAACTGACATGGAATCTTTCTGCTGTTCATTCCCCTGAGAAAATTACCACTATGATTTTGGTAGTAATGTGAGTCTAAATCAATCTCCTTTCCTCAAATTCTTTCAGCTGTTTGGCATCTTTGTGCTATAACAAATATTAAATTGCACATAGAAGGCTTCCTGGGAGTAACTAGAGAGTTTGTTGGCATTTTTTTTGCTGAAAAAATCTTGTACAACTGTACTTTTGGCTTGATGAGCAAACATACGTATGTTTACAACAAGATAATGGAGTAGTTTGGATAAAGTCATCTGTGAGAATTATTTGTTTTTAACCTTTTTTATCCACCTTTATCCTTTTATCCATATTTTTTAAAAGGGAATCAAATGTTGTGGAATATAAAAACATTTTATCAGTGATTTTAAATTGTATTTTAACAAAACATTGATGTCATTATATATATAAGTATTGTGTCATTATTTCATTTTTTGGGATTAAAAAAGGTAACTGAATAGGAAAGGGCAATTTGGAATATTTTGATAAAAAGGACGAATTAAGAAAATATTGAATTAATTTGCTTCATGTTGTCTGTGAAATTGACATTAAGGCTTCTGGATATGTGAACAGTAAATATGTTGGGAATTTGTTTTTGTTTTTTTTTTTCATTAATTAATGTATAATAATGTAGGAGTCCTTTTAGGTCCTGTCCATGGCAACTACAGTGTGCATGTGCTGTAGTTCTATAGAAGTTGTTCTCAAAAGCTCCTTTAATCTGTTTTTATACTTTTCTTTGCTTTGTCTGCCTGAGCAAAACTTGTCTTGGATGCCCGTCTTCTCTCATTGTCATTACATTACCAGCAAATCCTAGTTGACTTTTCACTATAACAGCATCATAGATGCATGGTAGCTTAGTCAAGGACTACGGGGTATAATTCCATCTCCTCATGTCATTTAAAGGCTAGAGTGAAGCACTGATATGTGAAACTTTTAGTTCTCCATGTGTTTTTTCTGTACATTCTTTACATTATTTGATCCATGCAATGTTGGTTACATAAGTACTGCATGCTGCATCTTAATTTTTGTCTTCAATTTGACAATTTGATACATGTAGTCCAAGATAGTAGGACTTAAAATTTAAGACTTCACATAGCCAGACAAACCACATTCATTTGAGACATTGCTTTCTTGCCTCTCTGACCAGTCCTGGGTTTGATGCTTCTAGGATGTTATAAGTTCTACAATTTTTGTGGGATGTTATCCGTGGGATTAGATGGCAAGGGGCATCCAAATTGCCAAAGTTGATGGTCAGTCTAAACTTGAACATTTTGTCTGCAAAGGCAACTGCAATCGGCTTTTTTTTCATTGAGTTTGTACTCTTTAATTTCAGCGAGTGAAGATGAAAAGTGATCCAGGGCTGATAATGTTGTATAATATGAAATATGCCAAATATGTCTAATATAAATATGTTCATCTTTTCTTTTATTTACAGGTATTAAAGAGTTGCCATCTGGTTACATTCTGTGTGCTTGGTGCCAAAAAGCAGGACTGAAGCTGTTCACCTTACGAACACCTGCTGGAGTGAAAGCGTTCTGCAGTGAGCTTTGTTTCACACAGTGTCGCAGAGCTTCTTTCAAAAAGAACAAGATATGTGACTGGTGCAAACATGTCAGGCATACTGTGAATTATGTGGATTTCCAAGATGGAGAACAACAGTTGCAGTTCTGCAGTGAAAAGTGTCTGAATCAGTACAAGATGAACATATTTTGTAGGGAGACACAAGAACATTTGCAAAAGATACAGACACAAGTTGAGTCAGATCTAGCATCACAGAGTCCAGCATCTGGTCAGATTTTGATCACGCCAGACCTGTGGATGAAAGGAAAACTGAAACATCATCGTACCAAGAACCATGGAACTGAAACAGATGAAGGAGATGACAAGTGTGGGGCAGAGGAGGAAGAAGACATAAATGATGACCCCATCTCCTTGAAAGAAAAAGAATCAAAAGGAAATGGAAAGGACATTAACAGTGTGGCTGCTAGACTCAGCCAGCAAAGCCATACAGCCCCTCTTAGTAACACCACAGACCACAAGCAGAAAGAAAAATCCCATGGTCATCACGTTAACCAAAGATTTAGAGATCAGCCAGGTCCTGCGAGAAGTGCCAGTCCCAATTCCACCACCAGCACCCCTCACAGCTTTGTCAGCAGTAGTATCTCACCACCACCATTGTCCTCTGCAGCAGCATTAGGGTCACCCCCGGGGGGATATGGACCAGCTTTGATGTACCAGGATTTCATGGCAGCATCAGGAGGGATGTTAGGATCACACCAGTCATTGAAAAATTTGCAGTCCATGATGCGTTTTAGCACTCCGGGAAGGTTTGGATTGCCAGCAGGGTTTCCACATCCGAGAGTGTCAGTTCCATCTGCTACTTTCTCTTCTCCATCCTCTACACCACAGAGGACTGGAGATGCCAGGAAAACCCCAGTGACACCACGGCCAGGATCAGCTCTATCAGATGTGCCCCATCCATCCCCAGCTCCATTGCCACCATTTATGGCATTCCCCCACTTACCACCCCCACCTTTTATGACCCCTATGGGAGCAGGCATGCCACCTGTCACTGTTCTTGTACCACACCCAATATTCCTCCCCATCCCTATACCACTGCCTATTCCTATTCCAGTTCCAATCAAATCTGATCTGAGGTCTGAAGAAAAAAGGGATAACAATACAAGCAATGTCACCCATGAAGACGATGTGGAAAAATGTGCAAATGTCAGTGACATTAACAGTGCAAACAGTTGCAAAAATCACACTGATCCATGTTCAAATGCCAGTAACCAGAAAGACCAGGCCCTTTCAGAAGACCAACACAGTAATTCTTCTACACCAGCTTCATGTAAGGACCACATTACATGTGCCTCCTGCCAATCTGACCCTGGAAGGCGCATCATACTGAGGACACCCAAACTAGAGGTTGGTCCAAATGAGGATGGGGAAGACAGTGATGCAAGTGACGTGGCCCCACTCACTAAAAGACCCAGATTGGACAGCACTTCCAGTAATGGTAGTGCAGATATCCAGAAAGCACTGAACCTTTCTCGAGAGACTGTTGTCATTGAAAAATCCAAGGCCAAAGTGGCACCACATATTGTCCATGAAGCAGAAATTTCAAATGACAGCAGTTGTGATTTAAATGGTGCTTCAGCTTCTTCAGCAACAGTTTCTTCTGTAGGGAAGTTAAATCCTGATCCCCCTTATTCAATGAGGAGGAGTCTTATTCTGGATGCACCTAGTGTGCCCAAGAGAGATTCAGAGGAGAAGTGCTATACAATGAGAGACATATTTGATAATAAGAGAAGAACAGTGAGGAGAATCCGAACAAAGTAAAGATATAAAATGTTAACTGATCATTTTTCAGTTGATTTTTCTAGTAAAAGAGATGCATGCTACAAAATGTGTTGTGGAGAAAATAATTAAGCATATGATGCTTTCTTTGTGTAAAAAAGAAGTCGTGTTCTGGTGGTCTGAGTGACAAGAAAGTTAGCTGACATGTGGTGGAATGAATAATTCTCAAAACTTTGGAGTGTGTGTAAATAGTTTCTTTGATTGAAATGTTCTGGACATCTGAAATAATCTTATTGTATTTAAGGCACACAATGAGCATTAGACATTTATAAAGAAAAAAAGTTTATTTCATTGAAAATTTAAACTATTTTGCCCTTGATCACCAAGTTTCACAATATCCAAACCAAGGATGAAATTACAATCTACAAACATGTTTTTGAGTTTTAAGTTTCCAAGCATTAAGTCTTGTTTATAATGGGGTTGGGGACTAGTGAATCTCACTTTTACTGCTAACAATATAAATTTGGAACTAAAAAAAGTGGTAATAAATTATAATTTTCTCAGCAGTTTCATATAGGATATACCTTGGTGATTAAAGGAATACTACTAACATTTGAAAATGCCCCAAGTCATATTTTATGTCTAAATATTTTGCAAAGCTTCTTTTTTCACCAGTGAATATGATAAAACCCCCCAAAAAATTTCCTAGTGTTGACATTTCCTCCTGAAATTTCGGGAAAACATGGTCCTTCAAATGAGTCATTTAGAACTACATTATTTATTTAAAATGGTATAAAAACCAAGTCCAACTGCAGGGATCAGTTGACTAACAATTCAAAGGTTGGAGAAAACTTTTTAGTTTGAAAATTAGATTTGATGTATAAATCCAAAAAAGGATACCTTTTAGGACAAATTATTGAAATGTACAGGAATTTATTTTCCTACATAGAGGTTAAAAATGCATTGTATGCCTTAAGTGTTATTAGAAGCCATTTTCATAACATTATAGCTCTTAATGCTGTTATATTGTGCATTTATGGTGACTTTGATTTACTCCATTATAATTGTGTTCAACTGTAACGGTGTGAAAATCCAGGAGCCTAGAGCAAATTAATTTCTAGTCTTCACTCTGAAGATGTGCCATATATGACCCACATGTTATCCTTATTATATTATTGAATAATCAATCATGAACATAAAGACTTGCATCTTCCATAATTTTACAAGAACTTGCATTATCTGTCAAAAAGGATACTAGGATAACTTGTTCCTTAATGTTATTTATTATTATTATTATTATTTTGGGAAAGTCAGTTTATGTAAGTATATAGCTTTCAAGCTAGAATCCCATCCCACTAGTGCCATCTGATCAATTTTATAGAAAGTGCATTTTTTTCCTGCTATCTCAAGGACATCAATACTGACAGCCTTATTATTTTAAAATATCAAGTATTGCTGTAAAATAAGCAATGTTTTAATCTCTTGTAACAATGTGTGAAGAAACACTGAAATTTAATTGACCTGTCTGTTGCTTTTGTTGTACAGTTTAAAGGCCAGGTGCAATTTCAAACTGCCCCAGCCAGAGTTGCAACAATTATATGCATGTGGCCTTCACAGCTGTATGTTGCAGAGTGAAAGAGGATGTGAAGATCTGCTTATTACACCAGTGTTCGAGTCATGCTCTGGTTGCAACTAGGCCAGTAAAGAGGGTAGGGAATACCTTTTGCATTCCGCGTGATTGGCCTTATTTTTCAAGCGTGATGCGTTATTTGAGCCCAATATTCTGTGTAAAATGTGATTCAGGAATATTCTTGGTGATTGTCCTGAATGTGTCTTGGTAATTGGTGATTAAGCTGTTTTAATCTTGGTGATAAAGGGGGGGGGGGGGGGGGGGTTATTCCCTACCCTCATTATAGTGTAAATCCAATCGGTCTAAGAGCTTTCTATGTTTTGTGGTAGTGTGACATACTTAAAACTTGTCAGAAAGTGAAGTCAAGCATAATTTGTGGTAAACCTTCACAATTTTTACAGAATGGAGCGAATTGGCTTCTGAGCAAACTAAATAGCTTCCATTAAAATGGAAATGCATCATAGATGTCAAAAATATTAAATAGTTTTATGATTGGCTACCTAACTATAATTTGGTTTTATCATAGATGACCACAGTATTTTTTGGATCAACGTTGACTTCATGTTTATTGTTTGCATTAATTTAAATTCCTGGTTGATTTTGTAAGAGCATTTATGACTGATCATTATTTTGCATTCAAAGATGCAACGGCCATTTCTATCATAGTATTATAAGTAATTGTCATGAAATTAAAAGATCCTTGAAAAGGGAAGTTAACAGATTTTTGTTCTTATTCAAGCTGCAAATTGGTCATTTTCCTCAATTTATGTTACCTATCAATATTAAAGGGCTCATGTATTTTGATTTTAGCCATGACGCTTTATCCAAGACAAAAAAATTTAGTTGTCAGTTGTTTCCATCATTTAACACAACCACAGCTGCACTTCATTTTAGCCTTTTAATTTAAAGTAAAACTGCCTACAGCAACAGCTATTAATGCAAAGCTGCTTCAGAATAGAATCAGGTTTTTGCTGAATATGGAATTACTGTATTTGTAGTTGTGTAGATAAAATCATGAAATCAATTTTGGCCACATTTTCTCTATAAAACTTTTTTATTTAACTTTTAAGTCTTGTGCCCATTTCTTTGAATTATTTCTCTTAAGAAAGTGTTTATTTGATGCACTATTAAAAACTGAATGTTTGCACTACTGTTTACTAAATGCACTACACCAACCCAGAAACATCTGGTTTAAATCATCTGATCAACATTTCACAACTAATAACTTGTATTAAATGGAAAATTTTCTCAGATAAGAAGATGCACTCAGTAGTGGAAACAACTTGAAATATACACTGAAATTTGCTTGAAGTTAAAATCCAAGTTCATCTAGAAAATAGGTGCCACTCATAAAAAAAGGCTTTCCTAGTAGGGCCTCCCTCTTCTAATGGGTGGTGCCCCCCTGGCCCCTGGGGGTGTCACCGCAATGTCTACATAGTCTCCAATCTGAAATCTTTTTGAAGCCAAAGTCAAGTGGTCATCAGCTCCCTTTCTCCCAGCACATGTGCTTCCAATTTCTCTGGTCCTGTACACCGGACTTCTTGGATCTGGATAGACAACCGCGAAGTCAAAGAATGTGCCTTTCCTTCTCGCATCTGGGTTGACTTCTTTCACCAAGTTGGTTAACTCCTTGAGAGTGGCATCCATCCTGTAAAAGGGAATGGTTAACTATATTATGTGACATACACATTCTTAAAATAATTAAGCCATTCTTCAATGAGGGAGAGAAGGTGAAAATCCAATTACATAAATGTATTATACCTTGCTAATATCCAATTTTATAAATATATTGGACCTTGTTATAACTAAAATGGTAACACTCTTCCTTCAATCATGACATTCTTACAGAGCAATAAGCTAAAAGAGTTGTAACGGTAACAAGTGGATCTAAAGAGTGGAGTTTGTACTTGAAAAGTCCATACCAAGTGTAAATCTGCAGCTCATTTGACGGAGTGTTTCCTCTGCTGTATTCACTGACAGGGTTGTGCCGACCCGTACTACAAAATACCCGTAATAAAAGTGGACATGTCTGAAACAGAAAAGAGAACCAATGATATATTTTGCAATGTTGAATTTAAGATAGATTTTTGTACACCATAGTGAACATGTATGTATCATCCTTGCAAATATGTAAGATTGAATGAATGTGATCCAAAACAAAGCCTGTAATTGGCAAAGTGTGGAAACTAAGTTGAGTTAAACATATTAAACACCTTTTAGTACATAAGCAGCTAGAATATTAAAACGTAGAATACCTTTTCTCTATCAATTGCGGGGGTGGCTTCTTTCTCTTTATCTTCCACAACTTCCACGGTCGAAGCCATGATGCCGCTATTGATGCGCAAGTAACTACGCGCAACTTCCTGTTAATAGCAGCTTCGATAAGTAGTTGTTAGATTTTCCGCTTGGGGCGCTTGTGAAGTGTTAAACGCGCACTTTGATCACTTAATTTGCTTTCAAGATACTGAACTTTAAAAATACTGAAAAATATTCTTGATATTGAGAAGATGCAGGGGCGGATCCAGGATTATTTGAAGGTGGGGGGGGGGGATGCGAAGCTGACCACCCCTTTAGCGTGGGGTTCGGGGCCCGCTGTTCAAAGATGCTGAAGGCCCCCGAAAAATTATTTTACAGGGCAAACGGCCCCATTTGGTACGGTTTAAAACTATGATTCAGCTAGTCAAAATTCTTATTTGAAGAGGGGACTTTTGGAGTGATTTTTCTGACACCCCCGCCAAATCCACCACTGTTTACCCTTACTCGCTATCCCCTCACAGATTTCATATTCACCTTACAAGGGTCGCTTTTATATGGTTCAGATGCAGGCTGTTTATATTGGACTTTTTTTTATAAACGTAAGACTGTTTCTATTATCTATATTTTATTTTATGAAAACACTTTATTTAAAAATAAACATAGGATATAAAAGAGACAAACCATTAAAGGTCGGTAACTTCAGGTGTGAAAGATGACCATAGCCCATAATTTAATGTTTTCACACTTTCAGTCATCATGTTTTCCCCTTTCAGTTTCTTAATTACATCCTTTAAAGTTTTAAGTTTTTTTTTAGATAAGAGGCTATTCCTAGACTGACTTACACCTTTGCCTGGTCTGACTTACACCTAGCATACCCCAGGCGTCTTCATGTCTCCATCGAAGATTGCTTCAGAACCATGTGCGCTGCCATCGACGATGTCACGATGACGAGAGAGGGTCGCATTGGGAATTTTTTGTTAGCCGCGAAAGCCATTTCCCCCCCCGAGATGCCTAAAACGTTCATTTTATTTAGCGTGATTTGTGAAGCACCCCTTTTCCTTGAATGTGACATTTCATTCTCCGCCTTTGGTGAAATGAAGTCATGTTTCCCGGTGATTCGTGATTTATCATCTTTCATAAAAGATAAACACGTTAAACCAGTGGCGGATTTAAGGGGGGGGGGATCAGGGGGGTCCTGACCTCCCCCCCCCCCCCCCTTCGATTTCTGAAAAAAAAACGCCAATGGTCCCCTCTTGAAATTAAAATTTTGACTAGCTGAATCATAAGTCTAAATTGTACCAAATGCCGTTCGTCCTCTACAATACCACACACCAAGGGGGGGGGGGGGGGGGGGGGGGGTCGGCTTTGCATCCTCGGAACAACACCCGATGCAAATAATCCTGGATCCGCCCCAGGGAAAAATACTGTTCTACGCTTTCGTCAGCGTGGCATCGTCGATGGTACGGGGATGAAGGCGTTTTTTTTTTTTTTTTTTGTTTGTTTGTTTGTTTGTTTGTTTTACCAGGACCAGAAAGTTTGATAATCTAAAAAAATTATGGGCCATGGTAAGCTTTTACACCTGAAGTTACCGACCTTTAATGGTTTGTTTCTTACATATCGTATGTTTATTTTTAAATAGTGTTTTCATAAAACAAAACATAAATAATAGAAACAGACACAGTCAAACATGTGAGGTCATTTAGAAAGCATTTGATATGTTAAGAAGGCATTAATCGATCGTAAGAGACATCTTAGAAAATGATGTTTTAAGAAGTCACGCAGGTACCGGTAGTTGGCGATGCAGTTCCACATATAGTGTTGATTTCATTTACGTTGATAAAGAACTCCAATACAACCACTCTGCATTTCTACCATCAAAAAAGCTGCCCATGTTTATAGGATAATTTGAAATCTCTGTGAGGGGATAGTGAGTACAGGTGAAGATATTATTCTACGCTCTCTTCATCGTGACACCGTCGATACCACAGAGGGTAGTGACGTAAAATTTTAAACCTAAATGGTATTGGGTCGGTTTTATTAACGTGCATTTGAAACATTTTGAAATATTTTAATTTCAAGACAAAGAGTCAGGTAAATACACAAGGTAATTCAGTCATCAATGTGTCGTCGTCGGTGGCGCAATGGTAGCGCACGTGCTTCTGAAGCAATCTTCGATGCCGACGGAGACACGAAAACGCCTGGAGTAGGCTAAGTGTAGGCCAGATCAGGCAAAGGTGTAGGTCAGCCCAGTGGCAGATTTAGAGGGGGGGGGGGGGGGGGGGGGGGGGGGGTCAGGTGGGTCCTGACCCCCCCCCCCTTCGATGTCTGAAAAAAATCACACCAGTGGACCCCTCTTGAAATTATAATTTCAACTAGTTGGTGACAAATTTTCGGGGCCCTTGAACCCCACGCCAAGGGAAGGGGGGGGGGCATGATAATCTTGGTCTCTTACATATCTCGTGTTTATTTTTTAAAAAGTGTTCTCATTAAAGAAAATATTAATAATAAAAACAGACACAGTCAATCAAATGTTAACATTTTTCTGACATTTCCAGTGGGTGTCTAACGATATATTATATCAAATAGGCCTGCGTTTAAACAGTAGTCTGATGATGAATTGTGCTTGATCTTCGACCTCAAACTCAGCACGTATTAGATACAATTAGATATTTAATAAAAGAGAAATCGATTTTATTTATATGCTATTTATATCAAGCGCAAAGTCCATATGTACTTTATGTACTATTTGTGTTGTTTTGTGGCGATGAAAATTCGTGCTAAATTAGTAGAAAATGCGTTAACTGCCGATGATAGATAGATCTACTGTGATAGTTGAGACAAGCACAGCACTGCAATCTCAACCGGAAGTCGCCATGTTCTTAGAGCTATGAAAACAAAGTAACGTATGAAGAGCGTGTTCAAGGTAGGTTTGCAGAGTGAGCGATGTATTGAAGAAGTTAGAATACCATTTTAGTTAGATTTGAGCCAAATATAGTATTTAATAATATGTGGTAATGCGACCGTTGAACAGACACTTGTAATATTTATCATGTCTGAACACCTTGATTGTCGACCCAACATATCGTTTGATTAGAACGTAGCATTTCTATTTATTTTAATTTATTTATATTTTTCAGTAGCTGGTAAGGAATACTGGACTTCTGATCTTCGATAAAATATGCAGAATCTTGGAGTTCAAGGCTCTGATATTATACGAGCATCTTGTAAAAAATGTGGATATTGTAAGTTTGTTTTTCAGTTGGAAAAACTTCCTCAGTACATGTATGTATTTGCTTCAGGTTTCGGCCTCACTTGCATAGTATTTACAGGCTTTATTCCACCCATGTTTTAATCTCCTGAGATTTTAAATATCCAGGCTGTAGCAGTAGTCTAAAGGTTAAGTAGTCTGAAGATTTATTGGGCCGAATCAGGGGCGAATCCAGAGTTATTTTCTGACAGTCTTCCAAATTATCTTTGTTGATCCATCCTCCATTTTTGACCATCTTCCGACAGAAAAAAATTAGATATCCGTCAATGTAAGCTTGAAAATCTGACTGTCTTCCGGAAGACCCAGAAGACACCCTAAATCCGCCCCTGCGAATCTTCACTATAGAACCTTTATGTAGAACTTATGTGTACATAGCAAGTACATGGTGCTTATTTATTCATTACTTAATGGCATGCCTTGCCTCAAAAGTTTGTAACACAGGTTGGAATGAGGCCTTACTACTACCTGCAAAGCATGTAAGGCTGAAAACTGCTTGTAGAACTTATGATGATATCAATTACCAAAAAGAGATTATTGATTGAATTTGGCTGGCCTTATTGAAATGAAGTACAGCACAGCATTTGTAGTATAGCCAAAGGCTTGTATAGCAAAAAATGAAATTGTCCATCTCAGGTTGTTTTGGCCCAGTTTGCTTCATTTGCAATTTCATAGTACATATTATTCACATACATATAGTTAATATGCAATTTAGCATTATTTAATATGTTTTCAATTGAAATGATATCTTGTGTTGGTTTATTTCTTCTGTTTGATTATTACAGCAGGTCACCTGACATTCCAATGTAGAAACTTTTTAAAAGCAGATCCAAACAAGGACATAGTGTTAGATGTGAGCAGTACCAGCTCTGATAGTGAAGAAGAGTTTGTATCTCCTCTTGTTAAGCTTAAACAAGGTAAGAAGTACAAATAACATAACTATTTTATCTTTAAAACAACACACATTCGGGCTTAAGTAACCTTTATTCCTACACCTCTAAAACTACTGAACAAAGGCACAAGATACATGTAATAGTAATTCAATTAAAAGGCCCAGTGTCTTTGGCACGATAACTTCCAGAGGGAGAGGAAAAGAAAGAAAAAAAAAATTATACAGTTAACACATTGCAAAGTTCATATAATCTACGATGAGCTCCGATGGCTTGCTGCTGCCGCTGTGCAGTTTAAAGCTGTGAGTGACCGTTGGGCAGTTTCACGTGACCAAATATCCAAACGAGGCAGCTGATGTGATTGGACTGGCCACTGGTCAGTTACACGTGACCACTGCATGTTAGAACAAAGAGGATGCAGGGATAAAGGTCCCTATGCCGCCCTCCTGTGTGAGTTTTAAATACCATTTAGTTTAAATGGGCACTTAAAACAACACACATTCGGGCTTAAGTAACCTTTATTCCTACACCTCTAAAACTACTGAACAAAGGCACAAGATACATGTAATAGTAATTCAATTAAAAGGCCCAGTGTCTTTGCCATTTGCTGTTTCTTTGCTCATTCCCCTATTAAGCTTAATGAAGGTTAGTAGTAAATGAGAAGGATGAAGCCAGTTTATCTCTTACCAACTGTTTGAGGGCCAGAACTTCAGAGAAGGTTCTGTGACTTTTTTTTTGCTCATTGTTTTGCTCATATTCAAAAACGTTCTTAATGAAAGACTTGAGGTCAGCATTAAAATGAAAAAAATTCTTGAAAAAGCTTCAGTTATGTCATTCATAGGATGAAATGCTTTGGTTTCAGAGGAGGCTGCAAAAAAGGATAACGAAAAAGATAAACCTAGGAAAAAGAAAAGAGAAAAACATAAAAGGTCTGTTTTTTCAAGGTATTTGTTTATGGAGTGCTTCAGTTACCTCTCTTGACTATGATTTATTGATTTTTTAATAAATAATATAATATAACTTTTGATGGAAATATCTGTTCAGAGTATATTTAGAGTTTATCTGTCACCAAATAATATCATTTTCTCTTGTTCTTGTTGCTTACATTTAAAATTTTTACTCAATTTTTTTTATTTATAGGAAGAAACACAGATCCAGGTCCAGATCCCCAGTATCTGATGACGAGAGACATAAAAGGAGGAGGAAGAAAAAGCACAAGGATGAAAGTGACTCGGAATCATCTTCTGCTGACAGCCACAAACATAAAAATAAACACAGGAGAATTGTATCTTCTGACAGTAGCCAGTTTTCAGATTCTGACAGTGATTCCAAGGAGAGTCATAGGAGAAAAAGACATAAAAGGAAACACAAGAAACACAAAAGATGATATTTAAAAAAAGGTTGATGAGGATTTTAAAGTCACCTTTTAACTCAAGATTTAATGCAATGTCCAATACCTGGAGGAATAGTTCATTTTGCCTCCTTGAAAATGGCAGGAAACTTGCAACTTTTGCTGATGAACTGACATTGAGATGAAAAAAATCTGTGTTGTAAACATTGGATATTATAAGTTGATCTAGTTTTGAAATTAAAGATGACATATTTTAACAGCGATCTTTTAGGGTGGTGACAGTGAGTGACACAATTATATTTTAATGAAAATTGTTTTGTGAAAGCTTTTACTGAGAGCGTTTGAAACAATAAATTAAGCACCAAAGACAATTAAGAATTGTCAAATCGGAAAATGGATACCCAGTGTGTTTCATAAGTACACATTTATAACATGGCTTTATAGTCAATTAGTAAATTCTTTTCTGGGTTAAAAATAAAGACATTTATTTTCAGAATTTTACATAATTTTTCATGTCTTTTAAATAGACTGTTAATTTTGTTGTATTCTTTCTCAATTGAAACACTGCCTGCAGTGCTTGGTGTTTCCTTACATAGTATTGAATGAACAAAGTTACACTTGTTATGAATGAAGTGCACCTTTGAATGCCGATATGCTGCTTGTGGTGATAACCCCATTTTTCCTCGGAGTTATAAATTATGAAATGTCTTGGCATTCACTAAAAGCATAGGGTTGTTATCCACAAGACACCAATTCTAGTACAAACTTAGATAAAATAAAGATTGTAGCCAGATATTTAAGTGTAGATCTCTGTGAGAGATGAGTTCCTGTGTTGAATGCATTACATAGGTCTTCTCCACTACAGCAATAGGTACAATCTGATGGAATTTGAGTACAATATTTCCTACTATTGATATTTTGGTCAGCTTCACATTTACTTAAGTTGATGCAGCCCTGGAATGGAATAAAACATACCTCACATTATATTAGTGTCAAGATATAATATATAGAAAATGCATGGAATGATACTCGGACTCCCTTGAGTACTGGTATGTAGTTTGAGTATACCTGGTCTTTGTTACAAGCATTCAAAGCGAGAAAAAAGTTTGTTAAAACCATCTCTACCAATGTTTACCAATCTTTTCAGATTTTGGAGATTCTAAGGAATAGAATACAGGGTTTTGAAGTACTTGCTGACAATTAAAATGTTTCAGGCTTTAGGTCATAAGTACATATAAAATAAATGCCAATTTTTATAATCAAAATACTCTTCTCTTGGCTTAAACCAAAAGAACAGCTACCTGTTTTCTTTGTATTTTTAATTGCAATTTTTGATCAAGGGGTAGTAATTGCATGCTACATATTTTGTTTGTATAAATGCAATTTTCGATCGGGGGAGGGGGGGGGGCAGAGTAGAAATTGCACTATTTTAAAGTGAGTTCACCATGCTTGGTCATTTGTAAGTTTGCTGGTTCTATTTATATGAATCAAAATATTTAAAGTTAAAAAAACCTGTATCATTCCCCAATAAGATCTCTCTACAATTATGATCACTATTATTACCTTTCTATATTTTTTGTCAAAAGCAGCAGATCTCATCACCTCAGTAAAGCAAGCGTCGTGAGTGGGGTCGGTGCACTGCACAGTCACATTGTTACACTTCGTATTGGAATTCAGCCAGTTTGTACACTGGTGACATTTCAGTGCTGAGATTCCTAGAATACAAAAACTATTCCATCAAAGTTATTGGGCAGATAATATCCCCTTGTTTTCTTAAGACTTTGAAAACAATTTCAACATTCTTCCTTTCCCTATCACATAAATTTATGTAGGAGACGTGGATATAGGCCTACTTCCAAAAGAAGCATAACCTACATACACTATGCACAAGCCATGTGCAGTAGGGTCTAACGGTCATATACTACTTTTTTTGCGATAAGAACATGGACATGAATATTACCCTCAAATCTGTGAGGAACAAGACTGAAAATAAATGCATGAAGTGTCATACTTGAAATTTTACAACTAGACAAGATTTGAACATAAAAAGACATACCCCGAAAATCGATGATCGCTAGTGTAATCACAAGTGCGACGAAAGTAGGCATTGCAGTCAGCGCCAGACGTTTCACTACAACCAATTCCATTTTCGTCATTCACATATTTTTCTTTATCGCCAAAAGAAGCAGCCGAGGCTACATCTTGCTGTTGGCTACGACTGTTGGTCAGTCCTGTGTCAGTCTCGGAAGTGTTATACACTGGTAATATAACCTGTAAGTCAATTACCCTACAACGTATGTAAACACACACCAACACAAAAACACGATAACGGCTTCACTCTTTATCGCGTCAAGAAATGAGGTTGTTCAAATGAAAACCACTCTTGACACTGTACAGACTGTATGCCGTATACAAACGAACGTAAGCTAATTTGAAAGTCAAATATGCAGCTTAGCGACAATATGCAACAACGGAGGTGCAACTTAACCCACAACGTCTAGGTTCGGTCATCGAGATATACATTCACTGTATATTCTGTTTCAAATATGAGTTAAAACCTCTTGCTCCTAACATCCCATTCGGCTGAATTGAGGCTTGTAAATGAGCGAGTCATAACAACCAGGTGTGCCCCTATAACAAAAACATTTGACTCAGGATACCTTTTGTATAACGGAATGCTTTGGTGCCACAGGTTTTTTTTATCGAACAAAAAGCGCGTGACGTCTTGTCCTAAATCCATTGTACTGTTGTAATAAAAGAGCGTTCACAAAAACTGTTCAGACTATTTTTCCTGATCCAGGACAACATTTTCTCTCAAGGGGCCTACAAAGCTTGTTTTAGATATAAGTCGTGGGATATAGATTAACGTTTGCCGTGCTTAAAAATAAAGGATTTACAATGGGATTATGCAGTTCGTTTCACAGCAAAAAATGATAGTTCTTCATCTTCTTCCCTCTCTCTCGCTTTTGGCGACTGAAAAGAACGCAACCTGAAATGTGATGATTTACACTCAACATCCTGATGGAAATTGATAACGAAATTAAAAACGTCCAGTCTATTTCGTTTTTGGCACGGGTAATCCTAATTTACTGTTTGTTGGAATATCTCCATTAAGCAGAATGCACATACAAGCCGATTTCTCTGTGAATGAAGAGTAAGTAATCATTTCTAATAGGTCTACTCTCAAATTCAGGTTTAGGGTAGGTATCATCGTATCGTCAAATGGAAAAAAAAGAATTGGAATATAGATCATCACGCAAGTGTAAGAAGATTCTTAGCTTGTTAGAAATTTAGCATAATTTGCAATTTATTTTTACAAACACTAAACAACGACATGAGATATAACCAGGGGCGGATCCAGGATTCTTTGAAGGGGGAGGGGGCCCTCGGATGCTTAGCCGACCCTAACCCCTTCTTTGGCGTGGGTTTCGGTGGCCTGCTGAAGGGCCCCGGAAATTTTGGTAATGTAAAGGACAAACGGGGCCATTTGATACGGTTTAGAACTATGATTCAGCTAGTCAAAATTCTAATTTCAAAATGGGACCATTGGTGTAATTTTTTAAAGAAATTGAAGGAGGGGGGAAGGGCGGGGTCAGGACCCCCTGACACCCCCTTAAATCCGCCACTGATAACTACCTATGACCAGGGAATTATATAATTCCCTGCTATGACTAGGTTGTAAAACAGCTGATGGAATTCTTGAAACATTGAAAGGCCTTTAATAAATTACTCAATTGCCAATTTGACATTTTTTTGTATAGTCAAAGTATTTGATTACAGCAAACTGATAATACATTTCTAAAGAAAAAAAAAAACTGATGCGTTGTTTTCCAGAGCATTAAAACCCAGTTCATTGTACAC
This sequence comes from Lingula anatina, assembly GCF_051362555.1. Classification (NCBI taxonomy): domain Eukaryota; kingdom Metazoa; phylum Brachiopoda; class Lingulata; order Lingulida; family Lingulidae; genus Lingula; species Lingula anatina. The sequence continues at coordinate 16,677,155 of NC_141767.1, read as the reverse complement.
TCTTGCCCAAAATGGTTGGTACACGGAAATTTTGGAATGCATTTCGCTCTGTTTCTTTCATTATTATTGTTATTACCAAAATTATACCCTTTAGGCTTATATTGCTAAATATGTGAAGCTGGAGGATAAGCAAAGTGAAAGAGAAACAAAAAATGCAAATCTAAGAAAAGCGTTTATTTATTAAGGGTTTTTTCCTCATGTCCCCCGAAAAGAGTATTTTTTATACAACAGGTACAAGTGAAAAATTAAACATAAATTTGTATTGTGATTGACAATTAATATGAAATTTGGGGAGATTGTAATGAAAACCCTTCAGACTTCATTATTAATCTCCGTAGCAGGAATACTCCACCGCGAGCTTGGATTATGGCCGTCAGACGGCGTGGCATACTGTGAACTAGAGTTACAGCACTTTGGAGAGAAATTCTGGTCCATTCAACTTGAAGGGCATCTCGAAGTTGATCTAACTTTGCAGCGGAAGGTTTCTCCTTTGAATAGCACAACCAAGTTCGTCCCACTTGTGCTGAATTGGGTATGCATCTGGGCTGCTTGCTGGCTGTGGCTTCTGAATGTTGTTTTGGCGGATATAGTCGTTAATTTAGTGGGCTGTATGGGGAGTTGCGTTGTCATGTTGCAATCTAAAATTGTCTCTGTATATCCCTCTTGCGAATGGCCCCAAGTTCTGTTAGAGAATGCCCCTGTATCTGGCAGCGTTAAGGTTTTCATCCAGAGAAGCAATGGGCAAGTGCCGTTGCTGCAAATGGCACCCCAAACATGTACAGAAACACCTCCTCCAGCTATTGTTTCTTGGATATTTTCAGTCAACAGCCATTCTCAACGAGTCTGCACATTCTCATTCTTCCATCTGTTTGATACAGTAGAAAACGGGACTCATCAGCAAACACCATGTGATTCCAATGTTGGACCGTAAGGTGAAGGTTCTGCCTCATCCACTGCAGCCTGTTTGCTCGATGTGCAGGTGCCGAGAGTGGCTTCTACGACATTCTTCTTGAAGGATAGCCGTGTTCCAACAGCCTGCGGTTTACCGTCCGGCGAGACAATCGAGCCAAATGTTAATTGGGCCTGTAGCTCCAAGGCAATGGTTTTGGCAGTTTTGGCTCGCTCTCTTCTTGCCAGGTTGATGATGACACGATCACTTCTGGTGTTTCCACTTCGCAGTCTACCTGTAGATTTAACAGGTGTCACATTTCCTGTCACAACTATTCTCCTCAAGATTCTATTCACAGTTTTCCTGTCCACACCCAGACGTCTGGCTATCTCGATTTGTTCCTCGCCCATATTTGCATATGCAACCATCTAGTGTCGTATTACGATATCTGTAGGTCGCAGCATGGTCTCAGTAACGGGAAGACACAGTTACTAATATGCAAATCTCCGCGAAAACTGACAGAACATGACAAACGCACCCCACCCCACCAGCATTATCCCAAAATTCTGTGACATGTTTCACACACCCCAGACATTCCAGTCATAACCAGTGGAAAGTGACTGACTGAAAAGTGTTCATAGAACACACAATGTCGTGCCAATTGGTGCAACGACTCCTTTTTCGTACCAAGTGTTACGTTTTAGAAATAAGAGTAAAATATTCCAAAAAGTGAACTTATTTTCGACGTGTACCAACCATTTTGGGCAATAGTGTATGTGTGCGTACTGCATGCGTGTCTGTGTGTCGGGGACGTACGGCGTGCGAGGGATTCTCCCTCTCTGGCAACTGTCAGTGTTGACAGGTATGAAATTGTGATTACCAATTTGCTGCAATTGCTAGCGTTTGATTTTGAAATGTTTTGTTTATGAGATATGAGCCCCTAATTAAGTTGTTCCATTAAACAAAGATATTATTTCACCTCTTTACGCTTTGCTGTTTGCCTCCGCCATCAGCTTGGATTAACAAATTCACAGTATTTATTTTTGCTGTTACAGCATTATCTCATAACAGGGCATTGTTTATTTCTGCGTTATCTTAGCGGATAAATAGATTTTTTTCATTGAGCTGACAGACCTAGCTGTGTATTTTGATTGCAGTAGTTGTGAATGAAAGAAAAGGAGAACTAGATAGCAAAGGCCAGCAAATACAATATAAAATGTACAATATATTTACAATTTATTGTTTAATTTATCAATTGGGAAAACGAATTAAAAACAATTAAGTTTCACTTAATTAACAAGCCGAAGAGAGCTTTTTCATTTAGTGTACATTCCAGCATATTGACCACCTTTCCATTTTTGGTATTACGGCAAACCCCAGTTTCAAGATACCCAACACTGGTCAAGGGGTTCCGCTAATTCGAATGGTAAATGCACTTCAGTATTCCTTGATAAATCCCCCATGCAAACACAAGAAAACTGTTCTCGAGAAAATGTGCAAAAATTGCTTAAACATTTGCTAATGCTAAAACACTGAAAATTGAGAGGGGGGAATCCCTAAGGAGATGCGAAAACCTCCGCCCCGAAACCGAGGCTAAAAGGGTGCTCCACTTTCAGAGTCATTTCCGCTTTGTCGGTATCAACATAGTTGAGGCATCTCGCGTTCGCTTGCACCGATTGAGTTGTAATAAAGGTGCACAGAGTTGCCGACAGCGTGGGTCACCATGCCTGTGTTTCATACGAAGACGATAGAAAGTATTTTGGAGCCGGTGGCACAACAGGTAGCGTTTTGAATGCAGTGCTGAGTGTTGGTTTGTGACCCATTTTTCTCTGTGGTTATTAGTACTACTAGTAGTATAAATGTTGTCAATATCTGGGTGTCAGCGTCATGGCTAAGTGGTTCAGTTTGCTTTACAATTCTTCCAGTATTTTTGAAATCTGTAGCAAATGCCACTGAGAGGTTGGCTTTGGTCTTGTTTAAACAAGGCAATATAGAACCCTGCGTCCTCAGTTTGGGACATTACAGCTTGCTGAGTCAAGTACATATGTATGCATATGAGTTAGTCTGAATAATCGGCCTCTAACACTCCTATACTGTGTACTTGCGGTCATGTTTAAAAGATAAAGGTGAATTCATGATGAAGCAAACTTCAGTTTTTACCCCATCTGTTGTGGAAAAGATTAAAAATGTTTTATTGCATTAACTGAATGCTGTAAAGGACAGTGGAGACATTTGTATTTTATTATTATTAATAATAATAATAATAATAATAATAATAATACGTTGCACATGGTTGGCCTATTGTAACTTTAGCATAAGGGATTATTTTTAATGAAGTATAGTGCAAGAGTAATGCCAGCCTTGCTTTGTCTTACTCTATCCTCTGAACAGCTAATTGATATTAACTATCCTATCCACCTGCCCAGCTTTTGTATACAAGTTTTGTCGGCCTGATTGAAAGCCAGAGCAATTCCTTGGGGATCAATACCAGGCCTAACCAACTACCAGACTCGGCACCTAAGGATCCTGAATTAACCGGTATATCGGACCACACCACCCGTTTTCAAGGTGTGTGTCAGATCGCATTTCGGAGTATCAGTCAGAACACCGACAGGATGAGCCCACGCTCGGCTGTCACCTTGATTGGATAGTAAACGATTGTCGTATTTAATTGCTATATGATTTTAAAACCGGGTGCATAAATTTGAAAGCCACCTAGATGAACCTTAGACTGCCACATCAATCTAATACAATGCAAAAAAGCCCTATCAAAAGTGGTTAAAACATTCAAACCGAATGTCGTAAAGTCCCCATATACCCCCATATAGACAGTGAAATAGAATACTCTAAAGTAAGAGTACTGTTTAAGGTTGTTCAGCCGAGCGTGGATGAGCCCGCAGTCGTCCTACAAAATTTGTTCTGGAGTATGATACTCCAAAATGCGATCTGACACACACCTTGAAAACGGGTAGTGTGGTCCGATATATCGGTTAATTCAGGATCCTTAGGTGCCGAGTCTGGTAGTTAGGTAGGCCTGAATACCAGTGATGTCTTTGTGGCTCCACTAGAACAAAGATCCCTTGAGAAATAATACCTAATGTATGATTAACCATTAATGGGATTTGTTCTTCATAATATGCAAATATTCATTGACTGAGGTAGAGGTTTAATGCTACTTATAATCAATGGGAAATACTTGCATAATTTGTATACATAACATGGTCAATACAAAGAATTGAACAGTGGTTGAAGAAGGTTTCAATGTTGTTTGTTGTGTAAGGCTTGGTAATCTTTAAGAGAATGGGTAAGACACCTGAAGTTATGTGCAAAGAGTGATTTTGTTGAGTAAATCACTTCATTGTATTATCAGCTTAAATTATAGTTCAAACCATGTAAAATAGGCACATATCTGGTTCATAGTCAAATTCAGACTTGCAGTTACTTGAATAACACATACCATAAAATGAAATGTATTTATTTTTAACCAAAAGAATTACAAACCTCCTAATTAAATGCAGTTATTTGAAGGGGTCAATTGATGCAATAGTTGTTATGCAGCAAAACCCATTTCCCTTGTGAATGCAGGTTTATAATATGTGGGCAGCATTTCAGTTATATTGCATTGATAACATGAACATGCACACACACATTAAATTGATAAATTGTCAATCTGGTCCTAATAGATACACTTCCAGCCTTATGCTTGGAAGGCTAGAATGAAAAACACATGGAACAGATAGACTCTAGAGAAAGCAGAGAAAGGTTAATATCTGAGTGATGCTGTAGCTCCTTGTAAACTTTGAAATGCTACAAGTTATCTGGCAGCAAAAAATGCTTCCAACTTCTTGTCAAGTAAGGTATTTACCAGTTGAGTTATTCTTCAGCTGAACTTTTGCAGTGACATATTTCGTCAAAACAGATTAAAAAAAGAAAAGTTCAGTCATCAAAAAAAAAAAAAAAAAAAGAAAAGAAAATGAGACTACATTTTTCATTGCTATAGTACTTAAAAAAATCTCACGCTGTCAACGCTTTTATCCAGCAGAATTGGAAATAGGAGTAGGCTTTGAAAATGGTGTGAGGTTTACCTAGGCTTCAAGCATCCCCAGGCAAAATGCTCTCACTATACTCTCCCACACAGCAGAACACACCAACAGCCAGTGTTCATTCAGTGTACTCTGGTGTTTCTGGACTGTGAGGGATGATTAATATATACCTGGCTTATGTTCAAAGGGGAGAAAACAGCAGTGATAACAAGGCTCTGTGTGTGTGTGTTTGTGTGTGTGTGCTTGGTGTATATGCTTGGTGTGTATACTTATAAGTGGAATGAAAGATTAATTCTTAGCATGCACTGGAACTTGCATGATGTTTCATAGACAGTGGGGGCTTCTTCCTTATTACATTTACATGTCTTCTTGTATAACCGAGCAGAGAAGTAAGACTTAAAAATGAAGCTACATGTTCAAGATACATAATTCACAAGAATTGAAGCTCAGGGAATGAATGCAAGAACTGAAACTTGAAAGTCTGAGAAAGGATGGAGAGGATTATGAGATAATTAATACCTGTCGATTATCTCCTCTTAAGTTCCAGATGGATTTGGAGGTTATGCATGATTAGCAATCAGAGAAACCTCACCTGTGATGATATCCCTTGTGGACTCGTCTTTATACTACTACAAGCTGTACTCACTGCCCCTGGCTCCTGATGCTTTGTCCTTCCATGAAATAAATTTTTATGTGTATCTGATCAGATGTAAATGAAATTAATGACACAACTGCAGTTTTCATTTTATTGCACTAAATATACAAGAAAGCAGTACCAGGTCTTATTATACTATTAGTTTTGCTTATGTGCAGCGAATAGTGTCATAGTGTAAGATGAGTGGACATTGGAGAGAGAAAAATGTAATGATTATAACATACAGAGAACAAATGGCTTGCAGTTATCATGCCCATCTATCATTTGGAATGAAATCTGCATCTTATCAGATATATATACAGATGATGCCCAGTTTAGATATGATATCTCTGTGGCAAACAATACAGCCACCACGTGTGTTAATGCTTGTGGTGTGAGGCTCAGTAACAGGGCCTGGTCTAAACCCAAGTCCTGTGCTGCTATACCTTCTCATGTTTGTTTTGAAAAACAGCTGAACTAACTTAAAAAAGCAGGGTGTCTGATGTTTTGTGAACTATATTTGGTGTGTGAGCGACTGATTCATGGTGTAAATGAATATGTGTGCACATGACATGCATGTAGTGCTCATGTGTGCTTTTATTTCATGTACATTCAGGCTGTCAGAAATAAATTGTATCAATAAATAATTTTTTGTCTTGTATCAGTAGTAGTTACACTTAATTTGTGGATTATTCATTACCCTATCTCCCTTAACTAAGCAGTCATTGAGTGAATGCATTGTTATCTAAATTATATACTTAATGCTTTTGAAAATCCCTTTGAACTTTAAATAAAGAGCAATTTTGCATGCTTTTATGAAACCAACAACATTTGTATGAATATAAGTGCCCAATGCAATACAACATGCACATGATTAAGGAGTACAATACAACATGCTTCATTCAATAAATTAAACATAACAGTTTATTCAACACTGCTTTCAGGTGTCTCGTCTGGTCATCCTCCATGAAGAAGCAGAAGATGGCAATGCTATGCCAGACCTGGCACGGCCAGTGCAAGTGGTCAAGATGGCTGTGGACAATCTCGTTAAGGTTAGAAACTATGAAAAACTGTATTTGGGTATTCCCTTTTTTCTTCTGAATATCAGCAAAATCCTGACCTGATTTTATTTTGAAAATCCTGTTTTTGTTATCTTGATGACAGTGTGCTCTTTTACTTGAACTTTTTGTCACTCATTCAGGGTGGCAGGAGGGTTCTAAAACCTTTTTGCACACATTTTTAATGTCATCTTTCTTCTGTTAGGCATCTGTTTTCCTATAGAAGGAGTGGCAGCTTCATGAACTTGGTCATACACCTTGAGGGTGCTTAGAATGTGTGGACACTCACAATAACAGGGCTCTATTATTATTCTACCATTGCTTTGCAAAAAAGTGGTGCCCATTGCTTTACTTGTTTCTGGAACATATGTGTAAACAGAGAGGGGTGTAATGTATAAGAGACAGGAGCAGGATTTGTTAAACTGGTGAACTGAGATCACATTAGCCTAAATTAACTGGCTTGACTGCATTCCATGTGGATCCTGCTCAGTTTTGTTTTAAAATGCCTCATTAGATGAGTGGTGAAGAACTCAGTTTATTGTGCAGTCTTTGCGCATAAGAATCATGCAAATCCATCCATTAACATAAGTCTTTTGTTTTTATGGGAAGGTTGCTTGGGGGTGCTCTTAACTGTTGCATCATAATGGAATATGGATGGAAGGAACTTTTCTTATCTTTAATTCCATGCTTTGCATTTTTGGCTGGTATTATAAATTGCTTTTTTCTTCAGAATGGGGATTATTTCATTGACATAGAGTGAACTGTGGTTTCTTATGTAGATGGTGTTTAAAGAGAGGGTGGGGTTAAGTGTAAGTGCAGGAGTGCCAGTTGCAAGTTGAAATAAGTGAAACAACCCATAATGTTGATTTTTGTTTATATTTTGCGACAGGAAGAATCTACTTTGGTATTTGGTTCATGCTCATTGCCCATTTAGGCTACAAACAAACAGGGAGGGCAGAGATAATATGCAAAGATCAGAGTGTGGCTTTGTGGTAGGGAACAGAAGCACCATTTATTTTAACTGACATACTTCTGTGACAGTAAAACAACACCTCTGAGTAATGGCACAGAACCACTCACTGAAATATTTCCGGGCTAATATCAGTAGCAAGTTATCACATATTTTGCTAAGTGTTTCTTGATTAATATTTCAGTAGTTGTATAATTTCTACTGTGTAAGCAGTTTTGGAGAATTAAGAAATAGTGGATCATCCACTGCTAGGTCTTATAAATAGCATTTTAAAGCCCCCTTGACCATTATAAATCAGTGTTGTGCAGAGCACATATATATTGCCTGACATTTAAGGAATAAGTAAGTTGCCTGCTTCTGTGCCCTTTAATTACCCACCTCTACACAGTCAGCCTCCTTAAACTTATGGCTGTAAATAGGCTAAACAGACTAAACAAATATTTGAAAAGTTTAATTGGGTTTAAAGGATCTTAAAGAAAGTTATGTTAAAACGTAATTGTAGAAATTGAAAAGTCCTAAATTGATAGTCCAAAAAGTACCCTATTAACTTTCTTTATGCTAGTGCAAGGCTCTGATTATGCCAATGTGACTTTGATTAAAAAAGGTTGGGTTGACCTTTCTACAGAATGATAATGAATTTAATTAGGACTATCTAATTTGTGTGCATGAGATGTCCAGTAAAGTGTCATCCATTCGTGACCTGGCAAGGTAAATGTGTATTTATGGTAATTATTTATGTAATTTGAACAGAATTTATTTAACACCCCCCACATTTATTTTATTTGAAATCCTTATAAATAATACTTCAAAAATTAGTTGACTATATGTCAGAAAGCAGAAATTAATGAGTTGCTAAACTAATCATGAAAAAGTTGCTAGTCAGGTAAATCATTTAAAAAAGGAAATATTGGGATATGTATGAAAATATCCAGTTATTACCGTAACCACATGTCAGAAAGAGCTCTTCCCTTTACTACTGCCATCTGTGATCCCTGTAAACTATAAATATGCAGCAGACATTTATCTCTCTGGATGTGTACCTATGTCCTTGAAGTGATGATTGCCAAAAGGCAGGCGTGATGACAAGAGACATGCAAGCAGCTACTGTTTTCTTGACAGGCTGCTGAAAGTGAGGGGATCACATATGAAATTTGTGTATTATATAAATATGTTTAATCAACATAATCACTTGAAATTGAAATAATGATATATTGAATTAGTGTTTTTTTAAAACTTATATAATGTAATGACTGATTTTAATATGGTTATCTAATGTTAAAAATGCCCTATAATGTTTCTAAAAAAATGACCTATTATTTTTCTGCACCATATTTGGCCATGGTTCTTGCCATGATCAACCTTCTAATGTGACTCTTTGGAATTACATTTAAGAGACCTCTGTAAAAAAAGAAAAGCTTAGATTAAAGGGTGGCCTAGTGTTTTGAAAGTATGTGGGAAGTCACGACTGCCATGTTAACCGCAAAAAGTTCAAGATGTCCCTCAGGCATGCTATATGTGTATCTAGTGTTTTATGGTCATTTTACGTCTCCATGTATGTTGTAGTTGGTGTTTACATGTCTTTTTCACTTGATTGCTTTTATCTCTTCAAGCATTTTCTCATTCTCTTTTTTTTTTAATTGGTAACATATCATATATACACATGCAACCTTGAGGTGGAATTCTTGTCTTCAAATTGGCGATTAAATTGAAAGTTTCTCTGCAGGGTGCTGGCTTTTCTACCTGCAAGATGAGAAACATTTCTTTTCGATAAGGTTTCTTTTTCGTGCACAAATGAATTCATTATTGAAAGATTGTGAGGCAAGGAGATGTTGGTGATTCAGAGTCCCATAAAATAATGTGTGGGTTTGTAAATACTTAAAATACACAAGCACACCTGAAAAACATACATGAATGACCTTCACTTGAAGCCCCTTTATATCACCAGATATGTTTTATATGTGGGTGGCCATCTCATCTCTGATTTGAATTTCAATATTTCTGCAGCTTTTGTGAGTTTGGAAAGATTTTCCAGATATCCCCTTTCTTTTTCAAAGGTCATCCCAGAGAATCTTTCCTTACTTCTTTACTTCATTTTCAATGTTTTCCAAACCTCTTCATATACTGCAAAAAGGACTGATACTAAAAGTATTAGCAAGCAATTCCTGACAACATAGAGTTTGCTTGCAAATGTTGTGTGCTTCTCACATGGAGAAATGTTTCTGAATGAAAACCAGTTTCAATGTGTAAAACATGGATATTCAGATTTTAAGAGTGAAGTGTTTGGAAACATCTGTAAATCGCAGGCATCTTGGAATATTCAAAGCTGCACATGGATGTCACAACAGTGGAAAACGTTTGTAACTCAAAATGTAAATCATATCATTTTTCTTGCTTTCTTTTTTTTAAAATTTTGTTAGCAAATCTGGCTTTGATGATTGCATGACTTTTGATCTCAGTAAAAAGCAAGTTTTTTTTTTTTTAGAATCTGTAATACAAGCTGTCGATATGATACTACGTAATTCATAAGTCCGATTTCTGATCAGCCCGTTATTATAGCTATTTGAGTCTCATTTGACAAATATTAATGTATTTTTGTTTTGTTTTCAGGTTGGTTATGACACTGTCAATGTTAGTGAGGATCAGATTCTGAAACAAGACATGCCGCCTGCTCTCCAGCGAGTGGAAGAGGCATCGTTCCTTCTTCTTGATGCTTCTGATATGTTGCGAGCAGACCCATACTCGGCACCAGCCAGGAAAAAGTTGATCGAGGGATCAAGAGGTATAAGCAACCATATGCAATACAAATTTTGTGTGCTTCTTTTTCTCTTTCTTAGTTATTTTTTGTGTTATTTTTGTGTTATTTAGTTATTTTTTTTTATTTTCCCTTATATGGAGGTCAATTTTCCAAAACACAGGAATGACGGATGTTCTAGAGAGGCATTTGTGGAAAGAGTTTGAGAATTGCTGTGAAATTGTCTCCCTGAGCATCGCTGTTCTATAGCTTTTGCAGTTTGATATTTTTTATGGCCATTTATATATATTAGGAGGTCATGTTTTAAAATAAAGTATTAGGCAGTCAGAACAAGTGCAAGAAGATGCAATCCTAGTAACTGTCTCAGCTATCACATTAATGCATTATTAAAACTCAACACCTTGCAGCAGTGGCTGAACTTTTGCTGTTTGACATTCTCATTAAGATGTTAACCTGAAAAGAAATGTGCTGACATTCTTCATTTACTTATATACCTTTCTATGTGTAGTATGTAGAACATGTTTCAAGACTTATCTTGAAGTGTTTTCATGTGGGCTTGTAGTTCTTACAGTTAAGAGTGATTATTTTATAAAACAGTATAAGCTAAAAAAATATTATAGTGTTCATCAAATGAAATTCACCCCCCCCCCCCAAAAAAAAAAAAAAATATATATATATATATATATATATATCAGTTACTCCTACCTTTACTACAACCACAATAAAAGGAGTCAACAAAAATGAAAAAAAAAAAAAAATTAAATGAATTATAACTCAAGTTAAGTTTATTTAGTTGATGATCTGAAAGTGTAGCTCATTAATGGCATAAAAATAAAAAAAGTTCACTTTGTCAGCTTTGGTAACTGAAAATATATTTCAAATTTAATAAACGTATTAACAAGGACTACTTACACCAAAGTTCTTCAATAAAGTTGTGAACTAGTAAGTGTTTTTGAGTAAATGAATCAAATTTATGCACCATGGTAATAACTTGTTGCCTTTTTTCTCTCCGAAACTACTGTTTTTCTAGTGTCTGGAGTAGATATACAAGATCTACCTACACGGGGTTCCAATTCAGGGAGTAGCAGGAGAAAATAGTTTGTGTCAGAAACACTTTGGCATCGTGTATGATGGATTTTTATTGAAGGATAAAAACAACAAACAGCCACCCCCTATGACCTTATGTTATTTAGAAATACTGGTTGGAAAATCCATCATCAAAGAAATGAATATGGTAGGCTAGTTCTCAGAAGGTCTCTGGGCCATTACCCTGTACCTAGATTCGTGTAGGAGTACATTCTGAGAGGCACCAGAAACTTTGGCAGTGAAGTGGGGGAAATAGCAAGATTGTTAGCTGATACCTAACTTCCAGTTGCATTGAAGTGTGGAAAAACTGGTGCATGGGCGAAACTGGTGATTATCTCTGACCTGCTGCATTAGAGGGACCTGGAGGTGGTTCTTGGAGTTTTCGAGGAGCAGTATCGGCACTCAAATGGTAAAATGTGTTGAGTTGAGTATCTCCATGGTGGACTGGGTCTTCAGTGATAATGCTCTCCAGGGATTATAAACTTTTGTCTCAGGAAATACACAAATATCACTGGGAGGAGAAAGAACCGCAGTGGACACAACAAAATAATGGTGGGTGCTAAGTGGAACTGGACAGCCCTATGTAAAATGTCAATGGTCATTGAAGGTTTGATGGTGGAGGAAGTGAGAAAAGGAAAAAAAATATTACCATCGCGTGTATTGTGGAAGATAACTATTGTCTAGAAAGTTGTGTGATGAATTGGGATATAATTCCTTTGCAGGAGTAGTTGTTAGCAAGTGAAACTACAATGTTAACTACCAGAAGTTATATTGGGTTTGCAGCATCATATTTTAGCAAATGATCTGTGTCAGTTTACATATTTTAACCTTGGCAGCTAATAGGTATGGGTGTTTACTTAGTGTCTAATATACTTGGCAATGGGAGGCAGTTGGAAGCTGCTTTACACCACCTGTAGAGTATGTGCCCTTGATATACCTGTAAAGTGTTGTTGCTGGGGAGATAGGGGAATTATCAAATTATCATTCAGGTTCTCATGTACGCATAGAAATTACTAGAAAAAGAATATTTAACAGTCCATTTATTTTATCATTTCTTCAGTGGGTTTTATCATCTCTTGTATGTGTAGTGCTGTGTGGGAGTTGATTAGATTTAGACGCCCTGTTATATCAGGTGTATGTTATTTTTTTCTCCTCACCGTAGACTCTCTGCCTTTAGTAGAAAATAAAATCCAGGTAAACTAGTTAGATGTTAAATCTAGGATGTTAAATCTGCAGTTCAGAAAAGTCTTCAGAAGAGTCTACTGTACCTTGTTTTTACAGGTACAAAGATTTGGGCCCATTATACAAGTGAATTCTGGTACATTTTACAATATTTGCATGGTTATTTGAATAAAATGTAGAGGCACACATTCTTGCACAGGTATCCTGATTTAAGAGGTCTGCATTTAGTGTATTCTGTGCCCTGCATAAAATCTGTTTCCTTTGTTTATTGCCATTAATTAATATTTATATTTATTGTTATTAGCAAATATTTATAACATGATAAACAACAGATAAGTTCCTCTTCAGTAGGATGGCAACTCTGTTTACAATTTTGCACCATGGTGGACTGCCCAAAGTCATAACCTTGCGGATATACTGGCAGTTAGTCATATTAGACAAAGGCACTGGATCTGATAAAGACATCAGAACAATCTGATGCAGAGAGATATATTACTCAATATCATTTTATCTTGGCACACAAAGACGTGAAGGTTTTCTTAGAATTCTTAGTGTAAAGGTGTGTTTTGCAGGAGAACTATCTTCAGATACCTGCCATGGTGTTGTTTATTACCTGGGCATGGTACTTACTAGTAATGGTCTTTCTGACCCTTTGAAAGTATGGTCAATATATATATACAACTTCTTATGGGATGTATGCTTGTTGGTTTTATTGCACAAAATGATTTATTATTTTATTATTAATTATTATTAATTTACTTATTTCTTATTTTATGGAAGTGGCTAAAATTATTTAGTCTTTGTCATAAAAATTGAACTGACCAGTTTTACCAGGTTAATTCAACTGAACTACTAAATTATACTTTCTCTCTCTTCATTTAATTTACTATTATTTCCTGGTAATGCTCTCCACTTGCTTTAGAGAATAAAGCTATTCATTTATTTGTTTTTAACACATTTTTATTGCAATGTCTTTTCAGGAATTCTCCAAGGGACATCGGCTCTACTGTTGGCATTTGATGAGAGTGAAGTCCGAAAGATAATTCGTATCTGCAAGAGTGTGCTGGAGTACCTGGCCATTACTGAGGTGGTCGACTGCATGGAGGACCTAGTCAAATTTGTCAAGGTAAAATATCAATTAACAGGGGCAGATCTAGAGATATTTTATGACAGTCTTCCATATTATCTTTGTTGATCCATCTTCTATTTTTGACTGTTTTCCGACAGAAAAAATAGGCACCTGTCAATGTAAACTTGAAAATCTGATCGTTTTCCAGAAGACCCTGAAGATGGCCTCAATCCGGCCCAGATTAAGACATTGTCTTCTCATATGATAGACATGAAGGTTTTCTTGTAGGCTTGTGGACATAGATAAGTTACCTTTTGAAGCGATTGATTGAAAGTTGTGTCCGCAAATGATTGTCAAATTATATCCTTATGAGGTATCATGTGGACAAACAGAGACTCAATCAAGTTGTAACACCCTCTCTCTTTGACTTGGGTATACTCCATGGTGAAATTCTGTAGTTCTTAAACTCTTGACTCATGCTTGTTGCAGAGAAGATGATTGTTTTTACAGTCAGTACATTTCCTTGACTCACCTTTGTGTGGGATGATTGTTGAAAGGAGTAGAATTAGTTATTTGCTGGGGAATGAACCAAGATAGCATCATGTCCTAATACAGAACTTTGGCCAGAACATAAGGTGGTTGCAACTGTTTCCCAAACCCCTAGATCACTTAGGTTGCTTACATAGTCATCATTCTGTCATTAGAATTGCTGTTTATCATTTATCATTTTGGCTTAAAGTTCTCTTGGGGAAAATATGAACAGAGTGAAAGTTAAACTGCACCAGGTTTGAGTTCAAGAAGCCTGATGCTTTATTCACTTTCAGAATGTCTTGTTTTACTGGAAGATTAGTCTTGTATAGTCGTTTCTTTTACTTGATATAAATGCTCCAAATTAAAGTATATTTGATGGACCGGCTCTTATACATATACATTTGCTTTACCTAATATCTGTACAAATAGGTGATATTGCCCATGTTTGAATGTGTGTACATGTGCATATGAATGTGCACACGTTTTCCTGTGTGCAAGTTTGAAAAATCAGGACAGTGTTGTATACATATAGTACTAGTAAGAAGCATGCTAGCTGTTTTATCATAAATCAAAGACTTCAGTAGCAGGAACCTGTAAGGAATGTGATTGAGTCATCCAGGGGAACATGATTCATTACCACACCGCACATAAAGAACATGTAACTAGAGCAGAAGATCAGGCATGCAGAAGAAGATGAATATTGACAAGTTGTGGTTAAAAGTCAAACCGGTTCTCTTTCAGTGCCATGATTATAGCATCACAAAAGGTTATGTCTGGATGAGTAACGCAAACAGACAATGAACATCCAATCCTGTGATTATTTGAACCAATCAACCACCTTGTTGGAAATAGACAGATGGTTCAAATAATTTTAGATTTTTTTACATAATGTTTTTCTCTTTATTTGGTTTTATAATAAAAAGAGGGATGTACAAACTGTAGTTAATATGAACATTCTGTGAAATAAATAAAAGATAACAGAGAATTATTTTGAATAGTCAACCTCTCTTGTTGTGGACAGCTAGGATAAGGTTAATTGACCAAAATTTTTTTTCTAAATTGAAAAGTAATTCTATGCAGTTCAGAAAATTATGCTGAAATTTCTATTTTTGAAAAGAATCAAAGTAAGTCATTGAGCAAATTTGACATATTGTAAAGATAATTTTTAAAAATCTTTCCACAGAATCTCAGTCCAGTGCTGACAAAGATGGCCAAAGAAGTGGACCTGAGAGAGAAGGAACTGACCCATCAGGTCCACAGAGAGATGCTGGTCAGGTCTCTGGAAGAGGTCAAAGCCTTGACACCTGTCCTCATCAGTGCTGTCAAAATATTTGTATCCACTAAGAGCCAAGGTAATGTTCCAATATTTTTATGAAGATCCTTTGCAGAAATTCTAAGAATAATAATTATATTGCATATTTTAACCATTACCCCCATGAAATATGCTGCAGATTGGATAGTTTCTAAGTTAAGCAAAATGAAGCCACAGTGCATCCTTGAAATGTGTAATTGTTTGAAATCCACACATGATTTGATGTTGCACATTTGAGATGATTTGGTCTGTTTCGTATTTCAGGTGCTGGTGGTGTAAAAGAATCTCAAGGAAACAGAGATTTTGTAGTTCGCAAGCTGTGTGATGAAATCAATGAAATAATCCGTGTGCTGCAGCTGACCACATATGATGAGGATGAGTGGGAGGCAGATGATCTTGCTGTCATGAAGAAAGCACAAGTAAATACATCAACTATGTTGGCTTTGCCACACAGTGCACCACAAGTTAAAACTTGTATGTAACCCCATGCATTTAAATAAAGAAAGAATCCCTTCTTATTTATGTCCAAGTGTTTGTATTTTGTTAAATATTGTTTGATGGGTCTTAGGTTTAATTGATTGTTTTAATTACCCAGTGGACATTGAGTTTGTAAGTATTAAAGGCTTCCAAAAACTTACTTATGTTGAAACAAGATTATAAAGATAGTGCACTTCATTACATAGAATGCTATTAGTGGGAAGATGAAGCAGGCCTCTGACTGGTTGTTGGATCCTTTTGGACCAGCAGGTGGTGCTGGTAAGTGAACATCTGTTGTGTGAATGGCAAGTTTATTTCAGAAATGTCATATATTGTGATTTTACTAAAAAATGTGAATTTTTTATCATTTCAGATTGTTCTAGAATTATAAAATGCAACTCTTGATTTAAACAAAAAGCAAAGACTATTATTTCTGATATCAGTTGACTTTTCATCTTAGGTGAGCAGGCAATCCATCAGATGTTGGAGGATGCCATGAAGGTTGCTGACTGCTGTGCCAACCCAGAAGACAGAGAGGCCATTGTAAAAGCTGTAGGTGACATACAGTCAATGGTGGATGCTCTCTCTGAACTCAGGGCACAAGGAAAGGTAGATGTGTAGATCAATATTCATATTTTTTACTTGATCAAGAATATTTAATTGAAAGAACTCTTTATCAGAAGGCTTGAATTAAGTTTGAATTAAGCTGGTTATCTTCTCAGTAGCCATGGCATTATGATTTTGATTTAAATTGCTTTTGCTTCCTTGTGAGTTTGCTCCAATAACCTGCAGTAACAGGGCAAATTCTTTTTCTGAATAGGTCCTGTAACTCACTTATATCAATTTTGCTGTTTCACATCAGAAATTTCTCTGTGCATCACAAAATTATGTTTTTGTATCAAATCACATGTCACTGACTTGATGCAAAACATGTTTTGAGTGCCCCCACAATAATCTCTTTTTCTAAGTCCAGATAAACTCAAATATCTTCTTTGCTTTCTGTTTCTAGGGAGATACCCCTCAAGCAGTGTCACTGGCCAGAGGCATCCAGCAGAAACTAGCAGAGCTTCAGCAGAAGGTCAACAAGGCCGTGGCCAATCAGGAAAAGGCTGAAGTTCTCAAAATGGCACACACTGTGGCAGGAAAAGTGGACCAGGCTCAAAGATGGCTGCAGAATCCCGCCCTCAATGATGGTGGTCTTGGTAAGAAGAAGAATGGATATTTTTTTTAATGTGATGACATTTAATGATTATATTTGAGGTTCTAGATGTTTTCTGCTTTTTAGCACTTGTGTTATCAATTTTCCTCATTTTGTGACTGAAATTAGCATATCTGAAAAAAGTAAACAAAATCATTCATATTTCTATGAGAACCTGCAGGCAAGGTAATACTTAAAGTCTCCCATTATTTCTCCTCACTTCAGGTGAGCAGGCTGCCCGCAGTGTGGTACAGGAGGCACGAAAAGTGGCTGATCTTTTGGAAGGCACTGAAAGGACTAACCTTCATAAACTCTGTGATGAGACTGAGAAATTGACCAATCAGCTAGCAGATCTTTGCAGAAAAGGAATGGTAAGGAACTTTGAAGGACCTTTTGTGGCTATACCAGTCACAGTACTCACAAAGGATATATTTACCAGCTGGGAGTTATATGGCCCAGGGTTCTATTACTGTGAATACAAGGTTAAGTATGATAAAATAAGCAAATATACAACTATCACTAAACTGAAAATTTCTGTTACAGGGCAACAGTCCCCAAGCAAAAGCCATTGCCAGGAATTTGTCTGAAAAACTCAATGAACTAAAGAACAAAGTTTCCAAGGCCCTGGTTCAGAAAGTGGCAGACGACTTTATGGACATCACAACTCCTCTCAAACAACTTACTGATGCAGCATTAGCTCCTCCAGGTAATTTGGTTTTGGAAAAACAATTGTACAGCCCAAATTAAGCAGCTTACTATAGTGCATTGACAAGTATCCTTGATATAATTCTTCTTATGACCAAAGGCTTTCAAATGAAATGAGACATTCAGAAAAAAATCTAATTAAAAATATAGGATACAATCAGGAAAAATTTCTATCAGGAATGGGGAGAAAAAATTCCATAATGAAATTGAGGTTGTTTTATCTTTTTACCTTCTGAAAAGCTTTATTTTGCTCAAACTTTACAAACCTTTAATTAAGCCAAAAACAGTTTAGGATAAGAACTTGGTTAACACAATACTAATTAATTCAAATTTGACTCCCAGGCATGCCAGGCAGAGAAGAAAACTTCCAAGACAAGGCTCACAAATTTGACCAACATTCTAAGCAGCTGGCCAACACGGCCAGGTTGGTGGCAGCGGCGGGTGCAGGGGACAACAAAAGACAAGTGGAGGCCATCAATTCCACTTCTCAGCAGGTAGGGAGAGAGTGTCATTTTTTTATGACAAGTTTAGAGAAACACTTAAACAGTAGAAGAAATAAATATCTTTATTTTCTCTGGTCTTTTAAAGCAATAAATATCAAGTGCCATCAGACTGGATGAAAATCCACTTGCCTCCATTTTTTTCTTTTTCAATTTTATGCAATTTTATATGCCTGGCAAATTTTTGCTTGGTATAAGTGGTAACATTTTATTCTGAACATATATTTTGTATTCTAGCTTGATAGCAATGAGCAGAATTGTCATATTAAAAAGAGAGATTGATGATTTTGTGGTTATTTTGTAGTCTTAATACAAAATGGTAGAATTCTCTTTGAAATATATTGCCTTACTTAACACAAACTCAGCTGTTTCAGAACATATAAACCATTCAAATTTCAGATCAATGATCTCACACCCCAAGTGATCCAGGCAGCCAAGGTTGTCCTCCTGAACCCCCAGAACCAGGCAGCCCAGGAAAACTTTGACCTCATGAAGAAACAATGGACAGACAATATGGAGAAACTGAGAGGGCTGGTAGATGAGGCTACAGACACTGTGGCACTGATCAAAGCAGCAGGTGAGACAGATTGTGTTAATTGCTTTAGGTGTGACTTAGAAATGTTGGGAAAACAGATTGTTTTGAGCAGTGATGAGAGGCATCATTACTGGAGATGTGACTTAGAAATGATAGGACAACTGCTACAATTTGATTACTTTCTTTACTGCTAGAAGATATTGGTTGTTTTTAAAAAAGAAAATTAATAAATTTTAGATAAGTCTTTTTGTCATTTTGGAGGCAAACTCTGGTCATATGTTGCCTAATATTATGGAGAATTTTTGAGGCTCAAATTCTTTTCCAGCAAGCAAAAAGTGTTTGAATTTATATATAGCCTCAGTTGTATTGAAAATGATAATCATGATGGTTTCAGAGGAGGGCATTCTCAGAGACACAGAGAAGACAGAGAGTGCCATCAAGAGGGGAGATGCCCAGGGCATAGTTAGTAACACTTCAAACATAGCTCGTCTGGCAAACCGTGTGGTACAGGCTGGCGAAAAAGAGGCAGAGAACAGTGAAGACCCTGCATATGTGCAGAAAGTTGGCTCTGCTACTGAAAACCTTAAGGCCAGTAAGTGTGACTAATGTGATTGCATATTTTATGGTAGTCATTTCTTGCTATGAAAATTTGAGTCAAAACCCAATTGACTTCAGTCACCACATATTCTTCTGCACACATGTTCTATCTTTTCTCACTCTAAATCCAGATAGAATTTGACCTCCATGATTATGTCTATTTTCCAGGCATAGCCCCCATGGTGAGGGATGCTAAGATTTTAGCCTCCAATCCCAGAGATCCCAGTGCTGCAAACAATTGGAGGGCCTCAAACAATAGGGTAAAGTGCCTTTACTGGTCTTGGTTGAATTATATTTGTACTATTTACTTTGGTTATGTATGATTATTTTAACACTCCCTTTAATATGTGGTGTTTATCACATTTATATCAATTATGAAGTGTACTTTTTGAAGTACAAACATCATCAGCTACATGTTTGTTTCTGAAAGTAGTTTGATTAAAACTTATCCATATTTCATAAGACCCCAAAGTGTTTTAATTGTGAAGTCATTTGTGTTAGTAGTGCAATTATATCAGAACATGATAATTATAATTTTGGTGATTTATATTTCAGCTAATAGATGGCGTGCAGGGTGTTCGTGGCGTGGTCGAAGAGGCAGAATTCCCTCCACCTCCAGATCTGAGTCAACTCCGTCTAGGTAGGATGAGGTTCACTTGCGATATACTATCATATCATTACCCTGATTTGTTTCAGAGATGACATTGGTGATGATTTCATTCCATATTGCACAATGATTGACATTGTAAATATATATATATATATATATATCTTGCTGCATCTTGAGCTGATATGGTTGCATATATAGAACTAGTGTAGATGTTTGCAGTGAATACATGTAGATGCTTTTAATATGCATTTGACATAAGAGTGCAGTCTTACATGTATTTAAATTAGAATCACTTCTCCTTTATTTTTCATCCAATTTTATTTAGTGAATAAGGTTATGGTGTGCATTTTGTCTGCTATAATGATAAATGTATTATTTGCTTACATTATATATACACTGTATTTATACTGCTTTAAGTAATGTCTTGCTGCACATCTTTCTGTCAGAAAGGCAATAACTGTGAGCTTGAGTGTGAAAATAAGATATAGAAAAAATGATAAAAAAGGACCAGAAGTTTTTGATTGAAAAATACTTTGGATGGCATGCATGATTAAGTTCACTATTTTTGATTGTTATTCATCAAATCAGATCAGTCAGGTGGAAATTTTTTCAGTTGCTCACAATGACCTCTAGCTAGTGGCCTTATAGATGACATGTACAATAGAAAAAAGGGTTAAATGCATTTTGACCAGTTGCATTTTCACACTGAAGCTTTGTTATTGTTTTACACCAAGAACTTGCTATTTGCTATTATGAAAAATAGATAAAACTATCATTAAATAACATAGATATAACATACATAACATCTGCATTATATTGACAGTCCTTAGAACTTCTTATAACTGCACCATAAATGGCACATTAGCAATGATATTTTAGAATCTCCAATACTAGCAGACCCAGAGTTCATGAAAATATTTAACCTGGATCCAGAAAGAGTTTACTTTGGTTCTGGCGGCCATGATGTACCAGATCATAGCAATGTAACACAAGGTAGAGAGTCTCATTTAGAATTCCTTTTGAAGTCTTCTCATTATCACTGAAAACTGTCTCCCACTTGTAAAATAGTAGTTATTGAGCTGCTTTGAAAATGAAAATCCAACATAGCATGCATTTTAAATATGTTTTCTTAATGCATTGCTTTGTACTTATGCTACCTGACCTAACATTGCAGTTACTTATATTGTAAAGTTCTACCTCTAATCTTTTGTACAGAGAATCTTCAATCATCTCAAATTCGTAGTGATCCTTTTCTAATTCATATCCAGCCCAAAACATTCCATTTCTGATCCAATATTGATTTAAGATTCCATGTATAAAGCATGCATTTTATACATAGCTTTTGAGCAAAAGTACTCCAACCCCTTCTTTTAGAGAGTATTTTGTTCTAATTTTGAAGGAATTGATGAGCCTACCCCCACACTTGGGGCTGAACCAGGTAGTTTTTTAATACCATGTATGATTTTGGAAAATTTTGATTTATTAACTGATTTAGGTTGCAGGGGTGTTTTCAATCAAAGGGTATATATAAACAACAGGCATTCAGCAAATTGAAATATTTTCTGGGCTCAGTAGTATAGCTCATGCACTTATTACAGAATATCTTTACTTTTCATCACAGCTATTGATTTAATCCAAAATAATACAGTTTCGAATGTTTTGCTTTCCTGACACATATGTTTTACTGCTATTATTATCATTGCACTTCTGCTTCTTGAGTTGCTGTTTGTTTTTATTTTGTAGCAGATTTTGCTTTAACAGCAACACCAGTACAGCCGCTTTATGCACAACCTTATCAAGGTATACACTGTAGACATGGAAATATGGTTAGAAAGACTAACTGGCATGATCTTGGCTTGAACCATCACCATCTTGTTTAGTCTGTATTCTAACTGAAAGAGTGCATGGCCAAATTAAATACTTACACCAAAACGGTTCAAAATTGATTATCTATTGGTTCTAACCAGGATCAAATCAGGTGTTTAGAAAACAGGAGAGTAGCAATACAGAAACAATTTGCCACAAATTCATTTTACACAATATTGATTAATTATGCCCAGAACAAGTGCCATACTCCAGACTTTTCGAAATAAACTGTTTAGATAAGAACTAGTGATTCACTGACTAAAAACAATATTTTAAGGCAAATTTGAAAAAGAAAAATAATTTGTGGAAAGGTGAATTTGTGGAAATTTGGAAATAATTTGGTGTTTGGGGAAAATCATATGAATCTGTGATTCATGTTTGGTGGATTAAGATCTCCAGGAGTTTTACCTTTAGTGAGCAAGTAGAGATTTGCATGTATTGTAGTTACAGGGGTGTGGAAGGAAATTGCTTGATTTTCTGTCTAGACAAATAGTAACTTGAGAATGTTTCCAACATAAGTTTAACTTAATATAGACTATTAAATTGTATTAGACAGCTACGGTTTTTCTGTTTTGAAATAGTTATTGCTCTTATTTGGTTCATTTAAATTACAAATTGGGAATCTGATTCCTTTAGCAAGAAAATTGTATGTTGTAACTGTCTTGAAATAGATATTGTTGTTTAGTATTCCAGTTGTAAGTAGAAACCCTCAAGTGCATACTTTTAATAGAACAAGTTGTGCAGTCAGATGTCTCTTCTGTTAAAGTGCCTCTGGTTGGAGTCAAAGTACTTTTAGTATGTCCCTAAAACCTCACAGTGATATTGTACCAGTGCAGTGCTCTTTTTATGATATCCTGAATGTTTCTTGTTTCCAAGTGTCCAATATTTGTATATGTCATGTATGGGTATGACATCAATAACACCTGTGCATTGTGAATGTTTTATGAGTAGATTTTTTTTTATAGTTGTGAACATATTTTGATGACATTCTCTTCCAGTGTATCCAAAGTCAGACTCGAGACCTGATCCTGATTCCCACGAAATCACTAACAATAACATAGATGATGCACATAACATTGTTACTGACAGTAACAGCATGGTTGATCATGAAAACATCAGTGTGTCTGATACTGATGATGAAGTTGCAGCTGTTGCTGCTGTTGGAGATGCCAACGCTAACAGTGATGCAAATGGAATCCCTGATGAGGGTATAATATATAAATGCTTGTTATTACTTTTAATGCATGGAAGGTCTAAGATTACAGGGATTCAAGTGGTGGCAGAGGCAGCAGCTGATATTATCTGTGATATATTCATTCTGTGGTATCAAATGTATGTTTACGGTACAAGTTATCCTCTCTTTAGCCTTGCCCCAGTTTGAAGTATTTTCAAGATGAGTGCATGCTTTTTCCTGTTTTTTTTTCTCCCTGATTTCCTTTTGGCATCTTTTCCTTTTTTGAAGGGTGTTTATACTTGGTTTAAGATATGTTGTAGATCAAATTGAAAATCTGTGATAACAGGTTTATTTTAACATTTGTTTAACAACATGTTTAGAGGCAGTGCAATAGTAAATGTTTTTCTTTTGTTTCCATTGTAACAATTACCTGTTCTGTTAAATGTCACTGACTATTGGTGTCTTGATAATTATGTATATCTGTATATACACATTTTTTTTTTGTTTAATAACCTACATACACTTTCAAGAATAATTTGGTCCACTTTTAATTTTTTCTGATTGTCATAACTGACTTCAATCTCCAGGTGCTCCCAACTATGGTTCCCAGTATCCACCGCCGCCTCCACCTCTTCCGTCTTCCATGCTGCAGAGAGAAGGTTTGCCACTTACTCTTTCTGCATGCAGATATTACACGGAGCATGCCACTATTTAGTTATATACAACTGAACTTTAGATAGGGTCTTCTAGTACATTTTAATCTTTTTATTTATTTATTATTATTATTTTTTTTTTGGTATCAAATGATGTTTTTTGCACGTAACCCATTACATATTGCATGTTTGTTTTTGTTGTATTCATTATAGTTATGTTACATCACATCAAGTTTTGATAAGTCTATGGATTACATAGAATAAGAAGTAGGAATATGTAGAATTAATTACTGGTAGATTGAAAATATATCTGTATAAATTATGTTATATCAAAGGCCACTGCATGTACAACTATACCATGTACTATTGTGTGTTATGAATGAACTACACTGGGAAAAATACACTCTAGAGTGCCACTGAAAATTAATCTTGGCTGAAGAAAAAATTTTAAAAAATAACTGTTTTGATTTGTAATTGTGATTCAGACATGCATATTCAGCCTCATGTCTAAAACAAAATGTTTGTTAGAGTGAATAGAGCATAGTAACAAAATAAAACTACCTGATACTTGCAATCAAGGATCTACTAGTGCAAGTAATTTGAAATCCTTTTTATAGAATTAGATTAGTTCTTTCTAGATAACCATAGGCAGAACTTTTCACATACTTTTCATGTTTCCAGTAAACTTCAATAAAACTGGGCAATGGAAACCACAGGTTACAAAGCAGACATGGTTTTTCCTTCAGAACACTCCACAGTATTTCATCTCTGTGATTTTAAGTACTACAGATATATCTGATGATGAATATTTTGATTTCTTTTCTTTTTTTAGCACCTCCCCCTCCACCACCACCACCACCTCCATCAAAACCCAGGGAAGGTACAAGAATTCACATTCTTTGCACACCAGTTTGACTATTCTGTTGCTTGAAGGGAATCATGTTTTGGTTCAAAGTTATGAATTGTGCATGGTCATTATTGACTTTTTTGTGCCATATTGGCAAAATTGGTCTAATTATACATAGAATGGCAGGTGGGATATTTTTGGAAGCAGTTTTCAATAGAATATGTTTTTAAGAATTCTTTGGAAGAGTTATTGCTTTTGGATATAAGAACTGATTTCAAGATTTGAAGTGGTCATTGTGATAATTTTTTGCAGCCCTTTGATTATTTTTGAATGATTTCTCTGGGGGATTTTTTGATCAATAGAAAAAATAATTTGTTACAGGGACTAGTTATGAATCAAACAGAAATTGCATTTTTGAGTTGAAAATAAATGTAATTATGTGGGATTATGAATGGGGAGGCTCTTTCAATAGTGATGGTTTATTTTGGAGACCATGGAAAGTTGTTCTTAAGTGACACTGCAGTGTTGGAAGGAGAAAAGTGGCAAAATGACTCTGACCAATTATGGAAATAGTCTTTATTACATAATACATTGTACCAGAAAGGTATTGAGCTTTTACTGATGCTCAAAACAAGTATGTCATTATGTTACTTGGCTCCAAAGAAGTGCATTGCCCCTACATAAAAATACTTGCAACTGAAACAAATTGGTTTTATATCACAAAATTGTAAATTTGCTACAGCTATTCTTAGACGACGATTGGAGCTAGTGCTTGGATATCTCCTTACATATCATTTTGTTCTACACTCTCCCTATTTAGCATGTACTATTTGTTTGATTTCAAGAGAATGTAGGTGTTCTATTGAAGTTAACATTGCCAATGAACATAGCATCAGGATATGTTGTTTTACATTATGTAGCTATATCCATATGTTATTTCTGTATTATAGCACCTCCTTCTCCCTCATTTCGGAAGCCTGGTCCTCCTGTAGCTCCTAAACCTCCGGGACCACAACAGCTTCACAGAGATCTTCTCGATGAGCTTATGAAGAGAGGTTTTGATTTAAAAAAAAAAGAGAAGAGTTACACCTGCTAATCCAACTGTTGTGTGTCTTTGGTTTGCTTCCACCCATGATAGGTCTCCTAAAATTGCTTTTAAACTGCCAAAAATTTGCTTTTTAGAAATACATCACAAAAAAGAGTGGGTTGAAGTTATTAAGTATGATTGAGACAAACGTTACCATTAAACAAATTAATCAGGAAAATCTAAAGGAAACATTACATTAAATAATATTTTTCTTGTAAAGAAACTTATTAAGAGAATTCCTGGTGAATTTGGATTATTTTCAATTCTTTCAACACAGCAGTAGGACATTAGCAGGGATATCTGTTTTCTGGACTGACTGCAAGTCCAACATGATAATTGTTTGGATTGACTCAACATACTCTACCCAATCCCATTTCCCCTTTTCATTCAACCTAGAAAAAATGCATTTCATACTGAGTTGTCATTATCCAGCCATACCTGAGTTTGAAGTTCAGGCATCGTTCTTTGTTGATAACGATAGATGTGTGCAGTCTTGTAGCATGCTGGTGCAGACTTAACAATAACCTCTCGGCTCCATGGGATATTTGAATCGATCATTGGCTGCCTGTGGTGATAATAGAAGTGACTTTACCTGAAATAGTTTCTTTTACTTGGCATGGGATTGCTTTGTTCCATAATTTTTTTTTTTACAGAGAGCACCACTTGTTAGAATTTTTTCTAACCAAGAGTTGTCTGCCATTATTTTTTGCTCCTGAATTATGCTAACTGCCTGACTTGTGGGCAATGCTGTGGTTTCACAGGAGAGAGATATTGCCTGTGTTCTTCTTGCTTCAAATGAACCGGGTGTGAGCATGACAAATACTTTGCATACGGGTTCTTGTGTTTTGTTTGTTTCATTTCACATCTTCATCTTAATACTTATTTATTCAGTAGAAACAATCACACAGAGAAAATAGATAAGCTTCATAGTCTGTCAGTAAAGGTTTATCTCGCCAAGGAAAAATAATTTTGCAGGAACCCAGATAAGAAGACAGATGCTGATAATTGAACCAAGAGTACCATATTCAATGAGCCTAACATGTTCATGGCATTTTGTTTTACAGTCAGGTCACATCCCCTGTCTCCCACAGCTGATAGGAGACGCCAGCCATATCAGGATCCAGATGTACTAACTAATTACATTAGGCGACCTACATCTCCCCCAGCACACCAAAGGCGTCCTATGTCACCCCCTGCACATTTTAGGCCTCCAACGTCACCACCTCCAGGTAGACGTCCCATGTCACCACCTCCAATAGTTAGACGTCCTATGTCACCTCCGCCTGCTGTGTTCAGACAGGCCAGGTCACCACCACCTGTACCTCCTAAACCCATGACACCACCAGTGGTGCGAAGGCAGTGGGTGCCTTCACCACCACCACCGTCACCGCCACAGGCACTACGGGCGCCACAAGCAAGGCAGGCACCCCAGGCACAATCCTTCCCACAGTCTTTAACACAGAGGCCAGGCTCTCCCACTCTTCATGTTATAAAGAGAACAGGTTCGCATAACATGTTCTGCATGAGGAGTGCACAGTGTCCTTGACCTTTCATGACCTTTTTTTATGCCACCCATGGTATATTGAAGTTGAGGCTGTGGTGTTTCTGCCTGCGTCTTGTTTTGAGAGTTCACAGTGGCTTTATCCATGAAATGTTTTCCATCGTCATCACTCTCATTGTTAGAGAGTACGTGTGGCCTTGTCTTTGAGATGACCTCATTCATACTGACAGTTGTGTATTGACAGTTCACGATGGCTTTGACTTCACAGTGGCATTAAGCTTGAAAAGTCACAGTGTCAATGACTTAAAATGTACTTTTGTCCAATATGTTGCGTCGCCCAAACTTTGACCTTTGCATTGCCGCCATGTGTTTATTAACCTCAAATGTGTCATTTTCTTTCAGGTTTTTTTTGTCTGTAGCTGATGCATGGTCACATGGTGGCAGGCACTGTTAAATCCAGTGGTTTGTACCAGGCAACCTTTACTGACACCACCATTATTGATATGCAGTTCTCAAATTTGTGCCATGTTAAGCATGTGATTCTTAACATGTCAAACTTGTTGATGATGATAATTATTCTGCTATTTGAATTTCACTGTAGCTGGCATATTATGTTGATTTGATGTTAAGAATGTTTCTTCATTGTTGCTTTTTGCAGATGTTATCACTCCAATTTACAGTATTTATTAAATGATAAAACTTTGAAAATTGATCAAGTTGTTGTTTGTAATTTAACTTCCAGCTTTTTTTCATCAGAATGATTCAAGATAAAAATGTTTTATTATTAATTTTATTAAGAAAAATTACTGTTTAATGGTATTTTTCACTGAATAGGTCAGACAGTGGGTAAGTATCTGAAACATTATGAAAGTGAAATAACTCCAGCTGTGTTTTTACCACATTGAAATAGTATTGTGCAGCATGAAGTTCAACCCTGCATGCAGCATGTTATCATTCTTCAATGAAAAAGGTTCCGTTTTAATATTTTATGTTAAAATTACTTACAGATGCCCCTCCCAGACCTCCCCTACCACAAGAGAGCGTGCCCCCAAGACCACCTCCTCCAGAGACAGATGATGAGGATGAGGAGACGTTTGAGAGACGTTATCCAGAGCCCCAAGCCAATCAGCCAATTATGGTACGGTTGTTGTTTATGTAATAGATACACCACAGTTAGGTCAACAAGATGTACGTGTTAAACATAAATGGATGTCACATGCACCATGCTGAGGAGAAGTGTATTTGATTTATATTATGTTATATATGAAGAAAAAAAAGACCTATGCATGTCATGTCTTGCATTCATGTATGATGCACATGTGTAGGATACCATGTCTTGATTTTTTTCTTTGACATCCACCATAGTATTAGTTGAGTGAAAGGTTGTTAATCTGCATTTTTTGTTGGATTAGTATGTGTGGACAGAACCTGTTGATTTAGGTGAAATTGTTTTGTGTAGATGCAAAAACTAAACACGAAAAAACTGTATTTGTAAACTTTGTTTCCTCTTTGCAGTTGGGGATATAGAATCAAATTGTGGTTTGCCAGGTTCATTTTTTTTTCATGGTTGAGGTGACCCAGGCATTGTGTCTTTTTTCTATAAGTTACATTTTTATTAAGGCTGTCCCCTGGTACATAGTTCTGACCTCCCTCTTTTGGGTTATCCATCATTTTAGCATCAGGCCTACGTTTTGTATATTTTCTTTCACAAACACAGATTAATGAGATGTTTCATGAGTGCTTTGTTGTCTGAAATCTAATTTTTGTTGGTATCTTGTGCTGATGTAACAACACCATTAGCCATGTGCAAAAAAAAAAATTGGTCTCCCAAAAATGCTTATTACATAATATATTGACATTTATAACTGATGATCAAAATGATGATGTTGAGAAAAATTGTTGATAACGCCAAGACCATTCATCTTTTATGTGATCAAAACCTTTTGTTTGATCCCAACAGCATTCCATCTATACTTTTTCTGATATGTGATATTTTAAACTTAGAATTTCTCAACCCTTTTAGATACACGTTTGTACCGACTATGATGTAAAATGGCATGGTCTCTCTCTCTCTACAGATGGCTGCCCATGCTCTACATAGGGAAGTCAAACAATGGTCCAGTAAAGACAATGAGATTATCGCTGCAGCTAAAAGGATGGCAATGCTTATGGCGAAGCTCTCTCAGCTTGTCAGGTTAGTGACATAAGCACTAAAAAAAAAATGTACTCGTTTTGGATGCTTTTACATCATCATTATGTGTTAAGAGCAAGCTATATTCCCCTTAGTGTAAATGTTACACATCAGTAATGTTATCAAAGATACTTTGTTATTGCCGTTTAAATAATTTAATGTTTGCAGATGATGTGGAATAGTGGTGGATAAAAGCTTTCTTATATTAATGAACATTTGTGAATACTTGTTGATGACTGATCCTTTTCAGTTCAGTGATTTTCAGCTTCTAAAGTTTTTTTTGTAAGTGAAACATCGTGCACATCAAGAACAATGACCAATAACATACTGTTGATTGTTGTGTGGAAACAATTACTGAAACAGTGTGTCATTTCAGCATGCCAATGCCCTCTCTTGTTTTGAAAACCACAGTCAAAATTATATCATCCTAATAATGTAACTATTATACACATTATCAACATTTCCATTGTCAAGGTAACCCTCATCTCCTTTAGTAGATAAAAACCTTAATTCTCTTCACTTGTTTCCTTCTCTTTCTCTCTCTAGAGGTGATGGAGGGTCCAAGAAGGAGCTGATAGCTACAGCTAAGCAGATTTCAGAGGCCTCCGAGGAGGTGACTAAGCTAGCTAAGAAACTAGCCCAGGAGTGCACAGACAAGAAGATGAGAACAGTGAGTTGAAGGACAATGTGAATTGTATTACTTATTGTTATTGTTACAGTTGGTTAATGCACGTCCATTATATCCTGCCTTTGTTCTGGTCTCATATCAGTGTCTATTTGAAACAAATTTTTGGCAGTTACATATTTAAAATTGCTTTTTCTTAAAGATGCAACAATATATTTGAAACAGGTGTCATCTGTCAGTAGAAAAATATCGAAAAATTATTTGAAAAAAAAAATAGCTCTTTTGTAAAATCACATGCAAAAAATTTATATGGCAATTACAGCATTTTTCTTTTTCATCTTTCATATAAAATCTCTTCTTTCAGAATCTCCTCCAAGTGTGTGAGAGAATCCCCACCATAGGTACCCAGCTGAAGATCCTGTCCACTGTAAAAGCTACCATGTTAGGAGCACAAGGTAAGTTCAGTGGATGAATAGAACTGCTCTAAGCTTAAGGCACAATGCACTCTTTTAAATAACAAGATGGAAAGAAGGTTTTAACAGGTGTGGTTTATAGATGTTTCAGATTTAAGAAGAAGGCTTGATATTCATCCACTCACTTTTACAGGTTTGGGTAAATCACAAAATTTACCTTTTATTATCAAAACCACTTTTTAGTCAACAATTGCTGACAAGAAAAGGCAGTAAATATTTTTTGCAGTTTTTTAAATTATGCTTTGTTGGGGTGATGAGCTACCATTAAAAATAATAATAAGGTGGTGGTGCCAACTGAAATGGCCAGAGAATAATGCTTAAAAACATTTTATGCCAAATTTCTTGCAATCTCCGTGTCAGCCAATTATTCTCATAACACTCATTTTATTCCAAGATATGGACGACTTAACTATTGGCATTAGTGATCACTAATGATCACTTTCTGCACGAAATTCTGTCTGAGGATATTTTTAATGATATGTCTGCAAATGGTGATAATCTTCTTATTTAGGTGTAAATCCTTTTTTCAATCTCATAATCCTAACATTCTTTGGGAAACAGAGATTTTTTGTCTACATTGCCAAACATGATAATTCAAAAGTTAATCTACAGACATTTTTTACCGACATGAAAGAGTTACAGACAGTCATACTTTAATGTATTTTGAACTTATCCAGAACCAATTGCAGCTCCAGATGGGAGTGAGATAGCTTGTGGTAAATATACCTCACATCAGTGCATGTCAAGTTGAAACTATAGAATTGTTGTATTAATTAGGAGACATGCTACCAAGGAATTTTTCCACTGTTTTGCATGTTTGACAGCTTCCAGGAAGTTGTGACATCCCACAATCCATTGCACCTGGATGGTGTTCTGCATCTTGGTAACAGTTGAAATATCAAACAAATCCATAAAAATTAAGACCCGACAAATATCTAATCCTCAACCTTAATATTAAATCCTGGTTTGAAGTTTGGAGAATAAACTAACATTTTTTTATGTGCATATTATGAGACATTTTATGTATAACATAGGTATTGGGGCTATACCAGTATTTTAACTTCTGTATATGTTTTAATTAGAATTGATTATGAATATTGTTTTGACATCCCCCAAAGCTTGAATTTAGACCCATTTAAGCTATTGTAAGTAAAAGATAATTTGCTACATCTGCCTGAATAAAAAATGTTTTCTGTCACAATGACCAATCATTGAGCCATAGGATACCTTAATTTGCCAGTAGCAGATTGATTGCCACAGTATTGCTAGTGTTTTTTCAAACAGCACGTGCATTTTGGCTTATTATCCAAGCTTGGGGTGGAAATGTAGTGCTCTTGCTTTCTTCATCTAATCCTTCTGTTTTGCTTCCTCCTGCCAACCTGGGAGTGCAGAATCCAGTAAGTTGAACTCTTTTTTTCCTATCTGAATATAGACACTTATATATAGTTTAACACTTCATCCTATCTGGTATTTGTAGTTTGTGTTTGTTCTTTGTAAAGATGACGCTACATCAGTTACAGGTGATGGGAAAATTTCCAGGTCTGCTTTGAATGAAATGACTAATGAGTATGGTGCTGTAAGCAGCTTCTGATTAGATCTGATTTTCAGTGCCTAATGATAAGCTTTTTTTTCTTAGTTGATTATGTCAGTTTAATGAAATGTTGCACCCTCTGTACTATAACATATATAATAATGATATCATTTAGCAAATACTTCAAAGATTCTCAAGATTATATTAGAAGAATGTTTTGATTTATTTCAAATCTTTTCAGTTGAATAGTATATCTTCCTTATCCAGTGCCTGACTGCTTGTGCTGTGTTTATTAATGATCGATATGTTCTTTCATTCAATTCAATTTGGCATTGGCTTTCTAATTTTGTGTGATGAAATAAAGCGTAATGCTATTGCTGATCCATTATGCCAACTGTAGGCTACCAATAGAAATCCTTCAACACTTCATTTCCTGAAAATAAGTTCAGTTTTCAGGGATTAGGCTTCCCTGCTTTACACTTGACATAACTAATTATATGAGAGGAAATCCCTTTTATGTACAAATACAGCAGTGCTCATTTTTGCAAGTGCACAGTATTTTTATCTCAATATTTTAACTGAACATTTAATAGGTTTTTTTTTAATTTTTATTTTTTTTAATTTAAAAAGCTGCTCCTTTATAAAGCTAATAGACTGACCATGGTATCAAGAAATATTTTAACTATTTAATTTGACTGGAAATTAGCACATTAGCTGAGTGAATCAATTAAATTGTTGAAAAATATGATGATCAAACTTTGATTTCTCAGATTCAGTGAAACATAGTCCCCGAAATATAAGTAAGAAATGGTGTGAAGTGTTACTGCTCTGAAGTTTGATTTAATGATGTCTTTCTCCCATCATATGATGTTTGTGATGTTGACATTCTGGATTTAAAAAAACTAAGAAAATCCAATCTTCAAAACTGTATTCATTGTTTTCAGTCGTTCTCTTTTTTTTCATAGAATCCCATTTGTATTGTCCACTGTATTTCTCATTAGTTGGTGTAAAGTGCATGCTTAAATACTCATCTTGGTTGTCCTGTAATCTTGTATTTCTAACGACAAATTTTGAGAGTGATTTTGGACTGGTTATCTCTGTGTGTCAGCTGGCTAGTATTTGCCATCTCATGGGATATGATTCTAGTTCTGGTCAGGAAATTCAATTTCTTATCTGTCAGATTTTCTTATTTTTGCTCTAATATTTAACTGTATGTAGATGAATAGTAATACTGTTGCTGATTTTATTCCCCCTTTTTCAGCAGATGTTTTTTAGACATTGTAGGGAAAATGTTAAAATTTAAATTGCAGTTGTACACTAATTTTATGGCTAGTTTATTTTTGGTCCTACCAATTATTTTCTTTTGGAGGAACTTTTTCTATTAAGTGTTCTTTTTAAATTTATTATTGCTATATAATTTACATATTTTAAAACATGAGCCTTTTGTGTAGTGTAGTCTAATTAATAGTTAGTAGGAAACATGCATGGTGCTTGGAATCTAGCAAAATTTTCATAATTGTCATCATGTCACCTTTTTTTATTTTTTATTTATTTATCTATTTATTTATATATATATTTATTTTTTTTGTGAAAAATTTAATATCTAAAATTTATTTCATTTGTGTTATAAAGACAAGTATGACATTATATTATATGATGTTATACACATTACCTTTATTTTCTTTTTCTCTGTATTTTTTTTCTGCTTTTGGTAAGAAATGTACATCATATTATGAAATGTGTGTTTCAGGTTCAGAAGAAGACCAGGAAGCCACAGAGATGCTGGTGGGCAATGCACAGAACCTCATGCAAGCTGTGCGCGAAACAGTGCGTGCTGCTGAGGCTGCCTCCATTAAGATACGTGTTGATTCTGGCTACTCCATGCGCTGGGTACGACGCAGTCCATGGTATGCAACGTAAGAAACAAAATTGAGGGTCTCACTGATTGCTGTTGGACCTTGGCTGGAAAGACATTTGACTGATGCACCAACTTAGAACTGCTGTAGACAATGGTTGGAATGATAGAGTTTCTGTAGATATTTTAGAATTCTACCTTATAGTAAAGGAGAATGATATGTGATTATATTATATTATATTTTATTGCCTACAAGTGCATATACATACTGTCTTATATACAAGGGCCATTTGATATAATTTTTTAAAATGTTGATTAAAATCTGGTTTTCAGATGTTAATTGGAGCATAATTTTATGCAAGCTTTCTGTATCTAACTATATATATGCAAAATACTGAAAATAGTATTTTATATGTTAACGGTAAGAAAAAAAGCCAGTTGTACTTTAGGGTAAAATCATTAGAAGAAAAGTCTCACTCTAAAAAGAATAATTGAATTTAAATGGACAGGTGATTATATAAAGAAGACTTGGGTGAGGATGTGTTTTGTGCTTTCATTCGTGCACAATGGTCCATTGGGAAGTTAATTAAATTGTATCCATTAAATTTTCAACTGTTGGCAGCCAAAGGTAACAAGTTGAAGGTTGGCAAGTTCTTGGTCTTCGAGGTAATAGAACATGTGTTGCTATATGGTGTAAAAGTACATTTACTGCTAAAAAAGGATATTAATCGGCCGAAAGCTTTATATTATGTGGAATAATGACATGTAACTGCCTAACATATCTTAAGATGTATTGGTCTACCAGCTAGTCACTGCTTTCATATTTATGTGGTTTAATTACAAAAGATAGAATAGCAAGCTTTAGGAAATATAACATTTTCTTTCAGTGGTCTTCCAAGCTTTGGTTTCTTCTGTAATTGTGTCTGAAGTAGCCATCTAATTGAATTGTATAATGAAAACTAGGAAGTGATAAAAAGTCAATGAGAGGATGTTAGTAATTTCTATTAAATTAAAAAGCATTTTAAGTATTTGCAATGACAATAACTTATCAATTAAATTTTTGACATTTGTTTGATGTATTCATTAGTGAAATCAATCTCCCTTATGCAAATAGAGTTTTGTGGAATTCACTAAAAAGAAATGAAACTTGAGCAAGAAGAGTCAATTTGTTACATTGTTTGAAATGCTTTCAAGGCATCACGTGGTACTATTTTTTCATAGCAGATGGCTTTTTTTACATTTGCATCTGTTCTGCTCTAGCGTGCCTAGTGAAACATAACCACTGGCATTACATATCAGGTACTGTATGATCTATTCTAAATAATTTTGAAACACTTTTCTCACAGAAAATTAAAAACTTTTGTAACAAAATTGAAAACGATCTTTTGGGGACCATTTTCATGTAGATTGTTTGGATGAAAAGTTCGATTTAGAGAAAAACTGTAGAGCTTCTATAGAAATTCTAGCACATTCTGTTTGTTTGAATTTATGTGACTCGTCTATAGAGATCTAACATCATCTGGGAACTGATTAACCAAGAACATCGCTCTTGGAAGATATATCAGTTCATGTGGCGCATAATGGATTACAAGGTGCCTGGACCTTTGTGCCGGAATCTGCACTTGGTTTGGCTAAGAATTGATTTACATGATTTTGATTAAGAGATTTCAATTAATCTGGCTGAGTTGTGATGGCTATAGATTCGGCTGATATCATGGTGATTAAAAAGCTTTGATGAAATGGTATTTTACCATTAGGTATCAGACTGGGTCTGAATGCTTTTCTTAGCTTGTCAGTAAAAGACAAAGGGTCTAGACTGATGAAAATAGATGTCTGATTTCCTTGAGTTTTGTGCCAATGTAATGAAAGTTACTCCACACATTAGTGTCTTACAGAGCATTTATTGAAAATTAAGATTTGAGTAAGGAAATTTTATACTGAAATGTGATCATGAATTTGTATATTTGAAATTGCACTGACTATGCCTTAATCTATTTGAACTTACTAGACAATTCATATACCATTGTTATTATTATAAAAATATCATATTGATTTTTAAGAGGTATCTTACAGCTTATGCACTGTAGCTCATATGAGTATATATTATAAATTATGATCCATGATAACCTGTATATTTAGGACTGTTATTATGCAATAAACATTTGCTTTGAAAGTACTTTTTTGTCACTGTTGGTGGGTTAACATGCATGTATATATAGGTGCTTGTACACACACAAACACACACATTTAAAAAAAAAAAAGGAGAGGGTAAAGATCT
Organism: Lingula anatina; assembly: GCF_051362555.1. Lineage (NCBI taxonomy): Eukaryota > Metazoa > Brachiopoda > Lingulata > Lingulida > Lingulidae > Lingula > Lingula anatina. The sequence continues at coordinate 16,640,926 of NC_141767.1, read as the reverse complement.
TCTGGTCCAAAGTTTTAATAAAGAGCACTTTGATAGTGTTAAATGCCTTGCTTATCCCTTTAAGTTCAAAATAGTTGTTCAAAAACGAACAAAAAACAATGTTTATCATGCCATAAATGCAACTTAAAGGCTTTGGATCTTAAAAACATGATGAACCAAACCTATTAGAAATTTTTTCTTTCCCTTTTTTTCTGAAGGTGGGGGAGTAGATTTAGTATTGTACAAACAACAAGATTAATGTACCTTACTGAACAGAAAATCAATTCCTTGACAGATTATTTCCTAGCTCAGGTACTGTTGTAAGAAATCCAAGACTAAAGGGAAAAAAAGGTCTTCTCTGTTAGAGTTATTTTTACATCTGCATTAGACCCATTAATTGCTTGTTCAGTATGGCCAGTTTGGATTCTGCTATCAGATATACATGTTATCTACATCCCACGCCCAGCTTTACATGGGCTCTTCTAGCTCACTCCCCCTTTGAGAATATGCTGCATCACAAATCTTCTTTTATCCTGCTTTACAACAGTGTTTTGATGTGTACACCATTGAGGCATAATTGATCAAAGTGTTTTATGAGGGACAAAAAATATTCGAGCTCACGTCACACATTGTTTATGAAGTTCATCTAAAAACAGATTTAAGTTCCAGGAACATGAAAATATGCTTTCAAATGCTCTCACTGGTGTCATATTTTACTTGGGATGCTTTTATTGTAAATCTTTGGTTTTCTATGGTACTTTGGTTACAATTTAAAACTGTCTAATGTAATTTATTAGAGTGAAAGAAATGAGAGTTCTTAAAGGATTTTTTTTGGAGGGGGGGGGGGAGGAAATTCTTTGAAAATTTATTTCTCAGAAGAGGCTTTTGTGACATAAGTACAGTTTATATGGATTTTAAAACAGAACATGATACAGTAAAAAATACCATGTTTCACAAATGTTTGACTGAATAAAAAATACAAAATATGACATAATTAAGAAGCAAGTGAGCAGACGGCACTCAGATGGAGAAAGGTGTGAAATGAATACTATGCCTCTGGGTTGGATACTCAAAGGAGACTACAGTGAGAGTTGAACTCCAAGTGACTTGGCCTGACCACCTGATCACATTGTTTAACTTAGCTTTGCAGGAAAACTGCGGCAGTATAGAGAATATGTTGATCTTCATTTAAGAACAGCATGCCCAATCTTGCAGGTATTTGTCAGAAAGGTACTACAGCCACTGTGGCATATCCTGGATTTTGCTAAGAAGGGGGGAGGGGGGGGAGCACAAGAACAAAAACATTGTTAAAGGGAAACAATTCATTATGTGAGATCTATATTTCACAACAAATACATTGTTAACAACACGTTGAAATATAATATATTCTATTTTACCACAAAATCGACAGTAATAGCAATAAATCTGAAATATGTGCTTGCCAACCGACCACGTGACCTCCATAGATGGCTATACTCTGTAATAATCTCTTAAGAGATTATTACAAAAGAACAAACTTTTTAGAAAAAAACCAGGGACTAACTTTGAATGTATAAATGGATTCATTCACCATTGGTAAGTATGGGAAAATTGCTGTTTACCCCAAGAAAATTCATTTTTTGGCCAAAATGAACAGTTGTTATCCCTTTAAGTGAAGTGAACCGAATATAAAGCAATAGCATTAAAATGTGTGGGACAGAGTGATTTTTTTTTTTTTTTTTTTTGGGGGGGGGGGGATTGAAAAGAAGGGGGTTGCTCCTGAAGCCTCTTGGGTAGGAATTTGGGGGGTGACTTGCCCGCAGGGTGCACTGGCTCTGACGCTGGTACATGTAATCACAAAATAATCTAAGATGATTGCTATATGACAAGATAAAATCTTTCAATTTTTCTTTTGAGAATAATTTTTCTAAGTGTATAAAATTATTGGTTTATCAATATATGAATCAGTTAATTTGGCACTATGAATCTTTGCCTTTAAATTATTTTGAAAGAAAAATATGTTCAAAGAAAAGTCAAAGAAACATCTGCAATTTGAATAGGAGTAGGTGAATATCTTGAATTGTATTAAATAAAAAGTCTGCATGAGTTTTCATAATCACTTTTTACATAATCACTTTTTTGTTAAGCTATAATTCTATCATTTTTCCCCAAAGAATTTACTATATTTTCATCCAACTACCTATAGTTGAGAGATATTAAAAGCCTCATTTGCATTCAGAGGATCTTGGTGCTGGGGGCACACTGATTACCTTGGTGGCTGTAACTAATAGTCTGACCATAGAATGCATGAATACCAAGACAAAGACCAGATCGGGATACATTTGTTATATTGTTACATAATGTTATATTATTTTTCTGTAAGTTTCAGTATTTCTGCAGTTAAGTGGCAAATTTTCATTTAAGTTTTATTGAGCTTGTTAGGTCCACTGAGATTACTATGGTTTAGTTACCAGCAATTTTACAATTTTGTGTAAAAATTATGCAAGGACTAAACTGAAAGATAAAGTATTATATAATCCATCTGGAGGCTGGGAAAACAGAGTGGTTTTACAACACACATTTGATAAAATAATTTCAATCAGTTTGGTAATGATTAAAGGCTTGAAATTTTCTTTTTCTTTTTTGCCACAAGCTTACAAGAAATGAGAAAATATGTAAGAAGTAAACATAACATTTTTATGTCATGGCTAAATTGTTAAAATATGGAGCTATGGTAACAATAGACTTTGCAGTTATTCATTAACCAGTGATTAACTGGTGTAGCCTGGGAAAGAGTTCCAGAGCAGTCGATAATTGGATCTAATAGAAAATGGCTTGTTTCATGTAAATCTAATCATGGCTGACTTACACTGGAAAAGATCAAGGTTGCATGAGTAATGATACTGTTATGGCCTGTTAAAAGCATAGCGTCATTCGTTAAGGAGAACATGTCATTGGAAAATATCTTCTGGTCATTTGGTAGGCGGTGAATTATGAAATGTTTCTTAATCTTTGGGAGAAACTGTATATCAGATAATCTATAATCAGAAATGGTGATTTCATGGGTGGGGGAAGGGGGGGTGGAAAGAAGACTGATTTGTACTTTTTTTAAGCTTACTCCAAAAATTAGCTATATCTAGATAACCCCCCCCCCCCCCCCAATACTGTAATGTCTTCCTTATATAAAACATTCCAACCTGTCCCTTACAGTGTAAAACTCCTTCTTGCATGTATTCATAATTTGCTGCTTGACAAGAAGTTGTGAATATATGACATGCAGGCTAAAAAATATTATTTGGTACAAGCAGTAATTAAGCTGCTCTTCTAAAATTTCATTTCAGATATCATAAAAGCCAAATAAGGAATGGCACTTTTAGATAAATTGCCAGATTACTATTACCTTGAAGCCTTAATTATTAATAAATTTTGGGGTATTGCTGACTAGGATGTGAAAGTGATCAAAACAGGAATGAAGTAATGAGAAAAATACCACTGGGACATGAATTTTGAGAGATAACTTGGTGACAACTGTAGTATTTCAAGTTGTATTTTTTTCAGTTAATTCGAGATCAATAATCCCACTAAGCACATTTCATCCAACAGAGAGCAGGAGAGTATCAAGAGATTGAAAGACTGTTGTAAAGCTTGCATCCCAACCTCTATGTTTTTTCATCAAACGTGTCTAGTTCCCAAATAATATATTCTGAAATAACTGAACACATATATTTGTACTGCTCTTAGAATACAAACTGTTACAGGTTAGGCGTGCCCTCAGCTCATAAACTCCTGGCGCTTTCCTCCCTGGAGACAGGTTTTCCATGAAATCTAAACACGATCAGGTCACCTGCCTATGGTGCAAATAACAAAGCATTTACATTATGTCTATGTTGTCGTGGCCCTGTCTTCTGTAGAGATTCACCTGTGGGAATTTGAGCTATTCAGAAAGTGCATCTGCAATATTAATGCAGATCACATAAACAGACATAATGCCCCAAAGTATATCATGCTTTGACCCAGAGATCAAATATACGTGGATATTTATATAGTTGGCTAGATCAGAATGTTCACTAGATCAGAATGTTCACTAGTATAACATTTTTTTGTCATTTAGGGTATTCTTTTATTGATTAGTCTTAAAGCCATAAAATAATAATAAAGCCTACACTTATTTATAAAAGCCTATACACATCAATAAAAAATTACTTACATTACTTATTGTCATTTCATCATGTTTGACATGATATTTTTTCATTTTGATATTTTTAATCTAAAGGCTATTGGAATAGTTTCCTATATCATTCACCTGATGTTCAAGTCATTGGATATTCAAGTTAATTGGTTTCTATGATTGAAAAAAAATTACTACTTAAACCATAAATTTATTGAATAAAAATATAAGAAATAATGACAGGGATGACAATTACATAGCAAAAGTTTAAGGATCCTGAATTAACCGGTATATCGGACCACACTCTCCCTTTTCAAGGTGTGTGTCAGATCACATTTCGGAGTATCAGTCAGAACACCGACAGGATGAGCCCACAGTCGTACTACAAAATTTGTTCTGGGGTATGATACTCCGAAATGCGATCTGACACACACCTTGAAAACGGGGAGTGTGGTCCGATATACCAGTTAATCAGGATCCTTATGTGCCGAGTCTGGTAGTTGGGTAGGCCTGAATTCTTTCTTGTCAAAACTAAAAGGATTGAACCACCCTTTTGTTTTCAATTATAAATGAACTATTCCACATAAGAAAGTTACAGAAGTGAGATTTGAATTCTATGAGATTTTGTCACTTCTGGGGACCTATAAGATGTTGCACAACATGACCATAGCTGTCAACATGGTTTTCTTCTTGGTTTCTGGGTGTACACCAAAGTAGCAGAGAAAAGTGTTTCTTTTTTGGGCTTTTTTTTCGTTCCCTGTAGATAAGCTCAAACAGCTGGTAGGCAAAACAAGATTATGATGTCGTCATAATATCTTGTTATACAGTGAGAAGCAAGTAAACAGACCTTGATTCTGTAGCTTCCATCTTTCATAGAAGCCTGAACGATGTACCCTCAAGCTGTACGTTTTACCCCTCTGTCATAGCTAAATTTAAGTGACTACTCTGCAGCATCTTCACTTTATCTCTGCAGTTTGACTCAGTTTTTTCTTGTGTAGTTTATCCAGAACTGTTGAGATAGTGCTGTCCTGTCTGAATGAACTTGTAAACAAGAGGTGGTCCCTGGAATTGGGTAAGATGTGCAATAATGTCACAATATTGGCAGTATATTTAATTATTTATTTATTTATTTAATTTTTTTCTTGTGTACAGCATATTGTTTTTATTTTATGCTTCTGTCTTTTGAATCTGATTTATTGCAGAAAAAGACTTCATAATCTGTAAAATTGTTAAAATTGTAAATTCTTACCGGGTGTAAAATTGTGCAACATGAGTTAGATGAATTCTCAAATAGAACTATATGTACAGATAACAATTAAGTCTGATTGCTTCTAACATTGTTGTTGATCAATTTTTGAATCATAAGTACTACAAACATCCATGCAACTGTTTTTAATGTTTTGTCCTCCCAAACTGCCTGAACTGTTACTAATGCAATGTAATGCACCTTTCTAATGTAATATATAATGTACTTTGCTAACGTACAGCACATGCTTATAATACTAACAATGTAAAGCTTCTGTCGCAATATATTTACAAATTACACAGAATGATGTTTACCAGGTACTGAAATAGTTTTTATCAATTAATGTTATTGGTGACAAATACCTGGAATTTGAGCACCTACTCATTAGTAGATGTTCTGATAACAAGCAAATTCAGACCATTAGTCTTTTTTAATGATAAAATCCTTAGAAAACCTCTGTTATTAGATTTATTAAAGTAGAAGACTACAATTGATTTTTGTGTGCTCTTTTGTAGCACGGACAGATGATCGGCATGCTTTAGAATCAAATGTCACTGGTGGCAGTCCGCGTTCGAGGGTTCGAGGAGTGATCTGTTTACAGGGTTCCTGTCCAGGTGTGTCGTCTTTATTGGTAATGCAAGGCGTGCCAGGTGTTTGCGTGACTGCTGCAGTCAGAGTGCAGGCAACGGAGGCAGTACGGGCTGATAGTATTTTCACTGTCTCTGAATTATTGATTGCTGTGCTGTGTGGGTTGGCTGGAATTGCAGGGACCATTTGAAGTAATTAAGACAATCCACAGCAAACTGAAGCATGAGATAGACTGCTGAATTTGCACCTTTCTGGGATTGGTATCAGTTTGATTCAGAGAGAAAGTAGATTGATTTATATATTTTTTTTGTTGTTGGTGTTGTTGTTGTTTAAAGGCTTGGAATGAAGGGGACAAGGAAATAGTGAAAGCAAAAACTTGAAGGACAAAGTTAATGTCTAGAAACAAATAGTCCCAGAATGGAAATGCAGCATAGATGTTACTGTGTAATGCAAACAAGGTAAATATAGATTTTTTAAATATTTACATTTTTGTTTACATGAAGAAAGAAGCTTTCACAACTTGAATGAAGTTTTAAGTGAAAAAAAACTGTATTTACTTAACTTCTTTCATCTCATTTCATGTAATTTTTTTAAATTCTGGCACTTTATTAAGTTTAGGTGTATTCAGTGTTTGTGTACAATGTAAAAATTATACCTTTTAGCAAATTACTGTTGGTATTTCATAATTTTTAACATTACTCAGTCAACCAATCTGGCCCTTGGCATGTTTATACACATAATTTAAAAATTGATTTGTTGCTTCTGTTTTGCTAACCAATCATTGGAAAAGTAGGGGTAATTGCAATTGGCGCCAGTTTTAACAAGTACATAAGATAAGTCATTGCGAATGTGACACTTTTCCATAGTTGCTGGGTACATGGACAAATGTTTCACAGACAACCTAGTACATGGTTAAAATATGAATATACTTGTATGCCGTAGTACTTAAATTCTATTGTGGTAGCATTATACAGAGCTAGGTTAGTTGGCACTCAAAAATTCATTGTGTTATGCGCATTGAAATTTGAGTACATTCATAGGACGGCTTTAGATTATAATGATATAATCTACATTAGAGATGACATCTTTCGCATAAGGGACCTATCTTGGATTAACTCGTATCAAATTGCTATACACTCTATGTAAATGCATGGGGAAGGCAATTGGATAGATAGAAGATACATTGATGCATTTAGATGTTTTGCTTTACTATGATCAATATTATGATACAACTAATAGGATAACCTGGACAAAAGAACATTTTTTCACACTTGCAGCAGGTACAGGGTACTTGAAACCAATTGCTGGTTGCTCATCTAACATGCAATGATCGTGACAATTTTGTTGGAGGCAGTGCTTTTTTGTCAAACACACGTGCTCACATGCACACACATTCATACGCATACATACACACAGACTGATATCAAAAACTGAAGAATGCTGTCTAAATTAGCAACTTATTCTCAAATTCAATATGATTTTAGTCAGTTATTCCTTAGTGACTTTTTGGTTTGGTATCTTATTTTTTACATAGTAATACATTCCATAAAATAGCATAATCTTTTTAATTGATCATTAATATGCTGTGAAATGGTTCCAAATTCATTCAACATGAGTTTCAGATTAATTGGAAGACACCCCATGTATGTAACCTCATTAAACTTAGGAAATCAGTTTGCCAGAAAAAAACTTGCATTGACCCACAGTAAATTAGTAACTAAAGCACAGTATGTTTTGTTTAATCAGATGAGCATTTTATATGAATTTTTTTTTTTGATAAGATGACCCCCACAAAGAATAGAGAACAAGAAAAAAAGGGTCCAGAAGGCAGCTGCAGGTGTCCTTGTGCATGTTATATGATATACATTTTACTAGGAAAATGGCCATTTGATAATTTATTATTAATTAAACCAATCAATACCTCTGCAGGAATGCCTGGATATACCAGAGATTTCTTATCAAAATGAAAAATACAAAAATCATTGATTTACGCCTGACGGAAGTTGTACAAAAAATAATAAAATGCATTTGAAAACAAACAAAAACATAGCCTGCCCCTTCACCCCCTGAAAGAGACTCTGATGTACAGAACCGAAGAGATAATAATTACTTTTTGATTACTATCAAATATGTATGAAATTGTTATCTAATCTGACATCTTGAGGTGTTTCATGTGTAACGTCGCATGCAAAGAAGTAGCCAACACATAAGGTTCCTGGAATTATTGATGTTATTGCCCCTTTGGGGGTCAGAGCATATTATTTTAAATAAAACAGAACCCTGTGTGCCTGATTGCATTTTAGGTCTATTCTCTCATTATTTGGTGGCAAGCCCACAACCTTTTCAATGTCATCATATAGTAATGATACAGATCCAGCAAATAAATATTTGATTTGTGGCTTGATTCAGTCTGCGCGCAAACAAGAAGTGAAGACAAATGGCTTTATTATTTTCCCAACCAAAGCCTTCAAAATACAATTTGTCATTCACTTTGCTTGAAATGGTTTTTTGGTCGTGCTACATTATGCAGTTACATACACTTGTCTCTCTTGTGCATATATATGCATGTCTTCCATGGAATTTATTTTTGTGTGGGATTTCTTATTAGTTAAGTTGATCACGTGGGGCCTTGCCCCATAGGAACACATATTTAATTTTTTTGACAGTGCTTGAGCTTAAGCAAATTTAAACCCACCTATTATTCAATTAGCACTGTCCACGTGATAAAAGATATGTTATCTCCTACAATTATTTGTAATTTATGTTTATCACACAGTGACAAGATATATTTTATCCTCATAATATACATGTAGATATTCTATTACTGACCTCAGTAATAGGTTAAATTGTAAAACCTGATATGCACATTTTTGTACATGTAACATTCACTTTCAACTTACTCAGAGAAGTATTGCGTAAATTTTATTTAATTTACAAATGGAGATTTATGGGCATATTATTACTTATTTACTGGCTGCTGACATTTGTCATTTTATCTGGATGAATTTCATCAATGCATAAAATACTGTACCTAGACATTTAGAACTCGGTATCACTTCTTTACCATAGATATTGCTATGGGGATGTTAAATAGATCCAATAGGTTTTGGATGCTTGCAGTGCTCAATGAGACTGCAGCTGCTAAAAGGCCTTTGACAGTGACTTAAACTAAGAGCGCATTCTCAACGAATTAAGCCAGGCTTTACAAAGCCGGTGACCTAAAAATGGCGGACGTACCTGAAAGAAAAACCGCCTAATCTTTTAATAGTCTCTCCGCCTCCCCACACACGTCGTCCCTGTGGGGTACAGTAATTAAATCTCGGCTCTGTTCGCCATGCGGAAGCTACCTGAGAAATATTAAGTGCGCATGCTCATCAGTTAAACTCGTGGTGAAGAAAGCATGGCGGCTGAAGGCGATCGAAGGAAAAAAGCTCTTCTGTTCTATTATCTTTGAAAACAGAGACGAAAAAGGAATAATTTGGCCCGTAGAGCAGCAATGAATCGACTATCTACGGAGATAATATCACCAGAGATATTCACGGAAATATTAATGTTCGGAGCCGAGATTTAATTACTGTACCCCGCAGGGAGGCGGAGAGACTATTAAAAGATTAGGCGGTTTTTCTTTCATGTACGTCCGCCATTTTTAGGTCACCGGCTTTGTAAAGCCTGGCTTAATTCGTTGAGAATGCGCTCTAAAATAATCAATTTCAATCACAGCTAGCATGTAATATAGTATATATTTATTTATAATTACATTCCTGTTGTACATTTTCATCTACCCATGTAGATGCATTTGATACAATGAATAAAGTGTAAGTCATGTAACATGATTTATTTACAGTAAATGTTTTAAAAGCGAGATGCACAAATTCTCCATCTTTTCGATAGAATTCTATCGCTTCGTTTACAAAATGCATGCATTATTGAAATATCACATTGTGTATCATATCTGAATTTTAAAGAACAAGTGAAAAAGAAGGCTGACAAGCATGTATTGGGGAAGTTCCTGTTTGATTGTATAGTGGATATATGCATGAAGTCCTAGTTGGAGCAGCATTGCAGCTGTATTATCCAGAGACAACTGTACATGACACCATTAGGTAAAACAACAGTAAACTGTATTGAATTACCATTAACCTTTAACAATGAAAAGATGTTGCACTTCAGTAGTTTAAAAATGTGTATCTGCTAGCTGTGATTCAAACTGGATCCCCAGATGGCAGCATAATAGGCCAGTGTTTTACCATATTGCCACCATGTACTGCTTACAATGATAAATGGTGAAGGGTGGATTTAGTCAAAATTCCACGTATGGATATACTATGAGGATTTGGACACAGTAATAGAGAGCAAAAATTATTAATGTCAAAGAATACAAGTTTCATTGTTTTATAGCAGAGTGATGTTATAAAGGTAGTTGACAGAACAATTTTGACGGGTTTTTTATGTCACAGTGATAAAAAAGGACAGATATAATCACTTTATTAATATCAATTTCCGACTTATTTTTAAAGTTGAAACAAAAACATTTTTCAATAATGTTTCATAATTGTTCAAACATTACAAATGGCACATTTCTAACAGCAAATATAGCCAAAGGAACTACTTGGAGAGCTGGTGTGTGGTAAACCAATTAGAAACATTATTTTCCAAAGGGATTTATGCTTTATCAGAGATGTGTGCTTTTAACTGTTCAGTCTGTATGCATGCATGCATTAGACAGGCAAATAACAGGTATTGAAATGTAATGGAACAACCAACACATTTTTTTAGTCACAGGCAATTTAATGAGCTAGGGTTTGTGTCAAAGTAGAGAAAAATCCCCTATTATTTGAAGATTTGGTTTAAGGAAGTAGAAGAAGCCAAATTGAGGTAATTGATCTGTGAATTGGTATTGGCAGTCTAATGATCTTTTTTCTTGTGGAATCAAATTTGCTGTTATCTGTTCTGAAAGGCTGCAGATGCAAACTGGAGAAAAGATATTACTAAGCACCTACAAGGTTGATTAAACATGAATATTTGTACATGTAAGACACATATCCAATTTTGTTTGAGATTGGTAACAACCCAACTCGGATTGTCTGAAATCCCCATGTTGCTGCAAGGAAGATCTCACCCTGGCTGGTAATGCTGTTCCTCTATGGTACAATCCATTTCTGTGAAAACAGCAGAAAAAGATAATGACTATTATATAAGAAGAAGATGAAGAACCTATGTATTATACTGATTGTTGGATGTAGAACAACCTGTTGGGATATGTTAGCGGTATATGTGAGGTGTTTTCTTCTCTACAGGTGAATGTGTCAAGTTTTTCATATTTCCCAGCCATGAAGATCATGTTTTAAGTATGGTGATCCACTGTAGACAAAAAGGGTATAAGTAAGAAAACAAAAAATAATCATTTTTTCCAAAGAAATATAAGTGCCCCAAAAGTGATGGAAATAAAATACTTCTTTTGATTGAATAATGTCTTTTTCATAATTGATAGGGCCTTGTCCTTTGAACTATAGCCTCATTTTTTGAAAGAAAGGGCAAGTGGTAAATATGGGCCACCGTAATGGAGCAGTTACCTGGTGGGGTCGGCAGATAAACATTGCATACATGTTCCAGTAAATCACTGTCATTCACACATGCTCAGAGCATTCATAGCCTGTTGTTTATTATAGAGACATAACACAGGATAAGATAGGAAGGTGCAGCTAGCTGTTAACACATTTGAACACCATGCACATAGTCATAACCAGGCATTATTCTTGGAAAAAATACATGGTCTGCTGCATTTAGAACCAGATTTGCCGCATGTGCAGATGTGCTGCAGGTATCTGTAGGGTTCATTGTGGTTGGAGTCAACCTTGGGGGGTGCATTGATCACTGCTGCATGCTTTCTTAAACGTGTGTTTGTAATTGTCTTCTGGCAACCTCTCCTTTTTATTTGCAGCATGTCTGCATGAAGCAGAAAGTAGAAGCAGGACCTCAGAGAGCTGTCATATCTGTCTGAAGATCTAGAGCAGGGGGTGAGGGTTGTGGACCACTTTCAGCTACAAAACCTTGGGGGAAAAGTTCAGTTTGTCAGCCTCATAGCACCAGACAACATCATGTCTGAAGATCAGAAGCAAGCAAGTTTTCAGGATTTACGTCAGCCAGGCATGCAGGACACCATCCGCCAGCATATGGGTGCTACCCTAAAACTGGCAAAAACAAGTAAGTACATGAGACTATATGAATGTTATTGTGCACCATTGGAAAACACGAGCAAAAGACAATCTTATACCTGTTGGTGCAAGTAAGTTATTTTATAAATTTTGGCACTAAAAAGTGGAGGTGCATCTTTCTCTCAAGGAATGCTTATGTTTTATGTTGAAAGAATTGGATTTATTTCTTTCACGTTTCAATTCTGATATTGGTATCTATGTATTATTATGATTGATATTAAAGCTTTTAGTCTTAAACTGCTTTTTTTTTCATTGCTTCTGGTAATGCAAATGGTATTCTTTAAGGCAATTTTTTTAATTTGCTTGAAGGCAATTCAAGGGAGTCTCTTATTCTTTTGCAAAATTCACTTATCTTCAAGTTATTAGACAAACAGTGCACATGTACATGAATTGCATAATCACGAACCCTGAGCATTACCATTTTTTGCCCATGGCTATGATTAGTCAGACTTTTTAACCACTAGAATTGCGCAACCCATCAGATAGCAAGGCAGAGCTAGACATGACTCTTGCAAGTGCCTCTTTTTATTGACTTTGATGAAGATGATGCAAGTGCTCATTAAGAAGAGTACTTGCTACACTGCAAATTTTCCACGCTACTTCTTCATCAAAATTTATTGGCAACCAAATATAATCAATTGCTTTCAGTCCCAAGAGTTATTGATCTGTCAGACATTTGAAGTTTTAATATGGCACCTTTTTTCCCAATTACCAATGTTATTTTTATAAAGAGGCAGACAATGGTAAAATAACATATAAGAATGAAAATTAAAAAAATGGTGTTTATTGTTTTCAGTGCATATTTCACATTGCACTTCAGCACAAATCTATGCATCAGTCCATTCTAATTATATTTGGAATTATTTGAAGTGTACTGGTATATTCATTTTTCGACAGTTTGAAATATGCGTGCCCCAAAAGTAAAGACTGCTTGTCATTCAGACCATCATAAAAACTACAAAAAACTATTTTCTCAGAAAAATGCTGGCACATTTTACTGTGGGGAAAACATCCATGAAAAATGCAGGTAAAACCCAGGTGAAAATAACAGAAAAACACCAGTGTATGCATAGGCTGAGTGCCATTCATTTCAGAGTTAGTGTATGCCACAGGTTCTGTTATATAATGAAAGAAGTGAGTGATCTTAAAGAGTTGGGGCACCTTGCTGCTTCAGGTTATGAACTTTCTACAGGTGCTTGGGTTAAGCAAATAGTGCCTGATGGTCAGCCATTAACTGTCAACTGGTCAAACATTGGGTTCCTACTGGGGGGTGATTGCGTCTTCCTTTTACCTTGTATATCATATTTCTAGTTATATGCCAAATGAAGACAATGTCACTGCTACACGTGCAACTTACGCTGCTGTAAACTATAGAGATATAACTAAATTTGGCATTCCTGGACCATTTACTTGAATGTTTTCTCTAGCTGTTGGCCACCAAAACCTCATTGGAAACATTCATCATATTGGTACAGTTCAGAAAATTGATACGTAAGCTGTTTGAACAATGGCAAAACCTCTTCTGCTGGTTGTAAAAGTTGGAGGTATGTTTCCAGTTAACCATTTAAAACTTAACATCCACCCATAAAGTTTATTTCTTGAAAAATGTTGTCTTAACTTCAGTGTCCGTTTTTCTGTTCCAGGCTGTTTGCTATCTTAACCAATTAGAATAATGCCTCGGGTCACAAGGCAAACATTTTCCAGCCAACCCCAGTTTGAATAGCTAAAAACATATCAGACATATTCCCATTTTCTTTAACCAAAATGATTTTTAGCTATTGGCAAATAACATTTTGTCAGTCAAAACAGAGAAAAAAAACACAAATCCTTGGTGTGTACCCAGATTGCACCATCACCTGCAGACTTATTAATTAAAGACAGAAGCAGACTTGTCTGAGATAACAGAACACAGTATGCTCTCTTTCTGCCAGCTACATTTGTACTAAATATCACAAAAGGATGGAATAAATTTCTCCACTCATTTCACAGATGTGTTGAAGGTTTTTGCTTTGATGTGCATGCCCCTTTCTGAGAGCAGCTTTTGCTACTGTTTTGAAATAAATTTCTCTTCTCTGGATTATTTAGATGAAGACACTGAATGTGTCTTTATAGAATATATTTTGTTTATTGTGTCTGTCCATGATGTCACCAATGCTGTCCGAAACATTACAGCTAAACTGCATATTTGATAGACTTTAACACTGAGATTATTTTAGCAGTATGTTTTGTATAACATTATATGGAAATTTTTGGAGCTAAAAAAACAGTAAAATAATTTCTTGTTGCTCTCATTGCATACCTGCAGTCATTAATATTTTTAGTTTTTTTTTTTTTAGTTATTTAGTATAAAAAAATTAACAGTAATATATAGAGACCCTGAGTGAACTGATACCACCAGTGCTGTATTTGAAAGTTGGGAGGTGACAGTATTCAGAATTGATATACATTCTTTCACAGTTTATTTGTCATTTTAAAACAGTACTTTTATTAACTTTTTGTAAATTCTTTCCAGTGGCTGAGTTTAGTCAAAAGATTGCTGCCGTCCATACCCAATTTGCCAGCCAAATGCAGGCTTCAGTGGAAATGTTCAAAAAAAGGTCACATGAGTTAAGAGAAAGGTAAGAAAAATGGAAAGCTTGTCACATTGCTTAAGTTTTTGTTTTCAAAATGTATCAAAGTTACATGTAGTTATTGAGGAGTGTGCTATGGCATAATTGTTCTGTAAGAGTTTAAATTAATTTTAATAGGTTGCATAAGATAGAGAAACAAAATTGAGAAGGAACTGAGAATGACAACAGAAACAGCAATGAACTATGTCTGCATTGAACAGAATAAAAAAAATGATCTCAGAAAAGTGCTTTGATGCATTTTGCACATTTTTTAGAGAAAGGAATAGAAAAGGTGAATCTGGCATTAAGTATCAAGGGAACAGTATACTATATAAAAAGGGTGATAAAAACCTTTTTTCATGGAGTATTATGTGCCAAAAAAATCTCCTGGTGTCTCTTAAGACATTGCAAAGTCTAAATATATTGGATTTCAGTCTGCTGGGTAACACTGGGCAGTAATTCTGGGAAATGCAGATCTAAAGTCTGTATGGACTGCCTTTGAGCAGAAACAATTTGCTCAATCCTAATTTAGGTGCACCATCTTCAAAGACCCAGGTTCATCAAGGGTTGTCTAATTTTTGTCAGTAAAAGAGTTTTCCTTTTGCAATTAATATTATTGTTGTATAATTGATGTTTTGCAATTATCACTTGATCAACAATGACCATTAGCATGCTCTAGCTTGCATTTAATTTTTGAAATTGCCCATACACCTTTAGGAAAACATATAAATAGGTATACAAAGTGTATGATGTATATCTTCTTGATGTACCTCTTACAAATTTTCCCAGGTAATATGGTTTATAGCTGGGTTTGAAAGACATAAAATCAAGAAGTAGGTACAGGTGTCCTTAACTTGTTGCAGTCTGAGGATTGTAAATACACATTACTGTCTAGGCACCAGCGTTAATAATTGAAAAAACGATAGGTAAACTTGCTCCCTTCAGTACGAATGGGTACAAAAAATAAATAAAACACTTAGAAGTTCTTGATGTCCTGACCCCAGAAAGAGTGTGTTAAGGATACATATATAACCACTTAATAGTCCTTTTTGATGCTATGCATTCTGAGTCAAACTACACCAGTTAAACACACCAGCAATCATCCAGGCTTCAGTGACCTGGAAAAAAAATGGTCTAATTTTGTTGAGAACTCTGCAGATATATCTATTTAAACATATCATTGTACAGAGTGTTTGCCTTGGAAATAGCATTCAGCACTTGTATGTGAAATAGTCCCTATGGAAAATTCAATAATTGTTATCAATAACTTCATGACAAAGCGTAGTTAGTGTTTGTGAATTGTTCCCTGAGGTCTGCTTTTGTAGTATCATTTACTTAACAAAAAAATTGTATTCTCATTTCATGGAAATTGTTTGATGTACATTTCCAGAGATATTTAGTTCATTGCAGTGCAGTGTAGTGTACTATGGGTAAGAAAAACAAAACAAATCCCTTTAGATTGGCAGGTAGCATAATTTGGAGAGAAATATGTGGTTGGCTATATTTTACTAAAAAATATTTTTGTGGGAAATATATCAGGATACATATAAGATCGTATTTTGAATAATACAATGAGTCCAAATAGGTTTTGGTGAATCACATTCTCTATATAAAATACCAATAATATTATGATCCAACTGCAAAAGATGCTCTCCCATGTTTTTATAAATACCTGACCTATGTGAGTACTATTGAACACATTCTTGATAACATGGACATACTTGAGTCCTCTCCAAAGTTTATCTCAATGCCCTCAATACTCTTGGCATTTTGTCTATAATAGCATACCCATCTACACACAGTGGAAACCCTAATCTTTACAGATTGCTCCTGGGTTCCAATAATCTCTCTGGTGACCTCAAGGTGGCTTGCAGTCTTCCTGTGTACTGGATAGCATTTTGGAAGAAATTGTTGGATTGCTTGGTTTTTTGGTCATTATATAGCTGATTGAATGATATCATATTGTTAAAATACTTTTTTCCTTTTACTGCAAATTATTTCATTTGACCAATTTTGTGTTCTAAGGAATAAAAGTGTCTTTTATCCCTGAAAACAAATGATATACAGTTAGTAGCAATTAAGGAATCAAGGATGCCTCCTTTTTAATCACTGAAAGCTTAAGAAGTTTGCTTGGCATCAGGCATCGGTAGGTAGGCAATGAAAACAGACTAAACAGGTATTTTAGCCCATTTACAGGAGGAGATCAGATAACAATCTGGTCTTACTGTTAAATTGGCAAACTACTCTCAACAATTAGTGGCATCATTGTAAGCAATTCAAGAATGTTTTGAGGAAACTCTCTAGGAATCGTGGAGTTTCTAGGAATCCTGGAGTTTGTGTGTGTGTGTGTGTGTGTGTGTGTGTGTGTGTGTGTGACTGGTGGCATGCCAGCTGAAGTGAAACTGGGGTATATATTATGTAGGTGAATCAATAAGTATTGCTTAACAGATTCTAGCCAAAAAAAAAAGAAAAAAAAAAAAGAAAAAAGAAAAAAAAGAAAAAGGAGGAATAAAAATATAATTAACCTGTAGAGGTCTTTCAGTTCTGCTTGTAGACTGAAAGTCTCAGATGATATCTTGATTATTTTCACTAACAAGACTCGGCCCATGCAGTGCATGAAAAGCCGCTTTAATAGAGATGATAGATTTGCTAGCTTGCCAAGAAAAATGGCATTCTCAGTCCCATGTGAATGATAGTAATTTTGTGAAAAAGAAAGAGCACTGATATGCAGAGATAACAATATCTCATAGGCATATCTCTTTCTGTATGCATTGATTTCATTGCTGTAAACCAGTTGTGGAGAAAAATGTGTATCAGGTTTTATGTCATCATTTTGAATGCAAAAAAGGTAGAGTGCATTACATACTGCAGATATTTTCATGGAAATACTTTTGTGATATTTGTTATCAGATCATGCCAAAGAATGTTAGAAATTATAAAACCACTGCATCACCTTTTACTTAAATTTGCTTATATTTGTATTTGCATCATGGTGGTGTAGATGCAATTATTGATCAAAGTCTAGGTCAGTTAAGAAAATAAAAACAGAAGTTTAGCCTTACTATCACTACATCTACATGTGTCTCAATAGAAAAGAAGATATTTTGCCTTTCCTGTAGAAGATGTTGAGAAAAAGATCAGACACACTTCTAGTGTTCCTCCCTTAGCAAAATATCAGGCCTGCCACAAACTCTCTCACAAATTCACTGCAAATTTGCTACAAATTTGCTGCAAATTTGCAAGAAATTCCTGCAAATTCACTGCCAGGATGCTGCTAATTTGCTGCGAATTTGCAGCAAATTTGTAGCAAATTTGCAAGAACATGAATACTTTCTTGCAAACTTACTGCAAACTTAATATGTCCTTGCAAATTTGCTGCTAATTTGTTGCTAATTTGCCAGAACATAAAGACTTTCCTTGCAAACCTGCTGCAAACTTAAGTTGTTATTGCGAATTTGTTGCAAATAAGCTGTAATACAAATTTTTCTTGCAAACTCCTGAAAAGTAGTTGTTGCTATTTTGCTGCAGTATTGCTGCAAACTTTTCATTTTGCTAAGGGAACTTGTATTGAAAGGAAACCTATTAATATATGGGCAATATAGATAAATATCCATTTGATATATATCAGGCATGACTTTCTTATCCACCTGCCTATTTGTTATGTTTATTGTATATAAGCATCCAGTAGATTGAAAACAAATAGAAGTGATATTTTGTGCCTAGCATGAAGTTAACAGGTGTTGAAGGCAGTAACAAAAGTGAGTGAGGAGATATTATTTTGGGGTAGAAGAAGGTGGGAAGCATTTGAGCAGGAGTTAGGTGCTCAAACCAGAGTTTGCAACCTCATTTCAAGACTTAAGTTCTCAAGACAATTTGATTTATTTTATTTTCATACTGTAGTTTCTGAACAAACTGAATGTTATCTTTTCGGTGTTATCCCTTTTGCTTCAGTAACATTCATTAATTGTACCTAAAACATAAAAATTGAAATAAAAAGGCAGGTTTATTGCTTATATATACACACTATTCTTATTATACAGACGCCTGTAAGCATACTTGAACTATATTTACTGATGCCAAAATAGTTATTAGACATAATATAACAGGACAGGCAGCCCACAAAAGGTAAATGTCTTCTTAGACAGAAATAGTTCACCAGGACTCGCGACTATTATGATTAAAAAGGGTTCAAGTGCAGAACGGAAACTTTCTGAGTAATACTCCTGTTAGATGCCATCACAACAGATACTGGAGATCAGTATGATAACCCACACACTGAGAACTCAGAGTGGCTCCTAATTTATTTCCAATGAGCAGTTGGCTAATATCTATACTGGAATATAATTTGATTACCTGCGGGTGGTTATTCAAGAACTGTTGGTGAATGGAACAAAATGTTTGAAGTTGAGCGAGTATACATGTACCATCTCTAGTTTCTGTTTCAGCATACTTGAGGTGCACTTCAGTCAATTAATCCTGCAAAACCTTGCATGTGCACCAAGAGTTGCAACATCTAACCCAAAAGGAATAAAAGGTTAATAATTTGACCTTGTCTAGATGTTAAAGCCCTCTTGATGCTTTTGATGCTTTGGTCTTGTCTCGAACAGTTGCCAAATGGTTTGATAAACAAATTGGTGCTCTGTTTCTGTAGAACCTATTAGCTGCTTTTGAGGTTTATTGGATCTGTTTATTGCTCCTAACCTGTACATTAACACGTTTTGTGGCAGTGCAAGTTTTTCTTTCACTCACAAAGATTTATTATTTAGGAGTAGATTATTACACTCCTCTTTTAATTGTCTTATATCTACCACCTTGCGTTCATATCTGAATTTGATTTCTGCCTATTTATTGACATCTTTTCAGAAATCCAAGAGTAGGCGGTTTAAGGAAGCCCTGTCCCTATGAAACTTATTTGATTCATCTCTATGGCTAATTATATTCTTTTCCCCCATTATCATCATCATTATTTTCATAACCATCCAAACTAGAAAGGGCGGGCATTTTTTTCTTTTTTGTATGTGTGTGTTCCTTGGTGCAGGAACACAAGGTAGTTCGTAAAACAGAATTTGCCTGATTGAAGGCAGTGATTCTTCTGCAGTGTGGTTGCTTAATGGCATGTGTGTGTGTGTGTGTGTGTGTGTGTGTGTGTGTGTGTGTGTGTGTGTGATTTTTTAAAAATGATAAAATATCCAGCATATGTTTTCCCAAAATTTAATATTAGGTCACATATACATCTATTTTGTTTCAAATTATCTTAATCTATATCTGTTCCTCTCTTCACTCCAGTAGAATTGAATTAAGTGCTCTCTGTACAAATGCATTGCAGATTGAATTAGCTTGGCTAAGCTAATTGGCCAAATCTGGTCTGTCTCAGTTTTTTCCCTTTGTGCATCAATACTGTCTGATGATTTTTTTTCCATGATTTTCTCTCCATATTGGCACAGGTGTAAATGTGTACCTTCATCTTTTACATACATTCTCATCATTGTCATCAGCTGGCACCATGCACCAATGAAATAAGTCTTTAAACTTTTAGACTGTTTTTTCATGGTGTTACATGTTAGGCTAAATGGAAGTGACGTTTGGAATAAGGCCTTAATGGATTTTTTAAAAATAAAGCACCAAGAGGTTTTTACAGGATTGCTACTTTATATTTAAAACAATAGTGTTTGCAACCAATTTAGCCTTGATGCAGATTTTGGTCTGAACATTTGCAAACTTTTGTGAACCTGTGTTCTGGTTTTCATTCATGGCATTTTGTCATCATAAGGGAATATATTAAGATTCAGATAATCTTGAAAGAGATTTTTATACTTGTTGTAAGATGTGATTCTTCAATTGTATGGAAGACTTACATCTGCAGAACTTGATTTGGCTCTCCCACTGCAACAAAAGGGAATTATCATTATAGGTAAGGATTTTTTTGGGGGGTACATTTAGTTAACCCTGATTGATCAATCACATGAGTAATGGAGAAATGGTGACAAAGTTAGTCACCTTTGTGCCATTAAAGACAACCATGTTTGACTGCAATGCACACATTTTAGTTGACAGCAACTTTGCTTTGAAATACTGTGCTACCATAATGTATGTGTGACCCAGCAATTGTACAGATCAAGCCTCAGTGCCTGTAGATGAGGCATTATTGAATAAGATAAGATAATTGGTGACTTTCTTCAATTATGAAAAGGATTTTCTTGTGCAACAAATGAATAATGGATCAAGTTAGTCCCAAGATGTTGTTACTGGAACTGGGGTTTCTTTAGTGTGTTTGAGTTTAGTTATTCCAGAAAATGGATTAGAAAATGCCTTCTTCTGATATGTAATTTTAAATCTATTAGCTTTGCAATTGTGATCCAAGAATGAAAAAAAATTTGCAATTTGCCATATAATTTGATCTTTGACCTGTGTAAAAAAATGATGCATTGTTAGGTTTATTTTTCAAATGAAAAAATATATCAGCAAGTTGACTGGCATTTTATTTTATTTCATTTTATGTAAATTTTGTAAAAACAATAACTGATATTAAGAAAAATATAAAAGAAGTGGCTATGATAAGTATCGTGACTTTCTCTTCATCTGATAAAACAAAGGTGTGTGATGAATTTGTAGAACAATTTTATGACCTATTAGTGTGAAGAAATTGTTTTTCATAGTAGCTGGAAAATTATCATCGAAAATAAGATCAAATTATTTTATATTTAATTCCTCTTAGCCTGATAAATCACAGCTGCACTTAAAGAGCAATGTGCATCAATTCCCTTAATTCTTCTTCTCAACAAAGGTGGTGTGTGATGTGACTAAGAGAAAAAAAGGAAAATTCTGGAAAGGTCTATTATTTTTTTCTATTGTTTACAGCACCTACAAAAAACAGGCATATATAGCCAGCAATTTGAAAGAGGGGGGGGGTCATTTATTTTGAGCAGGTGGACCTTTTTACCCTCTTAGTTCCCCCAACTTGCAAAATGGCATAGAACCTAGATCACGGTTTGTTTCTGAATGGATCTCCTTGGTTTATAATATCCTCAGGGGCGGATTTAGGCCGTCTTCTGGGTCTTCCGGAGGACGGTCAGATTTTCAAGTTTACATTGACAGGTATCTATTTTTTTCTGTCGGAAGACGGTCAAAAATGGAGGTTGGATCAACAAAGATAATTTGGAAGACTGTCAGAAAATATCTCTGGATTCGCCCCTGATCCTATATTACATACTGTACACATCTCTCTTCAGGTAAGACATCAAAACTACATCCTCTGGTTATATTCTAAATATTCAACTGTTTTGATTCTAAGCTTCTCTACCACATATGAAATATGCCCCGGAGAAATATTTTCTGATTCTGACACATACCAGCAGATCAAACGCCCATTAGGCTTTTTATTTAGGCAATAAAATGATATTTAAGTCTTATTTATATAACCCCATCTGACTGATTGCCGTGGTGGTTGTTTTCTACTTTGTTACTTCTTTTTCTGCTGTACATGGTTGGTGGTCCAAGGTGTTGGCACTGGGGGCTGTCAGAGAACACAATACATGTTCAAATTGAATTAATAGTGTATATACAGCTATCAGTGATTGTGGGTTAGCATTGATCAAGTCCATCTTGCCTGTTGCCAGAAAGGTTACTTTGTGAACATAAGAGCTCCTGTTCCATTTCAATTAACAGGTTTAAAAAGTTCTTAAATGACGTATGTGGCACAGGCAAGATTGAAATCCTAGCAGATTTTTAATCCACCTGATTTGTTTTAGCACTTTGTGTGTATTTTTGACAGATGTTTTATATAGTTAGTGGGTTGTTAAGTATTAACCACATGAACTGAAAAAATCACATTTGCATGCAGACACTCGCACGGGCACGTACAAACACACACATGTGAGTATACATACTGGTATGTATACATATCAAGCATGACTATGACAATACAATTTACAATAACCTAGTCTATAGTGAGAAGAATTAACCTTAATCACAAAAAATCACAGGAATAAAAATGAAACAATGCAAGATATTCTCTCCTAGTCAGGTTAGTTTATCACGAATGTTGTTGGTGTTGTTATTTTGAATTTGTGGTAATTATAACAAGAGAAATAAAAAACAATAAGATCACTGACATTGGGAAATGACATTTTATTCTAATCGTGAATAATATGAATTTTTTCTCTTTCCAGCTCAGTAGAGATGCCCAGTATAATGCAAACAACATGGGAAGACTTAATACGAGAGGTGGAGGTAGATTCATATGTGAGTACCATCAGCATGCAGCCATATTGTTCATCCATTTTGACATATTTTGAAAAAACTCAATATTCTTTTTATTTAGTTTGGCAAAAAAAGTATTTGCTTGTCACTGACACAGCTTATATGGAATTTAGAGAACAGTTTTCTTGGTAATTTAGAGCAAACAGCATAAGAAAGTACTGCTTTATCTTTTTATTTAAAGATAACCTGTTGGTTGCATATTTGTGTTTTGCTTCCCATTGATTGTCACTTTATCTGAACAGTCACTTTATCTGATTATAAGACGAATTATATCAAGTTGGATTGTAGGTTCATATTTCAGAAATGTTTTCTAGTACTGCAGTGGCATTTGTCCATATCTGTGACAGAAATTATAGATTGCATTTGGATGTGCCTGGTTGTGAGGTTGCACAACTAACACATTCAGTTCTTTCCAGATGCACACTGATCTTGCCAGTAGGTTGACCAAGAATGTTTACCAACCATTAATGGATCTTGCAGCTTACAAAAGAGGTCATGTAAAAAGGATGACAAGTTTTGGAGAGCACTACCTATCTTTACTACAGAAGGCTGAAGCAGATTTAGACAAGGTATAACTGTCTTTGATGACAATGTGCCCTATATACCCAGGGGTCCATTTAATTCCTCCCACAGTTACCATGCTGCACTACTACTACTACTACTACTGCTGCTACATTACTACATACATAATGTATCCTTTCATAATAAAATTTGTGGATTCTTTTAGAATTTATTTTACTTCAGTATTCTTTTACTCCTATCTGGTTTTTTTTCTTTAAAATCTCTCTCTCTCTCTCTCTCTCTCTCTCTCTCTCTCTTTTCATACCAATTTACCTTCCCTCCCCCCTCCTTGTCTGTGAAGGGAAAGCTAATTACTTTATCATCAGTGCAACATGACACAATAGGGTATTTACAACAAGGCCAAATGGGGAAGCTATTTTTTTTAGAAATGTCTTTGTTGAGGTATGTTGTTGGCCAGTCAGTGGCATGTTTAATGAAAATGGTTCCTACATGTAACAATAATATGGCTATATATTCAATGCAATGAAGCCATTATATCATATTTATTTCAAATTCTACCAGGATTTTTTTTTTTTTGACAAGTTTAAGTGACATTAAATATCTGCTTAATCATAAAGGATAAACTACCGGTAGGTTGTTTACCTCAGGTAAGAATTTCCGGTAAACTTAGATGCAGATACTGCAAAAACGATTTTATAGCTTAATTGGCCATTGACATAATGGTTGTGTTCTTTCCTAAAATCAAAGTACTTTAAAGCATGACACCAGTTTTAAGCCTGACAAAGACTCAAGATCCAGTGTTCTTTTCACAAAAAATATAGCCTGAATTTTTTTAAAAGAAAATTATACATTTCCATACCAAGTGTAAACTAGAAAGGGAACTTATCAAATAAGTTGAGATAACAACGAAATATTAAGCTGTCTACAAATAAATAACCTTGAACCTTATTTTTCTTTGTTGCTCAACACATCCCCAACACAGATAAGATTTTCCACAGAATGAAAAAGTAGCAGAAGGATACCCTATGCATATTCATCAGTTGTCAGAAGATAAACCAATTCCTGCAGGATATTCTTATGGGCATTTAAAAATCATGACCACCTTGTTTTAAGTTCCTTTGAGTATATACCTGGAAATCAAGGTTGAGTTGACTCACTTGTTAATCCTGAGTTTCGCTTTCTGTGTGGGCGGAGGACCACATATTGAGTTTCTGAGAGGTCTTTTGATAGCGGCAAGAATGTTGATGCTTGCAGATTCGTATATGACAATCTAATCATTCTTACTGGCAGACTATAAACACCTAATGGGGTATCATGGGGGACTTCCAGTGCAAACTGCCACTGGTGATATTAATAATTGGGGTTGGGGTGTTATTAAGTGTGATTCTAGCATTACATTACAGCTGAATGTTTGTTTGTTGTACAGGTTGTGTGAAAATCATTAAAAACCATCTGGTAGGAAAGGAAGCTATGCAGGTTTTTATGTAATATGAAATATTATGTGGACTGATGTCTGCTGTAGCCTCCAGCCTCCAAAATAAAAAAGTTCTGTTTAGGCTATATGTGAAAAGCAGAACTGAATCCAAATCAAAGAGAATATATTTTGAAATGTGGCATTTTCCCAAAAATATTCCCAATTGTCAACAACAGAAAATCAGTTGCACCTGTTGTTTTTTGTGTCTGTCCAATAATGAAGAAAATTCCACCCATGCCAGGAAGAGTGGGATGCAATGCTGGCATCAAATATTTTATCTAACTACATTATATACACCCAAAAGTGATTAAAAGCAAGATTGCAGTCACATTGATTGGCAATAAGGAAGCGAAATCTTATCAGAGGAGAAGCCTTTATCCAACCATACAGCCCACAGATCTCTCTCATAAGAATTATATAGGCAGATATCCATATGCCCCCTTCCCCTTCATGCCAGTTTTCCCACCCTGTGTTTCAGAGGAGATTGGAAACTCACCTGTCTATACTGTCTGCATGCCTCTGACATTACCAGCATCTGAAACTAAGGGTGGGTTTTCCTTTCACATCTCTGATATCATCAGTTCACAGAAAGGATGGATGTTATTTCATTAGGACATGGCCCTGTTTAACCTGAGCTGTTATAAGACACTTTCATTCCAGCAATCTCATTACCATTAATAAAAGAGATTAAGTGTTGTGACTTGTTTTAATTACTCTGTTGTTCATCTGTTTTAACTGCTTGATTTATTTATGACATCTCCTGGGACAGATTGCCTGATAGACAAGTACATACTGTAAGTCATTACTGTAATGTTGATGAAGTATTAATACCCTGTTCACACTACGCTCAGTTATCCGGATAAATTGCGAATAAGGTCACAATTCGAATAAAAGCAGTAGTGTGAACACAAGAGAATTTTTGTAATGCGCATTTTCAAAATCCTGCAAGCGAGGTGGATTTCTAAGCGCGATCCGGATAACTTACCGGAATCGACACCTGTACAGATCTAACTGCGCATGTGTGCAGATAAGTGCGGGTATCTATGAACGCTTGTTTATTACTTTAGCGATTGCACCAAACGTATTTGGAGGTCACCACTCACTACAACATGAGGAAACAAACTTATTTTGCCATCTTATACTTCTCAAGAATGCTGGAATGTCTTTAGAGTTGCATTTGTCGTCACAAATTTTTGTTGGTATTTTAAGATTTCCTGTGCGGCGCATGCGCGAGTGTTCAAAACAGGAAGTTAAACCTGAAATATTCAACGTGTAATTCGGTTTCGCTTAGCGTGTGTGAACGCAATACCGAATCGAATTCCTCACAAAAAATTCGGATTATAGAAATGCGCATTTTTGCAACTGTAGTGTGAATGGGGTATAAATGTGTCTAAAAGATGTTTTTCAAGTAAAAATCCTTGAAAGAATACATTTTTTAAAAATTTACGGTGGCATTTAGTAATGGCAGTTGGTCATTTATTGTACTCAATGGCAGTCAAAATCCTGGACCAATGTAACTTGAAGTATTCTGTTATCCCGGGTGGTTCACTATCTCTGTCACCTATAATGAAAACAGCCAAATATAATTTTGTTCTTTTTTTCAGGCAAATAAAAATTATGTAGACTGCTTTATAAGATATCAAGAAAATAAAGACACATACAAGCTGCAGTCAGCCTACCACGTTGCTCACAATGAATACCTCCTCCAGCTCAAGTCCTTCAATCAGCTTAGCACTGAGTACTATGACATGGCCCTGCCTGGACTGCTACAGGTAAGTATTGTTCTCCAGGTGAGCACATTTGAGCATATTCTATTCAGATAACTTTACAGCGTAATATGCATATGCATTGCAAAGTAAAAGATAAAAGTGTGCCTTTTTGCAGTTTAAGCCCCCATTCCCATAGATATACCATTGGTGTTACAAAGATTTATTTAACTCTGTGTGGAAACTTGCTGAGTGCAGTCAGCTTAACTGAATGACAGGCCTCCTGGCGTTGAGAAAAAACAAAAAAGCTGGGCCCAGTTTTATTAAGGACTTTTAGCACTAACCAGTGTTTAACTCTAACCAGACCTAACTGACCTTAAAATAATTATTTAATCCAGTTAAACACTGGCCAGTTAACTAATTGGTTGTTTTCCATCAGAAGACTGTATATGAAAAACAATTTAACCATCTTTTAGTTAATGGGTGTTAGGAGAATTTATCCACTGGTTAGTGCTAAACGTCCTTTATAAAACTGGGCCCTGATGATTATGCAAGTACATTTGAAACCAGAGGAGGTGTGTCAACTTAAGCTGATTGCTATCAGCAAGAGTCCCCACAGAGTTGATGTTCTATCTTTGTAAGCCGATGGTGTCTATGGGAATGGGATCTTAAGCAATGCTTTCTACTTGTAGCATTTTGACACCATTCTTCGGTTATTATTGGAGCCATGCAACCAAAACATGTTTAATGTTTTTGTCACAAATTTATATTTTTATGATACTCTCAGATATGTTTCTATGTCAATTCTTCAATCTGCGTTAGTCTCCTTCATTTGAGAAATAGCAGCAGAAACCTGGAAATGGAAATTTAAAATATTGTAAAAAAAATGCTGCATATCAAAATTAGATATATAAACAACTGGCAACCCCTACAGTTCACTGTTGTTTGTTTCTATTAGGTTCCAATTTTCCAGGAAGTTTTTGAAAGTCTAGACTGTTCAAAATAAACTAATATTACTTGGATCTATTAGACACATAAATAAGATTTTCAAAACTTCCAAAATGATGATAACCTTAAAACACAAAGTCCAATTTATTCTTTTATTTGCAAATTAAAAGCAAAAAAAATCATTAATGGGATTAGGACGGTATTATAAATTATCAGTTTATTTGCAGGAGTTGGAAGATATTGAATTAGACACAGGCCTAGCACTGAATGGGGCATTGGAGAGTCATGTGATGCTTATTCTTTCCAAGGTACAGAAAAATTATTAATTATTGCGTTTTGCCAATTTCACAAAGAATGTAACTAGTGGATAAGAAAAAATCCTATTTCTCAAACAATCTGCACTAATTCAAGGAGTTTTGCTAATAACTAATACTCTATGATTTTGCCTCTGGCTAATGAAAGTTTTGAGGCAACACAGGTATACTGTTGGCTATTGTGCTGCAAGCTGTTGTGTTGAGTGTAAAAAATACAGTCCCTAAACAGGCCATTATCTAAAAAATGGTCAACTCTACCATTGATTTTTAGACTGTGATTATTGTGTTGAAAGCCATGGAGGTAAAATATACCAGTCATTCAGTTTTAATATTCAATTGATTTGTTCAGGCAATGCTGTGGTGCAGCCTGCAATTAGTGTTAATTTGATGGAGTTTAGAGGCTTGTTTTTGAGAAAAGTTTTAATACTAATTATCTGCATTTTTGGACATTTTTACTTTAAATTCTAAAACTTGTGTATAATGTTGACAAACTTGCATTTAAAAAAAGCACCAGCACTGAAACTTTTCTGCACTTTCAGAAAAGATTATAAATGATGAAAAGAGCAAAGTCGAAAATGCACTTTTAAATCAATCTGAAGAGTACAAGCTTATGGAGGCAATGTCCTTTTAAAAGTTCTTAGGCTAACCCCAGGAGGCTACCCTTGTCAAGCAGCCATATTTGCAATAACCTGGAAACGTTCCATTGGTTCCATCTCAGGACCAATTGCCAAGATTTAAATTCTGAAAATGTGTATATCTATTCTAAATGGAGTTATGCAGCAAAAGATTAACACTTGAAAAAAGCCAACTGCTAGTCTGAAAAGGACAGAGTATGCCTTTATGTGTTAAGTTGGCAGTCCTATGTTCTGTTGAGCTTTCCATGAGTGCTTTGCACTTTCTGACATTGCTAGAGTCAAAGATTCAAAAGTAAATGGTGGTAGATGTGAAAGACTATTAAAACTGGATATATTGATAACACACACACACACACACACACACACACACACACACACACTTTTTCCAATGTACAGTAGTTTCAGAAAAGTAAAAAAAGGATTTGAGGGAACAACAGATTAATGATATAAGAAAATGCAGCAATTTAAGCAGGTTGAGCAGCTCAGAAATGAAGTTGAAGTGGACTTTTGATTAAAATATTTTCAGTCAGTCCTACAGGTGGCAAAAATAGATTATTTAAAATATGCTACAACTTCTGGTTCAATTTTGCATGCGTCTTACATGCAAGGAATGCTCTGGGTTTTTCTCCACATGTTACAGATATCGTCACAAGCACATTTTACACAAAGAATTGGGCACTTGGGAATTCAGGTGCAGTGAGATGAAGGTGTATATGATTTTAAGTTAAATATGTATTAGAAAATACATTGGTACCTGGC
Organism: Lingula anatina; assembly: GCF_051362555.1. Lineage (NCBI taxonomy): Eukaryota > Metazoa > Brachiopoda > Lingulata > Lingulida > Lingulidae > Lingula > Lingula anatina. Next base: position 16,611,525 of record NC_141767.1, on the reverse strand, counting down.
AAGTAAATGATGATGATGTTATTATTTTTTAATCAAATATGACCCGGATCATGTATTTTGTAGTTGTTACTAGTATGCTCACCTAAGCATGTCCTGATGGAAGCGGAAATCAATAGTTTCGATATTTTAAAGGGAGCCAGCTAGATTAAAAGACTGAATACAAATAGGACAGCTCGAAGGTAGAAAACAAAATATTTATGTTAGTCAAAAAGATCATATTTGATTTCATTATCTTTACTCCTTAGACCTACTTCTGCTTGCATGTACATGTATTTATGTGTTTAAAAATCCATACAGAATACTTTTGAAAGTAATGCTTGGAGAATAGTTTTTCAGTTTTAATTGGTCCATTTGGAATCCTTACTATATATTATTACTATTATCCCCCCTACCCCCCACCCAGGGGTTTCAAATTAAGTCATTCATTCCTTCATTCATTCATTCTCAATTTGATCATCTTTTCCCGATCAAATATTAATTTAAGTTATAGTAATTGACTTATTTAGATGTTTAAAATCTATCCTCCCCCCCCCCAAAAAAAAAAAATAAAATAATAATAATAAAATAATTTTTAATTGGCCATGTGTAGATATACAGTAGTTGATGAGGGCATTTATGTTGTTCACAGATATATAAGAAGTAAAAAAAATAACTTACAAATTTAATCATAAGGTTAATAAATCAAGTGTGTATTACATGCAATGGTCCTTGTAGATTTGATTAAAAAGTTAAATTACACACAGAACAATTGATGAAACCTTTATAAGACAATTTTGAGAAGCAATACGTAAATTCAGTGAAATAATCATTATATAATGATCTTTCACATTTAATAATTAGAGGTACATTTATTTTACACAGATTTAGTTTTCCAATGCATTAAGTCTGTGAGCAGTAAAAAATGCAGAGTAAAAAAATGGAAGAATGTTTATTGAGATATCTGTCTGTCAAAAAGTGTAAACAATGTAAGGAAGGTGCCTTTTATTGGAATTCTCAGCAAATTTCAAACACACTTTTTACTATGTTGCAGGCACATGTAAGTCCTTCAACTGACCTCATTTTGAAGAACCAATTGAGCTGTTAACAAGGTCCTATTTTTGTCATGTCACAAAAGAGCAATAGCAATTAAGGTCAGAACAATGAACTGTCCTGATAGCTGTCAGAGGCCTAGGGCCAGTGTCTGGGGTGGTTATGTAAGACTGGGTTCCCATACCTAGATCGATCTAACAGGATCAATCCATCTCCTAGAGGTTTTTCGCTAAATTGGTTTTAGCTCAAGTGGCTTAGATGTCTAGCACACCTATTGAAGCTGCTTAACAATAATTAATTACTGCCTAGCAGCTTCAGTAGGCATGACGGACATTTAAGCCGCTTAAGTTGATTGCAATTTAGCGAGAATCCCCTTGGAGACAGATCGATCCACAGTCAGTACAATAGGGTCTGGGAATGGTCCCTAAAACTAGGACCTACCTGGGTTCTAGTGGAAAATGATAACCAACATTTATCGCTAAGAGTCACAGTATGGACAGAGTGGCATGGAAGTGCGTACAGAACTAGATAGAAAAATATGTAGGAATATCTAGTGAAAAAATCACCCTGTGGCACTGGTAGAGGATACTTAATTGGTTGGCACACTGAAAGAGAATAGGTAATTGAGAGAGACAAACTTTATACTCAGGTGACTTTATCAAGTGGGAGATGGTGAACAATCATGATCAGGAAGTGAAGAGTTTTTCATCGAACAACTAGCATGTGGTATAATAAGCAAATTAATCAAATTGGAAATTAATTTTTTTGTCTGTGACATTATTATCAAATAGTGCAGGCACTCCAATATTAATTTTGGACCAAGACTTATTATGGTTACCACCAATCAAAATAAACCTACTGAATAACATGCATTTCAGAGAGAATATTAAAATGAAATTGCATGGCCAAGCACCTTAAGGTGTTGGTAATGAACTCTTTACAGTAGTAAACCCATACGTTACCTGCCTGCCAAATGGTTTTTGAGCCAGGTCTAATGGCTATACTTTGGGGCATGGTGATTGATTTTACTTTTAAGTGTAGTTATGTAAACCTGTAGAACTGTCCATGATGTCATTTAAGGGAACCTGGCTATCAGTTTCAGCACATTATACACACATCACCCTGACATAACAGAATGAACATCTATCAGGGAAGATATGTATGCAGTGCTGCACAGCAGGGGTTTTGAAACTGATGTGCACTTGTAAATGGGTAATTGTCCAAGCAGAGCATCAGGCATTTATTGATCATATAGCTGTTTGCCCACTATACCTTTAGTAGAGATGAGGGAATGGTAGAGAGAGGAGCAAGTGAGACACGGGGAGGGCTGGCTTATGCTTTCCACTTGTTGGTAGAAAAAAGGTAGAGATTGTATTTGTAATGTTTATTTTTCACAGTGATGATTCCCATGCAAAACTTATTGGGGACCTTTATGTGTAGTTTGCCCAATGGGCAATGGAGATAATGAAAATAAGATTTTAATTGGCACCTCTGAAATATTTTCAACTTAGCTTGAACGTAAGAAATCACCGTACAAATGTAAGACAGAGACATATCAAATAGAAGAAAAGTGCAGAAAGAAGAAAAAAGCAGAAAATTTCTTTGTGAACATTTTCCAAAAGTGTTTTTTTTTTTTTTTTTTTTTTTTTGTTACTGGATTATTAGTATTGAAATTTTTTTCAAAAAATAGAAAAGTGAAAAGGGGTTACATTGACTGAAATAAATCTTTATTTTTGTTTCAGTCCAATGAGCAGTACAAGCGCTATGAGGGCATTCTCCACCTGTGTAAGCAGCTTGACCCCAAGGTGGACATTGTCCACTTTGTGAAACACTTAAAACCACAGCCATTTGTGATAGACAGTGTACTACAGGAATTCCGCCCACCAGATCCCAACTCTGGGAACATCGAGGTAAAGAAAGTAATTACAAGTTGAATTGCCATCAGGTTGCCTTGAGGTCCTCGGGGGATTTCATTCAGTCTTGGCAGTTCAATTGCACATTCTGTAATATCTAAATGTGAGGCCTGAAGATTATAGAGGCATTGTGTGTTTATAAATGACAGAACTGCAGTGAATGGTATGGGTTTTAGTTGAAGGATGCTGGAAGACACTGGGCATTAGAGTTCAAAAATGATCGAAATCAAATGTCACTGACTGGTGTTTGTTTATTTAAAGGTAAAGCAACACAAGACCAGGGATAAAGATTTGAAATCTAATTTTGAATACTAATTAAAAATTGTCTACATCAAAAGAACATTCTCATCATTTTTTTTTTTCAATTATGAGATAGAGAGTTTCTGATAAATTGTAAATTGTTAAATTTGAAACAATTTAGAAACTCTTGCATTGTTGCTCTGGATACATATCTGCTTAATAAAACCAGAAATTCCATCCCAAAGCACAGACCTGAATGCTTATTAAGGTTTTGATCAAAGAAAAGAAGTAAATGCTGCCCTTTTTTTATCAAGTTTCTTTGATCCTTTAATGATATCACATCACTGTCATGTACTCTCAAGATGCTTTGATGATCCTGAAGTAGCATGCAAGGGGGTCATTTTTGGACATCAGTTCCTATGGCAACCTAAGTTAATTATAGCCATTAGATGCAACTTTTGAGCACAGTCATAAATGTTAGCAGGAAATTGTTCACTTTCCTGCTTACAAATTCATAGAAATATCCATTTTTTTTTGCTCTCCCAGCCATGGTCTTGTTTAAAAATAGATGCCACAATGTCATGATATTTCTCTTTTAAGGCTACAACTTGTGATTGAGAGATGCATTTGGGAATCCATGCCTAGAGTCACAATAAGTAATTTTCATGAATAAGTTGAGCATTTGACTTGAAATCAAAAGAAAGTTAGATAAAGCCGTATTGGAACATGAAAAGAAATATGAATAAATCAGATGTAAAATTTTGTCAAAAATGTATTCAAAGAAGAATTTTTAGTAACAACTCTTGGCTAATGACACATCTACCTAATAAATCAAATAAATGCATTTTTCACACGATAATTCTATTACTTTCAATAGAACTGTATAATGTACCCTTCATAACTGTACATATGAAATTTTCTGCTTAAATCCACAATTTTAATTCATGGTATTTAGTAAATTCATGGATTCAGCTCCTGTACCCTGATGTTCTCAGGTCATGACATGACTTCTAGTTGACTGGCAGATGGTAATGGATCTGTCCGTCAGCATTCACTTTTGGCTCATCAGTCATTTTGATAAAAAACCAATACATGTGTTAACAACAAATTATACATATGAGGCAAGGTTAAGTTGGGACAGATTCTTAATGAAAAAGTTGCTGTGTGTGTGTGTGTGTGTGTGTGTGTGTGTGTGTGTGTGTGTGTGTGTTATCATTCTGTATGTTATAATTTTAACCACACACACACACACTTTCAAGTTGAAGAATAGACACTGGTGACACAAGAAGTAATTGGTATAGATGTGATGGACTGTTATTTTTTGTATTAAGAAAACTGAGGAATTGTGACTACGGTAATGACTCGATCTTTTCAATGGGGGAAAACTGTGAATTTTACAGATACTGTATTTTTTAAGTCATCATTTCTTAAAATAAGGGCATTCCTTTTGAGTGGTTACAACAAAATTGAACAGCAGACTACCTTATTGTTCTTTTCTATGCATTAAAAGCACCACAAATGCTATATAAAAATATAATTTTTATGATTTTAAATTTATATCTGAAAGTTTGATATTTTTTGCTCATTGAAAATATCGAGTCAATATGTATATATATACTGCTATTTAAAAACAGTAACTGCTATTGGTACTACTAATTCTACTACAAGATGTAATATTTATGGAGTAATGGTTGTAAAATCTTGTGCAATAATTACTGAAGGAATTAATTTTATTGATTTCACAGAATCTACTTGATGATCAGTTAATTCTCAACAGAGGAACCCAAACAGTTCTCGATTCCAAACAGAGTATTCTGGAGAAGCAAGCAGCCAACCTGTTGTCTGAGATCCAGTTCCAACAGGAATCCATCGCAACTCTCACAGAAGAATGCAAGAAGTAAGTACATAAGATGAGGATGAGGAAAAAGAGAATGGTGATGATGATGAGGAACAGATGACCAGGATAAAGATAACATAAAGCCTCCAGGACACATTTTTTTAAAGACACATTACATATTTTTCATATTGCTTGGCATGCATCCTTTATTGGAGACAGTCAGCGAATACATTAAAAAAGTTTTTCCATAATGAGCATATTTGTTTTGTTTTTGAATTTGAAACTCAGTAGAAAATAATAATTAGGTTGAAAGTTGTTGATGACATAAGGGGAATTAATTGTTATTCATTATTTTGTACAAGAATGCTCGATTTGGTCTCTTTAACATCAAAATGCGACAAAATTCAGTATGACACTTATAACATTCCAAATTGTATGTTTCATCATTTAGAACTGAAAATTTATAAAATTAAACAGACTACATTTCTGTCCCCAGTGTAGGATATGTCCTCCTGCCTGGTCAGAACTTCAGTATTCACTTGATTGTACTTTAATGAAAGTAGGGTCTCCATACCTTTAAGCAGGTTTATTATAAGCAGGGCTAGTTGTTTGCAGCCTATAGATGAGCAAACCTACATATAGTATCCAATACTACTAAAATAGTTATAATCCCTGCAGGTATCCTATTTTAGAAATGTGGAGAAAATTGTCTCTCTTTCTCTCTCCCTTACTCTCTCATTGATCCTATGTTTTCGACTTCTGAAAATTAATTAGGCATGCACTGCATCTTTTAGAAATTGAATCCACAGGTAAAGATGTAGTTTGTTATGGAAATTCAGTTCATGATTCAATTCAAAAGAGAAAAAAAAATAACATTCAAACAGCTATGGGTCAGGTTCATGTAAGGAAACATCATCAGAAATGCTGTTCTTAAGTTATTGATGTCAGAATAGAAAGAGCATTAAAAATTGGATGTCAGTGAATGAGATTAATACTACTCCAAAAATAACAGACCAAAAGAAAATTCTGGAACAAATCAGATTTGTTGCTCTATATATGACAGTTTAATTTCAAAGATTTCCCCATTTACCACATAAATGAAAGGCAATTCCACCATCACTGGATAACCTGGGGTAAGTTCTGGCATTTAAGAGAACACCACTAATGGTGATCGGTGAGTGAATGGCATACTAAGAGATAGACACTTCATTGCCAACACTAGATAAGTTCCATTGGGAAAAAGTTACTTCATTGGTCATATGCAAGTTCAAACTTATTTTTGATATACTGGTCCTAACACAACACAGTTCTTGGAACTACATGGTAAACAAATTTTTTTAAAAATGAATGAGAAAGAAAAAAAAATATTATCCAGAATGTTTATTTGGCCAATGAATTTTGTTTTTCATCTTCATGATATTTATGATTCATAATTTCATAAAGAGTTGCAATAAAATATTCATAGCTATTATATCTTTTTGTATGAAAAAATATCTGCTCTGTATATGAAACAAAACTAAATACTAAGTAAGGTCTTGAATCCTTCATAGCAGTCACAGTAATTATAGAACATGATTAATCATATCTAACCTTTAAGCTGAAACATCTCCCGATTCTTTACAAGTTGCTCTTTTCTGTTTCTGAATTAATAGTAATTACAGACCCAGAAAAGTAAGGTTTACTATGCTTTCTTGAGCAATGGTCAGGGAGGGCAATTTTTAAGCCCTTTTATTTGTATACGGTCCATTGAAATTTGCTGAAGGCCCTAGGCTTTTTTTATAGACTGGAACATTTGGTTCCCCCCCCTCTGAAGCTTAATGCTGCAGTATATTAAGGATCGTCTCACCTGTGTATCTAAGATTTGACCTAGAGCAATTCTCTTTACTTTCAACACAGTGCACTGCAAGAGCTGTAAAGCTTCTGGAAATGGGTTTGGGTTATCTGCCATTGAACAAAATTGAATAATTAATGACATTTCTTGGAATGTGTCAGATTGCTTTTACAAATTAATCATTTGATTATGTTTACAAGATTTCATTTTTGGCGAGATTTTTTCACCTAGTTTTTCTGTTAAGTTACTTCCTATCAAAGGATTAATAAAATCTCTTGCTTCAAGACTTAATTTAATTCAACAGGAACATGAAAAAGTGTTTCTGTACTTTCCTTGCTTTCAAAAATAATCACAAGCTTTCTTGGAAAGTTCATGTAGTTCAGGTACAGCTTTTGCTTCTTGTTCATCTCAGCCATAAATAATGGGGAGAGGCTAGAATTATGGCTGCAGTTGGAAGATAATGTCTGCTATTTGCCAATTTTTGTCTGGAAAATACTGTTGACATGAAAAAAAAACATTGTTTTAGCAACATCAACATGTTGTTGATTTTTATCATTCCCTGTAAAGACCATCTTTTGTTAGAAAACAATTATTGATTTCTGCCCATTAAAGATCTGTCATTGTTCTGAAGTCAATACACCAATAACAGTAAGAAGCAAAATGGCCAAATTGAGAGAGAATATCTCTGGCTGCTAATGGCTTATGGTTAGACAGTCCATGAATCAAAGGTAGATATAAATGGACGTAGCCAAGAGTGGGAGTAAATAAAATATACACTGCCCCTATACTTCTGACATCAATAGCTCGAGAAGCAGACGGCAAAGGTAGCATAGGGGCCAGGAGAGCTTACATCCTGGTCACTGCTCAAGGAAGTGTGGGCAGTGTGTGTGTATGAAGTGTTAAGAACTGGCAGTGCATAGCCAAAACCCAATTATTCAATCTAGAAACTGCAAGAAAAAACAGGAAACTTATTTATCTAATTCGTGGAGAAAAAAAAACAACCAGGTGAACTGTGCTGTGTTTTAGCAGACGGCCCACCTTGGAGATTTAACCTCGCCTACTGACTGGGAGAATTAGGCACCATAGGAGAGTAATCGCACTGATCAACAAATGTAAGTAAGTTTTGGTGTTTCTTTTTTTTTTAGGAATATTGCCAATCATCAATATGGTAAGCTGTATGAAATCCAAGAAGAACTATGCTCTAAGAGGAATGAAGTGAGAATTGCCAAGATGCAACTTGCAGCAATCAAACCACAAGTAAATAAATTATTGTTTTAATGCAATTCTTTATTAGTGTCTTTTTATTAATGATGTAGTTGTTGTGGAGGATACTTCTTTTAACACCAAAAATATTTTAGTGGTGTTCAAATAATGAGTTTTTTTTTTTTTTTTTTTGTCAAAAGTATTTAATTTTTCACTGTTTGTTTTGCTCTTCATCTCCTGTTTCTCATTAAATGGATATGTATTTTTCCCAGTATTGTATAATAATATACATATATCATCTGACAGTGTACGTTTTCTTTGCATGCACAATTAAATTGCAGTGACTAGAGTAGTCCATTGTCCATTTTAAGGGTGTCATCATTGGATCTATTTATCTTGTCACTTAATTTAATTAAAATCCTTGAGCCCAACTTGTGGCAATGTCAACTATGACTGTAAAAAATGCATATTACATGTATGCTTGACAGCATAAACAAAATTGCATGACAACTTGAATTATAGATTTTGAATCTCCTAATATTAGTAAGGATTGGTGACCTTTACAGATTGTTTTGATAAACTGATCAGAGTATCACTTGTTGGACATATGTACTACACATGTTTGGAGAATGAAAGGTTAGTTGTAAACCTGTCCTTGGTATTACATGTGTACTAGAAATTTCCAGACATTTCTGAAAAATATCAATAATGAATTAAAAAGGCCAACTAGTATTTACTTATAGACATGTCAGTGGGTATAAATTTTGCAATATCTTCTACAAGGTGTCCCTAAAACCATTTGTTAGATATTTTATATAAATACTTTCTCTTTCTTAAATTTACCTCTTATTTTTGTAACTACATATTATATTTATGCACTCAGATAGAATTGAAACAAGTTCTGAAGCAACATTTTTGCTGTCACAATATTATCAGCCCTGATTTCCTGGGGATGCAGGTTTGCAAAGAGTGTGTGTGTGTGTGTGCGTGTGCGCGTGCGCGTGTGTGTGTGCGTGTGTATTTTGAAGGGAAGAGCCAGCTGGTTACTGTCTTATAACTATGTGAGCATTTGGGCAAAATAGGATTCTTCAGAACCAGTTTTACGTATACCCATTTGAATGCATCTTTAGACTGGTAAATTACTTAATTAATAGTGGGTTATTATGGAGATAAACTCTTTTATCATTCTGATATTAAGTCTCCCACCCCCACCCCATACAGAGTTTTAGATATGCCATGGCCAGTGAATGACAGTTAAGTGGCTCTGATACTATAAATGTAGAAAAAAAGAATTGACAACTCATTAATTGTCTTCTTTATTTTAATATCTGAAATTTTTTTTTCTTTTTATTTCTACATCCCCTTTTTGTTTATTTAATTTAATTTTTATGTATTTCTTTTTTATTGGTGGGGAGTCTGATTGAATTTTAGTCTTGTATTTCTTTTCATCATTTCAAGATAAATTCAGCAAATGATGGGATATCAGCACTTCAATGATATCATTAGTGCTTAAGTAATTTTGAACCTCAATTCATTTTGGAAGAGTGCCTTTGAAGGCATCTCATTGGAGATAAGTGGTTCATTGGCATTGACGTTGGTCGGGGCATGTGCTGTATTAAAGAGGAAGAAATATCTGGTGGCTTTTTCTGGCCTCTCCAGTTTCTCTGAAACTGATCAGATTTGTAGATAGTGGAAGTGAAGAAGGCTTCAAGGGGCAACTGAGCCAACAGGCACAGGGTTTTGTGCACTGTTATATATAGCCTTTTAGCTTGGGGCTATGTGTGGTACATGTATAGCCAACTAATTTCACAGTTTACTTGTTTAATCTATACATGATAACATTGTGATCTTTTTAGATTGTAGCTTGAACTGTGCTTCAGTAAAAATTCTAACCTTTTATACTTAGGCAGAAATAATATCACTGGAAATCAATAGATCAAAGAAGATTGTGGGAAGGATGCTTGGTCATTGATGCTTTTTGTGTCACTCTTTTTGCCTAATGATCATGAACGAGAACTGCAGGTGATTATTAGTTTATGTTGTCAGCACTTTACTTTTACGTCAGCAGTTGGATCGGTGGCAGATATCGCCAGGAACAAGAGAATCTCCCAGATCTCCAGCAGCTATTCCAAAGAGATGTTGCAATAATTTATTGCAACATCCAGATCCTCATTTATAGTAGGTCACTATAGGGGTATACACAAGAAAATCAACATTTTTTGGCTGGCTGTTAATTTTGTTCTTCACACCCACACAAATGAACTTAGGTAACCATTTTTTTTTCTTCAGCTCATGTAACATTCTCTATAATCTGGACAGTTGTCATCAGAACTTGCATTCAGAAGGCTGTTCTTTTTTTTTTTTTTTTTTTTTTTTACGGGTAAGATAAGCACAGCAATACAAAGTGGTTTAGTGTATGAATTTAAGTCATTTCTATGGCCTGGGTTGTCCAAAAATCATAAAACTCAGAGTGCTATGGTTTTGGTTAATGTTAGAACTCAGAACTCTTATGTAGGACTTGAAGCTGCCTAAGGGTTATACATAAATAAGATTAATTGTTGAGAGTGCACACATATGTTGTTTGGTCTGTCAGCTAATGTATTTTTATAAGGTGCTTCATGTCTGGGATGGAACTGATGATGGTACAGTCTACATGTACTGAACTTCAAAATAGAAACAAGAGTAGTTTCTAATTTGATTTAGATGGTTAATAGGATAATTGATTTGCAATGATCAAACATGATATTTTAGTAGGGAAAAGTGGGTTGAATGATGATTAAGACAGTTTTAGTTACCTGTAAATGTGAAGGGAAGACTTGGTAAAACGTCCATATGTTTTTTAGCTTATGTACAACTTTGCCTCTTATTATAATCTTGTACACTATAGCTCAACTCAAGAAAGCATGGAACATTGATGTCTTTCATCCTTTCAATTATTTTATGGCATGCTAGCATCATGCATGAACAAATGGTCTTTTGCAAAAAAAGGGGCAATTTTGTTAAGAAGGAAGCAATGTATAGGTGGACTAATATTGAATTAATTTGGTCAGGTGTTAACCAAAGCTTAAATGATGTCTAGGTTAACATACAAACTCGCAGTATCTAAATGGATCTGACCTTCAGTGTTGACCTTCAGTGTTTTTGTTAGCCACATGTATAAAGTTGTATCAAGTTTGAACAATATTGTGCATGAAGATAAAGACCATGCATATAAAATAATGTTTTTACTCGGATGTTTTTCAGTCTAAGGCCCTCTTTACATTGAGTGGTACTTTAGTCATATAGCTGCAAACTTTGAAAAGTCGTAACATGTGCAGAGTAAAAACATTAAAGGGGTTTACTGACACTTTCACTAGTTTATTTCCAGTGAACATACTGTTTGGGCAGAAGTTCTACCTGGTGCATTCTCTTTTAGTGTTGAAAAAATTAAATGTCCACCAAAAATTGTCCATTTTTAATTGAATGTTCATGTTTGGAACAATTGCCCCATATAGTGACTGATGGGCCCTGAACAATAAGCCTGCAGTTTGCGTTCCACCACAGACTCAATGCCACTATTGCATGTACACTCACAGCATTCCTATGTTAATTGAAACGAGATAGAATTAAAATAAACAATTTAAAGACCCTTTCCACATTGTGTGTTACATGTGTCAGTATTGAAATGATGTGTGTAAGAGTTCCTGTTCTCAACAGCCAATTCACTGGATAGATTTCAATTGTTTCAAACAGTTTTAATCATATGTAACTGTTTAGATGGTTGCATGCATAATGTTGTGCCATTAATTACAGAGCCAGACAAAAAAGTCAAAAGTATCCAGGTTTACCATCTCACAGGAATTAATTCTACAGATGCTTGGTCTTTAGTGTGTGCTTATCAAGAAGTATCACCTGTAAGCGTCTGTAGTGTATACTTGGGGGAAAAAGTATCATCTGTAAGGCTCAGAATGCTTTAAACTTCGTTGGTATGCAAGGTAAATAGTTTACCACAATAACATTATATAAGAATATCACTTGCTATATGTTTCAGTATCAGGATATGTCAGTGCTCCACATTGCCTTGGTATATACTGCCTTGGTGGTGTCAGTGAACCCTGCATTCTCACAGCAGATCTTGGAGACCTCTTCAGTTTGTCTTGGTCTAAAGGATACTCTGCATGTGTATATGTGTTCAGTGTTATAGCTCTACATTGACATTTACCAAAAAATTTAACTCATGTAACTAATTGGTTTCTGTTTTTGAAAATTGAAAAGCTAGCATGATTTCCCATCTTCAGACAAATAATTTTAATTGTCAACCCAAACAAATTCCAAGGTACGTAAACAGTATCATTGATACCCTTAACTGTCAGCAGCATACAAACATAGGTTGAATAGCAGCCATGAAGGGGTTGATCCATAATGGGTCCAGTTGCCCAAGACATCATGCCAGTCCATTTGTGTCCCCGAGGGATGGATATTTCCATTTGGTAGCATTTGTGGCATGTTGTAAAGCAATGGCCACATTACCTTGGTAACATTGCAGACTACTGAGTTAACTTCGGAAATTGCCTAGGTAACATTGCAAATCGCACTGCAACTGATTGAAACATGAACCAAGAACTAACAAAGATCAAAAATGTATTCAAAGCAGTTAGGCATGTCAAATTATTGCCACTTAAGCTGATAAATACCAGCACCATATAGTTTCAAAAAGTATAACTTAAAGAGATACCTCAGGGTTTTGTTTTAATATCCCCCCCCCCCAAATGACATTTGAACAGATATTTTCTTCTTACTTTCTGTGCTAGATATAACCTGCAGTTGTTTTTGCTGTCTCTCATTACATTTGGTCCTTGAAACCATAACAGATTCTTTTGGAGATATTTTGTGAAGATTATTATTTTTGAAGTCATAAAAAGGCATTATGTCACATAGTGAATTATAATCTTTCTATTGATTTTTTTCAAAACATCTTGGGTTGTTTGTTTTGATGTTACTGACAGATCAAGAAAGGTTTCCAATGTCAAAGCTAAAATATTTGTCAGGATGAGGGAAGCTGTATTGAAATCACACTTAATAATTCATTCCCTGGGCAGATTAATTACAAGTGACAAGGAAGAAAAACAAAGATCAATTTTCTTTACCCAATTCTGTATCTTTTTCAGTTTATACAGTAGTTAAATGTGAATACAATGAATGTTGGAATTCTTATAAACATTCATTCAGTTATTTGCAATAAACTCACATTGCTATGTATACAGCATATGTTCATTTTATCTTTGTATCCATCTCAGATGTCCTACAGTAGTGCCACCTGTCTCAACAGTTAATGATCAAAGTTGAGACAGCTCTTGTGTGAACAGTTTTACAAGGTAGCTCAAAATTCCTGACAGAGGTTGCCCCTGATTGGTCAGAATTGCATCACACAAGTTTTCACGTGGATGTACTATGCTTAAGACATTTTTTTCCAAAATGGTATAATTCTGTGTAGTTTTCTCTCAACATTTTAGGTAAAAATACTTGTGAAATATGTGGACTCGAAACTGGGTACAATCCAGGATGGTAATGGGGGATAAAAGGCATAACCATTTGTGAAAATATCAGATGAAAAATATTGCTTTTTACTTAGTTTGAATTTTTTGGTTAACTTTGTACATTTTTGGTTTGGAACTGTGTGCATATATTTTCCAACTTCTTTGGGTGCCCCTGCATCCTCTAGTACTTAGTCATTTTGCCATGGAGCAATTTTGCATGCATTCAACTCGTGGAAGATAAAGCCACAATTTTCTTGGCAGGATGTTATAACAAGATTACTGCATTCTACCAGCAATTTTGCCTCCAAGGTTTCCTGCAAAATTCTTTTCACTGTCACTTGCACAAATTAAGTTTGTAGATGGCAGGATTCTGGGATATAAGTAATCAAGTTTCAGAAATTCCATTTATATTTTTTTAACATTTGTAACCTTAGCTGGCATGATTTTGTCAACCAAAGTGAATCCGTACATTTTAAGTGCATATAGTTGTCAGGTCAACAGAATTATAGGCATTACAGTTGTTCAGGTTTCAGTCTATCAGATCTGACCTTGAAAGTGGATACTGTGGGGTATAACTTTTCATTAGTAAAGATGTCACTAGAACTACAGTTGAAAGGGTTCTGTAATCATGACTCTGAAATGGTTTAGCAATTTCCAGAAACTTTTTGACATAAGCAGGCAGACTTATAAATTAGCCTGCATCAGAAATCAAATAGTGGTATGCGCTGATTGGCTGATGAAATTAAATGTACAGGTGTAGGTTTTCCTGAAGTGGCATTGGATTCAAGTGTGAAAGTTTTGTTGTCAGTTTTTTACTTGGTCCCTGTCGTACTTCTTATTTCAGTAGCCTAAATTAAATATGTAATTAAGAAAAAATAAAGAACAAGAATTAGTCTGTATTTATAGTACATTGTTCTAGACGTGAAACCTTTAAAAAAAACCCTTAAAACTGAGCCTTTTGCTCAAAAGTTTAACAAGCAGGTAGGATATAGGTAGATCCCCATGGCTACACACTGGAGCCTCTATATGTTTACCCAACATGCATTATATATTTTGTCAGTAAGTCTTTGAAGATTCTAAACTGTTTGCCTTTAAATCATAAATTGAACACATTTTCAAGGAGTTTTTGAACAAAATACATCAAATGTTGGAAGTCAACCATGTTCATTCTGTAAGCAATGTTTGGCCAGCAGGCAGGCTTTATTTATGTTTGAATCGGCAGTGTGGTTGATGTAGCTGGAGTCTTAGTAATTTTCCTTTTAAATGGAAATATGAAAAACCAGCAAAGAAAATGAAATACCCAAGTGATTGTCAGTTGTTTTCAAACTAGAAGTATAATTAATTGACCATTCAACAGCCATCTAATTTGACCAATGTGTTTTGTTCTTAGTTGAGGTTATATATGACCTTTACATTTGTCTGGCCTCATTCCACAGGAGAGATAGATGGTCTGTATATTGACACATGGAATCCAAATTCACAAAATTAAGTAGAATATCAGCAGTGAAAGCCAAAGATTTACCTTCAGATAATTTGCTTGTTCAGTTTTAAATCAATTTAAATAATTATTTTCAAAATGGCCGACAAAAGTTTTTCAGTTTCCCTTAATTCAATGTATTTAATTTAATGTTTCATGTTGATTGCAACTACAAGGGGTACCATCATTCTGGGCATATTTGATGTGGAAATCATAACTTGTAAACAGTAGTTATATTTGAATTGGAGCTTGGTGTGAACCTTTATCAGGCCCATACCTTTTTTGCCCGAAAAGAGTCCCCTTTAGGTAAAATTTAATCTAGGTACACAAAGATTTCATGGTAAATGGTCCACTTTTTCAGAAAAAGAACCCCCCCCCCCCCTTTTGAAATTGCTGGCTACAGACCTGCTTTATTGGAATAAACAGATAAACCTTTAGTTCAAGTTTATTTCTTGGTACAATTCATTGATTTAACCAATGGTGTCACAAATTCTACAATAGTTTTGGAATTGGAGGTAAAATATTTTAACAGTTAAGACATTTAAGCTGAGCTATTTATTGGAAACTGCTGCTTAAATAATATATATACAGTATATTTATCATGTAGCTTCTTGGATATGGACAGAAAATGTGAAAAAAAGTAATAAAAACTGTCCGTAATTGACTTTGGTCAACACTGAATTTCATGAGGTAAAAAAGATATATAATTTAACCTAACCATTTAGGATTGTTTTGCATGGATAATGCAAGCATATATGTAATACATAGCACTGACTTTATAAGTATACTAATGTATGTATTACATTGTAAAAGAATTATAATAATACATATATGCCATGCCAAGTGTTATCAATTGAGAGAAGGATATTGTTCTATATTCAATTTACATTATGTCAGGGAAATGGTTATTGGGAAAATTTGCTGTAGAAAGAATATTATGTTTAATGGCCAGTTGAAGTAAAATACAGCCCAAAGCCCACATGAGAATATGTATAAGTGCCTTTAAAATTGCTTAAAATGGCAGTGGAAAAAAAGTTAACTACAAAAGAGTGATAAGTTGTAGTAAAGCCTAGCTTAATACACCAATAGCACTCCCAAGTGAGGTGTCCATTTGCAGGCATCTTTCACAAGGCTGTTAATGATGCTGTCTGTGCTGCTTTTTTTACAATGACCCAATGGGATAATGGAGTCAAGCCGAACAGATTTCATAATTGATGTCTCTGTCAGCTTTTTCAAGGAAGTTTGAGAATCCCAGACACACGTAGTCAAGAAGATTGGATGTTCTGGGCTCAGAAGTCCTAGCAATTCTGAAAGAGAAGTTGCCATGGCGATTTCTTGTTCTGAAATAATCTTCTAAATTGTTGTTATAAAACAGTGAGGCATTTAAAAGTTACTTCAAATCTAAGCTAAAGAAGAATCTGCAGCTTTTCTGAGATTTCTGAAGTGCTGTTTTTTAAGGACTCATTCAAAATGACCCTCATGGATAGGATTGTAAGTATTTCTTAACTTTATTTACTACCAGGTTTATTTAATGCAAAGTTGCATGTCTCTTATATAAATAGATGCCCAAAGTAATTCTAAGAGGAATAGAAATATTGGCATTTGTTCAAGCAACAGACATGAAATTTTAAAAAATGATTTTCATTAGGGAAATGGCCAGGAACACTTATAAAGAATGTTTAGACACCCTCTCTTTAGGTTAGGTTTGACCAGAACTTTATCTTTAAGAAAAAGGTTCAAGATTGCAAATTTTTCCATAATTTTATTTGGTTTTCTTTAAACAGGCACAACATTTTGCTTTCAAAGAAACAGATATTGCATAAAGATTTAGCATGACTTTGTCTAGAAAAACATTCATTTGGATTCCAATAGTTTTCTGATTTACACATGAACCTTCAGCATTGGTATGTTTGCAAGATATCCTGACAGTCATAAATGTATAGCATGAGCATAAACGCATAGCGTTGGAAAGTGCACAAATACAGTTTTTTATCACGAAAGTTTTGGCTAGCTGCAATTTAAGCAGGTCTTGGCATAAAACCTCAACTTAAATGGTATAATTGGCACAAACAGTCAGTTTTTACTTCAAGTACTTTTGTTAAATAAATCCCTTTTTAAGCTGAGACAACCAAGAGGCAATAGGTTCTATTTTGAGAGGTTGACAGGGGTATTTATCATATGTATATTACTCTTCCTAAAATGATTCAGACAAAAGATTGACTGCAAAACTAATGCATTGACACCTGTCATTGAAATTGTTACACAAAAGTCAATTATTTGATATTTGTAAATTTTTACCCCTCAGTCAACTGAAATCTAGGTGGAAATAAGTTCATCTTTAGACATCCCAAGTAATGTTTCACCTGTTTGAGGCTCTGTGTCAGACTGCATAACATGCTGTTTTCATTTCAGAATATCAGTTTGTGTGGCATATAGTTCATGCTGCACATATATCTCACCTGCAAATTTAAGGTTGCCGGATTTGCTACAATTACATTTGGGCTTCCAGACCATTAATCATATTACTGAATCTTTTAGCTGTTGATTTTAAGGTCATATTTTGGCAGTGTATAAATATCATGGTGCAAATGCTCTTCATGAGAGAAAGATGTTGAGTCAAGCGCTAGTGCATGCGCAATGGGCTAGTTATTATAGGTTTCTTCAGGTGAACCAAGCAGGCAGTATTAGTATGATGAAAGTTTAGTATATATCTAATTCACATGCTTTTACACATAGCAGGATGTTACTCACAAGATGGTTCAGTTTTACATCATAAGGTGCATTCCCATAGATTTTAGATCGATCTATCCCCGTGGGGAGTCTCACTAGATTACTGTCAGATAATCCGGCTTAAATGTCCGTCCCGCCTACTACAAGCTGTAAGGGGGTAATTAACTTCCGTTCGCGGTCGGCTGACTGCAATTTAGCGTGAACCCCCAGGGAGTTAGGTCTATCTATATTCACTTCATTTTCACTTTTTTTAAATAAATATGTAGGTAAACATCGTTCTGTTTTGCTGTTTGCTTCCAAATTTGATTGCTGCGTGATTAAAAGTAGTAAGTGTAAGCAGTTACTGCACATACATGTACATGTATATAGAACTAATTTTATTATTATTAATATTGATTTTATGATTATTTTTGCAATTTAGGATAATAAATCACTTTCTGCTCAAGAGCTCATACCTACTTATTATGTTATTTTTTTAAAATCTGTTTTGAAAATTGCATTGCAGAAGGGTACGTAGATCTTGCAACCAAATAGCACTGACCAAACATTTACCGTATAATCCATATGACATGCAGGCCACTTAATGAATATTTCATGAATCATGATAGTATTTTCTTGGAAATTAATGGTTTATGGTTTCATTGCATAGACATACATAAAGAATCTTCGATGGCAAAGGTTTTACAAGTGGTTTTCATATAAATAAAGAAGCAGGAGGCACTTCTGGCCCCCCAAAAATTGGCAGTTTCCATGAGTTGTGGGAGCAAGTGTGTCGTACGTCAATTATGCAGTATTATTAGTAACAACAAATTGGATGTACAGGGGTGGAGGTTGTAACTGGGATTCTCACAGGTAGTTTACAGGCACAGTAATGCCTGTCGGCTCTGATAGACATCGGATAGAGGTAGTCAACAGCAGGAGAATTGGCTAGCCTCTAGGTAAGCGAAAAAGTTTTCTTTGTTTGGTTGTATCTTTTTGTATGCTTTGTTATATATATAGTAGGGAGGTGAAATTAGAGCCCCTTCAAGATTTTGCTGCCAAAATAACCTCTTGCCATTTTTTTGGTCCCATACAGTGTTATCATGGGGAGGGAGGAAGAGCATGGAGGCTCAGACCGGTATAAACACCATGTTGAGTGGCAAACATTAACCTGTGCTCTTGGTAATAGATCTGCTGGCCTGTCCTTATGAGGGGAAACAGCAGACCAGCATGTACAGCAATTTGAATGTGATTTTTTTTTTTTAATTTCTGAGAGATTGCCCTCATTTTCACTAAATGATATTTTACTGAGCTGTAGATTCTTTTGCAAATAGTGGACATGCATTATTACATTCCCTTTTCATCAGAATATTTATTTCCCTCATATAGGTATTCTAAAATCATACAAATTCTTAGTTTATAAAATCTTTTTTTCTAGCTTCCTCTGGATAGTCTTGTCACTTTGAAGTGCTTTATATTAGGTTTAAATCGCTTTCACATTTGTTCCCAAAGGGAGCACATTTTTCAAATCTGATACATCAAATTATATGAACATTTGTATTTGGCATGTTGTCATAAGCATTAAGAGAGATTTTTCTTTAAATTGGATTTCTGTTATTGATAACCTGGATGATATAATTAAGTCCATGATTATTTTGACATTTGGAAAGTTTCTTCATAATGCTAACCACTGATAATGCATATGGCATAAGTACCAAGAGATACATGTTGTAAACCTCTTTTACCTAAAGGTTAATCCCAACTTACTAATTGTGCTGTCCAGATAATGTGGTTCATTAATTACCTATGTTAATATATTTTCCTGTGGTAGACAACTTTTCAGATCAGAGGCTGACTGACTGGTATTTCACCAGAAACTCTGTACATGTAGATGTGTGTGATGGGGGAGAGAGGGGGGCTGGGACTAAACAGAGTTAATTGCCAATTAACATCTTCATTATGGATGGGAACACATGTAAACCTCTTCCTGGTTTATGCCTTGACATCAGTGCATGGACTCACAGATTTCTTTTCTCTCAGTGGTGTAGTTAGGCAGAAAAAACTGTTAGTGAAGACAGTGACACTTTGAAATTTCAACTTTGCTGAACTAGCTTCAAAGCTAATGCCTAATTGGCAACATGTTCCAGTTGGCAAAGAAGGTGTTTGACCTGTTTAAAATTGGCTAGACAGACATAACCAATGTAAACAGTTTACTTCCATACAGGTAAAATGTTTGTTTCTAAAGAAAAATTAAGTATACAGTTTTGATTTCTAAGAGGAAAAATTTACATTTCAAGTGGCATGTGTTGAGCAGTTGCTAAGAATAAAGCAAATATGCCTCTTTCGTTTTGTTTGTGGCAAAAGAAAGAGTTTTTCCAGATTTTAACTAACATGTTTTTCATCCAATCAGGCACATGCATTGACCTGGAAGTGAAATTTCAGTGGTTGTTTGCTCCATTTGTTTTCAAACATTGAACAAAAACAACAAAATTGCCTCAAAAACAGAGTACATTTTGAAATTCAATCATTATTTTCGAGAACAACCAACGCTGTAGGAAATATTTTTGATGATTCTAAGCAAGGCAGATTTTGTACTAAGAATCGGAATATTATTGACCCGTTGAGAAATTTTGCTAGATTAAGTGGAAAAAGATATTTATCATATGGCTCCGAGTGTAGATCCATCGAGCATGCATACCTGTCCCCAGTGGCAAAGAAGAAGACCTGTAAGACGCAGGTACAGCTTTCACGATGTGGTCCTCAGTGCTGTAAGTATGATTTAACATGAACAGCGCATCAGTCATGTTAATGTGATTGATTGACCACATTATTGATAGGTTATTGGATCAGTCATGACAAAGGATAGCTTTCTGATTATACATGTTGTACGATTTACACTGTCTCAGATGAAATGGCAGATGTTTGAAACATTCACTTTCTGAGTATTTCTAGGGAATACTCCAAAGAGTAATTTAAATATTGAGTTCTGATGTCAGTGGTTATCAAGAAAAGGTATCATTAAACAGAACATTTAACAAAATTTCAGTAGAAATTTCATTGATATAAAGTACCTCAATGAAGTGAGTTCCAGGGTAAGTTTTTCTCCTCTTGTTTTGGTAGGCAGGTAGTAAAGGTAGCACTGGAATTGCTTGTAACCACATACCCTCTGGGCAGGTGAGAAGGTGAATAGTTTTGAGTCATATTGTTCCACAGAAATTTGATCTTCTTCACACCTGTGACTACCATATTGGAATGAAAAAAGTATCTGAGTAATGTAATGAGAAACAGGTCGTCGTCAACATGTGGACTGAGTTTAAGAAGATATTCAATCAGGTGAAAAACAGCCAGATAGATTAGCGATATCTGTGAACAGGTAAAATTACTTCTTAAGAGTCAGTCAATGATTTCACAGTGTTTCCTGTTTGTTAACTTGGTAAAATCGATTCATCCAAGTGAGTCATAATTTCAGGCAGTGTTCTTGAAGAAAAATAGAAAGATTGCAAAGTATTTTTGCACTAAGCACTGAAATAATGAGATATATATATATATTCAGTCAGTAGATATTCCATGACTTCCAGGTATGTTGAGAATTGAACTGAATAAACTTCCTGGATCTAGAGATTTGAGTTAATGTCAGATAGCCATTTACATCAGTGATAGAGTAGTTTGCTGGAGAGAAGTGGTCATTGTAGTGGTCACTGAAGTGGTCATTTGTAGTGGTCATTGAAGTGGTCAAATAGCAAGGATGATAGGACCAAGTCATCTTGAGGTACTGAGTATTGAGAAAAAAATGTGCTTTGATGACTGTTATCATTTGTATAAGTATCTTATGTGAGTATATCAAATGTCATGGTCATATGGAATATACCATTCTTACTTTGTGCAATTTATTTTCTATTGTAACAGTACAGGAAATTTCTTGTGTGATAATTTTTAGCTTCATGAGATAAAATTAGAATTTCTAGAAAACACTTTAAGCTCTATCACAGGAACCTCATTTATAAAACTAGTTGTGAGCCTATAATTTCCTGTAAGGATGAGGTATAATTTTCTGTGGTTATGTTCATTTCCCTACTTGTTGCCTTAGTTAATTTGCTCTTAAGATGATCCTGAATCGGCAAAGATAATTTGAACAGCAAGTTTATACAATAGTTTTTATAAAACCAATCATAGCTGGTTTGCCGGTTATAATTATATACATTGTCATTGAATGTACTTTCTTGAACTGATCTGTCACCTTCACCTACTTATTTTTAGATAATGTAAGGTTAAGTGAAGTCCTCAGTCATTTACTGCATGGGAAGACAAACGTCATATGTTGTTATGTAATGTAATGTGGTTATTTCCATTTGGAGATAGGTCTTGGGCCAAGAAAAAAATCATTTTCTTAGCATGGTTATTAATATCCATAGGGACTTCTCTCCATAGAATTTATACATTTTTGAAGATTTACTGGAGCATTAATGGTAGAATAAAGATGTGTACCAGTATGGTCTGTAGTCTGGGTTAATGAAAAGGAACTAGGCTAGGAACTAGGTCTGTAGCCTGGGCTAATGAAATGGAAAGGAAATGAACATACGTATTTACAGGCTATCCATAACTCTCAAGTAATGTGGAGTAGGAATAGGATACAGAAGTACAGGAACTGTGGGGGAAGCGTCAGAATTCATTTCTTTGGGTATTTTGAGAGAGCATCAGCAGGATACTAAAATAGCAAGGGGTTTTGTTGACCAGATACCTATACCTGTACCTGTAGAAAAATGCACCAGAAGGTGGTCAATGCATGCTATTATTTACTGCAGGAAAGCTGTTATATATGGTATTTACTCAATAGATTCAAACATGGATTAATATAATTTTCTACAAAACTTGTTTTGTTAGAAAAACCTTAATCTTTTTTTAAACTTTAAAATTCAAAAGTTGAGAAAATTTAGTTGGCTGCTTGTCAGAAAGAACATTTTTTTTGATCATCTGAAAGTGGTTAATCTTTTAAAAATATATCACAAAAAGGGGGCAAATGAAATTCAAAGTAACTGCTGTATAGGTTTTGATTCAGTGAAATTTGAATTACAACACCTTGTAGCAGTGAAGACACTGTTGAAAAAAAAATTAACTTTCAGTACTTTGTTTTGAGGTACCTGTACATGTGGTACAATTTCCCTTATTACTGTAGTGGAATATTCATTGATGTAATTTGTAAGCTCTGTTATGAAATATCATAAAAGCAGCTACAGTTTATGTGCAGTGCTGTAATATTGGCAGCTAACACATGTAGTACATGTGTATTATAATTTGGGGCAAAAGCATTCCATCAGTTTTCTAAGAATTTTTGCCAAACGAATTGTTTTTATGCACTTAAAACCACATTGCCTATCTATGTAGGGAGCAAAATGAGGATGTTGCTGGCATGCAGATGCATTAATTTCTTAATCTCTCACCACTAGGTCTAATACCGTGCCTTATATTCACCTGTTTTCAGATTGAACTGTTGTCACCCAAACAGAATGGAAACATGAGTAGCAAGGCCAAAGAAGAGAAAGAGGCAAGCAAGCCCTTGCACAGTGCTGGATCTATCAAAAGCATGTGGAAAAAGGCATTCAAGAACCTGAAGAGGAGTAGCAGCACCATTGAAAAAACACAGACAGCAGCTGAAAAAGATGTGGAAAAATCCACGGAAGACGAGCAGCCAGAGAAAGAGGCTGGAGAACCAGAAGTTGGGAGGTCCACAAGGCTTGGGGTGAGTTATGAAAAAAGTGAAATGTGAGCATTTGCAAACATGCACTGTAACCATTAGGATAAGAAAAAATTTTAGATGAGATCATCTTTACATTTTGTTGTGAATCACAATTATTGTTTAAGTCAATTTGTGCAGGTTACACGCTTTGTGTATATGCAAATTCTGGAAACATGGGCAGATGATAAAATAAAAGATACATAATAAAACAGGATCAGCTATCTAATTTATGTTTTTCCTTTTCATATGTTATGTACAACATCCTGCGTTTATGCCATACTATAAATTTGCACATCGTCTTTTGTATGACTATTTTCATCCCTGCCACATACATCAGATTCATGAAATTCACCTGATAGCTAGTGTACATAATGATATACCCAGATTTTCAGTAGGGCCCTTTTCACATGGAGGGGTATACTTAAGCAAAACAGTCTCTACAGGTATATTTTAAGAAACTGAAAACTAAATAGCCTGGCTATTACCTATGGGATTCACTCAAATAGAGCCTTGATGTGCTCTTGACATGTAATGGCCAGTTAATTAACTTAATTTGTCAGCAAAAGGCAGGAGGACCTAATAAGGCTTCGTTCACATGCAATGTCTATTTTCTAAATTCTATTTTCTATTCGCGCTATCTTATGATCACGGTCTGTGCACTGAATATCCCGCTGCGTAATTACTGGCAGCGCGAGCCAGTTACTTACAGTAACTTATAGTAACTGGCTCGCGCTGCCAGTAATTACGCCGCGGGATATTCAGTGCACAGACCGTGATCATAAGACATACCGAAAATAGAAAATAGAATTTAGAAAATAGACATTGCATGTGAACGAAGCCTAAGTGTCTATAATTATAGTTGGTGCCAGATGCATTTTTTTATGATATTATACAGTGACTAACTGTGTTGTCTTTTGCTTAATAGATATTGCTACTATTGATGATATAAAATCCTGAAGATAGGTATCATTATAATAGATATAATACATTAGATTTAATTATGTGAAAACAGATTAAAGTGTGCATGTATTTAACACATTCCATTGAGTGGACAGACAATAATATGAATATTTTGTTTCTTTGCAAACCTGCTGCTACTGAAAAAAAGGCATACTTCTGTGTTTTCACCAAATTTTGCAGCAATTTATATTTTTTGCAAACTCTTACTTGAGGCTGTCACAAACTAAATAGTTACCAAAATAAATTCACCTTAGTTAATTATGTGTATATGTTTTCCTTTTAGTCACTGAGGAGGAGCTTAATGAGAAAAAAGCCATCAAAGGAAGAGGAAGAGGAAGATGAGCAGCCAGGTAAGTCTGAAGAACCATGGATACATGGTATTGATTTCACTGGTTCTGGTGTTTCTGTATCCACTGGGTGGTATTAAAACCACCAGATGGCAGTGTAGCCATTGCAACCACAAGCTGGCATTACACCATTTTTTTTAATTACTGACAGTCAGAAGAAAAAAACAACTCTCATTCTTTTTATTTATCAATTTTAATTCAATCTTGATTATTCAAGCAGCCCTCTTGGTATTTGCAAGTAGTTTTAGAAGTTATGCCAATCATTTTCATTACTTAATGATATGTTTACTGTGGAGGTAACTCCCTATATTTATAAATACCATTTAATTTTGTTGCCTATAGGCATAATTTGAAAGAAAAATAGACTGTCTGATTCAGATTGTTGCACTTTTTTTTTTTTTTTTTTTTGCAACCTCACTTAACAAAATATTGGAATGACCAGTAAACTTCTGAAAACTGTAGAAATCTAATTACTTTTCATTGCCAGCAAACCACGAGATCGACCCTGTTTACAGTCTGTTGAAGTGTGCAGGCAATCTTCCCAAAAACAAGGGCCACATTTGTGGCGACAGCTCATGCATGATGCAGCACTCACCCTCTGGACAACACATTTACTCACGCAGCAACTCAGCCATGTCCACCGGCAGGACTAGTCCCTCATCAAGTAAGTTCTTTTGATTGTTTCAGAAATTGTTTTGAACTATCGAGGATACACAAAGTTTGATTTTTCTGTGTCCTTTTCATCATGTAGGGAATGTGCAAAGGCATCAAACAACTGAAGAATAAAATTTATTGAAAAATTCTGTTAAAAATGCTTTAATTATAAAAATTCAGTATCAGTGGATATTGCTTGTTTGAAGACAGGTTTACTGTTTATTGAAGAAAACAATGGAAATGACTTAATTTTGTTAGGGGCTATATTACACAGAAAGCTTGCTGCACATTTCCTATATTGTATCATATATCATCATTAGAATGAATGCATGTCTTAATCTTAATTTTTCAACAAAAGAACTGTTGAAGAATATAGGGCAATTGTTTTATGTTACATGTACTTTTAAAATGTAAAAGCTAACTTCAAAAAAAAAAAAATTAAAAGTACAGGGATATGTCATTTTATACTTTAAAACAGTCAACCCAATATGACTAATCAGATATGTTACTGTACAATCTTTTCAATTCATTACCAAATCAAAGTCAAGTTGTTTTATTGGATTAATATATTAGATTTGAAGTCTGGCTATTCAAAGTTTTTTGTCAGAAAATTTGTCAGTTTGTGAACATTCCTGATAAAAATATAATAGCGAACAGAAAGTTGTTCCACAGATCACGCACATGTCCATGTGCACATGCAATCACAAACACACACAGACACACACACGTATATACACATACACATACACAATCACACATACACACACACACACATGCACACACACACGTGTGCGCATGCACACACTTGTTGGAGTTGATACACTGTTGATTCAATGAGATATAATCACTCATTCCAAAAGGCATGGAATAGTCTGGTTAGTACACACCATTTGATTGGCTGCCACCCTTTGGCTGTACCCCAGATAGTTAACCAGCACAACGTCACTGTTACAAAGGTGCTCCTTAGTGCCACTTGGTTATTAATCAGTGTTATAGTTTTGGTCCTTAATATTGAGCTTGCTTGGAGAAGCCCTGTGAGCAAATCTTCCACCAGCCAGAAAGCATTAATATCAGAAGATTCACCAGTTTCTTGCCAATCCTGTTCTGGCGTTCTGACATTTATGTCTTTTAGGACAATCCACCCCCCCACCCCCAACCCACCACGTGTGTCAGCTTTTCAATATAACTGCTTTCTGAAACCAGCATTTGAGTGCTGCAGGATGCCAAAATCAAGTTTGATTATAGGATTTGAGATTTTTATTTTGTTGATACAATTTGGTTTTGTTTTGAGGGAGGCTGCTTATATTTTTGTTTGTTTTGATGATCATTATTTGTTGTGGCAGGTTTCAGGGTTATATGCTATATCTTTTACTTATTTCATAAGCAGAAAACAGTTTTGGCTTTTTGTGTGGGTTTTATACTGTGTATGGATATATAAATATTAAAATATATTATACATGATTTTTACAGTAATTAAGGAGAGTTGGATGTATCTGCTGCTATTGGTAGAAAGTAGTTGCTATAGATATTGTATAGTAATATGTGTTTGTCTTGTAACCCTCAGCAAAATGAAATAAAGGTGTTGATTAAGCAAAACTGAACTGTTTGTATGTTGTTATATAAAAGCCATACCTATTACTAACTGTTTCTTCCTGCTTACTTTGAACAAAGAATTAGATAGAACAATTATCTAATTCCTTGTTTTGAACAACCGGCATGTACAAGATACCCTTGTACATTAATTTTTAAGGGAGACTGCTTATCTCTTTATTTGTTCTTTATTTCTTTTGTTAGTTTCCCTGTACTTTATATACAAAGTTATTGAGACATATTTGTGACATTACATTTAATTGTAATTATTTTTCCTGAGAATCCAAACAGTCATTTTTCTTCACTCACATATAATACATATCTGATGTACTGTAATATTTATCTTCATTTTATTCCTAGAAGTGATGATTTTGCATCGCTAGATATGTATTCCCTCTAACTTGCTCTATGCCAAATGTACCATTGATGTTGTCATCTTGTTATTCACGTTTAATATTTTTTAATGTTAATAGATTATGTCAAATGTCTGGCAGTGATCCTGTCAGTTGAATTTCTTGGAAACTATTTTACTCAAATTGTGTTGAGTTTTAATATAGATATGTAGATACAAATGTGGTATGTTATATTGTAATGTTACTTTGAATACAATAGTCTTTTGTTTTGTGTTTGGTTGGGCTTTCCTGCTACAGTGTATGTACACAGCAATGAAGTAATCTTGGTCCTGATATGTAGAAGCTTTAAGGACCAAAAAGAGGAACAGATAAATGATAATTTTACTTCGTTTTTGGCTCATTCTTCTTCTTTAAATGCAAAGTTTAAAAGGGTTCGATACGTTATAATGCCTATATTTGGCAAAGAAGCCTTTTTTCCCGTTTCTTTATGTAAAATACTTATCTTAATATAAGCACAATAAAAATTAACACCTATCAGAACACAAACTCCCTTTTCTGGTGCTTTATTCACCCGTTGCACATGGTTGTTTAATTTTAATTGTCAATGTTGCTGCTTTGTACACTGTTATGAGAGTGTTCGGTACATGTAACTCGGTGTAACTCTGTAACTAAATAAGTAATTATCATGAAAATTGGCATGGTTGTTGACTAGGGTGTGATGTACAATCCAGTGCCAGTTTGGTTTGAAATATTTTCATTCAGGAGATAAGAGCCTGAATTACAATATTCCATTAAATAATGGTATTATTTTAAGTAAATTTCCTGGCATGATTGTTTAAATCATTGTTGTTATTGAATAGTTCTAAAAATGCTGTTGATAGATGTTCAGGTGAGGGAGATCTGTTTTTACCTGAAAAAATGCTGCTGTTACATCATCAGCTAAAATAACCAAATTCGTCTGGATGAAAATCATAATATGACAAGTGGATAAGAACAAAAGTCCTAACGTACCGAACCCTCTTAAGAGATTTTTTTAAAGAGATGACAACAAAGTTGTTGAGTACTTTGTATTAAAATTGTAAGTTGAGATAAATTAATATTTGTTTTCTTTTTTAAATGCAATTTTATTTGGATCTTTTTTTAGATCACAATACTGGATTCCACTGGTACTTGTCCAGTTATTTGTTCTTTGACTCTATGATCAGTTTATGTAAAAATTAAAGACTGTTGATAATTGTGGTATGATGTGTATACTGTGCTGTAGTGCTGTATTTAGAATAAACAGTCATTTAAAAGTTGAATCAGTTATGTATGATGGTGCATTAAACATGATTGACAAATATAATATTTTATTTGGCTTGGAAAATTTCTTTGTCTTATCTATTTATTTACTTATTTAACTTATTTACTTATTGTTTGTTTTATTATTTATATTAGTATGTATTCATTAGATGTATAGAAATACTGCTTGGGCTGTTGGGCATCTTGTAATGTGGCATTTGCAATTCATGTTATTTGTAAAATGTTCTTGCTGGTATAATTCTAAGACAAAAGAATACCTTTTAGACAGAAATTTTGATGGTTCTAATTTCCCTTTAATCTTAAACATTTGGTGTTTGAATTTAACATACCAAAAAAGTTTTTTTTTCGACCAGTGCTGTTACAAAAAATTTCACACATTTACTTAAAACCTTAAAGCTCTTGTTTTGTCTTTTTATTTCTCTTATTACTGTATATATATTTTTATTTCCTTTCTTTTGCCCATGCTTTAAGTTTATTTCGGTTTTGGTATTTGGTTTGGTTTGTTTCTTTCAGATGATTTGAAGAAGTTTTTATGTTCCCCTGATTGCACATGTCGCTGTCACGTCAACAACATCGCACGCTGTCATTGCATTAAATCAGACTATCACGAGGCTCTGTTTAAAATCAAGCACCGACGATATCCCACCTGGCCAACCAGTTCGCACGCTTATTGATTGAAACAACCAACCAGTCTCAATTGGCTTTAATTTGTAGACAGGGTAACATTTTACCTATGAGGCACATTTTGGGCATAGTTATTTTAAGTCCTATGTGTAATGCAGTGGACCAGAGTATCCGAATGCAGGGTGACAAGAAGTGAGAAGTAACTCGGTACCAACATTGGTGTTACGTCAAGACAACCTTAAGAACATGGTCAATAGACATAAAAGTTTTTTTTTTCATCTCTTGAATTTGAACAATTATATAACAAAAATTGAGAAACCCATTCAAGACAAAAACTTTAGGCTGGTTTGCTGCCAGTAATATGTCACTGACAGTTTTTTAACTGGTGTGAAATGGGTGTTGTAAATTGGTCGTAAACACAGTAGTATTAGTTAGAATTAGGTTTTTGTAGCAAATTACATGTACAAAAAAGCCAATTCTCCTTGTCTTATAGGCAGCTCTTCTTTTTATTTCATGTAAAAAATATAATATTTAGTGCATTAATTTTGCTTCTTTTATTGTGTAGCTGTGTGTGTGTGTTATGCCAACTTGATAACCAGGTGTGAGAGATTTGCAGCAGATTTCTTTCTAACACCCACACTTCTGCCTAACATTGTTTGCATGATACTTTAAGCTAGGCATTTACTTACTGAGATAAGGGCACAGTGTATGGTATAGGGTCCACAAATAATCTGTATTGGGCGAGGTGCCAGGCAAGTCTGAATAGAGATTTTTTATGGATTCTGCACCTTTTTGTGTACATTTTAGTAAGTAACTGCAAACCAAATTTATCATGTCACTGATTTAAATTTTTCGAAAATAAAAATATTTTGTGTTCTTCACTGACCCTTTATTATATATACAATAGTCCCAGTCTGTGAGGTTGGTTTTAATCATTGACAATATGTGATACTATATAAGGCAGAGTGCCATCTAGGTGATGTTAATTACCAGCTATAGGTGCATGGCAAGTATCATGCCATACACTGTAAGTAATTGAAATAAACTTCATAGGGATAAGGTATATATTTTTTCATATTCTGCATTCTCAATTAACCAATCATATCAGACAATTTTACTCAGTGACATGATAAACATGTTTATTCACAATCCTTCTGTTTGCTTGTTTGTCTGTTTGTTTAAATCAGCTAGATATAGACTTCTTTGGGGGGAGGGTTAATTATTTTTTTCTAATTCTACATTCAGTGCATATTTGGTAGTATTGAAAGATGCTGTGTTGGTATCTGCCGATAAGAGAGCATATATATGATCCATTTAAAAAAGAAAAAGATTTGTCTGTTTGTAATTTTATCTTTAAAAAAGAAAATGAGTCAACTGCAGTTTTTTCTTAATAAACATATATTTTGTTGCATTCTTATTACAATGATGCTTACCAATTATGCTTTCCATTTTTATACCATTCAAAAACCTTTTTAAAATTCAAGGAACAACAAAATCCTGTATTGTGATAGATAATTGTCCACAGTAAGGCTTTACTTTATTATTTCTGACCTAAAATTCTACATTTATGTATTTATTATCAATTTTTGAAATATATAAGAAAAGCTGAAACCTACATTTCCTAGGTAAAAAGAAATTAAATTTGATGGCTTAACAAAATCAGAGCAGCCTTTTTTTGTTTGGTTTCAGTAACAGCTGCATTGATTTTTTATAAACTTTTTATGAAAGACATTTCAAGTGAAATAGATTTGTCACATAGCAATATTTTTTATAATTACCAACCAAATTGGTATATCTTGTTGCTTTAATGATGAACAAGCAACAAAATAGGTGTTTTGCCAATGGCTTACTTCATTTATGCAAGTCAATATATATATTTATAATAAGCTGTTACATTTCATCCTTTTTCTGCCAAATACTTGCATGCTGCTTGCATAACTTTAGAACCTTCCCAGACTGAAATGCTTTTTCTCTCGCTTCGTATTTCTCATTTGTCCAACACAGCGTAGCTGTAATTGTGTTGACTTTAGACAGAAATGTGTAATGTTTATTGTAGAGATGTTGAAATAATTGCTGTATATATCAGTACATTCATTTTTCATCTAATTTGATATTCGTTTCATCTTTTGTGGCATTTTTATTGTAAATATCTATTTAATACTCAGAGATTTGTGGATGATTAGCATCTTTGACCTTTATCTCTATAAATTTTTGCTATTTTTATTTTCTCTAACTGTCCTTGACATATTACTAATAGTTGTGTTGTGAAAATTAACTGCTTACCCACCATATATAGAAATCTAAGGAGAATCCAAATTCCAGACAGTTTTAAGTTATTTTATGTAATAATCAGATTAGTTTTATCCATGCCTTATGTGTTGATTTGTGGGACCATAAGTATCATTCTAACGAAAAAAAAATTACCCTTTCTTTGTGTAGAATTTTGGTCCATAAATGAACCATATACATGTACCAACACACCAATCATTCTTTTAATTTGTATTTGACATTGTGTACAGATATACTTCAGAAGGAATTTATTTATTATTGTAGTGCCAATTGTCCAGTACAGAATAAAATCTTTTCCAATTTATGTTATCTGTATTTTACTAACTTTCGTCAAAAATCTTTTCTTTTCTATTACTTCACTTGCTAACCATATGGTAGAAAGTAATGACCAAAGCATGCTTAACCTATATTAAATTCCAAATTACTATATGCCAACAATAATCAATGCATCAGGAATAGCCATGTAGCTTATGTCTTCTGACTCTTCATGGTAAACTCCCCAAATAAAATCAATAAGAAGTTCACTACTTTCTTACCATGCTTAGCAGACTAAATGTTGTTTATTTACTTTCAACTGCTGTGAGTGGTAGTTTGTTGACTTTGCACTTTTACAGGTACTTCGGGTTCAGAAAAAAGATCTCGTACCTATAAACGCAGCTCCACTGACCATAAAGTGTATGAACACAATTGAACAAGGGTTGTATGTGTGAAGGGCATTTTGGGACATTTCTGCCAGATTTGAATACTTTGGAGAAATGTCATAGAAAGAGAGTTGATCAATTTTTCTGTCAAAGCTTTAGAGGGTATATACACTCTTTTGTACATTTTAATGCTTTTGGTTCAGTTTTTGATTTGTCTTATACCTGAAGGAAAGATCGATAAAATTATCAGTAATTTGGTAATGTGGCGAGACAGAAAGAAGAGGAGCTAACTCCAGATGGCACACCTAAATGAAGACTTGCTTCTTACTGGTCTATGTCGTAGCCAGACAGACAGTTGGCAAAACAAGAGGGAATCAGCTAAACTTTGTTTGCCAATTTCAGACAGAACTTTCAGCAGGGAACATTATTTAGAAGTGGGCAATATCTCCTGAATTTGATCAAAACAGGCCTATGTTAATTGCTAATTTTGCAGAATCGTGACCGTCTTTGATTTTGCTGTCATCACTTGGCTCATCATGCCAGCATGGCAGCAAAGTGCATAGCGGACAGCGTTTGTTGCGGGAGATAAAATGGGCTGCCTTGAAGAAAAAAACCCAGCTGCTGTTGAGGCAACTTCTTATGGTTGTGATTGGATATTTTCTTGTATGGCTGTTGCTGTATTCTTAGAGGGGGCTTCAGGTGCACTGCGTTCCTGGACTTGTAGAGGAGGCAGTTTCTTTTCACTGGTATTTACCAGTATTGTGTAATATGCCTTTAGTTACTTTTTTGTTTGCTTTTGTTTTTTGTATTTTTCCTTTTGAATTTATTGTACCATATATTTTAATTTTTTTTATAACAGATGGCTATCAAAGCTATAGTTGTTTGAAATTTAAGATTTATGTATCATTACAAAGTATGTGATAGAAAAATGTACTGGTGCTTTGTTTTGATGTACAGCCTGAGAATAGAGGCTAAATATTATATATAAGTACATTTTATAATACAGCAGTTGGTTCTAAAAATTGTTTGAAGTATAATATCTTTTTAATAGAAACTATATATTGCTGTCTTAGGAAACTTGCATGGTTAGATCAAGATTACCTGTGCAAACTTAAAAGTTTGTGGAAGGTTCCATAGCAGGTACATTTGCAGGTAGATTTCATCTAAATCACTAAAAATAAGACAACCTCAGACAGGTGTGTTTATTTTTATCCTATGAAATTGGCTCCTTTGGCATACTGCAGACCTCATGTGCTGAAAATGGAGGGTTTTATATTAAAACATCTTATCGAGCTTTTTCATAATGAATAATTTGAACCACAAATATCCTTTCCCATAATTCTTTCCACTTTTTGTCCCAGGTAACCAGGTAAACAAATACTGATCAGGGAACTAATAAAAAATGATGGTGTTTCTTCTTTTGCATACCAGCATAATTATGTGTGGTTAGCACATCACTGGGTAGTGCCGAATAAACAATATTATTGTGATTGATTGATTTTTCTTTTTTTTTTTTCATCAGTGACTTAAACACTGAAGTGACAATGTTAAGATTAAATATCTTTAATTATGAAGCCAAAAAAAAAAAAAAAACTTACTTGATTAAATTGGCCTTTCAGATTCAATACAATAAATGTTTCTAGTTTCTAATTGATTTACCTGTGGTCTTGTTGATGAATTTCAATTGACCTTCACCTACTGCACAAAATGTATCTTGCTTTTTGTTCCTAAATTTGTTGTGTTACACCAGAGAAGTTCATTCCAAAGCCCTGCACACTTGTACCTCCACTTTTTGTATATTGATTTCATTGTGTCATTGAATATTTGATATACTTCTTTGTGATACTTTTATTTGTTAAGATAAAATTTGAAAAAAATTGTTGCTTTTCCAGTATTTAGTGTGTTTTTTAATGGATTTAATAAAATCTATATACATAAGTACGATTAGTTAAAATGCTTTAGTCTTTAAGCTGCTTCATGGAGTGACCAGCTGATTATTTTAAGTTTCCTTAATAGTAACTTGTAGTTGACTTGTGATGAAAGACAGTATGAATATAATGAACTTAAGGGGTTTTGTATGGCTTGGAATATTTATTTTGTTTGCTTTAAACTGTGTTTGCAGAAGTATATTTTCTGTTTGCTATGAACTTTATTGTGAGAAATATTTGCAGTCATTTTGCCCTTTATAGAAAGTCAGTTTGATAGTAAGAAGCAGTGCCTCAACATTTTAGTGTTAGAAAACAAAAGCATGTTTTTCTTTTTAGTGCTATGGTCATAAGAAAGGGGGGAAAGAAACTAGGAGCTTCTTTAGTTCAAAAATGTGTTTCAGGGATAAATATTTGGATATAGCTAATAGCACATAGTTTAATAAGTTACTTATTTTTAGTTTGCTACAGTAGTCCAGTAAATTTATTTATTTATTTATTTATTTATTTATTTATTTATTTATGCATCTCATTTCCACGTGCCTGTATATCATAATATACTTAAATTTTGATTTAGTGAAAGAAACCATGAAGTATGATTAGAAAGTATTTTTAAACTGTTAAATACCCATGTTATAATTCATATCAAAATAAAAAATATCAGAAAGAAGACATTGTTTGATGCCATAATATTGCTTTTCTGGAAGAATGATGTTATTGCTTTTTTATGAATTGACACAAAATTTTGGTTTTCTGATTTTTTTTACAAATAACTAACAGCATTGCCTGTGCAACAGGGTGTTTCAAATTTTTACTTCTAGTCATTTCAGAAGTTGACTAACTAGTTTTGAGATCTGTTTTTAGACTTTTTTGAGAGTTTAGGGCAGCATTTTTATTGGATTTATTTAGCAACGGTTTATTAGGCTTATTGAATTGAATTGGCAGGAAGTTAAGTTTTTGTTCACAATATCATATATCATAAAGTCTCTTATGCTGCTGTCATATCTACCTTGGTCTAAGCTGCCACTTCCTTGGTATTAATGCTGTCCACCTGGAGCTATTAGCTGCACTTAAACGTGTCTTCTCCAAAAGTCTTCTCCAAAATTTCATCCACTTTGTCGAGTTCCCAGTTTTCTTCTCTTCCATGCATATGGTTAACTCATGGCCATATCCTGTCCTTTCCTGAACGTTGTCTTTCTTCTATCTGTGGCTTATACAAGTTTGTCAGAGTCCTTCACCAGTACATGTATGCTGTCCTCATTCTGGTCATCTCTGAAACACATTTTCTACAGAGATCAACAGTAACGCCAGTGCCAGTTTTTAGCTAACTTATGGTTGTATTAAACAGACAATAACTTCATGAAAACTTAATGCTGCTACTGTACATGTTTACCTTGAAGCTGCCATCACTGTTCTAATTGAATGATCTGTGGAACAATAAGTAGCTATTAATGTTTTAGGAAATATATTGCTTGTCTATAAATAACAATGCACAGAAAAGTTATGCAAAAAACTACTTTTCCCAAAAATAGGCAAATTTGATAAAGGGTTTTTTTTTTGCAAGAAAAAAATGATAAAATTATTTATTGCCATAAATACAAATTCAGTCAAGGTTTTTCTAATGAGTAAGAATATGACACCATAAGTGTAAGTGTAGCAAATATAAACATCTAACTTGTCACAATTGCAATGACTTTCTTTTACATGTACACCCATTTTGGGGGTCATTTAACCATGATTCACTTATGCTAACCCATCTGGATAGAGAGGACATACGCACAGGTCTTAGTAAAAGACATGCTATGACTCCTTAATTTTCATATTTCATTTTAATAATGGAAAAGAAACTGCTGATATAATAAAAATCAGATGGATTACTGAGTCAGTTTTGACAGATCTAAGATTTGTTGCAATTTGTGCTTCCCCCACCCCTTTGTCCCCCAATCCCTCCATTAACTGATCAAATATCCCCCTCCCCCCCCTCCCATCAGTTCAAACATCTGTCTACATCCCTCTCAGTTATATGTTGTGCAGCTATCTATTACATTTCCAGAATAGGACAGTTATAAAGGGCCTGATAACCTTTAATACCACATTTTTAACACGTGTAAGATCATTTCAGTTTGCATAAAATCATATCTCATGAAAGCACAGTTATAAAGGGCCTGATAACCTTTAATACCACATTTTTAACATGTGTAAGATCATTTCAGTTTGCATAAAATCATATCTCATGAAAGCACATCCATATTATATTCTTGTTATACTTCATATCACTTGCCCCCCTATAAAAAATACTAAGTGCTGTCTTATGGGTGAATAGCCAAAAAAAAAGTTTCTCTGGATACAAAAATAGCATCCTCTTGTGCAAAGAAAAAGTCATGCTCTTGTGATATTGCCATGAAACTAACTATTAATGTTTTTTTTTCAACTCCTCGTCTAGCTCGCTTGCAGTACTTGCGTACATCAGGTCTGTTTTTTCCTAAAATAAAGCACATGCTGTCTAACATTTGATGCACTTCATTTGCTTGCGCACTCAGCCACGTCAATCTCCTATCACTCTTCTAGGGAAGACTGCATTAGCACTATGTAATAAAAGCTTTTCCTCTGAAATTAAGTGGGTTCAACATTTATCACCTGTGGAGCACTCCACTGGAAACTCTTTCAGATTATTTATTATTTTGAAATCCCTCTATATATAGATTGCGTTTTTAAAATTGTTCCAAAGAGAATAAGTCTTTTATCTTTTGATTGCATTTTGATGTTATGATTATGTATTGAATATGAGCTATGAAAATATGCCATAATGTCTGGTAAAAGGTTATTTTTCTTATTAACTTCTCTACCTTTAAAGCACTTAAAATGCATGATGCTCTAAATCACAAAGATAACTGCTTATATTAACAAGAAGTTGTGGTGTGTCTTTGTAAACTAATAACTTTTTTACTTCATCTTGCTGCTGCTGATCTTCTTGCTTTTTGCATGACATTTCTCTCTCTAAGGTAAGAACCCTGGACGTAAATTTAGCCTACAGCCTCAGCATGAGAAGGAATTGGCTGAATTCCAAAAATGGCAGCAGACTCAACATGGGGAGGAAGATAATTCTCGGGGGTCGTCCTGTGCACAGTGCCCTGCTTGCCATCCCAAAACCATCCTGATCCTTGCAGGAGAGAGTAATTTTCATTTCAATTTTGAACTTTTTTATTGGTAGAGATTCTCTCTAATGTTATGTTGACATCTGAGGTTGTGAAGCTTTAAAAATTAAAAAAAAATTAAAATAAATCTCTCTGGCATTGTAATTGTATGTACCTCTATCTACAATATGTATATAGGAAAAAAATAGCATTATAAAAAATTTTGACATTAAATGAAATTTATCTGGCAAATTCTTCATTGGAGCTTTTAAAGTACATTGCGACATTAACAGATGTCAAATATGGCATTACACTTTCATGATTCTAAAAACTCAAACATGCACCTTGTATTTTGATTGGCTTGAATGATGACCAGCAAAGTAAAACTCCAGTCGTTCAAAGTGTTACTTTCATCGGGTAAAGTTCAAATATCATATATCCAGTAATGCGTGACAGAAATGTATGTACTTGAAAGAGATCATTCTTGTCAGGTGTTGGTTACAGGCATTACAAGGTGACATGTCTGGAAAACAGAAACTTGCATGTGGATTGAAATGCACTAATATGTTGACATTTTCCTGTTAATCCTTTTTTTCCTCTCGGTATTTTACTTTGAACTATGTTAGTCAGAAAATGCAGTTTTAAAACCAGGTGTTTTTTTTTTCACTTCTAGATAAGTATCATTGAAATAATATTTCATACTTGGAAGCAAGCTTCTTGTTTAAAATTTTCTGTACCATTAGCTTACGGCCAACCTGGTCGAAGGCCTTCATACTCACGTCAGTCTGATGAAGGCCTTCGACCAGGTTGGCCGTAAGCTAACAGTACGGAAAATTTTAGGCTTGTGTCTGAGAATTTTCATGTTTATCCAACAACCAAGCTAATAAACATTTTTGCTCATGCTTCTTGTTGTTAATAGGATTTTTTTTTTTTTTTTTTTTTTTTTTTTTTTTTTTTTTTTTTTGTGGCCGGGGGGGGGGGGATCATTCATTCATGTTGTTTAAATTGAATTACATTGTATTACCATAGAAATGTGGGAAAGGAAGGTCTTGGTATAACTGCATTTTTCTCACTGAGATGGTTCATTTTAAAAGTCATTGCTTATTTATTGGAACACAATCAGATAAGATAAAGTGGATAAATCTTTGATGGGAAATTCTCTGGAAAAAGATTTTGATTGTGTTCTCCATACTCCTTGAAAATGGAATTTCTATCTTTCATCTCTATTTTTTGAAATTGCACACAAACATTCTTAGTATTTGTGTTTTTCATATCTTAAAAAAAGTCTGGGTGATCCAAATTGTTTGCAGGTTTTTTTGCCTAAGATAAAATGTATTTCCTTCATGAGATCTTCTTAATTGTCATTCATATAACATATTTGACTTGTGTGAAAATTAGCTTGTACTTAATTCCACTTTCTTTTTAGAAAGTGTCCTTAACCTTTAAGGTAGAGATGATACACATACTTACATCCTTTCAACCTTATTGTTCCCATCCACAATAACATTCATCTATGCACTCCAACCTTCCCAAGAAACCTAAATTCAGGCTGGGATTAAAAAAAACTGTGATACATCTTCATAATATACGAAAAAATATTTCATGAAATATTTACTTTAAAAAAATCTTTAGAATCAATTCAATAGTAACTTGCAGATCTGAAAAAATATCATGGTGAACTCCTTAGAAATCTTCTGCCAGGAATGGAAGGGAGAAGGTCATTGCTGGTTTATGTATAAATTCAGCAAATAAAAGAAACTTTTGAATAGAAATTCTTATGTGGAGATCACCAGACACCATGGCGTGTCTTGACCACAGCACCTCCACTTGTACTGGCATATATTTATAGGCATGATGATTGAAATGGAGTGCTCACTTCAGCATCAACACCAGCACTTCATGTAACAGAATAGATAGGCAATATGCACACCCACACAGGACCTAAGAATAAATAATTGTTATTATGAACTTTGTTGCATGTTTGGCTTAGAAATTATTCATAAACAAGCCGGTCATTTTTTCATCATAGTAAGTTAATTCGAAGAAGTTTGGTTCTTTGCTGATAGTGAATGGAATATATGCTGGGAAAGGCTTTCATAGCATGAGCTATTTTCTTTTAAAAGTAATAATTTAATTCAGATGATATAATTTTAAAAAAGCAGTACAAACTGCTTCTAATAACATGTTGATGAACAGGCCCATCCAAAAAGACCAAAAAAATATAAAGGAGCAAAGAATTTGCTATATGTATCATTCAAAAATAAATAAATAAGTAAATAAATAAATAAGATAAAAGATTTCTAAACTGAAAGAAATGTGAAACAAGGAAAAGATGTTATACAAATGATTGAATTCATGCAACAAAATGTAAATAGTGTTATCAAAACAATTTTTGAAAGTTACCCATGTCTGTCAGTCATCATGCAATTAGCTTCCACAAAATAACACAATATTTTGTCAACTTCTGTTACCAGCCTTAGCAGTCCAACAAGATCAGGCATATGGTGGAAAACGGAGTCCTGACCACCGCCGTTCCTCTGTCTCACAGCCCATTTCACACAATCTATCATTCCCGGAAATCTACTCAGAGATTCAGAGGGAGAGACGGAAACTGATGATTGAGGCTCATCACCAGCATTCGCAATCCCTCACTGACTCTGTAGGGAGTCTCAGTGGCAGCGAGGACGCCTATAAAGTTGATTGTAAATATCTGTTTTTATTCCTTTTCTTAGATAGACTCTTTTGATAGACTGTGAAGTTGAATACTTTTTTTTCTGCATGGAAGATAGTCACTGGTCCTGTGCACAATTTTGTGTACTTAATAGGGTAGATCATATATTATACTGTATGAGTAGAGATGTTAGTTAGGATGCACATAAGAGACATATATCAGAATTTGCATATAGTGAATTACAGGGAAAAAACAGCCCAATCCATACTCTTGCTGTACATTTAACCTAAAATGCTTTATCAGTAATTCAGAATAGCTTAGGTCACTTTGACTGTTGAATAGAAAGCTGGTTATTGAGGCTCATTAGCAGTGTAAAATATTTCATAAAAAAGCCAGTTATCCTTAGACAGTCTGAATCTCACACAGTAGAAGTAGTGACATTCTAGGGCACATGTTCTAGTTGGATCAAAGATTTTAGTAAGGGGGAAGGGGCACAATAATAAAGGATATGAAGCAGTAGACACATTTTTTTCATCAATATATGTAGGGCAGAGGTTTGAAAAAATTGCTTGGTTTTGTCTCGCTTCCAAATTATGCTGCTTTTTATTAGGGGGTGAGGGTGAAGAAGGGTGTACCTTCAAAACTAATGGTGGAAATATGCCCCTTTTGCCCCACCCCACCCCACTCATAGTAAGGTATAGGTTCAGTGTGGCATGGAGATATTCATAAAGAATGTGTTAGGTGAGATTGCATTGAACTCTCCTACTGACACATTGATGACTGACTACATATGTACATAATTGCAGTAGCTGTTTATGCTGGTCAGATGAATAAGCATACGCCCCTAACAATCCGACGATATCAAAGGTTTCCATTTGCTGTATTTTAATCAATTCGACCAAACTGATATTTCCATGAAATTAATTAATTAATCTTGGTCGAATTGTTTGGCATATTACCGTATGCTGCTTAATAGACTGGCATTTGATTATCTTTCATTTCAAGTTTCTACTTGTTTTTGATGAGATGTCATCTGTTATGACTTGTACTGGATCATTTTTCATGTTGTGTGCTGTATGCTTCAGTGTTTTGTAATTCTCTACATCAATTTGCCATTTAGAATAAATCCTCTCTTTTTTTTCTGATCCAAACTGACCTTATAATATACGATCTTGTGGCTTTGGAAAGTTAATTTGGAGAAGTTGAGTTGGTCAGGACAAAGAGAGGAAGTGTTGGTTGAAAGCTTGATTTGCATGGCTTTTATGTTTTTTTTTTAAGGGGACAGTCACTGTGGCAAACTAGAGGCTCTGAGTACATGTAGATTGAGTGATGCCTCCTTCCCTTTACTCCCCTTGCTTACACTTTTTTTTTGTTTGTTTTGTTTTGTTTTGTTTTCCTAAACCAGGGTTGCCAAAGCAACACATACAGTTCAACATATTTCCCATAATTCTGACTCCAGATTCTCTTTCAGATAGTTTTTTTTTCATTTTTTAGTTACATGATAACAACTAGCACTGCATTTTTGAAACTACATTGGCAACTCTGGTACTCTTTTTAGGCTACCCCTGCACTTTCCCCTCACACTCACTCCACTTTCCCCTTTTTTAGTTAGTTCATCACAACAGTCTAGAATTCGGCAGAGAATGGACAATCAAACCAAGAGCTTTTCGTTGGACAGCACCCTCGAATCTGACCTGGAATCTCAACATGAACAAGGTTCTCAAGAAAATGTTAAATTCAAATCTTATCGTTCTGGTTCACAGGAAGGTACGAGGGCATGTTTTTTCTGTTGCATTTGTAGTGTCTTATTTGGTTGATGTAAATACATATATGCAATGATGCCTTTTTTGTTTGATGATTTGATTCTGTGCATCTAAGTTAATAAATATTTTGCATGAATCTTAACATATGGCATGATCACCTTTTATCTTTACTGTTATCGGCGAATTTGCTAAACTGACATTTAACAATGAAAATGCAATTTTAAACAAGCTTTCTGTTTCTAATGACTTGAATTGTCATATCTTTTCTGTGTATATATACATATGCCCTGACAAATTTTAAATATTTTAACAAAATGTAACACCCAAAACAATCCTTGCATGACCATGTACCAGTTCTGATGAATTAAAAGTTAGATATACTAAAGTCAAATAAGATTGATTTGAACCAGTCAAATAAGAATTGATATTGATATGCTGTGTAAGAAGAACAATTAAACCAAATTTTCCAATCAATCAGAAAAAGTGTTCTTCTCTTGGATGTTTTTTATATATCTCTAAAGAATGTTTTTTACTATTTATGCTAGCAACTATTATATATACTTTACCTTCTGTCAACTATTCCGTATAATTTACCATATTAATTCCTTTAAATTACCATCCTCAGTTGGATATATCAAATTACTCATAATTGCAATTTTTCTTGCATGTTTATCATGAAAATCTTTGAATGCTATTTGTAATATGGAAGAAAATATCATGAGTATATTTTAAGAAATGGCTTAGTAATGATAGAGGTGTCAAACTGTTAGAATGTAGATTTAAAAACAGACTCACTTGTGTGCCTGATCAAAATAGTCACTTTATGATAAAGCTATACGTAATCTCTGTAGTATACCACATAACTTTGCACATAATTTTTTGTTTATTTTTTTAAGCTGCTAATTTTGAAGAGCATTTCTCCTATTACAGCAGTAGTTAATATTGTTGCAGAATGAATCCTTTTTTTTTTTTTGGTCAATCAGTTCTGCTTTTACACACTGACATTGGGACATGTGTTTCTGTTTCTTATAGCCTCGCGCGTTCTTTCTGCACCATATCTTGAGCAGAGTAACTATGGTGGCAGCCGACGACCACCCATGTTAAACTCCAGGATGAAGAGCCAATCAGCTGATGAAAAAGCTGTTGCAAATTTAGCAGGGAGACGATGTTGTATGTTTTTATTATCTATTTATGTTTCTAGCTTGGCCCCATCTCCTTTTCCAGAATGCATGTTCGTGCCGCACGTCTTGTAGAAGATATTTTATCGAATATTGCTCTGTCTTCATGGTAAACTGTCTCCTGACATCTTTTTTATCTGTGAACCTCTTCATTTCATGCTTGCTGGATTTTAATCATTTTCCTACATTTGAAATCAGAGAACACATTCTAATACAGTCATATTCAAGCCACAATATGTTATTTGAAAGCATGAAAAATTACCAGTAAAAAAACACCTCAAGTTTGAAAAAATTGAAAATTGAAAGAATATTACCCAGATTTTAGAAGATGTGAACAGTTTATCTTAACACTTTGCATAGATTCAATTTCAGCTTAGTTTCTTAGTCTACAACACAAGTTTAGGCGCTAGGGCAAAGTTGATTGCTAATACCTAATGTATATTTGGTAGACAGCCAAAATTCCATACATACCATTTAGATCTATCTTTATAAATACATGGCACATCTAAGCTAGAATCATAGGGCTTGATTCAAAATTAGTAATCATATCTATATTTCTGTGAATGCATGTATACATATACTTGTTTATGACAATATGAGAAAGAATCATTTAGTCTGACTGTGTGCTGAAGTAAGTACTCAATTGGGTGTTATGAGCATTGAAATTAATTAAATTGAACCACATTTTCTTATGGATTGAAAGTGTTTCCCTAAAATGCCTGCAAGTACAAAGGGACATTTTGACCCCATTTCCATAGATTTTAGATCGATCTATCCCTGTGGGGAGTCTCACTAGATTACTGTCAGTTTAGCCAGCTTAAGCGTCTGTCCCGCCTACTGAAAGCTGTAAGGGAGTAATTAACTATGGCGCGCGCTCGGCTGACTGCAATTTAGCGTGAACCCCCAGGGAGTTAGGTCGATCTAAATCTAAATCTCTGGATCAATCTAAATCTCTGGGAATACACCCTTTGATAAAATACCCCATTTGTTTAACTTACAGTTTGTAGAAAGCAATCTGGAATATACATTATTTACAAACAGCATTAATTAATAGCCTTACATGTAACTTAAACTACTAGCATACATGTAAATGGAAGCTTAAAGT